>NC_067147.1:36008691-36747678 GCF_903995435.1 Acomys russatus | reverse complement strand
TAAACAGACACATAACAACCAATGAAACAGAAGCAGTAATTTAAAAATGTCCCAACTCCAAAATTCCTTTTTTGAAGCCAGTTTTCACCCTGAGACCAAAACTAGACAAAGATCCAACCAAAAGAAGCCAGAGGAGGAGAAGGAAGGAAAAAAAAGAAGAAGAAAGCTACAGGCCAATCTCACTGATGAATAGAGAAAAAAAAATCTCAATAAAATGCTTGCAAATGGAATTCAAGATCACATCCAAAAGATCATCCACTGTGATCAAGTCCTCTTCAACTCAGAGATTCAGGGAAGGTTCAACATATTAATATCAATAAGTGTAATCCAACACATAAACAGACTCCAAGAGAGAAACCCCATGACCGTCTCGTTCAGTGCTGAAAAAGCCTTTGACAAAATCCAGCATCATTCGTGATTAAAATCCTGGAGAGCCTAGGAATACAGGGAACACATATCATCATAGCAAAGGCTGTATGCAACAAGCCCACAGCCAGAACCAAAGGAAATATAGGAAACATTGTCCTACATCAAGAACAAGATTCTTTGCACCCTGACTCAACATAGTTCCTGTGATCTTAGCTAGAACAGTAAAAGAGGAAGGTGGCAGGGCTAAAACTAAGAAAGGAAGAAGCCCAAGTATCCTTATTCACAGATGATATGATTCTATACATAAAAGACCCTAAAGATTCCATCAGCAATCTCCCGAGGCTGATAAACACATTCAGCGAAGCAGCAGCACACAAAATTAACACAGAGAAACCATTACCCTCCCTGCATGCTGATAACAAACACTGAGAAAGAAGTCAGGGAAGCGATCCCATTCACCATAGCCCCCAAAATTCTTGAAACAAATCTCGCTGAGAAAGAGAGGCGTATGACAATGAAAACTTCATGGCACTGAAAATAAGAAACTGAAGAAGATACTAGAAAATGGAAAGGCTGCCAGTATCAGTGCCCATCTTAACAAAAAGCAATTTACATTCAACATAATCCTCATGAAAATTTCAGCCCAATTCTACACAGAAATAAAAAATAATGATCTCAAAACTTTTCCTAGAACTACCAAGACTCAGGATAGTCACAATAATCCTGAACAATAAAAACATTGCTGGAGGTATCTCCATCCCTGATTTCAAGTTATACTACAGAGCTACAGGAATAAAACTACCACAGTACTAACATAAAAGCAGAGATGGCACACTGACCAATCGAATATAGCTGACGACCCAAATAGAAGCCCACACTCGGTAAGGCCACCTTATTTTAACAGAGAAGCCAAAAAATACTCACTGGAGTAAAGAAAGCATCTTCAATAAATGGTGCTGGTCAAAGCGGATAGTTACACACGGAAAATGAGACTTGATCCTTATATCTCAGACTGCACAGAACTCAACTTGATATGGATCAAGGAATTCAGTATATAATAGCTGGTACCCCAACGCTGGCAAAGGAGGATGTAGGGACACAGACACAGGACTTTCTGAGTAGGAGGCCAGCAGTACAGGCATTAAGACCAAGAGTTGACAAATGGGATCTTATGAAACTAAAAGGTTTATCGTATGCTGTAGATTTATCATTACAGCAAAGGACACCTTCATTCTGGTGAAGAGGCAGCCTATAAGATGGAGAAATTTTCACTAGTGATGCATATGAGAAACAGTTGGTACCTAGAAAAACTAAACCCAGTTGAAAACTGGAAAATGGAACTTAATACTGAGTTCTGAAAAAAAAAAAAAAAAAAAAAAAAAGAAATACAAATGGTTGAGAAATACTTTTTTTTTTAGAAGTTCAACAAACTTAGCTACAAAGTAAATGAGAATTAAAATTACTTTGAGACTTTTATCTAACCCGAGTAAGGATGGATAAGATTTTTTTTTTTTAATGACAAATGTTGGCTTGGGGAAAATGGGGAAAGGAGAAGACAATTCACTTTTGGTGGGGGTGTGCAAAATGGTGCAGCCATTGTGGAAATCAGTGTGGAGATTCATCAAAAAGCTAGAAACAAATCTACCGTGCGGTCTAGCTATACAATTCTTGGTCACTGTCTCAGAGGGTTCTACATCCTAATACTTGCTCATCCACATTCACTGCTGCCAGGCGGTGGAGATGTGAAATAACTAGAGAGTAGATAATGAAAATGTGGTTCAAATATACAGTTGATATTATTCAGTTGTAAAGGAAAATGAAATCATAAAAATTTCAGGTAGATGGATGAAATTGGAAACATTGATTTGGAACGATGTAGAAACTATCTCTATTTGCAGATGACATCATATTATACATAAGAGATTTAGAATGTTCTATAGGAAATTTTCTAGAAGCAATCAATAATTTCAACAGTGTCGCAGCACACAGAATCAACATACAAAAGTCAGTATTTTTTTTTCTATAGGCCACCAACAAACATACAGAGGGACCCTAGATATGTTCCCATTCACAATAGCCTCAAAGAAAATAAAATATCTAGGAATGAACCAACGTCTACAATGGAAATGTAAGAATTATTCCTGTGAAAATGACAATACCCAAAGCCATTTACACATTCAATACAGTCGCAATAAAAAAAAATCCCCATCTCCCCAGGGGTCCTGCTCAAACTATGGCACCAGCCAAGGACAATATGTGCAGTAAACTTCGAACCCATACCCAGATCTAGCCAATGGACAGAACGTTCTCCACAGCTGAGTGGAGAGTGAGGACTGACTTTCACATGAACTCCAGTGCCTCATATTTGACCACGTCCCCTGGATGGGGAGGCCTGGTGGCACTCAGAGGAAGGATAGCAGGTTACCAAGAAGAGACTTGATACCCTATGAGCATATACAGGGGGAGGAAATCCCCCTCAGTCACAGTCATAGGGGAGAGGAGTAAGGGGAAAATGGGAGGGAGGGAGGGATGGGAGGATACAAGGGATGGGATAATGATTGAGATGTAATATGAATAAATTAATAAAATATATTTTTTAAAATCCCCATCTCATCCAAAGAAACTAAAAAAAAAAAAAAAAAAATCTATCCACAAAAGACCCAAAGAGTGGGAACTATCCCGAGCAAAGGAGGAATGCAGGGAAGATGACCATGCCAGACCTTGTTCTGGGTAACGGACCCAGCCTGGCTCCAGCTGGCTAGACTAGGAGGGATAAGGAAGACACTGCTCTTTCGAGAACACTGAAGGCCAGTGGACAGTTTCCCAGAATTGAAGAGGAAACGTGACCAAGAACTCAGGCTGATTCCCAGGGTGAGTGTCATGCTATCCTCCCGTTGGCTTCAAGAAAAACAAGGAATGCACCTCATGCCTCTTATACAGCCAAAGCCCTGTCCCAGAATAGCCGTTTTCTTGCCAACACTGATGGACTGCATTTTCTATATTAGTCATCATTGTTAGAACTCGGAGAGGAGGGTGTGCGAGTCATAGCTAAGTAGTTAGTTCCTTTAGGGATGCTGAGTCAACGTGCGTGCCTCAAGAAGCAAACACATCTCACGGCAGGAAGGTCTGCTCCTTGGAAGTAGACTCAGAGTTCTCCTCAGCCTTACACTCACCTTTCATATCACTCAGAGCGGGCACAGTCATTCTAACTTCACTTTCCTTCTATATGAGGTACTTACCACTTCTGAGCAAGGAATTATAGAAAAGAACGGTCAATGTTAAGGGCTTGTCATCACTTACAGCTACTGGCTGACAGACTACACAGGGGTTTCCTTACACTGAGTTGGAAGTCTGTCTGTTGCTAAGGGCTCTGTAGACAACACACGTGGTTTGGACCCATGTAGGATACCAGCTCTCCCTCCCTACTTGTTCCATTCTAGTCACCTTAGTACTGTGGCTGCTTGCAACTTCCTTTTTGCCTGCTTTTTCTCCACTTGGGATCCCCAGCTTCCAGTCCAATACCCAGCAGGGACCCTCAAGCAACTACACATGACCCAGAGTGTCAGAGCTTTGCCAGTTGCTTGCCTGAGAACATCAGATTGTCCTATTCAGCCTAGAGACCCAGGACCAGCACACTCTGAGGTGAGAAACTCCTCTCAGGCACCCTGACCAAACTCTTGAAATGCAGCAGAGTAACAGGGCACGTACAATAGAGGCTGTAGACCCAATAGCAGACAAACAGAAGAAACTGAAATCCCAAACATGCTATGAAGTAGGAGTCTCTTGAACAGAATTGCTAAAAGAAGAAATGTGACTCGAATGAAAAAAAAAAGAAAAAGAAGGAAGTCAACTAATAAACTAACTCTAAACGTACATATCACAATGGTGAAATACAAACAACAGGAAAGAAATTAAGATGCTATCACCCCTCTGCAGCAGAAGCTAAAGACCTTGAACCAGACCAATGACTCAATGCAATGAACATTTGTAAGTAAAGCTGTGTGGACAAAAGGTTATACTGTGGGACATACCATGACCCACAACAGCTTCCACAGGAAAAAAATTTTTAATTATTTTCCAGTTTTTATTTTCATTTTGGGTGGTAGGTTGCAAGGGTGGAGGGCAGATATAAAGAAATGGTGAGATGAGTGGGGTACATGATATGAAATTCACAAAGAATCAATAAAATGTAAAAAAAAAAATCCTAACAAAGATAACCTCCAAAGGACTAGGGTTAAAGGATAGTGAAAAAACTGCATTGAGGATTCTAAAGACCACTTTTACTTTTTGAATTGTTATCTAGTTTTGTTAGAATGGTTCATTAAATGGTCTACATTCTGGAAAAACAAAACAAACAAACAAACAAAAAACCCCAAACATGTTACCACCTCTAAAAACTGCATCTTATACTAATGTTCCCCAATGAAAATCATACAGAAGGACTTTCAGATAAAGAATTCAAAAAAGTGATTATAACTGTCGTCAAACAACTCAAAGGAGACAAAGGCAAAGAGATAAAATTAGGAAGTTAATCAAAGACATGAAAAATAGAGCTTGAATTGCTGAAGAAAATCCAAAAAGAAATGAAGCTGCACGTGAAAAGCTCAATAAAGTGAACCTCTTGATGGAAACCCCCAACAACAGGATGGGTCATGCCTAAAACAGAAAGCCAGGGCCAGAGACAAAGCAGAGAAATTGGATCACTCAGAATTTTTTAAAAAAATGAACAAACCATGGGAGAATTTGAAACACTATGAAAAGACTAAACCTTTGAGTTATGAGAAATGAAGAAGACAATTATGGTAAAGGCATTGAGAATATCTTCAGTAAAATCACAGAAGAAAATTTCCCCAAAATAGAGAAAGAGATGCCCATCCAGGTAGGAGAGGCCTGCAGAATACCAAATAAATGGGGCCAGAAAATGAAGTCTCCAAAATATACTTTAAGCATTAGAAACACAGAAGAAAGGGTAGTGAAAGCAACAAGGAACAAAAGGCAAGTCACTAATAAAGGTAGGGTCTCTTAGAATAACAGCTGATCATTCAACAGAAACTTGTGTAAGCCAAAGAGGCCTGGGAAAACGTGCTTCAAATCCAAAAAGACCACAGTTGTTAACCTAGACTATTATAACCAGCAAGACTTATCTTTAATAAGTGGAAGGAGAAATAAAAAATTTCCATGGTGAAAACAAATTCAAGGGATAAATTTAGCTTCACAGAGGATTACAGGAAGAAACATTTGAACCTAATACAAGGATAAATTCACTCAAGAGATCACAGAGAACAAATATCCAATGCTAGGACAGGTAATGAAGAGAGATATGAGAACAAAAACCAAAATCAACAACATGACAGGAATTAATATACACTGCTTAATGATAATAAATTGTCTCGGTTCCTCAAATAAAAAGACACAAAAATAGAGTTTGAATTGCTGAAGAAATAGAGCTGGGGGCAAAAAAAAAAAGTAATAGGGCTGGAAAGATGTCTCAGAGTTTAAGAGTAATTATTTCTCTTGCAGAAGATCTGTTTCAGTTTCCAGTTTTTCTAGTAGCTTAAAACTATTTTTAACTTCAGTTTTTGGAGAGCCTACCCTATTTTATGACCTCTGTGGGCACTAGGCACTCACACACAGTGCATATACAGGCAGGTATATCATCCCCAAATAAAGTAGAGCTTAAAAGAAAGAGCACTACAATATAACATGGTACCTCAAATCTAAAAAGGAAGAAAGTAGGGTTTATGCTTGAACTCATTGGTACAGGAAAGGACTTTCTAAATAGGACCCCAATAGTGTAAGCATTAAGACCAAAAATTAATCAACAGGACCCAATGAAACTAAGGACAACATCGCTGAATGAAAAGATTCCATAGACCAGCTTCAGGATCAGAGAAGAGAAAGTCTTAGTGGTTCCATGGTAGGGAGAATTGAGAAGGTGGAGATCAGCTGGCCAAAGAGACCAACTGTTGGTGGACAATTAGTTAAAGGAACTAATCGTTGAGGAGAGATTGAGGAATGGAGGAGAAAAGAAATACTGAGGCTCAGGCATAAATTGTAGTGCAAACTGAAAGGTCTTCTAGCCCAGGAGAACTTTATTTTTTTCTTCTGTCTCTCTATGTTTCCTTGGGCCAACACCAGTACTTTATTTAAAGTGAAGTCCAATTTTTTCATTACAGATTACATCATGGAGCTGGGTGTGGCGGCGCATGCCTGTAAACCCAGCACTTGGGAGGCAGAGGGAGGCGGATCTCTGTGAGTTCAAGGCCAGCCTGGTCTACAAAGCGAGTCCAGGACAGCCAATGCTACACAGAGAAACCCTGTCTCCAAAACAGAAACAAAAAACAAATAAACAACAACAGCAAACAAGCAAAAAACAAAACAAAACAAAAACAAACAAACAAAAAAAACCCTCTAAACAACTCAATTAAAAAGTGGGTTATGAAACTAATAATTTATAAAAGGCATAATAAAATGGCTGAGAAGTATTTTCCTTTTGAAGTTCAACATCCTTGAATAGAGAGATGGCGCAGCCATTAAAAGCTACACTTAGAACCAGAACATCAAAAGGTTCAACACCCTTAGGCCAGCAGAGAAATGCAGATTTAAACTTCTTTGAAATTAGAATGGCTGAGATTAAAAAACAACGCTTGACAACAAATGTGGGCATAGGAATGAGAAAAGGAGAACACTTCTTCAGTGCAGCTGGTGTGGCCGCCACAGAAGTTTCTCAAAAAGTTTCAGGGACCTACCTCATGAGCCAGTTACACCAGTCTTGGACTGTCCTCGGCTGCACAGATGCATGCTCACCTGTGTGCACTGCTTCTCTACTTATAATAACTAGAACATGAAAAACACCTTAGATGTCTCTCAACCAGTGAGAGGAGAATGAAAACACGCTATGGGCACCCAGTGGGATATTATTTAGCTGTTAGCAAAAACAGAGCTATGAAATCCACAGGTAAATGGATGAAGCTGGAAACAATCATTCTAAGTAGGGCAATCCTGATCCAAAGAACAACATCATATTTTCTCTCTCTCTCTCTCGGGTGTTAGCTCTGAATTTTGGATATGTTAATTTCATTTGGAATCCTCATAGAAGGGAAGAAACCAGTGAGGAGCCTTGGGAGAGGGGAAACTTCATGGGAGGGGAGATAGAATGCAGTTCTCAAGTGGAATGTTTGAATAGTATGACATACATAGGGGGTGGGTGGGAGGGCAGGGTAGATGAGAGAGAATATATGTAGGCATAACTAACACTAAAGACATTTTGAAAAAGTAATGTGGAAGCCTACTGTAGAAACTTCCTATACTATATATCTATTTTTGCAAAAAAATATTTTGAGTTACTATATAATGGGAAAACAATGTCCCTAGTAGACACCACATGCTAACAAATAACTATGCCAGCAGTAGGTTACCTCTCATGGAGTTTCTGATGCATGAAGGTCCACATCCCCCACAACATTACAGGCCACCACCAATGCACCTGTTTAACCCCAGAATTTGATGGTAAAACTCTATTAATGAAGATAATAAACACTTGAGCCATACAGCAGGGAGGAATGAAGCTGGCACTGAGCTAGAAGCTTCCTCCCTCCTGGTTTGCTATGCATACTCTCTAAGGAGAAAAATAATCACCAATGTTATTCAGCCTTATACCCTATGCACTACAATGGCTGCCCTGGTAAGATACGCCCACTGATACAATAATATCACAGAATCAAAGGAATAACCAACCATTTTCTGACTGGCTTTAATATATGCTCCACAAGTTAAAACTCATATATGGCTGATACCAGCCTAAGAACCCGTGTCTAGACAGATCACAGGCCCTATGGGACAACCTACTACTCTTTTTTGTTTGTTTGTTTGTTTGTTTGTTTTAATATTTATTTATTCATTATTTATACAGTATTCAGAGAGCACCAGATCTCATTACAAATGGTTATGAACCACCATGTGGTTGCTGGGAATTGAACTCAGGACCTCTGGAAGATCAGCTAGTGCTCTTAACCTCTGAGCCATCTCTCCAGCCCCCAACCTACTACTCTTACTCTGTTAAATGGACATAATGCTAAGCCAACGTCTCATGGTTTATTGCCATACCACAGACTACTGCATCTTTCAGTCTTCATCAGAGAAGCTCCTTTTGGCATTTGTTGGCACTCAGCGAGGGCACAGAGATTAAGAAACTACGAAGTTCTCAGCCTTAAATGGGACATCTTTATCACACTCCCTCCTCCCCTGGAGGCTCAGATATCTTTGTGGAAGAGGCAGGCAGAAAGATCATAAGAGCCACAGGTGGTAGATGACTGCAGGGAAACCGTTTTCCAGACACACCACGGCTGTGAACTCACATATGAACTCACAGAAGTGGGGACAACATGCAGAAAACCTGCACAGTCTCAAGCCAGGCAGGAGAGAGGAAACGGCATCAAGTCTGACCTCAAGAGCGATCGGCAGTTGACAGCTGTCAGGAAAAGAAGACAGTTATCTTTAAGGGCATGGCCCTTGGTGGGTAGATCATACTACAGTGAAAGCCATGCATCCAAGAATATATAGGCAGTGCAAACTGTACCTTTGTGTGTGTGTCTCTGTGTGTGTGTGTGCGCGCGCGCGCGTGTGTGTCTCTATGTGTGTTTTAAGGAGGACATAGAGTGGGGTGTGCAGGGAAGGGAGAATGAAGCTAGAGAGTAGGGAGCCAGGTGTGTATGACCCAAATACATTGTACAAAACTCTCAAAGAACTAATGAGGAATGGAAAAAATTCTAAAGTGTTTTTAAATTCGTAATGACTGCCCATTCACAATGCTGCTGTAGTCAAAAGGACAGATGATCACAAGTGATGGGAGGAATGGAGAAATACCGGGACCCTTGCATCTTGCGTGTGGGAACGGACACAGTGCAGATACTGGAAACGGCCATCTGGCAGTCCCTCTTGCTAAGGTCGGGAGAACAGCTGGATGTCCCAGCAATGTTGCCCCAAACTGAAACACCTGTCTGCATGGTGTCTGCGTATGAATATTCAAAACTGCACTGCTCACAAATCAAGAAAATGAGAGCTTTTCAAATTCTCATCAACTCAGGAATGGGTAAACAAAATGTTTAGACCTGATTCCATGGACATGCTATGATTCGCATGTGGATATGAGTGTGTTCCCTTACACAGTCATATTGTAGGAGTTTGGTTTCCAGTATAGCAATGGTGACACGTGATGGGACCTTTAAAGGGAGTGTCTTAGTGTCTGTTCCATTGCATGTAGGCATGGTGCTGGTGTGGTCGCTGTAGCAGAGGGCTTTACATCCTGAGTGAGTGAGTGAGTGAGTGAGAGAGAATGAGAGAGACAGAGACAGAGAGAGAGACAGAGAGCTTTTGAGATTTCAAAGCCCACTCCCAGTGACATGCCGTCTCCAACAAGGCCACACCTCCTAATCCTTCTCAAATAGTTCCACCAACTGGAGACCAAGTATTCAAATGTATAAGCCTACTGGGGGCCATCCCCAGTCAAACCAACACAAGTGGAATGTAATGAGACATGGCTGTGGCACTGTGAGCAATGTAGTTCTCATGGGACTGGGTAGCTTTCACAGAACTACAGTCTATCTCCTTACATTATAGCTCCCTCTGGAATGTTCTCTTGCCGTGCCGTGACCTAGCTATGGAGGCCCTAGCCAGAGCCAGTGCCATATTCTTTGAATTTTCAACCCTGAACACAATGGGGTAAATTTTCTTGATAAGTCACTCTAGCCTCCGTATTCCTTATAGTAGCAGGGCCATTAAAAGCAAGAAGCACTGGCATATGCTGTAACCAAGACAACCGTTGAGAATGTAACATTAGATGAAAATATGTCAGACACAAAAGGCTACATGTTGCCTTATGAAACATATAGCAAACATCCAAAGTGACATCTGGGGGACAGAAAGAAAAGGAGTGACCTCTACTGAGCAAGGAGTTTTGGGGGGTATGACAAAAATGTTCTGGAATTAGTAGCAGAGAGCGCATAACCCCCTGCAAGATCTATTTTAAAACAGAGAGAAACCCCTTAAAAGATGAAATTCAGCTCTTTAGAATGTTTTAGCACATAATAAAGCACTAATAGTAACCAGCCTATAAAACGTACTGATAAAATAATAACAGCCACTTCTCTGCTGGCCCTCACCGGAGCGAGGAGTAAGGACACCATGCTTCTCGTCTCCTCAAGGACAGGCTTCGGGCTCTCAGGATACACAGGCAGCCAATTCACACACTGCATCTGTGCCCAGGGCCCCCTGGGCCCTGTGTAAAAGCTTGTTCCATTTTATAAAGTTTCATGGAGGGATTGAATTTGATGCACAACTTCCCACCATTCTAATTCTCTGGCTCGAGACTGTGCACTACAAGTTACTAGGGAAGAATGCCTTGGCGGCATCTCTTCTGCTATGGCAGTGTTCATACATGTGCCTCTGAATTTTCCTCCACACAAAGCCCCACCATGGAGAACACAGGGAGGCCAAAACCAGAGTCACCTAGGTCTCTGCTTGGTCCAATACTCTCCCTCCAGCTCCACAGACATCCCGCAGCCCCTCTACTCAACCCCAGCTCTGGATCTGCAAAGCTGAGACCCCTGATGGCCCTGCCCCCTTCTACTTAAGCAGTGAGTGAATCCTGCTGCTTGGAGTGCCAGCTGGGGAGCCCAAGCTCAGCTGGTCACAACAGAAGCAGCAGGAAGCTTGTAAGTCCCCTCCTGCCTCTGACACTCAACCACCCGGGGGGTGGGGGGGGGAGGGAGGAAGAAAGGGGCAGGGCGAGGGTTAAGACATAGGTGATTTAGTAAACCCTTTCACCCAGATAGCTTTGCAGCCCACCCACCCTCCACCATGGCACTTGTGCCTAGCTGCTCTCAGTAAGCCCCAATCTAGCTGGGCAGAACCACCTCTTGGCCACATTTTAACTTGACAAGATCTGTGCAGCGAGCTTTAATTGATAGCAATACAGCTGTGTGTCGCAGTCTAACGTGAGAGGATTGGCAGAAGTCTGATTTCTGAGCTGCGGAAGGGTTCTTATTTGGAGTCTCAGCTGCTGGAAACAAAGAATGCGCTGATAGTCTGCCCCTTGATGAATGAGGAGTCACTTACATGGCTTGGTGGCTTTTGTGTCCCATGAATGAGCCCCTTTTAAGAAGTTACTTCTGCCCTAGGCCAGCCTTTCACATTTGGCTGCCTGCTACTACAGATTTATTCATTCAGCAAATTCATTCTTGTAGCAGCTCTCACACTATTATACAGCAGAGGCCCCATTTGTGAAATTACTTATAGGCCTATTTAGAAATCCACGCTTCCACAGACTGACAATTTAATTGGCTGAGTAATGATCAGCCCTAAGGGAAGAGACACCCTCTCCTTAGCCCAGGGCCTGGACTCTGGTTCTCCCTTTCACAGCCAAGGCTGCCCTGGCCCTTGGTGAATTTATGGTAACACACACAAAGCTGAAGAGAGAAGGAGAAAGGGTGCATATCTGGGGATCCCAGAATGCTAAGGAGACATGTTGACTACCGTGTCTCTCTTCCTCTCCATCTTCCTGTTTCCTTCCAACTTTTCCTCTCTGTACTATTTTTCCTGTTCTGCCCATCTAGTGGTCAGAGCAATATTTTAAGTACTTAACTAAAATAGAATGGCATCAAAAATAAATAAATAAATAAAATAGAATGACATCACTTTCCTCCTTATCCTTTTTCTCCTCTTGCTCCTCCCAGGTACTCTTGCTCCAATCCCTTACTCTCAAATTGTAGCCTCTCCTCTTCAAATATTATTGTTACATAATATAAATATATATGTATATATATGCACATACATACATATATATGCATACACACACGTATATCAGTACAACCTACTCAGTCCGGTTTTCTTGTTTGTGTGTAAATGGTTTCAGAACTGACATGGTACTTTACTTTTAAAGAAAAATTATCCCTCTAACTTTCACACAAACTCTGGTGCCCCATATTTGACCATGTCCCTTGGATGGGGACGCCTGGTGGCACTCAGCGGAAGGATAATAGGTCACCAAGAAGAGACTCGATACCCTATGAGCATATACAGGGGGTAGAGGTCCCCCTCAGTCACAGACATAGGGGAGGGAAATAGGGGGGAAGCAGGAGGGAGGGAGGAATGGGAGGATACAAGGGATGGGCTAACAACTGAGATGTAATATGAATAAATAATTAAAAAAAGGAAAAAAAAAAAAAGAAAAATAATCCTCAGCTTAAATTGTAGCATTTACTGAATTCCCAGGACTGAGTTTTCTTAGAGCACAGATCTGCTACAAAATGGCCCTACCTCCTTTTCATACAGCCTTAAATTCTGACACACACACACACACACACACACACACGTCAATGGCACAGTGGCTAAACATCAAGCATTTTCTCAGTTGGTCCCACACCTCAAGTAACTGGTCCCTTCTTGACACAGCTTGTCCAGCAGATGGTAAGAGAGGTAAGTTTACTAAACATTCTCAAGGTGCTCACGGGGCACCAGGGCTGACCCTGCTGCACACACTTGCACATAGCTGACCAGACCTATTCTGCAACAAGAGGGTTTTCTCTACATAAGTCTTTAAATTGGCTTTGAAAAATCAAATCTCTTAATTGATTATTCCCATGCCCTGGAAGCCACCTAGTCACTGAAGAGTGTTTGTTAGTTTCTGTTTTAATAGAAACACCAACATTTATCTTCTTTTGTTAAGTGGAAACAAAGTACGAATTTAATTTTTAAAATACTGTAAGTGGATAATCAAAAGTCAACAACCATATGCCCAGACTCAACTAATTTCCACTTCAAATGCCTCATCCATCATTTGCTTTGGCAATGAATGGGAATGCTCTGGTGTGAGCAGATAAACTGCAGGCCGCATCCCCTCTGCCAACTCACTAGATTTACATGGCAGGATAGAAAACAGGGATGCCACTAGATGAGATCAGTCTAATTAAAAGTTAATCTAAGGCTATATGACTTGAATTCTGCTATTGAGTGCATACCTCAAAGAATACTAAGGACAACAGAACACGCTCGAGGGACACATCCATGTGCCTCGCATGTTGCGTTGTCCTTCCGTGATCACTACTTGTCACTGACACACAACGCCAATTAATCCTCACTTACACTGGCTAGCTTTTCCAGTGGCAGCAACCACCTGGGGCTCTTCTGAAATAACGGCAGGTGCTTTATTCATAGTCTGACTTGCTGAGAAAGCCCCGAGAATGGGAGGAATTAAAGATGAGCAGGTTATAGTTCAAAAAGGTAAAACAGGGCAGGGATCTGAATGCAGATCATGTTGTCGAAACATTCTGCAGCCCACATGCATGGAGCGCCATGTCTAGTGAGCTTCGCTTTCCTTCGGTGGAACATTTGTTTGTTTGACCCTGTCTGCCGTCATCTGATCTCTGGCCTGATGTCTTTGCAGAAAAGGCCTCTAAATAGAATCAAAGATGGTTGCCTACCCATGTTCAAGGCCTGACACTTCTAACACTCAGGGAAACTGAGATGACAGAAGAATTTAAATGAGCATGCTTGGTGATGCATTAGGGAGCTACAATTGTGTGCTTTTAGGTCCTCACCAAAATTCCATATGAGAAAGGCAAGAGCACAAGACAAGCTCCTTTGTGGAAGCGAGGCCATGGTCCCAGCAACACCTCAGAAGAAGAGCAGCAGAGCAGTTTACTCTGAATAGCTGCTATTAGCGATGGCTTCTCAGAGCAGACAGCATTTGGGGTTCTGGAAGATGAATAGAGGTTTGCCGAGTAGAAGAGAGGCAGGACTCAGAAGTACCAACTCCATCATTAGGCATCAGCAGGGAAGGAGTGGTGGCACTAGGAGGCAGAGATGCGAAGACCACGCCAGCGCTGATCAGGCCTGCAGGAAGCCTACATGGCTGCCCCTGGGTCTCTAGTTTCAGAACCCCTCTCAGAAACTGAAGTCCATACATGTTCAAGTCTCTTTTTTAAAAAATGCTTGGTATTCACCTATAACGTATGCACTTCCTTCTCTATCCTAAATACAACACAAGCCCTAGGGAAACAGTTGTTCTAGTGTATTACTTAGGGGATGATTTTAATAACGATTTTAACAAAGTCTGTATGTTTTCCACAGATGTAATTTGAACAAATCCATATTACGTTTGACTTAATCCATGAATGTAGAAGCAACAGAAGGTGGGCTGACTGTATTACTGAATTGCAGCCATGCTGATTCAGGCGGGGCGAAACCAACTCACTGTTAATTAGGCTGCTGTCTTACTTTGGTCTCTATTGCTGTGATAAATTCCCCGACCAAAATCAACCAGAGGGAAAAAGAGTTTGTTGTGGCTTATAGCTTACTGTCTATAAGCACATGCACAGAAGTAGAGCGGCAGCTCAGGGCAGGAACCTGGAGGCAGAAACTGAAGGAAGGGCACCAAAGAGCACTGTTAACCAGCTTGTTTGTCCTACTTTCTAATACAAACCAGGCTTACCTGCCCAGGGGTCTTAGCACAACAGTGGGGCTGGAACATCCCATGCCAATCATTAATAACGGCATATTTAAAACACACCACAGACTTGTCTACAGGCCAATCTGACGGAACGTTACTTCTTCCTAGGTGACTCTAGTTTGCGTCAAGGTGAACGAAACAACTGAGCACTTCAGCCCTAACGCTTTTTATCTAAGGGTTTAATGGAGAGGTTGGTTTTAGCCTCTAAACTGCCTTTGCAACCAAGGCAGGCACTCCCCCCTCTCTGTCCTGCCTGCCTACAGGATGGTTAGCCAGGCAGAACCCAAGCTAACACAGTAGTGTATTCCCTACAGCGGGGAGCATTGAGCAGCCTTAGGAGAGGAACCCAAGGAGTGTACTGCACATCCTCCAAATGAACGTTGCTCAGACCATGAGCCTGAGAGTAGCATGGTGCCCTCTGCTCACATTCTCTGTCCTTCCTGCTTCCCAAAGCCACTCACTCACTGACCACACTTTTCCCACGCCTATTGGCCCTGCCAAGCATTATTTTTATCACAAGGAGAAGAGTGAGTAGTGTTCTAAAATAAATATTAAGAAAGTGTGAGCAAGCCGAACTTTCTGCTCTCAAGTTGGCCCGTTCAAGTTGTTCTCTGCCGTAAACACCTCATTTCACCTGAGTTTCCCATGACCCCGTTACCAGGCAGAAAAGTTGTAAGAATAACAAAGCAAACATGACCGGAAATCCAAGTTCTGGGCCCAGTACACACACACACACACACACACACACACACACACACACACACACACACACCCGAGGTATTGGTGTTCCTGGGCCCACTGAGCCTAAGGCAGACACAACAAGGGCATCTATCTCTTTTCAGCCAACTGTTCAGAGAGAGAAATAAATGTGGCCACCAGAGGGGCCAGTTCCTTCTCATCCCCAAATGATGCGACTACCTCAGTACTTGGTCCTGCACAGCTGTGCTGATGACCCCACTTAACATCTGTAAGGCGAAAACTGAGAACGGAGGTACTAGAGAGAACCCCACGCATTGCCCTGTCTAGGATGGAGGCTCTTTATTGGCAGATACCAGATGGTCACTGGGCCAAAAGCTGTCCATCTCTGAAGGATTCGAACACCAGGCTAGTGCTGCCCTGGAAACAAAGGGCCACTCACTTCCCATCATACACCCCTTGAGGGGGACATTGACCTGCCAGCACTGACACTCATATAATGTTACCTCAAGAAGTTCTAGAACGATGCCTTGTGGCCCACTTAATCCACTAAACTCTATTCACAGCTGGCAGAGCACTCTAGCTCCCCGAAGTCCACCTTCCCACAAACCTGTCTTTGAGTGGACCAGTAACCGCAGGATAACGGGACAAATTTTCAGGCTCTTGTCTTTAAATAGTAGAGAAACACCGACATCAGTGGGCAGCAGCCAGCCAGCTAGCATTGCCCAGCTTTTGCACAGAGCATGGGCTGATGGATATAGAACGGCCTAGCTTCACGAGAAACTTAGGCCTCACCTGTAGTGCTTAAAGAAACAAACACTGCCCAGCTCTACCCCAGGGATGGGAGGACTCCACTCGCAATCTTTAGATTCATCTTGACTTTGGACCAGCACAATCTACAGATCACTGACGTTCTCAGTCCCACAGATCCCAAAATAGAAGCGTTAAAAATGCAACCACTATGCTGACAGAGGATTTGGAAATCCATCCTGACGCGCACCCCTGGACAACTCTCAACACCAGCCAAACTCTGTGGCAACCTCCTTCTCCCTGGGCACATCGAACTGGCCGCGAGCGGACACTACTAGAGCTGGGCCTGCACATCTGGGAGGACTGCAGCCAGCCACACTTCGGGGAGCAACAGAATAAACAGCCTCCGAAACATCTGGAGCTGTGCTTCATGTTTCAAAGTGACTCTGCGGCTTGCACAACTTTACACAACCTTGCCATTTGCCAAATGCTTGTGTTTTTGCTTAATCTGAAATTAGGAAAGGATTTCAAGTATTTCAGTATTACTAGAATGTTCTTTCCTTTTCTCTTAATGCCCTCCCTGACTATACCCAAACAGGGAAATCCAGCCAGCTCATGGCTTGGGGAAATAGGAGAAAATAGTTCTTCATTGGTTCCCTCCACCCCTTATACACACAGTATATTATCTGCCTTTCTGAGCAAGTGTCCTCAGTGTCCTCGTCGTTCCTGAAGCTTTAGTCAGGAAATGAGGTGGATTTTCAGGCCCAGTCAACTACCACTGGCCATGTACCTCTCGTCTCTTCACAGAGACTCCAAGTATGTGCCTGTTTGCAAAACACAGAATCTGACCGGATCGGCTAGTTCTTCAAGCCCTGTGGGACGTTGGCCAGGTTTAAAGTGTTCATATGTATTCCGTACTGTGAGCAGATCCCGGTTTCAATCACCAAGTGGCTAGTTAGCCTCGCTGACAGTCATGCCACTATTGTATCGAAGGATACATCTTGTCGGGCTGGTCAGTATTGTAACATAATGGGTTTAGAGCTGGGAAAGAATATTGGTAAATTCTCTACCCAGCGGCCTACCCAGCTTGATCTTACAAAGAGTATCTGTGAGACAAGTGCTTAAAGGCCCCTGCAGAGTGATTGTTAACAGTGACATCATACCTCAGCCTTACCCACAATGGACACATGGTCAGTGTTGGGAGGAACACCAGCTTTACAAAGAACCTGCCCGTTTTGGCATGGCAGAATCAGCTGCTATCACATGACATTCCCCCCAGTCCCTTCACAGTATCTACCAAACTCCTTTCCTATATGGGCCTTCGCCAACTGATGGAGAAAAGGCAACAACAGGATGCTGTGAGACCTTTCCCCATACTCAGCTTCAGCAGAGGACACTCTGCATAGTCTCCTGCTCTTCCACATCTGTCTCTCTCTTTGAAAGCATCATTTTCTTTCTTTCTTTTCTTTTTTTTTTTTTTTTTTTTTTTAGTTTTTTCTTTTTCTTACTTTAGAACTGCGTGCTAGAAAAACACACTTCCACAGCCATATTAAACACCTAAGCACTAGAAAGCTCTGCAAATAAAGACCACAGGCCTTGGCCACACACATCCACAGCTCTTCACTCAGCCTGGCTCCCGCTATGCCAAGTGTACCCAGAACACCAAGCCCCTTGCTCTTCCTATCTCCCACCACCGCCTAGAGTCACAAACCCCCATCTGTGAATGACATGGAAGTATCTCTCAGACTGAAAGCACAGTGCACCTTAGGAAAGCCTCTATGCTGTAAGCCGGGGAGAGTCGACTTCTTTTCACTTTAACACCAGAAGACGTCCTCCTCCCTCCTCCCTCTCTCCTCTTCCTCTCTCTCCCTCCTCTCTCATCTTCCCCCTTCCCTCTCCTCCCACCTCTCTCCTCTCCTCCCTTGTACTTACCTTGCCTTCTCTTCCCCTCTCCCTTCCTCCTCTCCCCATCTCTTCCTCCTCTTCTTTCTCCACTACTCTTCTCTTTCCTCTTTCTCCTCTCCTCTCCCCACCCCCTTCTTTGGTTATTGGCAGCTTAAAGGGGCCACTCCCCATCAGAGCGGGCAGTCTCTTCTACCAGGTGTAGGGCTGTAGCTAAGGATAAACTTCACTGTCTCTCAACGGCCTTCTCTTCTGTGGCTGGGAATGAGAGTGATGCTTCTCATAATGTGTCTCTTCATCCTTCGAATCGCTCCTCTTAAGAATTCCCAGCCAGCCAGGTGGTGGTGGCACAACCTTTAATCCCAGCATTTGGGAGGCAGAGGCAGGCAGATCTCCCTGAGTTCGAGGCCAGCCTAGTCTACAAAGAGTCTACACAGAGAAACCCTGTCTCAAAAAAAAAAACCAAAAACCAAAACTGAAAACCAAACCAAAACCAAAAACCAAAATTAAAAAAAAAAAAAACCTCTGTTTAGATCTATGGCCCATTTTCTGACTGGGTTGTCTGTTTTCTTAATGTTTAGGAAGTTTTAGTTCTTTTTGTACGGTAGCTATTAAGCCTCTGTCAAATGTGTAGCTGGCAGAATTTTTTTTTCTCTCCCATTCTGTGGACTGCATCTTCACTTGATTGACAGTTTCTTTTGCTGTACACTTAAAAAAAAAAAAAAGGTCTCACAAAGTCTCATTTGTCAGTTGTTGGCTTTATTTCCTGAACAACCACACACATGTGCATGGACACACACACATGCACACGCACACACACACACCCTACCTTTTACACACACACACACACACACACACACACACACACACACACGCACACGCACACACACACACACACCCTACCTTTTCCTCTAGCAGTTTTACAGTTTCTGGTTTTACATTGAGGCCTTTGATCAGTTTGGAGTTGATATCTGTGCAAGGTAAGAGATGACTGAGGGTCTAGTTTCCCTCTCCCATAAGTAGATATCCAGTTTCCCAAGCACGTCTGTCTTTTCTGCAACATGTATTTTTGGCATCTTTGTCAAAAATAAGATAGCTTTAGTTGCATCGAGTCATCTCTGGGTCTTCCTATTCCCTTGATCTATGTATCTGCTTTACTTTTTGCCAGTGCCAAACATTTGGTTTATAGTGGGCATGACTCAGTCATACAGTCATGGTCTCGAAGCAGCAGTGGTCAGCAATGGCCCTGCACAAGACTGGGCCAGTAAACCATGGATCAGGGAGGGCTACACAACCCTACTCTTCTGGTTGAACTAAGAGCTTCTGGTAGATTCTGAGGAGGGCAGACATTGTCTTCTGCTGTGTATTTAATGATGAGCTCACCTGACCAGCAGCAAACACAAGACAGTCCTGGTTAAACCCAGTGAGTCACAAAACAAAATAAAAAGACAAGCACGTGGATGTAGTACTGCTGGGAGAAAGTGAGAGAGGCTTGGGGTTACAGTTATCAGAATGTGCTGTGCTTATGTATGAAACTGTCAAAAGGACAAAATAAATTTAAATTAGAAAATTCAAAAAGAAAGCAGGACTCATTTTTGAGGCAAGGTCTTATGGATCCCAAACTTACCTCAAATTCACTATGTAGTCAAGGATGACTTTGGGTTTCTGGATCCCGAGCGTTGAGATTACAGGCATGTGCCTCCACACCCAATCTATGGGGTGCTGGGTTTCAAACTCAGAGCCATGTGGTGTAAGAGGCAAGCACCCTACCAACTGAGCTACATCCCCAGCTCACTCTTTATCTCTCTCAAGCCTCTTGTGAGTTTCACTTACTAAACAATATGAAAGTATGTAGGAATTTATCGAACTGTATACAATTCTGATCTCTGAACTAACCAAATCATGGAGAAGGGACATTTTTCAACTGACAGTACAGAAAAGAACCTGAAGAGTTCATGCATGCATGCACACACACATGCATGCACTCATGCACCTTGGTGCCCAGGCCTACAGCTGACTGCTGGATTGGACACCACCAAGCTCAAATGAGTTCAAAGAAGGCCGTATTCTCAGGCAACCTCACGCAGCCAGAACCCACTATTACCAGATCTGAGTTGGAGAAACACCAGCTCTGCAGAGGATGCAACTCCTGAGTCTCCCCACCTCATCACAAAGCTTTGGGTAGAAGAACAAAAGAAAACAGCTTCTAATTGTAATTTAAAAGCAATAATAATGCCTTTAGAAAAACTCACTGATTAGGTCACATGATTATCCTTGTGCCGACTTTTCCATCATTTGAAATTAGTGTATTTTTCAAAGTAAAGTCAGACAATAAATAACAAAACACCAGTGGGGGGGGGGTGTCTAACAATTAGTAGGGCGTTCCCAAAGCCTTACTTACTCTTTGACCCAGGGCTCAACTAACCTTCAGCTTGGCCATCAGTGACAGCTACTTGCAAGAACCATTCTAAGCTGCAATAAAAGCACATCTGGCCCTGGATATGGCACAATACAAGGATGAGTGGCCTGCGCTGATACACAGTGAAGGAGCCGAATCAACTGTGAAAGTTCAACCTGCAAAGGGGTACCTGTGTTTATTTAGTTTCGGAATATACAGTATACCAGGCACAGATAGCTTACTACATCGAGCCACTGTAAGAGACACAGACAGAGAACTTCCATTTATGTCAGTGAGAACCGAGGGTTAAAATTCTGCATGTACAAATTCCACTACTGCCATAATTGCAGGTGGCCTTGCTGCTGCTGCTAAGGTATCCATACTGAAAGGTCAGCAGCTGGGCAGCATGCAGCCCAATCACAGCCACCAGACAAGGTGTGCGCCACACACAGTAAGCTAAGCTTCCATGTCCCTGTGGTTTATCCAATCTATGGAAATCTGGGTGGTTATAATCAGCCAGCCTATCAGACCACTCTGTAATTTTTCTCTCCTAAGATCCCCAACGGTGTCACCAAACAACAGGAAATATGTTAGCTATTACAGTATCTGCCTACATCAGCTCTCAGGGCCACGGGGACGGAGGGCCTGAGTTAGGCAGACACCAGCCATTCTGAGCCACTAATGTTTCAATACTTCTGTGATCTCCCTCTTCCTCCGACTTATAACCCTTATTGATCAGAAGTGTCGCCATAAAGTGACTTTTGTATTTGGCTTCACTAAAGACTCCTATAATAGCATAAACCACAAGCCATATACCATACCATAAATCATATACCATAAACTTTATCCTGTGACAAGCTCCAATGAGAGCCCAGGCCAGCCCAGGTTAGGAGAGAATCTAAAAAGCACACATGTGTTCCTACTGCCCTCCTGTTCTGTGTGTACGCATGAAACAGGGATAAGTGAGAAGATCCTGTAAATGCTAAGTGCCACATCGGTGGTGTCCCCTTTCCTGGGCTCTCCTGGGGCCTGTCACAGGATGCAATAGAAAACTTAACAGACTAACTGGTCAAGAAAGAGGTGAATGTTGGAGGAACATTCTGGAAAAACAAACACATCTCCTTTGGTCCAAATTTGACAAGCATCCCGAAGAGGCAAGACTGCTACAGTGGCGGCAAGAAAGAAGTCGTCTATGGGACTCACCTCCCAGAGGGAAGACGCAACAGCTGACAAACACATTTTGATCAGGGCCTTTTTATGTATCACTGTGCTCCGAAAAAACTGAAACACAGTGCAAGCGCTGACTGGAATTTCTGTGCAGAGCTGTTGGCCTAAGGCAGGGGAAGTGCCTGGGTCCACACAGCCCTGGGAAAGGTAGAAGTTTTGGTTCACTGCTGGAGGCTTTGGGAGTTCCACTGATTTACCCACTCTGGGCACAGAGCAACCTAATGTCCCCTGAGCTTGATCAGAGAGCAGGAGGGAAGCTGCCAGGCTCTGGGAGAAAGAAAGGCAAGGGTACTATATAGTCCTGCTATGATACATCGTTAGTTTTTAAATTCTCTCTCTTCTCTCTGTGTATGTCTCTTTCTCTCTCTCCCCCCCCCCTCTCTCTACCCGCATGTCCCATCTCTCCTCTGCCTCCTCTCTCCTCTCCTCTTCTCTCTCTCTGTCTCTCTCCTCTCCTCTGTCTCTGTGTCTCTGTGTCTGTCTCTTTGTCTGTCTCTGTCTGTCTGTCTCTGTCTGTCTGTCTCTGTCTGTCTGTCTCTGTCTCTGTCTCTGTCTCTGTCTCTCTCTCTCTCTCTCTCTCTCTCTCTCTCACACACACACACACACACACACAATGCATATACCTAGACCCAAAACGTCTCCATATTGCAGTGATTCATATATGTGCCATTCCTATGTACACACACATACTAAATACCATTGCACACATACACACAGATATACACCATACAACATATCCAGCTTCTTGTCCACATCTACAGACTCACATACTCAAACATGTTCCACAAACATATAAAACATATCATATACACACACACACACACACATAAGTACTATATCCAAAGTATACCACACAACACACTGAACAAGTGTGGGAGTGTGACAGTCCTGGCACAGGGTCAGGTTCCATCCTGCACAGTGATGCAAATGCCCCCATGTGATCCCTGACTCCAGTCTGCACAGAGGAACCCAGGCAATTCCTTGATGACTGTCTGCTCCGTTTGTACATGTGTAAGGCCTACAGGCATTCTCCTACCTGGGCCAGAAGCCCTGTCTGTGCCATCCACCATGCTCAATAAGTTCATATTATATTGATGAAGAAAACACAGAGAGCTGGCTGGTCCACACTAAATCTCCTATATTTAAAACAAGAAACACGTTGGGTAGTGCCAGGTGATTAAAAAAGGTGACATATAGAAAGCTAGAACGGGGTGCCTTCAAGTGCACCACTCTATCGCTTTCCATAGCCCATGTGGGCTTGGAGCATGTAAGTTCTCATTCCTCTCCTGCACCCATGGCTCAGCAGAGCTGTCCCTGCTGTGCACACACACCCTCCATCCTTTACAGCATCCTTCTCAGACAAAGGAGACGGCATCAATTCCTGGGGGCTCCTTGGTAAAGACCTTGGCCTGCCCACCTTGGTCTCCTGCCTTGAGGAGCTTGGACTACAGTGGGAGAGAAACAAGAAGGTGGTTAGTAAAATAGCTATAAGATGGAGTAAGAAGATGCATAAAGGAACAGGGAGCTATGACGGTCAGAGACCAGTGCGATAGGAAACCCAGAGGGTTACATGTAATCCCTGGATGGTGGAGAATGTGAAGGACCAAGGACTGGCCTTTAGGTAGAAGCTACCATTCTTCCACGGCCCTGAGATGAAAGACCTTCCCTTTACAGTGCCCAAATAATCCAGTTCCCGTGATGAGATGTGACAAAGGAGAACACATAGTACAGGGCCTGGACCATTTATTTCCTTGCAAATCAAAGGTTACACTTAAGTGGGGCCAGATATTCCTTTGATGAACTCTTGTCAAAGGTCACTCTGCTCAGAGCAGAACCCTGGAAATGGGAACAGGGCATGGGACGGTGCTGATGTAGGTGAGGGAGACCGGCAAGAAGTACTGGAGATGTGGATGTGACAGCCAGGTCGGTGGGCCGATGACGTGGGCAGTAAGCAAAGGAAGCTTCACTGTTGCCCCCTCCGGGCCTCCAGGTCTGGGTCTTCTTCCTGAAGTGGCTGAGGTACGTGCTGCTGCATGCTTAGGAGGGACTGTTATCGGGAAGGCAGCACACTGGCTCTGCTCTTCCCACCTGAGGCCCTCACCCTCACTCCACCACTAAACACTGCAATACTGAATCCTGAGGTACTATGGCAGTGTCAGGACACAGTCTTCTCCAGGGAAGGACCACAGCATCACCTGGTCCTGAAGGTCACCATGCCCCCAAGTCCCACGTGGCCCCTTGTCAGGACACAGGGGGTGAGGGAGCGTGCTCCACTTCTCTCAGTGGTGCTCTTTTTTTTTTTAATGAAAAAGCAGAAGCCAGCTTTTCCTTACAGGTGTGACCCCCCAGGGAATAATGCTCAGCCATAAAATACCCATCCAGAGTTCTTGGCTGCTATAGCCTTAAAATCATGTGGTACTTAAGGCTCTTAAAGTCACCAAAATGAAACCTCCCCAGAGAGTACTTGATTATCTATGCTCCCAAATGCCTGCCTCACAGAAAGCAAACAGGTAGCACACTCCTGTCCCAGGAGGCTTACAGTTAGTTGCAGGTTCGGGCTAGTTAGTTGCTGCCAGCCCCATGGCCAGGATTAGGTGGCACACAACATCTGTCTGGATATACGCTTTCCCACTCATTGGTTCCTTCAGCGCAAAGGCCACTTGTTTCAATAGCATATTGAACCTGTAATCTCCTGGGTGGGCCTCATCTCTCAAGGCACTTGGCCATCCTGGGCAATTTCTAGACTCAGCTTTACACTTAACAATGAAGCCAGGTGCTGCAGAAGACAGCAGAGTGAGTGAGGATAAAAGCTAGAGGATGCTACCAGCTGTGACCTCGGGGAACCATCACCCCTGCTGTGAGCTCCAGCTCCCTCATCTGACAGAGATGACAGGAAATGCTGCCTCCTCTGCAAAGAGCCACTATAAGGCCTGGGTTACTGTCAGGCAGACATGTGTAGGAGGGCACCCTTACCTTCACCAGGCAGAGGGTGGCTAGGAGCCCATCTTTACATGCTAGGGACTACACACTTCACCTAAGACCACTCTCTTCCATTTAGCCCTACAGTCTTTTACTGACACCAGAACACAGCCTTTCTGGCCTTCTGACTTAGTCTGAAGATCAGAAACGCTCCAGGAATCCTCCAGGCCTTCAGCATCAGAGTAGGACCTTTGAGGCTCCCAGCTTTGTGGAATCAGCATCTATGAGTTCTGCGTGCTGCTCTTGCACGCAAAACTCTGCTGCTGGACCCTATATTGTGTAAGCCATTTAGTCAGTCCCCTTTGTAACACATATTCGTTCAATTGGTCCTGCACCTCTAGACAACCTTGAACAATACTCAAGGGAAGGAAGAGAGCTCAACTCATCTTTAGGATGCTTTGGCGACCCACTTCCTCGGTAACCCTGTCAGAGAGCTTGCTTTCATGATGTGATCATCTCTTGAATGCCCATTCCCCCATCCCCCTCCCATCCCCAACCACCACCCTTGCCAACAGTGCTGCATTGGGGATTCAGTTTCCAACAACACACGCATCTAGGAGATGGTTTCTCATTCTAGCAGTTTCCTCAGCCTCCCCATTTGCCCTAAGGCAACACAAACCATAGGGTCATTCTCATGGCATAGATCTTTCTAGAAAACCCAAGGGAACATGCCCTGTGGGCCCTGCCTCTGAATCTCTATCTGTGTCATAGAAAGAAAAAAAAACTTGTTTTTCTGTCTGTGGGCTGGGAATCTTTCTACACTGAGGGCTGACAGTCTCCATTCAAGCATCAAGTAGATGCTAAGTAAACCAGGCAGGTGTGTGTTCCCTGTACACATCAGCCTGACAAGATGCTCTTCTGGGCAGAGATATGGATAGAAAATGGGCCAAAGGAAAAGAGGTAAGTTCCCCAAATAGAAATAAAAGTGCAACTTTAAACCACAGGACATTATTCAAAGGAGAGAAAAACTAGAATAGGTTTAAGTGTCTGAAAGGTGTAGTTATGTAAATCACGATCCCACAGAAGTTAAATATTAAAGACATTTTAACAAGAGGAAGCATCCTAATTAAGCACGGCATGCGGTGAAAAGAGAAGGATGCAAAATTTGATGTTTAACGCGATTCCAACCAGATTTGGCAAACAGACGCTGTTCAGAACCCCAAAATACTAACAAGGGCTTTCTGAGGATCATGAATACACCAAGCCTCGTTTCCTTCTTAAAATACCCCCCCTTAATACATGTATACCTTATACATATTCTATAGTGATGTTTTAAATTATCAAAGAGACATTTAAAGATACATATTCCTCTCAGACTGAGGAGAGTAAAAATGGCTCAAAATTCGGCAAGTCTGGGATGGTGAGCCTTTTTTTTTTTTTTTTTTTTTTTTAAAGTGGATCTTGAAAGGACAAGCCCAGCAAGGAAAAGGTCCTCAATATTTATGGGTTTGGTGGTGGTAATACTGGTTTAGAACTCAAGGCCGAACACAGGTTACACAAGTGTCGCAGCACTGAGCAGTTGCGTGGGCTATAACAGAAACAATTGCAGATCCTTTCCAGAAGCAGACAGGGCTTTCTGGCATCTTCTGGGCACTCCTCCAAAGCATGCTTCCTAAGAGCCACTTGGACCCAAGCCCGTGTATATGGAGACCCCTCCATCTGACTCCCACTAGTCAAGGCAGCGAGCGCTCCAAGCAATCACAGGACGAGTGATGCACTGTCCCCACTCGTGTTAGGTAGGTGGGCCCTGTCCACCAAAAAGCAACAGAGGCAGCTGTTCACAGAGCACAGGGATGCAAAGTGGCCTGTGGCCCTGCCAAAGCAGCTAAGGAAGAAGAGCAGGAAGAGCAGGAAGAGGAAGAGGAGGAGGAAGAGGAGGAGAGAGTTCCTTTTTCTCCTGATAGCTTTCTGTTATTGCTTTCCTGGCATTTCTCCATACTTGTCTTCACAATACTGTCAAAAGAATTATGTTGGCACGTCCCCCCCTCCCATGCCACACTCATGAACTCTCTCACACTGGCTCCCTCTGAGCCATTCAGTGGCCAGTTCCAGACTCTTCCCATGTCATGTTTTGTGGCACCAGGAACTATGTAAGCCCTTGAGCATGTAAGAACAATGGCATGTCATGTAGAGACTCTGGCAGTTTCCACAGCACTTGATGTGCACACACGTATCATTCACACGTGCATGTACATTCACACACGTGAACGCATACACACACACACATAAACATACAATCACACATGCGTAAGTGTGTGAACATATACACACACAGGAAAAATACGCACATTTAAACCTTAAACTAAGGAAATAAAAGACATTTCAGGTGACCGGAGTGTGAGTATGTGGCAGGTGGGGACATCTTTAGTGCATGAAGATATATAAAAGCCTGAAATGCCGAAAGCACTGCCTGTCCTTGTACTTACTTGATGAGTAAGTATTTCTTGGGCCCTTAGGTGAAAACAGCAGAGTATGAGAAGTGGAGATCCCACACTGCCCTTCTTGGACGTGACTACTGTTAAAGAGAGGAGACGACAGGAGTCACTAGGACTGGCTTCTCCAGAAGCAGGCAACTTCAACCGTCTCCATCTACAGTGCTCACTGCGACATGACCTGTGGGCCAGGAACTCAGGAGACACTGAAGAGACCCCTTTACTTTATCCAGGGTGCCAGGCATCCTCCTGATGGTCTGTCTACAGTGTGAAGATCAGAAGCACGGAGGTAAAGCCCCTAAAGCTCAACCGCCAGCAAGCAGAGATGCAATGGGCCTCCACAGCCACCTAGCAACACTCTACACTGTGCCTGATGGGAAACCCAAGCCTGAGAGGGCCTCTGGCTTTCCAATTCCCTGTTCCTAATATTTCACTGTTGCCCAGTTACTGGCTGATAACAACAAAACTCAACACACACACACACACACACACACACCCCACAGAGCATGCATGATGCATTCAGAGCTGTGAACGCAGTCATACTCTCCTGTCTGTAGCAAGAATGTGGAAATCAACAAGACTTTGCACCATGCAAAGCAGAAGCTCAGGCAGTTCAATGTGAGGAGACTATCCAAGCCCTACATGGCCATTGCTGGCCACACTGAGATCCTCAACTCCTAACATCTAGCTACTTGTCAAAGTGCCACAGGCAGCATCAGAAACTCACGTGCAGTCAACAGGCTCTCTACAGAAGGACACACACACACACACACACACACACACAAACCCCTCCGATTCCAACAACTCTCTGAAATGGTTATTTTAGACTCCTCTGTGGAGAGGCCCAAATTGTGAAATTCTGTTCCCATTTGGAGGAAAACAGTAAGAACCATCCCAGCTGGTCAGCGACAGCATGGAGTGTGTGTTGTCCAAGCTGTGTCTGCAGAGAACGGGGCTTTTGTCACAGGGGCTAGAGGGAGGGTGGGGGAAAAGACAGTTATTCATTTTCTTTTCATTTGACAGCTTGGAAAATCCCAGTTTGGCTTCATAATGCCAGCTCTTCAGTTATAATTTAACACCTGGTCCAAAAACAGTTGACGGATGCTAGCGAGCTGTACAATGCCATTTTCATTTGCCAGTCGGACCAATTTTTTTCCCCCTATGGCCTTGATAAGCCCACAAAATAAATTTGCCAATTTATTCATAGCTGTGCTTTAGCACCAAGATCCAATCTTTTATGCTTTAGAGAAGGGCGGGGGTGGGGGTGGGGTGGCGGATTGCTTTCTTTACGGGACCACCATCTGCTTTCCCAACACACAAGAATTCTAGGAGGCCCCGAATAAGAAAACGACTTCAGTTCTCCTAGAGCTGCTTCCATCTTATCCCAAGTGTCTTCTATGGCGACAAGCACTCTGACACTCTTCCAAACGCAATGATTGGGGTCAGCAATCTCCCGAGGTCCTGGCAGGGTTCCTCCGCTGTACAAGGAGGAGAGAGAGGAAAAAAATGCTATCGAGAAGTCAAATGAAGTCTGTCTCCCTCCGCGGCAGTGCCTTAATTTTCTGCTACCAAGAAACAAAATAATTCCCCCACAGAAAGGGAACACGGGAGATTTCAGACCTATGCGACACAAGTCGTTGGGGGAGATCACCTGGGGTGCCTAATATTGCAGGGAGGGGAAAAAATGACTTTAATAGCTACCATATTTTGTAGGTTCACCAGACTTTAAGAGCTGGCACATTCACACTCAGATGCCTCCCTTGCGAGCCGGTCCTTCGATGAGAATAGTTCGTTTGTTCTAATGGATCAGAGCTGTGGGCGGCCTCCCTGGAACCCCAGGCCTCCACTAACTCTAATTGGAGTTTCACAAAAGCAATTACAGCTAATGACAGTCATCCTGATTTTTCACTTCCTTTTCTTATAGGGTCCAGGGACTTTGGATTCTGAATGGTAGCAAACACAGTACATTTAGGTTTGGGTGGGGTTTTTTTGTTTGTTTGTTTGTTTGTTTGTTTTTTTGGTTCTTGGAAACAAGTTCAAAATATCTTCTCAGTAAGATAGCAACTTAGCGGGGCATGAGATGGTGACAGCACGGGTGATACCACGAGGGAACACAGCATGCGGGCAGCGACTCAACCAACAGCGTGAAGCTGCTCAAGCCGTCGTCTACTTTCAAATGTGAACTCTAAGCATCCTTCCCACTCGGTTATTTTAGAAGGCAGCTGAATCGAGCTATGTACGAACTCGGTAAGGGCAGAGTGCTCAAAGGTAAACTTCTCAACACAGTGGGCAGGGCTCGGGGAACTGTTAACTGGAGGTATGTAGCACCCTACAATTGGCTCCTGTAGGAAATTTCAAGCATCCTGACCTGAAAGAAACAGTTCCATGAATCCATAAGCCACTAGAGACAAGTCTCTTCCTCCAGCAAAAGAAAAAATTGGGGGGAGGGGTCTTTCTCTTGAGCCTCTTGGCACAGACAGGGTGAGTAGAAGCCACCTTGTGTGGTATCCCACTGTCTGGATTAGTTTTTTTGCCAAGTTGGCACAAGTAGAGTTGTCTGGGAAAGGGGATTTTTAACTGAGAAAATGCTTCCATCACTTTAGAAAGGCTGTGGATTTAAAAAAATTGTTATTAATGATTGATGTGGGGGGGGTGCCCAGAGCACCATGGGTAGTGCTACCCCTGAGCAGGTGATCATGGGTTGTATAAGAAAGCCAGCGAGCAATCCATGGAGCGCAAGCCAGTAAGCAGCATTAGTCCACAATCTCTGTTTCAGTTCCTGCCTTCAGGTTCCTGCTTTGAGTTCCTAACCTAGTTTCCTGCTGTGATGAACTAACCAAGCTGCTTTTGATCATGGTAGGTTTTTTTTTTTTTTTTTTTTAAATCACAGCAATGGAAAACAAACCAAGACATCCCCCCCCACACACACACGTGTTTTTAAGAAATTCTTGAGAAGCCTTGTCAGATTTTTTAAAAAAGAAGTATGTCCTGCTAGGCCCACAGATAAATATACCTGGCCATTCATGCTCTGGCTTAGATTGCAATCACATGCAATCATCCACAGACAATGGAACTGTTTCTCTACCAGGGCACAAGACGAGGGAGTGCCTGTGATCTGGGAACCACTCCATATTCACAGACAAGAAATTAGTCACTGGACTCCAACGCAAACAAGCTCCTCAGGGAAACTTAAAAACACAAGTCTGGATTTAAAGTTCTGGGTCATGTGAGTCTACCTTTATCCTTAATCACTGGGTAAGAGCCCCATGATACCTGATCCATCATCATCTCCACAGTACAGATGAGATGCCTGAGCCCAGTGCCAACCAGTGCCAGCCAGGAGCTGCTGAGCTCAGGGTACCGACAAAGCCTGGAAACCGGCATGGCAGGTGCACAGCACCACTATGGAGTTTGGCATAACCTCAGGCTTGGCAGGACAAAAAGAAAAGACCCCCCCCCCCATCCTTTGCAGTGAGTGAAGATCCACATCACTGAGTGCAACTCCTGAGGACTCAGAAAGGCTGCCATAGAGAAAAGCAGATGTTCCCAGCCTGATGGCTCCCAGGAGCTCCAGGGCAATTTCTGAGCTAGGCATTTCCTCTTCAGGGGCATGACTGAGCCAGGTGGCCCATGATGCATCTCTCAGAGTGGGTGTGGCTGTCAAACAGGTTTAAACACAGGAGAGAGCTTTTCCTGTTTGCACAGTTTGGTGGCGGTGGTGGTGGAGTTAGAATTATGGGGTATGGAGGTTCTCCGCCAAGCCTATCACAGAGACAAGTTATGAGTTAGCCTTTAGCTCTGTGACTTGTCACCATCAAAGACTGAGACCAGAAGCAACCTAGACCTTACGTAATTTCCTAATTCTTTGGTTTGGTGATTTTCCTTGTCACTCGCAGCCTCTAGGCTGTTGTTTACTTTAGAATCATACAATTTTCATGTATCAAAACAAAAGGAAAAGAAAGCCGCGATGAAGAGCTCACGATGATTCTGCAAGGTGGCATACCAGCCTCACTTCTTCCAGAAAGGTGGGAAATATCCCCGAACCACACTGCCCCTCATCACCAGAACACCTGTGCTTCAGACATGGCAACTCCCCTGACTCAGAGACACATGGAAGCCGCCCAGTCTCAGTGAAACGAAACATTCTGAGAAAGTAAAGTTGAAAACCCAAAGGTGCCAAGCTCCAGCCCACCACCAGACCATCTACCGGTCATTCCTTCACTGTCATGTAATGACACTTGGCTGCACGTCCTCCTCTCACCATCAGAACCTTCATTTATTCCTAAGGACAAGATAGAGCTTGGATTTGTACTGGCCTCTTCCTTATGCGCCATGTTTGAGAAATATGGGCCACTTTGACACCTTAGAAATCAGAGAGGAGAAAAAGGAAAAAAGCTAGAATCTAGGAACACAACAGGAGTGGTACCCAAGGAGCTCCCTCGATGCAGAGGCCATCTCTATACCCGGATGTGAGGGCAGGAAGCCGGACACTGACCTTAAAACCCACACCACAAGGTCCAGAAACTGACAGATACCACTTGCTAACACTGTGGGCAGATGCTAAGAGTGGACTTCTCAAGTTCTCCAGGGAATGTGCCCTGTGGGAAAGAACTCTGAGATAGCCTGGGCCTGACTCCGGCAAGAAAAGGCATGCCACCCCAGCTCCCAACGTTCTACCTTTAAGGAGGCTCTGCATACTGTCAATATGCCTTCAGATATGTCAACAAAGGCCCTGCATGTAGAACAAAAGGCACGGGAGAGTCAGCAGATCGTGCCTTAAGCCTAATGAAGAGAAAACATTTCCTAGGGTTGCTTTGGGAAGGCTTCAATTGATTCCCGAGCTTGTTTGATCCCAGCTATCAACACTTGGTATTTCCGCATGTTCCCAGGAGGCCCAGCAGGGAGGTATGGCAAAGAAGCTGCCCGCTGGTTCACGCTACACGTTTCTTTCTGCAGAGAGTATCATAGTCTCCCATAGCAGAAGGCCAGGGCCCAATGTTCTTTAAAATCAGCTTTGCATAGGAAAATCTCAACCCCTTGCCCCCCCCCCCCCCCCCCGTCCTGGGCTCTTTCCAGGTCAAATGCAGAGCTGCTAGAACCTAATGAAGTGTGGCAAGCCTGGCCACAGGGGAGCCCTGCTGTTCAGCACATAGGCAGCAGGTGCTTCCAGAGGCAGCCGGCCTCCCACTTAGAACACATATTTAACAGCACTATACAGAATGCCTTAGATTAGTTCCCGAAGCTCTGCCATCAAGAAGGCAGATGAGCAAAAACACAAGCCTTAGCTCAGAGAGGATAATAGATAATTTATTCTGGAGCCAATAGGAGTAGCCACATGGCCTGAAACCACAGATTTACCCCAATTCGTTAAGTTTTATAGTAGCAGAACAAAAAAAAAAATGTGATAAATCAAGGCACTTTTCAAATACATTGATGAAAAATAAGTAGGTGGTGGTTATTGTAAAGAAAAGGAATTTCAACTATAGGTCTCAGATGCTGTCTGTTGGTAGAAACTATAGTTTTATTTAGTTTCCAAAGGTTTTTGCTTGCTATTCACAGGATTTTAGGTCTGATTCAGAAGTGGGCCAGGGACTGGTTATTTCAGGGGCTACAGATAGCCCATGACCAATTATAACTAGCCTCGGGACCTGCCACATTCCAAACCCTTGAAAGCCTTTGACGTTTGAAACAGCTGAACAACCTTGTTGAAGGTTTCAGTTTGAAGCAACCCCTTCCTGGGAATCTTCATTCACACTAAGATAGATTTCTAAATTCTGTACATGTCAGAGCCATCGCCCTGCATGGGGCCACATGGCCTTCAAATATACATGGCACAGCTTAGTCAGCTTCACTATGCCATGGGCTCTGCACTCAGAGGTAAACACTGGCTGAGGAAAAGTTGTGCGGTTTTTGCTGTTGTTGTTGTTGTTGTTGTTTTTAATTGGCAGAGCTACAGAGAATACAATTTGCTTTACAAAATGTGAAATTTGCAACAAGCTCTGTATAGACCTACTAAGGTCAGACCACAGCATTCACCAGCCAGCACTTCCTTACTATTGCTCCCTGTCTCTTGGGAACAAAGTTTCAGGCAAATATTTCCAGTGGTTTCCTAGAGACAGGAGGTAGGAAGGCCTGTGAGAGCCACAGGAGGGCAAAGTGTACTTCTTCCCAGGTCTACGTCCCAGACAACTGCCTTAACTAACATAGTTGCAGGCCTGGAGGCCAGAGGACAACCCCAAGTCACCAGATTGTATGTGTTCATGTCTTATGCTGTGCTCCACAGTTTATTACACGGCTTCAAATAAAAATCCCCTTCAGTAACCAGGTATGGTGGTGCATGCCTTTTATCTCTGCACTTGGGAGGCAGAGACAGGGGGATCACTGTGAGTTTGAAGCCAGCCTCATCTACAAAGTGAGTTGCAGGACAGCTACTGCTAAACACAGAGAAACCCTGTCTCGAAAGAAAAAAATAATCTCTTCACTGACAATCACTCATCAATACAATGAATTTATTCAGGGAGACCAACAACACCCAAAGAATGTGACCTCCAAATGAAACACACACACATACACACACACACACACACACACACACACACACACACACACACACACTCCACAGATCCTTCAATCTACCCCAGAGCTGCCTTCCATAAGACTCACGAGTCCAGAACCTGAGAGGCCATTGTTCATATGAGTGGGACACGAGAAGGCTGTCCAGCCAGGGATAAACGGAACACTCTTGACGGTACAGAGAATCAGTATGGTACATAGCCCTGGTGCCACCCCCACCCCCACCCCCACCCCCAGCCCGGAGGTTCCTGCCTTGCCTGCTCATGATTCCCCAGCAGAACCCTGAGGGAAAGAGGGGTCAGGAACACACCCCTTACACTGGTGTGAGACTGGCGGACCACTTTGTATGGCCCTCAACTGCTGTTATATTTCAAAAAGCCCTCTTCCCAGGACCTGGGCAGCTTTGCAGCTTCCAGGATGCCCCTTCCCAAGAACCAAAAGGCTGCTGACTGTTAAGGGAACGGCACTGGGGATGGAGGAAATGGACACAAGGTTTAGAAAGCAAACAGAGACGAGCAGAAATCCAAGCTCCAGCATGACTACCTCTGTGACTCAGAATAGCCACTGACATCCTCATTGTTTCACAAGTCCCCTCCTTCTAAGGTGGCCGCAAGTCGTCACGCAACACACCTCCCTATGACCTTGCTCCCTGAGCCCCGGCAGTTAGGAGAAAAGCAACAGTTCCTCCATCGTCATCCTACCTTGCCTCATATGGACAAGACTAGGGGTGTTGGTGCTCACTACGGCTGGACTCTCTTCCCCAGGGTAAGTAAGGCTGCCTTTCCTCCCACAGTGCTGAGTGAAGTGTTTCAGCCCAGTCAGATGAGGCCTAGCCAGCGAGTGCCATGCATGGAGAGAGTAGGAAGCAGGTACGCAGAGAGGCACCCAGGGTATGTGACAAACACGGGTCTTCCAAGTGGAGCTTGGTCCAAACCTTTGGAGTGGGAAAGCTCCATGTTAGAAACCAGTAAGCAGCTGGAGCAGGGCTGGGTTCCACTGCCCTGCTTAAGTGCCTTATGTGGGCCATGGCAGCCATTTCTGTACTGTCCACCAGGCGGTTCCAATGAGTCTTCAGAATCAATCATCCGGTCTCACTTCCAGAGCCTACAAGCCTAGCCCCAGGCTAAGCTTCCACCTGTATTTCTGGCAGCAAATACAGTTCCATGTGCCCCTCACCTGACGATGTAAACAGGCACCACAGCCCCTTCCAGAATACACAGAAATGGAACTGGGGCAACTTAGGAGGTCCCTACCTTGCTGTGGCCTGAGTCTACAGGGGCCATCAGACTTACTGCCTTGAGCTCCTGTCATCAGATAGCCTGATACTCCTCTGTCCAGGAGTGGGGCTGGGTGCCAATCCTCACCCCCAATCTCACTGCAAGCTCTATAACTCTTCTGTACCTACCTCCCCTGGCCCTTCTGGCTGCTGAACCAAAATAAGCAAAGGCACAAAGTCGCAAAGTAAAAGCTAACAGTTAGATAGTCAGACCCATTCTGAGGCAATTTATCCAAGTAGATGAGCTGCACACAAAGGGGAGAGCTAGGAGAGGCCAGTGGTTTGCACCCACACCACTCCAGTCAGCAGAGTGTCCCAAGCCTGCTGATGTCTCAGGCACAAAGGGCAGTGTTAAAGCTGCTCCTGACACCTCTGCAAGAACTCTTGGGCCTTCTTGATGAACTCAGGACAGGGTGGGCCAACACAGGAGGATGCCGGGAATTCCCTTGTTCCATTCCTATTCCACACTGGTGTGTTGGCATGTTGGCAACTCCCAAGCTCTCACTGGTTATGTGACATGGGTTCTTTTGGTTAAGGAAAGGAAGGCAGCAGGGTCCTAGACTATGAGTGTGGTAGACTAAACAAGTCAACTGCACCTCAAACATCCCCAAAGCGGGTAAAGGAAAAATGTGAACTTGACCTCAACAAACGTACATGGCAACAGGATGAAATAAAAATAGCTGGATGGCTGTTATCCATCATCAATTAAAAACCAAACCAAACAAAAATCATTCCTTAGGAAATATGACCAACCAACCAACAAGCAAAACACCTGAGAATCACACAAAACATGCAGGTGACTGGCCTTTGCCTTCTGTGGGCCGTAATAAAATCAGGGACAAGGGCTCAGCCATACAGACCAAGCATTCCCCTTCAGCATTCCCCTAGGAACAGAACAGAGGCGACTTTATAAACTAGAGTCTTAGACTATCCCCAAGGCCTGGAAATGCCACTTTATTTGAGCCACTTTCCACATGTGGGGTTCTGTAAGCCATGAGGCCATTTCTGGTTCCTGCTTCCCTCCAAATAGAGAGGTCAGCTCCAGCAACAACCCCCCACAACCAGGTGGTCTATGTGTCCAACTCTGACATCCAACCCCCACAGTCAGCTATCGCTCCTTTCTTGACATCTCCACACAGGCTTCCCATGGCATCTGCTGCTCCTCACTCCCTCTATCCTAACTCTAGGAGCTAGAGATGTATGCAGCCACTACTGTAGGAGGTAGGAGGTAGCTGAGAACTCTCTACCCGGCAAACCTCTTTGCCCTCAGCCAGGCAGACTGTGGACACAAAACGCTCCTCCTATAATAACTCAAGACTAGGAGGGAGATTGTGGCTCACTTTGCTATTCAGTGACATGGGTACCACTTTTCTCTAAGAGTGCACAATGACCAGCTGTCTCTTCCCCATCCTGCCTTGGCATATGGGAGGTAAGGCCCTCTGGAGACAGTGGTAGGCACTTGTTGGAAGCACGAAGCTCCAAAGCTGCACTGATCTGTTAGCACTCACCGCCACCATTTCTACCTATGTGACCTAAGGTCCTGGTGGCCCAGGAATGCATGTCTATGCAGCAACCAGGACCATATTGACACTTTCAAGCTTACCATAAACAGCCAGAAACTATGTGCTATGGATACAATAGAGCTGACCACAAACACCCGATAACCAGAGAGAACTGGGGTCCTCATCAAAAGGAATTCTATGGCACACTTGAGTCTCTGACTTCCATTCTCATCTCAGTTTCCATGGATACACCAGGGCAGGCGCTCACTGAGTAGCAGGGAAGATGCTCAAATTACCCAAGTGCTCAGAAGAATCTGAGACCTGGCCTATGGGTGCCAATGTTTTTATGCTCAGTGACCTCTCACAATGACCAGGAAAGTGTCTTCCCCAAAAGATTAAGGAATTAGATCTCTGTGTTTCGTTACTAAGACCAGTGTGGACACACCATCCCAGTCCATACCATTTTGTAACAAGCCCCAGGAAGAGAGCTGTGGCTCTCTTCGCCCTGGCCAAGCACCCACCAGGCACCCTGCCCAGCCAAGGGATCTCAGGCAAGAGGGGGGAAAAAGCAGACAAACATGGCTACCTAGAGCCTTCTAGAGACTGTCATCCTGACCCGCTGAAAAACCCCTTCTATGTCCATTTCTTTGCATATCAAATGAAGGAGTTAAACAGAGGCACTGGGTTCTCCATCCTAACATTCTAGGACAGACCAGTCACACCCTGCTTCTCAGTGGCCAGTTCCTTGTATTTCAAGTCTCCTACTAGTATAGACCATTAAAGGCAATTAGAGACGTAGGATATTTATTCTTCTGACAGGATTACCATACAAAAAAGAGGCTGCCAAGAAAGCAGGCAGACAAACAAGTATGTTGAATTCTGGAATGACACAGAAAAAGCAGGGTGGAACCTGTCAGATCTTTTTTTTTTTCTTTTCTTTTCTTTTCTGTCAGATCTTTTGAAGCTCAGAGGTTCTATTCCTCTTGCCTGGAGGCAGCGTAGCCACAGAATTTGCTTTTGATGCCATTACTCCTGCCCTCATATCTTTTCCCAGAGCCTCACACCACTGCTTAGTACCCTTCACTTCCCAGGTTCCTGGAGACTTCCAGGGCCTCTAATCCCTGCTACAGGGCAGTCCCTGTCAGCTTTCCACACTCTGGATCTAGTCTGTCCTCTCCTTCATAAGCGGCCAGGCCAGGGGTGTCAAGGTCTAAGCAGCCATTCGTCCAAGCTCTAAAGGAAATAGAAAGTGAAAAGCTGGAAAGCCTGGGCATCCAGAAAGACAAGTTGGTGAGGGCTTTTCTAGCAAACAGTGAGGTAGTGGGGGGAGGCCACTGCCACTTCTTTAAAACTTCCTTAAACGCAGCCTGGAGGATGCGGGTGAGGAAGGAGCAGGGATTTCCCTGAACAAAGCCTTAGGGCCTTCAGCAGCATCAAAGAGAGGTGGGGAATACGGGGTGGGCTTGGCAAGGCCAGAGGCAGAGCCCACCAGCTGTGATTGCCACATCCCTGATCTTCCATCCCTTACTACCCACCTAGCCCAGTGGTTTGCTTATTTCAGCTACTGGAGCCCTTTCTCAGTGTTAGCTTGGGAGAAGCAACGAGGACGGAATGAAGCTGTCTCCCAGGAGACAAACTAGTCAGCAAGGGTCCCATATGCCTCTTTCAGGAATGCACTCCTGCATCTGGGACCACAGCTCCTGATCTGCCACTTGCCAACACAAAGACGACTGTCCAGGCCAGAATGGCATTTGTCATAAAATTAATGGCCCTGGCAGTGACTAAGGCCACTTGCTGTCATTCACAGTTCATCCCCAGGAGGAACAAACTCAAAGCCAAGCACAGGCATTTGAGTAGACGGGAAAGGCCAGTTCAGACCATTTGGTGTCCCCTTTCAGCAGAAAGGATGCACTTATGTCTGAAGTAGGTTTCTGTTTCTTTTAATAAGCCTTGAAATACTGCTTCTTCCTGTACTGGAAGACACGGAGCATAGACTGCATGTCATGCAGTCTCCCACTAGGCTGTAAGTCAATAGGGACTCTGACTAACCTTCTCCCTGGAAAACATGTACTTTTTCTACATGAAAGAAAAAGATGTAGTAGGTTTTTTCTTTTTTTTACTATAAATTTTTAAAAACAAATGGAAATGTTTCAAAAATACACATTTTTCCAGAGTAGGAAAAATAGTATGTTATAACATTACAACATCTAACCTATAGGTAAATTTAATCTCTCCAAGCCTTTTTTAACTCTCTCATACAGTGGGGATAGTATTTCAACTCCACAGGATTATTCTAGGGATTAAATGAGATGAAGTATGAAGGGGAAAAAACCCTATGGCATTTTCAGACTGTAATAAGCAGAAAATTTAAAAGCAGCCTTACTTCAAACCATTTCTGGTATGGTTTATTAATTTTCTGTGGTGGGTGCTGTTTCTTAATCTTTCCAGCAACCAAGAACATTAAAATATTTGATGACTATAATAGGAAATAATCCCCAACACTCATTCTGTGATGGTACCCCTCCACACATTACTTAGTGCTTGGTCCAGTGACTTTGCTTTGGCCAACTGGAAGCTGGTAAATTAGACACTGGTGAAGGCCTAAAGTAGATTTCAGAATGGGCACAGGGGACTTTCATTTCAGAACAAAAACAACCAAGGTGGCTGCTGACCCAAAAATGGTAAAAATACGACTGACCTGGACCCAATCACAACACCACATAAGGCCATGCCAGTGCATACAGGCTGTTCTGTGCCCTTGACTCTTGGCATGCTTTGTCGCACAGCAGCACGGTAACTAGATGACTGACAAGGTGGCAAACACTCCACTCTCATCCACTGAGGCCCCGGGAATACTCCAGGATAAGTGAGTACAGCAGCAGGAAAGGAAGGAAGGAAAAGAAAACACAAGCTGCGCCCGGTTTGAGGGACACGTTCACAACTGAACATATTGACACTGTTCTGGCAAAATTACTTAAATGGCTCTAACCAGAAGAAATGCTCTTGTAACTCCTTCTCATGACTCTTTGCCAAATTACTTGGCTACTGTTTCACCACTTCCAGGATGTAGACTGTCAAGTTAGAGAATTTTCCAAATAATTGTTTTTCAAGAGCTCCACATCCATGCACCTGCTTGTGTTCAATGATCCTGTTGTCATTCGTTACATACGGATTTACTTCCCTGTGAGTAGAGCGCCCTGCATGTATGGGGAGCTGAGGAAGTAGAGTGTGAAAAGTTCTATGTGGATCTGTGTTATTGACACGAGCTGGCCACGGGAAATTGGCAACGCTTCCCACTGCCCGGTGAGACTCAGACAGATGGCAAAGCTTTTCTCTGGTCCAAGTGTGGCTGTTAATAACATGTACAGAAAATGCCCACTGTGGCTTTCTGCCCCCTGGGTATGTACAGCGTGAAGGCTGCCCCTAGAGAGATGGCTCCTACCAAGCTTAGCTCAAACCTGAGCCCTTGGTTATCCTGTATGTACTAACCTTGTCTCCTTGTTCAACTGTTTTAAAAAAATGTGCTAAGTGTCTGCGGTGCTTCAGCTTCTCCTTCAGCGAGGCCAGATCGCCTGGTTCCAACTCGTGTGTGTGTGTGCACGCGCATGTGTGAGTGTATGAGAGTGAGTGTGAGTGTGTGTGTGAGAGAAAGTGTGTGCACGCACGTGAGTGTGTGTGAGTGAGTGTGAGTGTGTATGTGTGTATGAGAGAGAGAGAGAGAGAGAGAGTGTGTGTGTGTGTGTGTGTGTGTGTGTGTGTGTGTGTGTGTTTGATTTTTATGCACTCCCTCAAAGCCCCAGGCAATCCCTGAAGCTGCTCAGAACAGGGCCGGCATGCATACAGGATGGAAGTTTAGTTAAGCACACCTCCTGTTTAATTCAGTTAACTCTGAACCAGGCTTTGAGGGGTACAGGGCAACAAATAACTGCTGTGAGAACAGTATCTCTCCAGGGGGCCCTTTCCACCGAAGTGACACCTATTGCTTGGTACAATATTGTCAGCTCAGGGACTTGCCAATTGTTGAATGGCCCAACACACGCAAACATCTTCTTAGAAGATGCTTGAGCTTAGGAAATTACACACGTGGCTACTGAGAACATGAACATGACTTCTATAACCAAGTCCTGGAATCATATAAAGAATTTTACATGAAACAACACTAGGAAAATAACGAATTCCAGAGCCAGTCTACGGCTTCCTGCAAACTTCAATAATCATGATGTCAGGTCACACAGATTAGTTCACAAGTGAGCATGAGGCCAAGTGTGAAAAGGCCAAATTGGCAAGTGGCTTAGCACCAATGGGGCTAAAATTTTAAGAAATTATTTCTAACTACATAATGAAGATGCCCCAAAGGCCTGTCTCCTTATCCCTGTGCCCTTCACCCCCCTCCACTCTAGCCCTGTGGTTCTGAGCACATGACTAGAGGCCACTATGCAGCTGGGGGAGGGGCTGGTGTGGTGCAGACTTGGTGTTCACTCCAGCACCCAGCATGATGCCTACTATTTCATGTCCTCTGTGACAGCTCACCGATCACAGCTGTTTGCTGACCTCTCCTTTCATGAATGAGCCTGTCCCAGAGTCCAGCTCTCCCCAATGCCATAGCTGGCCCATCTCCAGAATCCTCACCTCATACTGGTTTTTCACAAGTGAATTTAGGCAGCCGCATCTTTACTAACTATAGTATTTCTACAAGACATCTTTACATCCTTTTAGAAATGAGGTTAGAAATAAAGACATAAATCAGAATAGATTTCTCTAGACCAGCAGTTCTCAACCTGTGCATCATGACTCCTGTTGGGAGGCGGGGGGTGAGGGGTGGGGCGTGGGGGGGTGGGCGGCGGAGGTCCCACCCATATCAGAAAGAAGCACAGGTGCTGAGACACCGTGAACACTCACGTGTGGCTTTTCCTCTTTAAGGAGTGTCTGAGCCTGGAAGAGTGTGTTCCTGGTTCAGGTCTGCCTAGTAACTTGGCTTAAAACACTCTTGACACAACAGCAAACACATCATTTAATGTCAAAAGGCACACAGTAAACACAGGTTCCTTCAGTTGCCATTCTCACTGTACACATGAGAAGTAAACAGCGCAGAGAGCGAGGGTCTTACGTTGGTAGCACCCAGACTAAGGATTTACATCTCTGGGGCTGGAGGCCACGCACAGCGTCACAGAGGCCCGGACTGAAAATCATTCTCAGGGTGTCACATTGGCCTTCCCCAGTAACATATGATAAAACAGCATAGCCAGAAGAAATATATATTATATATTATATAGCATATATTTCTATATGTGTGTATGTATATATAACACACACACATATATGTATACGTATGTGTGGACAGTGTGTGTGTGTGTGTGTGTGTGTATAAAATCTTGACCTCTGGTTTCATGGAGAATCCATAAAGGCAGGGGAGGCGTGACAGCAAGGGGCCACAGCAGGAAACAAAGAGCTCACATTTCAAGCACACTAAAGGCATAGTGATAGTGAGCTGGAAGTAGGAAGTGGGGCAAGGCTCTAGACGCTCAAATCCCATCTCCAGTGATGTACTTCCTCCAGCGAGGCTGCACTGCCTGAAGGGTCTATGATCCCCAAATAGGGCTACCAACCAACGACCATGCACTAGTTCAAACCCGTGAGCCAATGGGAAGGACATTTCCTAGTCAGACAAGCTTTGCCATCGGTACCATTCATACCCCACAACCCTAATCCTACGTCCTTCTCACCCTGACTCTTCTCTACAGCTGGATTTTCCCCTAAGATACCACAGACTTCTCACCTTCAGGGATGTTCATGCATGTATTCTCTGTGATCGTGTGAGAGAACGGGGGGGGGGGGGGTTCTCTGGTTTCCTATGAAATGTCTACCTCCTCCTATATGGCCCAACATGTAGCCCTGGGAAAAGGGGGGGCCTGCCAGTTCTAACCCTTGCTGATTCAGCCAAAGGACAGCCCTAGCCATCTCCAAACCTACATCACACTGTCCTGCAGGCATCACCTGAGAGGATGGTTGTTGGAGTCCCCCGCTGCAGAGGAGTGATGAAACCTCCCCGGGATGAAAACAAGTGGGCCCCGCACCCAGATTAAGTGCTGTCTGTTCCTTCCCCACACACCCAGCTGCTGCGATGCGGTCTATAAATCCACCCCACGGCTGCAGACAAATAATGTCTAACTATAATGCCTTTTCCTCTCCATAAACTTACAGTAGACTTAGCAAACCAGCTGACCTTGAAGGGAAAAGGCGAGATCCTATAATCAGCTCCCTGCAAGCACTGCAGGTCACTGTAGCTGGCGCCACACTCCATAAACTATCGTAAGCCAGGGCAGCAGTTTAGTGCCCATGCTGGGGTGGGGGAGGGCAGGTAGCCATGAAAATGAGGAATGGATCATCTTTTTAAACGACTCACCTGAGGAAATACCCGATAACCCTGGCTCATATCGGCTGTGGGAACAGAAACCCACTGGCAAGAGAAGAACGGGTATGGGGCGGTTTCGGTTACAATTAGAGCACTATCAGCTGAGGTATACACTTAAGGACGAGAGTTCTAGTGTCCTTAGCCATTTGAAACAAGCTTAGACCCAAAAGAAGCAACTCCCTGAGTCAATGAGAAAACTTCCTGGGCCATCCCAGACAGGCCTTCTGGTATCTTCCCAGATGGACAGGAGGATGAGGGCCTCTTTTAATCACACCCGAAAAAGACCCCTGGGGCTTTCACTCACCGCCGGCCAGGTATAGCTGTGAGCAGAACGCTGCCACCACCATCCAAGTACATAAACAGAAACCAGTCAGCTGATTTCCTCTGTGAAGAAGCCCTGGTGGAACACGGTCCAGGAACGAAGTCCTCTGCAGAGAATTCTGAGTGTTTGTGAGAATGCTCCAAGAAAACCAGACAAGAGCCTGAGACTTCCGTTTCTTCCCAGCGCAGAACTGTTCTTGTACTGACTGTGGCTTCGTGCTCCTCACAGGTGAAGCGGGTGGGGTGGGCTGACTTCAGATCACTCATTATTGCTTGCTGCTGTTATTCCAGTAAGTGTTTAAACTATCCTTTCTACGCCTCTATGGAAAAACATTCTTTTGCCACGTGCAGCTTGTCCTTCAGATTGGACACAGCTCAAACTCATTAGGACTTTCCCCTGGTAACTTTTCCTCACCCTCAGGGTCTAAGCTGTCTAAGGCTCTGAGTAAAGCTGGCTATCAGTCCATCTCATTCACTGGCTCCCTTCTTCCAAGTCCCACTGCCTCCACGGTGGAGACAACACCCAACTCTACTCAGAATCAGAAGAAACGCCAGGTTGCTGTCTGTCTGCTTTGGCAGTGACTACAACAGCCATAGTCATGACTTTACACAAAGCTTCGCAAAGATCTAACCCTGACAATAAGGTAGAGAAGTTTGGAACATGCTCCTCTTGGGGGGAGGTGGGGAGAGTCCATCCACTTATTAAAGAAAATATTATGCATTTAAGAAAATAAGATAGAAATATCCCCCCGTAGAATCTGACTTGTGTCTTTGTTGTGATTAAAGAAATTATTTTATGCCAGGTATGGTGGCACACGCCTTTAATCCCAGCACTCGGGAGGCAGAGGCTGGTGGATCACTGTGAGTTTGAGGCCAGCCTGGTCTACAAAGCGAGTCCAGGACAGCCAGGGCTACACAGAGAAACCCTGTCTAAGAAAGAAAGAAAGAAAGAAAGAAAGAAAGAAAGAAAGAAAGAAAGACAAGAAAAGAAGAAAGAAAGAAAGAAAGAAAGAAAGAAAGAAAGAAGAAAAGAGAAAGAAAGAAAGAAAGAAAGAAAGAAAGAAAAAGAAATTATTTTATTTGTGTATCATGGCTTATATATAAAAGAAAAAAATTAATACTAAAGCATCACAATAAAGTTCTCCCACTTTGTCCTCCTGTAGTACTGTTTTATTTACTTATTTGAATATGCATGCATGTATGTCTGTTCATGTAGATGTGTATGCACCTGTGCATGTATGCACACCTACACATGGAGGTGTGCAAATATCAATAGCACATGTCTTCCTTAAGTGTGTTCCACCTTATTTTTTTTATCAATTAATTTTCTTCTTTATACATGGATGTGATGAATTCTGATTACTCTTACCTTCACCCTCTATCATCTCCCGCTCATCCCTGTCAGCACTTCCCCTGATAGGTCCATTTCCTGTGTTCATGAAGTTTTGTTTTGTTTTGTTTTGTTTTAGGACCCACTGAGTTGACCCCCCAGGCCATCTGTGTGATAACAATCCGATGACCTGGCAGGCTTACCAGCAAGTACACATCTAACAATAAAGACGCCCTCTCCACAATCCTTTAGTAGCCAAGAGTTCAGGTAGAGTCCTACGAGCCCCTCCCCACCCATGAAAAGCTGTTGACAGTCTTACATAGGCTTAGTGCGGGCAACCAGAACTGTGAGTTCACGATTGGAATGGCTGTGTAAGTCCTAGAAGATGATATTCTATCACATACCCGCCCCCCCCCCAGCATCTGGCCCTTGCATTATTTCCATCCATTATTCTGTGATATTCTCCGCGTGTTAGAAGGTATGGTTCAGGCATGGTGGCGCACGCCTTTAATCCCAGCACTCAGGAGGCAGAGGCAGGCGGATCACTGTGAGTTCGAGGCCAGCCTGGTCTACAAAGTGAGTCCAGGATGGCCAAGGCTACACAGAAAAACCCTGTCTCGGGAAAAAAAAAAAAAAAAAGGTATGCTACAAATGTCCTATTTTAAGGCTGTAGTCGTTAACTGTCTCTTCTGCTCAGCACTCTGAGTAGCCAAAAGTTTCTGCATTCCTGGCTGTTGACTCTGAGTCAGTGTGAGGATAGCATTCGTCAATGGGTCTCAACACTGATGCTTAGAAAGCAGTTTGATGCTACAGCAATGTAACGACGTGGAAGTAAATTCTCCCTAGGGCTTATGACCTTCACAGACAAAAGGTTTTGACTACATTTACTGAAATTTGTCTGAGGAGCAGGTAGTGAATCCAATCAGAGAGTGGCTGGTTACCCCCATAATAGCAATGCCACTACTGTACCAGTGGGCACATCATTCTTGCTGGGTTAGTGTTGTTGTCTTTAGGGGTTCACAGCTGGGTAAGACTCCTGATGCCATGTCTCTGCAAATAGCCTGCATTGCACCTTCTCACATTATGAAAGCCAGCAGCAGAAATTTAGAATATTTACAATGTTATACAACCGCCATTCACGCTATTTTTTAATCACACCCAAATAAAGCCCAATATTCATTAAGCACTTATTTTCCCTTCTCTCTTTCCCACAGCTCCTGACAACCACTAATATGCTTTCTGTTTCCACAGACTTACTTATTCTGAAATTTTCAATAAAGGGAATCATACTGCGACTGGCTGCTGGCACTCCATTTCCTTTTATGGTTGACAGAGGACCAGTATATGCCACACTTTGTTTCTCCACAAACCCAAGCCATTAACATACACTTGGGTTGTTTCCGCCTTCAGAATACTGTCACTCCATCATCCTCCATCATCTATACACAAGTATTTGTTTGACCATCTGTATCCTTGTTTGCTTGCTGATTTTTTTTTTTTTTTTTTTTTTTTTTTTTGGAGAGGCCACTGCCTCACTGCTAAGGATAAGATCCAGTGCCTTGGATACACTAGGGAAGCACTGTACCGCTCGGTGGTAGCCCTAATCTGGACATTTGTTTTCAATTCTTTGGGGGTAGGAGAGAAATTGTTAGAACTAGATTGCTTAGGATGAATAAATCTGTACAAACTCAGGGATGCTAATTTTGTTAGCAACCACAAGCAGTGTTCCCTGACACAGTAGCAAGAACACCAACCGTAACAGCAACACTGATAACGGCGATAGCACGAACGGTAGTGGTTTCTAAAGTCTTGAGGCCAGCGGAAGGTTGAGAATCATGCCAGCACTGCTCTTAGTCTTATTTTCCACAGAGAAAGTCATGTAGCTCGTGAGTATCAAGAGCGGCCCTACCATTCTACTGTCCGTGTTTCTATAAACACTGTGATACACCCAACACCAAGAGAACCATTCAGAAGCACGTGGCACTTGTGCTGAGCCTGAGCTGCGGCAGCGCAGCCACACGAAAGGAGGATGTATGACTCTGTGAGCTTGCCTCCGCTGACGTCTACTGTACACATCCCCTTCAGCAGCTTCATCTGCATAATGTCTGTCACAACCACGAAACCATAAGGTCCAGCACAGAAGGGGCCTACGCTTGTCCCGGTGTGAAGTGCCGAGCCCACGTCCAACAGCCAGCACCATGCGTTGCATTCACTAAATGCATGCCGGGTGCAAGAGTCCGTGCCGACGTCTTTAGTTGCCAGCACACACACTGTAGGCTCTAAGCTCCACACTTGGCTCAGCTGCCTTTGTTCATGCTCAGATCCTACTTGTAGACATGGGTCCGCATGTCCTTGGAATCCTGGTTCTTATCTGTGATTCATGTCTACTCTCTGTCTATGGGATCTGAGGTGTCCAAGGATCAAATTCTTCCTTGTGGACTTGAGAAAAACAGACTCCAAGGCATTGTGCCCCTGCCCTTACAGCTATGTGCTCACATGGGCATGACTTTTACACAGCCTAACTGCCAGGATAAAATAACGACAAGTACGCACAAACCTCAAACAGGCCAGGAAATTATTAGTCAATATGCATCACCTAAATTTCAGATTCTGAAGATGCAAAAATTCATCCAAAATATCCCATATGGCCCGCAGAGATCCAGTATTCTGTCAGCCCTAAATAATTAGCAAATAACTTCTGTTTGCATATTGGACTCTGTCTCAGCTGTAAAATTAAGAAACAATCTTATTAAAGGTAATCATTCAAGAAGGTTAACAGGGGAAAGAAAATAGACCCTTTGTGACTTTCAAAACTGAAGCTGCGAGGAAGCCTGAGATTGGTACTGAGATCGTACCCTGTGGTAGATGGGGATTTTTCCCAGTGGAAAAGGCAAGTCCCCAAACTCATAAATACAAAGGCCCCTCCCTTTTACTGAGGTGAATGGATTCTGGCCTGTGATACTGTTACACAGCATCCACCCAGAGAACTCTAGAGTGTGCTGTGATCTGGGCATGCCCCACAGCAGGAAGTTGGCATGGCACAAACTGCTTGAGCCGATTGACCCAAGTTGTTCCCATGGCTAATGAATGGGATGGCCAAGGGGAACGGCCAGGAAGTGTAGTTCTGTATGAAGATGTGTGCTTTTTCACTCCAGTACAGCAGAATTCCCAAGGGGAGGAAATTCTTTGGTCCAAGAGACTTAATCATTATGAGAAAAACAAAGGCTGGGTGTGTGTGGGGGGGGGTGTATCATAGTGAGAGATCCCCTTATCTAGAGTGGAAGAGCCCTTGGGTTTGGTCTTCAGCACCACAGAAGAGAGAAAGGGGGTGGCAGAGGGAGAGGAGAAAGAGGGGGAATGGGGCAATGGCTTGGTTCCTGAGGGCTCCATCATCTGAAAGTTTCATCACCCTAACAGAGCACAAGCAAGAGAATCAATGCTGAAAGTGCACTCGGGTACTGAGGAGGGTTGAGGTCGTCCTTTAGATAATTTTAGCCTCTTCCAATGATCAAGTTATAGGAAACATATTTAACTCAATCTGTACAACACTTTCAGGATGTGAACCCTTGGGTTTCTATGGAGACACTACAGTCCGTGCTACAGTCACACTGGCTTGTTGCATCACCTAGTTGTATATCTGCCATGCAGAAGGCCCCGCTACTGGAATCGCAAGACAGTGCCCCACTGCCTAGGTGATGCCTCCAGAGCATTCTGGGAACCACACAGGGCTGAACCTCTTTATTGAATTATGCTGCCCTCCATGGAGTTCTGATGGGGTGTCCTAAAAGTATAGTTTTGACTACTAATGTATGCCTTAAGTTTGAGAGGGTCCGAAAAGTCCTTCCCCCCTGCTACAGTACACTCTGAGAGCAAAACATTAAGTGGATTTCGAGAAACAGCAAAATGGTCTTAATCATGTTTCTAAAAAACCACTTATTCCCCAAAGCTGTGTGTTTTCATGCTATGGTTTTGAGGTCTTTATGTTTTCTTTGGATACACAACCAGGTTCTTTGTGGAGGGTTAAGTTTAAGTCACTGAATAAAGTATCCGAAATCCAGAAACATCTACAAACATCATACCAAGCAAGATAGGAGTTCCCTAGGTACTGTGGAGCTTCCTGGAGTAATTCATTCTTGCTTTCTGGCCGATTTTTCATTTCAAGCCAACAAACCTTGTTTGGTTCATTAACAAACACTCCAGGAAAGCAAATGCTTCCACCTGCTCTTTCCTAATTCATAGTTTCTGGCTTGATGAGACATGATGTTGGAAGTTGTTGCAGCTTGTATCTAAAAACTCCTGAAAATATCTGTGTGCTGAAGGCTTGTTTGACAGCCTGTGGCACTACGGGGACTTGATACAACCTTCCGGAGGTGGAACCTAATGAAGGAAGCTGGGTCACTGGAGACATGCATTTGATGGGGATTGGATGATCCTGCCCCTCCCCCTCCCTGTTTGTTTCACATCTGGCATGTTGATAACAAGGCTTCTCTACCACGTGATCCCCCCATGATATACTGTGATGCCATAAGCCAAAAGAAACAGAGCCGAGGGCCTGCAGATTAAACCCATAATTCAAACACATTTCAGGTTGGTTACTTGAAGTATTTTGTCCCAGTGCCTGACCCGAGAGCACTGCAGTGAGTATTGTCTCTGAGTTAGGTTGACTGATTCTCAACACAGTCTCAGGCATACACTAATGCTGACTCAGTAGTGGCCACATATGTGAACAAAAATAAAAAATAAGGGGCTGGAGAGATGGCTCAGAGGTTAAGAGCACCGCCTGCTCTTCCAAAGGTCCTGAGTTCAATTCCCAGCAACCATATGGTGGCTCACAACCATCTATAATGAGATCTGGTGGTCTCCTCTGGTGTTCAGGTACACAGGCAGGCAGAACACTGTATACATAGTAAGTAAATAAATAAATCTTTAAAAATAAATTGTAATTTGGAGGCAGGGCAAAATCAGCCAGAGCTAACTCAGCTTGCAAGTCCCTAGGTCAGTGGGGTTGGGTGCACATGTGCCTGAGTGTCAGGGTCTGGAGCACCACGAGTCATTGGCATCTGCACGTCAATGCACAGTATGTTGTCCCAAGCCAGTGAGTAGGTGGCTGAAGACTAGAGGGGTCTATGCATCACCAGTGAGCTATAATTATACTTGTTACCCCTTCTCTGTGACTTAGCTTTCCACAGATTCAGATGGTTAGAGACAATCATGCTCTGAAAATACTACAGAAAGCTCTCAGAAATAAACAAGAGGATTTTGTTCAAGTAATGCTTATTGGAGTTGACTCTGGCTTCAAAGCACAAGAGCGATGTGCCCTTATGGGATCTTATGTTCCTAGACGTTGCTGGAGGTCAGGAGGAAGTAGACATAAGTGGATCCCAGGCCAGGAAGTTCCCTCTGTTAAGAGATTCTAATCCACCAGCAGTCCAATGACAGTTCTTAGTCACCACGTCACACTGCCTAGAAGAAATCTGAACTGAGAAGACTCAAGGGTCCCAAATTTCCCTCCCTCGTGGGTCCTTAGGAAGCCCAGATTTGGGTGGTGGTCTCAGGGGAGTCATGTAGGGAAGGATGTGTCAGAGCCAGTCCTGTCCTTGGAGTAACTGCCTCTGAGCTACCAGAAGCTTCCAATCAGGATCTACTTGACTGACTGCGCCCCAAGATCCAGTGGCAAGTCTTCACCACATCACAGTCATCATAAAAGTGAGAGTTATATGGAGTCTCTGATATGACTGTTCCGAGTAACCACATGTGATCACTCCAGCTACCAGGTATAATCTGCCAGTAACGAACATCAGGAACCTTTTGGTGGAGCCAAGTGATATGCTCTACAAGCAATTATGACCATCCTACTCTTGGAAGCAGATAACCGTCCACATCATGGCCCATGCAAGCAAGGGTGACGTTCTGTTTTGTTTTCTGTTGCTGTGATAGCATACCATGATCAAAAACATCCTGGGGGGAAAAATGTGTTTGTTTGGCTTTCACTTCCAGGTCACAGGTCATCACTGAGCTAAGTCAAGGGCAAGGACACAAAATAGGAACCTGAAGTCATCAGAACCATGGAGAAACACTGAAGCTTATGCTGAGCTAGCTTTCTTAATCCTGCTGAGGCACACTTGCTTAGGGATGGTGCCGCCCACAGTGGGCTAGGCTCACCCACATCAATCATCAATCAAGAGACTCTCTCACAGACATAACCACAGGCCAGTCTCATCTTCTCAGCTGACTCTAATGTCACACTGAAAATAAAAACAAACGGACATAGAAAGTATGGTAGGTACCCATGGAGAGAGCCAGACTACAGCACTGGGACACAGAGGGCCTCCTCATGTTTCTTGCTAAAAGGCCAAAACCTTGTGCACAAAATATCCTCAGTGAATGAAGGTCAGTTGTGGAGCTCAGAGAAGATGCATAAAATATTTTGAAAACAAAAGATAGACAGCAGGGACTAAAAACTAGAGGACAGCAACGGACACCCTGGAGGAAGTCCTCAAGCAAACTCCCTGAAGCTGTCAGTCCTGCCTGAGCACACTGCGACAAAGGAACGCATGGTGCTAATTCCTATACCTGCCGCCAGCCCTGTCCTGTGAGTTACTTGCGCTGAGCCTCATGTGTTTTGGTCCTGACTCTCCTATTTCCTGAAGGGAACATCTGGCATAAGAGGTTGCTATTCATCCAGGTGTGGTAGTGCATACCTTTAATCCCAGCACTCAGGAGGTAGAGGCAGGTGGATCTCGTGAGTTCGAGGCCAGCCTGGTCTACGAAGAGAGTTCCAGGACAGCCAGGGCTATTACACAGAGAAACTCAGTCTACAAACAAGCAAAGACCATACTATACTTTCCATGGACCCATGGAAATGGTGTCTGTATCCCCAAGAGTAAAATCCCTTTGCATTAACATGTCAGGCGTGCCTCCTGGGCTCACTCCAGGACAGCATCAGCCACCTCCACTCAGCAAAGTGGGCTGGCCTCTCCCGCAGATCTTTAGGGTCAATTGAGAAAGATACTGCAGAGACACAGCCATCACACTGTAATGCAGTAGAGGAGCAGGGTCCATGGAATCACAGTCCTTTGATGCTCATGTTCCTGATAAAACTGGGGTAGCCTTTGCATCCTCCTGTGTGCTTGATCGCTATGCCATTATAACACCACCAGGCTGTGAATAGCAAGAACGCTACGTGGGCAGCTGTTATACTGTTTTCTTTAAGAAATAATGGCAAGATAAAGGTCTGTTTATAGTCACTACAAATGCAATTTTTACAAAATAAAATATTACACAATTTTCTTATGCTCTTCCATACACCTAAGTCCCAAGCCTGGTTCTACATAGCATCGAAACGGTTACATTTTTCTTTTCAACTTATTTGGAATATGTGCCCCCCAAAACATCGATGCCTATGTTGTTACAAACCCAGTAAAATTTTAGGTCATGGTGTGCCTCTAGGTCTTTGAAAACATATTGAATATTTATAAATATTCCAATTATATATTGTTTCACAAATCTACCTGCAATATATATGCACATGGTAGAAATTTGTCTGCCATATATTCATGCCTACTATGAATTAATCTAGTTGGTTAGAAACTTCTTTTTATTATTTCTCAGCCTTTTAAACATGCATGGCAAATGAGCAAAAAAGCACTGCCTTTGGAATATTATGATCTTATAGAACTAGGAAGTGGTATATTATAAACTCCAAAAAGTCAAGGATTTTAATGACCTACATAATTATTAAAATAATAAAAGAAGACCTAAGAGTCATGCAGTAAGAAGTAACACCTCGTTCTCACCTCCACCATCTGCACAGCAGCAGCAAAGCAGCAACCATGCATGAATGCATCTCCATCCATGTTGGCCAGGCTGGTGTCCAGATTGGCAATGCCTGCTGGGAGCTCTACTGCCTGGAACATGGCATCCAGCCTGATGGCCAGATGCCAAGGGACAAGACCATGGCAAGGGATGGCTCCTTCAATACCTTCTTCAGTGAGACAGGCACTGGCAAACACTTGCCCTGGCAGTGTTCATAGACCTGGAACCCAGTCATTAATGAGGTTTGCACTGGCATCTTCTGCCAGCTCTTCCACCCTGAGCAGCTCATCACAGGCAAGGAAGATGTTGTCAATAACTATGCCAGTGGCCACTATACCACTGGCAAGGAGATCGTTGACCTTGTCTTGGACTGATTTGCAAACTGGCTAACCAGAGCACAGGTCTTCAGGGCTTCTTGGTTTTCCACAGCTTTGGTGGGGGAACTGGCTCTGGCTTCTCCCTGCTGATGGAGTGGCTCTCTGTTGATTGTGGAAAGGAGTCCCAGCTGGAGTTCTCCATTTCCCCCATCCCCCAGGTTTCCACTGCTGTGGTTGAGCCCTACAATTCCATCCTCACCACCCACACCACCCTGGGTCACTCTTGATTGTACCTTCATGGTAGACCATGAGGCATCTATGACATCTGTCAGAGAAACCTCAACATTGAGCATCCAAGCTACACTAATCTAAGCAGGTTGATAGGTCAAATTGTGTCGTCCATCACTGCTTCTCTCTGAGATGATGGGACCCTGAATGTTAACCTGACAGAATTCCAGACAGACCTGGTGCCCTTCCTTCACATCCACTTCCCTTTGGCCAGATATGCCCTGTCATCTCTGCTGAGAAAGCCTACCATGAGCAGAGTTCTGTAGTAGAGATCACCAATGCCTGTCTTTAGCCCAGCCAACCAGACGGTGAAATGTGACCCTCACCATGGTAAATACATGACTTGTTGCCTGCTGTGCTATGGCGATGTGGTTCTCAAAGATGGAAGTGCTGCCACTGCCACCATCAAGATCAAGTGTGCCATCCAGTTTGTAGACTGGTGCCCCACTGGCATTCACTACCAGCCTCCCACTGTGGTACCTGGTCCAAGACTTGTCCAAGATACAGAAATCTGTGTGCATGCTGAGCAACACCACAGCCACTGCTGAGGCCTGGGTTTGCCTAGATCACAAGTGTGATCTGACACATGTCAAGCACAGCGTTGTGCACTGTTATGTGGGTGAGGGCATGGAGGAAGGGGAGGGGGGTTCTCTGAGGCCTGTGAGGACATGGCTGCCCTACAGGAGGATTATGAGGAGGTTGGCGTGGATCTGTTGAAGAACAGGGTGAGGAGGAAGAAGAGGAATTCTAAGTTAAATGTCACAAAGGTGCTGCTCTCACAGGGGAGGTTACTCTGTTCCTGCCGAGAGCTGTGGTCTCTGATCAGTTCATTTGTTTGCGGCACTGTGTTCTTAGAGCAGTTACTGATGTCTGCTATAAATGTGAATGATTTAGCACAGACCCAAGCCATCTATTTCACTGATAGGTTTTAGATGAAATATTCCCTGTCTTAAAAGCATAATTAAAAAAGAGTTCACCATTTAAAAGTTAATTTTTAAATTGATATACCAGAAAATTACACATGTAACAGAGCACCACTCAGTGTTTTGGTGCATATGCATTTGCATCACATTTAAATTGATTTCAACAGTTATCTTCGGAAACATCAAAATCTTTTCTCATAGCTTACTGAAATGTACAGTGTATTACTCTTCTCTGGAGCCAACTTACTGTGCAAAAGCACACCAGAAGTTCTTGCTCCCATCTAACTGTAACTTAGAAACCAGAAGCAATTGCAGGTGGGTTTGTTTGTTTGTTTTAAGTATTATTGACCAATGGGTGGCTGCCCATGCACATGTGGTACCCACAAATGTGTGGGACTGATGCTTCTGTCTACATTTAGGGTAAGGAAAGAGGCACTGAGAGTCAGTACATGGATCACAGACCTCCAAGGGGGCAAAATGCCCACTACCAGCTGGAGCAGGAAATGAGGAAGTGAAGGATGTCTCTGTTATTCTTCTGTTATTCTTGCTATGGTACAGAGGTCAAAAGGACAAGTCTCTGTCTGTCTCTGTGTCTCTGTGTCTGTCTCTGTCTCTGTCTCCCTCCCTCCCTCCCTCCCTCCCTCCCTCCCTCCCTCCCTCCCTCTCTCTCTCTCTCTCTCTCTCTCTCTCTCTCTCTCTCTCTCTCTCTCTCTCTCTCTCTCTTTGTGTATGCACAATTACTGCAAGGAAGGCTAGTTCATCAGTCTTTTTCCTCTAGAAAGCGTCATTGTGAAGCAGATCATCAGGGCCACAGGATGATCTGCTTTGTCATGTATCCTCACCCAGGAGAAGGAAAGTCAGCTGAAGGCTCGGTGCAAATGGGACCTCACCAAAAGCCACCATGATCCAGCCTCTTCCTTCCTCCTGGAAACAGATTTTTAATGCAGGGAGTTGTTCCAGTGGTTCCTAAAGGGTGTTCGAAGGTCTAGTGTCTAGATTCACTGCATTTATCATTTTCAAAATTACAGACCTTGCAGCATCTAGAAAAAGCAACACTCAAGGTCATTTGGTCAGGCTGACCTTGCCAGTTTTGTATCTTTTGGGAATAAGATATTGAGTGAGTGGATAGGTTATTTGTTCATCCCTGAACATATCAGCATTACACAGCCCTCCATCCTGATCGTTAAAATAAAATAAAAGCACAATATTGCTCCTGAGGGGAAAACTGACAAAGTGAGGTCCACAGCATTCCAGGTTCTGTGTTTCTCACAGAAGGAGCATCGCGAGAGCCATGTGGGTCCTGCTGTAGCCCTGGCATGACAGACCCTAATGAGAAGCCCTCACATGGATTGGCCACTTGGTGGTCCCAATGAGTCACACCAACACTTGTGCAAGAAAGGGGAGTGTCACAGGCACATGAAACAAAGGCTACGCTGTGACTTGAGCCAGCACTGCCCCTCAGTTTCACGGGCTGCAGTTGGTCCAGACAGAAATGCACTCACCAGGACCACAGGAACCCATACCAGTCAGTATCCTGAAGTGCTTTTCTGGGTGCCTCTGAAACCTTGTCTGGGGACACTGACCTGTAGAAGAGCACCACAGAGTACCCACTTGAGCCTTGGGGAATATGACAGGGCAGCTGAGGCCCAAAGACCAGTGCCACTGTCATGACAAAGGGTCCCTAAAGATCAGGACAGCCTTGGAGGAGATAGGCATATACAGCAGATGGGCTGCAAAGCCAAGAGCCAAGTTTCAGTGCAGCAAGCACTTTATGGTGACCTCTGGAAAGGGGGTTAATGGACCATCTAGCTCATCCTTCTTTTACCACTCTGATCATTTTTTCTCAACACCAGAACTAAAACAGTTGCACTTAAAGCTTCTTTGCTCAATTAACCTCTTTGTCTCACCAGCTCTCAGTAAACCTTAAATGCCACAATCCACCAGAGCTGTCAAGTTAAAACTCCTCCAGCTACGTGAAGTCAGCCCAATCTATGCCCCTTTAGATTCTAAGGACAGTCTACCCCTCTCTCTGCTGTCCCCCTCCTAAAGGAATCAGCCAAGGAGAGAATATGCCCCCCCACCCCCTGCTTGTATCTGTTCTCAGGGTCTGGGATAAAGGATTAATGAGCTAAAAGCCTCAGGTGGGCTGAAAACTCCAAGCAGAAAGTTAACTGATAACACCTGTGGGCTGTCAAGATCCAGGAACTTTCTCCTAAGGATAGCAATATCCCACCCCCACCCCAACCACCGCTGGTATCTATTACTTTGAGATTGCACAAGGAACTGACCTGCAGATGGAATCTTCTTTTGGTTTTGTTTTGTTCTGTTTTGTTTTTTAATCTCTCTATTTAGGTGATGGTGGTGCACACCTTCCTTTTTAAATAATTTATTCAGATTATATCTCAATTGTTATCCCCTCACTTGTATCTTCCCATTCCCCCCTCCCTCCCTCTTTTAGCCTATTCCCCTCTTCTGGACCTGTGAGAGAAGGGGACCTCCTCTCCGACCATATAATCACAGCCTATCAGGTCTCATCCGGATAACCTGCTTCCCCTTCTTCTGTGTGCCCACCAGACCTCCCCACCAAAGGGAAATGATCAAATAGGGTGCACCAGAATTCATGTCAGAGGCAGTCCCTACTCTCCCCACCACCATGGAGAATGAGCTGTCCATTGGCTAGATCTGATGGAGGGATCCTAGGTTTACTGCATGCATTGTCCTTGGTTTGGTACAGCAGTTTGGACAGCTTCCCCTGGGTCCAGATCTGCCAAGTTGATGGTTTTCTTGTGGGGTTTCTAGACCCTCTGGGTCCTTCTATCTCACCATTCTCCCATACCACTCTCACCTGTAGTCCAATAGTGAATCCCAGCATCTGTCCCGATCCTCTGCTGACTCTCAGAGGACATCCGTGTTGGGCTAATATCAATAATAAGTGAGAATATACCATGCCTGTCTTTCTGGGTCTGGGTTATCTCATTCAGGATAATCATTTCTAGTTCCATCCATTTCCCTGTAAATTTCAAGATTTCCTTGTTTTTAATAGCTGAGTAGTATTCCATAGTGTAAATGTACCACAGTTTCTTTATCCATTCTTCATCTGAGGGAAATCTAGGTTGTTTGCAGATTCTGGCTATTACAAATACGGCTGCTATGTATAATTGAGCAAATGTCCTTGTTATGTGATGGAGCATCTTTTGGGTATATACCAAGGAATGAAATAGCTGGGTCTTGAGTTAGCCCTATTCCAAACTTTCTGAGAAAGTGCCAGATTGACTTCCACAGTGGTTGTACAAGTTTGCACCATAGGCTGGTTGATGAATAGAATAGAATCGCAGACCCAGAAATAAATCCACACACATATGGACACTTGGTTTTTGACAAAGAAGCCAAATCTATACAATGAAAAAGGATAGCATCCTCAACAAACAGTGCTGGTCAAACTGGATGCCTACATGTAGAAAAATGCAAGTAGATCCATATTTATCACCATGCACAAAACTCAAGTCCAACATAAACCAGAGACACTAAATCTGTTAGAAGAAAAAGTGGGGAAGAGCATTGAACTCATTGGCACAGGAGACAACTTCCTGAATAGAACACCAACATCCCAGGCTTTAAGATCAACAATTAATAAATGGGACCTCCTGAAACTGAAAAGCTTCTGTAAAGCAAAGGACACTGTCAACAGAACAAAGCGACAGCCCACAGACTGGGAAAAGATCTTCACCAACCCTACATCTGACAAAGGGCTAATATCCAAAACATATAAAGAACTCAAGAAATTAAATACCACCAAACCAAATAACCCAATTAAGAAATGGGGTTCAGAGCTAAACAGAGCATTCTTAACAGAGGAATACTGAATGGCCGAGAAACACTTAAAGAAATGCTCAACGTCTTTAGTCATCAGGGAAATGCAAATCAAATGACTCTGAGATTCCATCTTACACCCATCAGAATGACTAAGATCAAAAACTCAAGTGACAGCACATGCTGGCGAAGTCTTAAATTTCACATGAAAACACAAAAGACCCAGGATAGCCAAAACAGTCCTAAACAATAAAAACAATGGCCAGAGAGGCTCTAGACCTCCCTAAATGCTACTGTCTATTACCATCACTCTTACTCTCCAGAACTTGATGGTAAGATCCTATTGCTGAAGACACCACACATTTGAGTCATGGAACAAGGGAAGATCAAGTTGGTACTGACCTGGAAGGGCATCTGCCTTCCATAACACAGGACTCACCAGTCTTACCCTAATGTGAACCTTATGAGCTAAAAGAATGACTGACCTGACAAAACAAACCCACTGCTGCAATAGTGATACATACGTCATGGAAGCAACCACTTTCTGAATGGATTTAAGGTCTATTACAGAAGTAGAACCCACACTTGACACTACTATCGGGGCCAAGACCCTGTAGCTAGTGAGGCGACAGGCCAAGGGGAGAACCAACAGCAACTAATCTGTATCTTAGTTAGGGTTTCTATTACTGTGATGAACACCGTGACAAAATCACTAAAGGGAGGAAAGGATTTATTTCCACCTACAGCTTACATCATCCAGGAAAGTCAGGCTGGAACACAAGGCAGGAACCTGGGGGCAGGAGCAGGTGCAGAGGCTATGGAGGAGGGCTGCTTACATACCTTGCTCGGCCTGCTTTCTTCTATCATCCAGAAAATACCTGCCAAACGGTGGCACCACCCACACTGGGCAGGACTTTCCCTCATCAATCACTAATTAAGAGCTTGTCTACAAGCCAAACTTAAGAGAGGCATTTCCTAATTAGGGCTCCATCTTCTCAGATAACTCTAGCTTGTGTCTGTCGAGCTGACAAAAGGAAAAAAACCAAAAAACTTAACCAGGACACTGCTAAACGGACAATGTTACATATTAAACTGCCATGAAGGAGAGATAAACCTGTTATTTAGGATCCCAAGTGAAGGATTGGAATGGTCTTGTGAGAGAACAGGTACTAGAAGACCGACCACCCTGTGCAGGCGCTTGATTGTTGCCAGCTGAAAAGATCCCGTGAACAGACTCTGGGAGGAGATATAGAAATGAGCCCAGAACTGGAGGTGGGCTTTTTGGAGACTTGAGATAGTTTTGACTGCTCATTGCTGCACTTTGAGATGCTCCTAGAGAGAACCACTCAAGGGAAGGCTTTGGGGCTCCGGCTCCTACTGAGGTTCTGGGTTCTGGTTACTCTAGGTTCCAGCAGAAGAAATTCTGCTGATTACACCAGGAGAATCATTCCTCAGAACTGATATCCTTACGGTTTTGTTATTGTGTCCATTAATCCTCATTTCCTATTTGTTTTGGTTAGTCGGGTTATAAGTGACGTACGCTCGGTCACTAAGTTGTTAATAAAATATATTGGTTAAAAAAATTGAGCATACAAGTGGCGCCTAATCACTTATCATTATAACGGTAGATCAGTACATTTATCAGCCCTCATCAGAGAATCTTTGCAGTAGATGGTCATTAGCACAGAGACCCACAACTTGTTAAGGGCCAGGGAATAAAAGACTGTGGAATACCCAGCCCTAAATGGGACATCTATATCAGAGCCCTTCCTCTAAGACTCGGGGATTACTTCAGAAGAGGAGGGCAGAAAGAGTGTAAGAGCCAGAAGCAGCGAATGACTGACTACAGGAAACAAGGTTTTCTGGACACAGCTGGGAAGCTGCATACATGGACTCACTGCATTTGTGACAGTACGTACAAGACCTGCAGAAGTTTGAGACATACCTGAGACAATTAGTTGATAAAGCAAAAGGCTTATTTTGGCTCACATTCTGGAGGCTCAAGTCCTCAGCTAGGTAAGCCCACTGGTTTGGGACCCGGGCAGAGGCAGCAGCATGTCGGGGCAGAAGTACAGAGAGGAGGGAAGTCAGGAATGAGAGAGCACCCCTCCCAAAGCCATACCCTCAAAAACCCAAGTGCCTCCCATTAGGCTCGGCCTCCTAAAGTCCACTCCTCCACTGTCACCACTCTGCCTTCCAAACCTGGAATGCACAGACCACTGGGGCACACAGATGCAAACCTTAGTGGAACCCAGGGCTGCCCAATAATTTCAGTGGTCACAATTCGACCTTGCTATATTTTGGTAGTATTTCTATATTTTTAATAACCCAAAGATCAAAATGCAGTCTAGAACCTCAATATATGTTTAGAGATATTAGAACCTTATATTTAAAAAATTTTTTTAAAAGAATTAAGTATCCATCATTTTTAATAGTTTCACTTCTTTTAGTTTGATTTGACCCTTTTTCCTACCTAAAGAGCCATGGCTATAATTTTTACCAAGGCCCTCAAATGTCCTGAAAATCCTACTTCTCTGCTCAGGAATCATTGTTCTTAGTAGCTAATTACTACATTACAATAGATGCAGAAGTTACACTTGGTACATTTTAGCACTTTGCGTCCAATTTCTCCTTTGGAGCAGATTTGTTTTTTTTATTTGCTTTTCACTTATAAGTTTTTCTAAATCTGTCCCAGGAAACATCCCATTATTATACTTTGCAAAAGTTTTTTTCTTCTTCTTCTATATTGGCCACTATAATCTCTCTAAGTCAAGCCCGTCATTTTCCGGTTTAATTTGTTAACAATGGGAGCAAATGCTTAAGCCTAGTACCTAATCTGAATATACCAAAACATTTTAAAATAATGCCAATTTCATAAAGAAATAAAGTCATGTGTGGTACAGCCCACGTGGTGAAGCTGAGAAGTGAACTGAGAGCGAGCTGCCGGGAGACCTTCATCCTGCAGCATGGCGTCTGAGCTTCCTTCCCCTTGTTCCACCCAACCAATGCTAAGCCAGATGCTTCCTTGGGGCTTCCAGTCTTCCAGAAAAATCCACATAACTCTACTCAGGCACCTTTCCTAGAATACTAATTACTGAATTACAGCCAAACCTTCAGGAACATTGTGAGGCGTAAAGCCACCGAGGACAGAAAAAGCACAAGGACCCAAGCGAGACAGATTGCAACAACTATCATTTTTGCCATGAAAAAAAAATCAATGTTTGCCACACTAAAATAACTTTTCACTCATACTCCTCTTGAGTTAAAATGTTGTAGGGAGGGACTTGGTGCTGGAGGAAGGAGATATGCTCTTGTGGCTTTCCAGGGACCTAGGGAAAGCAGGTGGATACAACAGAAACCCACCAGCCATGGCTGGAGTCACCTGGACTATTTGCCCCTTGGGAGAGTCTCAGGCAATCTCCTGTGAGCTTGGGCTTGCTCACAGTGACTCTATTAGTCAGCCTTTCACTGCTGCCACACAATGCCTAAAACAATGAGCTTAAAGAACAGAAAATGTTGATTTTGACTCATGGGTTTTACGGTTGCAGTGCATGCTCAGTTTGGTCCTTCCGGGCTGTCATGAGGGCACGGATGCAGGAGCACATGGTAGAGGAAGCTACTAGGAAGCTACTGGGCCATGGAAGCGAACGGAACCAGGAAGCAGAGAGAAAGAGGCTGGGGTTCCTTTCTCCTCTCAACGGCACGCCTCTGGGGTTTTAACTACTTCTCACTAGGCCTCACTCTCTCAAGGGCGCACAGCAACCTAGTAACATCATAAGTTAAAAGCCAAATCTTCATGGACTTTTGGAGGAGACTGAAAATCCAAACCATGGCAGAGGCCAAACAGTACCAACTTGCTAACTAGTTTCCGTGAAGACAGAACGTGTATTCCTTCTCTTTGTATTAAAAAACAAAACAAAACAAAACAAAACAAAAAAACAACTTTTTTGACTGAAAAAAATAACTTACGAAAGCTGGATTTATTTTGGCTTACAGTACCAGGGAATATATGGCCACAGGAGCTTGACGGAACTGGTCACATTGTGTCAGTGAGCAAAGAGCAACAAATGCTGTTGCTCAGCTCTCCGCTTTTATAAAGACCAGAGCCTCGGCCCATAGAGTGATGCTGTCCACATTTGCCAGGCTTTCTCACCTCAATGAATCTAAGTAGTCCCTCACAGACATGGCCAGAGGCCTGTCTTCTTCCATGATTCTACATGGTGTCAAGTTGGCACTCAATATTAACCTTAACTCCATCTCTTACCAAATGGCACCTAAATACATAATTTTTAAGCTATTGCCTTCCACCTTTTGTCCCTTTAAGCTAACGGCTATCTCATAATGCAAAATGCAGCCAATCAAACTCCCAAAGTATCTGCAGTCTCTACCAGTTCCGACAATGTTTTAAAGTATAGGATTTCTTACACTCGGGCAATCTCTTAATCACGAGTCCTTATATAATCATAGAACAAGTTATATACTTCAAACATGCCATGGAAGTGTAAATATTTTCATTCTAGAAAGGAAAAATGGGGGTGGGGTGGGGCAGAGCACAGCAGGGAAAGACTGGACCAAAGCAAGACCAAACTCAACAGCAGAACATCAAATCCTGCGGCTACATGTCCAGCATCTGTGACTCATGGTAGAATCATCTAAGTTACAAAAGGCTTCATTAGCCCAGTCTCTTCCAGTCCTGCCACCACAAGTACACATGGCTTCTGGGGGCCAGCTTTATTCAATATTGATAGCTTTCTTCAATAGCTATCCATGGCTCTAGCATCTCCAGTATCCCGGTGTCTAAATGCATCTTGGGATTCATCTTCACAGCCTGACAATGTGGCCTCTGAGGGCCTCCTTGCAAAAGCACTTTCTTAGGCAGCTGGTTTCAAGCTGGGAATCCTTTTTGCAATATTCTCAGTTCAGGCTTCTTCTTTTAAATAATTTGCATTTTTATAAATTAAGATCATTCACTGGGTGATATCTTGCCTTCGCCGTACCTTTCATAATTTTCCATTAGTCTCCTCTACCCCGCACCCCCACCCCAATACCACCTTTGTTCTGTTTCTCTTTGTTTTTGAAATCCTCACTCCTGGTCCATGACTAGTTTCCTGCCTTCGGTGAATTTAAACATGCATTATCTGAAGAGTTAAACACAGAATCCACAATGAGTAAGAACATTCAGCACTAGCTTTCCTGGCTGCCTCACTCAGAATGATTATTTCCAGCTCCATCTATTTATCTGTAAATTTCATGATTTCAGCTTTCTCTTCAACTAAGTAACATTCCATTGTACATATGAACCATACTTTCCTTATCCATTCGTCAACTGACAGACATCTAAGTTGCTTCTACTTCTTTGTTTTTTTTTTTTTTTAATTTTTACATGTACTGGTGTTTTGCCTGCATGTATGTCTGTATGAGGGTGTCAGATCCCCTAGAACTGGAGTTTCAGACAACTGTGAACTGCCACGTGGGAGCTGGGAATTAAACCCCAGTCCTCTGGAAGAGCAGCGAGTGCTCTTAACCACTGAGTCACCTCTTCAGCCCCTGCGATTGTTAATAGCACAGCAATAGACATGGACCTCTGTGGAACCTCTGTGGTACCCTATATGGTCCTATATAGGATATGTGAGTAACAGTGGCATCACTCATTCATATGAGTATTTGTAGCTGTCTGAAGAGTCGTCGGGCAGATTTTCATAGTGACAGCATCTGTTGACACTTTTAACAGCAGTAACGAAGCAGTCCCCTTCTCTTATGACTTGTTTCATACAAAAGTCCGTGCTACCCGAGGAAATTTGGGGAAATGAAGTTTCCTCCTCCACGACTGGACGCTCGAGGTATCAATCCAAAAAGCCAGTCTGTAAGGACAGCAATGGGGTACAGGGATTTCAGGTACACGTGGAAAGAAAAGATTCTGGAGAAAGAGAAAAAAAAAAAAAACCTGGGGGAGGAGGGATGGAGAAACTTATACCCAAAAAGACTCTGGGGCATAGAGAAATGGCTGGCAAAATCCACAGGGACAGCTCAGTTGGTGCAATTAGTTTATGAGCATGAGGACTTTAGTTCAATCTCATGAACCCATGGGAAAATCCATATATCCTCACACTTGCACTTATGCTCCTAGTGCTCTGGAGGGAAAGCCAGGCAGATCTCCAAAGCTTGCAAGCTCTCCAGTCTGGCCTACGTGGGGATTTCCAGGGCCAGTGAGAGACCCTGTTGCAAAAACTAAGGCAGAGAGGAGGCTAAAAGTCCATGCCTCAAGCCAAGCAATGGTGGCGCACGCCTTTAATTCCAACACTTGGGAGGCAGAGGCAAGGCAGATCGCTGTGAGTTCGAGGCCAGCCTGGTCTACCAAGCGAGTCCAGGACAGTCAAGGCTATATAGAGTAAACCTTGTCTCTAAAAACAAAACAAAACAAAAAAAGACCATACCTCAGGTTGTCCTCTGGATCACACACACACACACACACACACACACACACACACGAATACATACATGCACGACCCCATGGTGAGAAACCAAGGATGAGTCGTTCTCTGAGCCTTACTAGCAGGTCATACAGAAAAGAAATGGAAGGCCCAAGGCTGAGGCTAAGGTGTGTGTGTGCTGGAGCAGCAAAGAGAGATAGGAAGGGTCTTTTTTAAAAATCTGATTTTCTCTGAATGTTCTATAAACTCACTATGGGAAATGTGACTACAAGGAGCTAGGGACATGGCTCTGTAGGTAAAAACACTTGATATCTGAATACGAAAACCTTAGTTTGAATCCCCAGCACCCAGAGGCATGGGTGAGCATTCCTGTAATCCTAGGCCAGGATGGAGCCTTTTCAATTCCATGAAGTACCTTGTCTTTGTAAAGTGGAGAGCTAGAAAGGAAGACACTCGACATCCTCCTCTGGCCTCTGCATGCACACATATGCATGCACACATGCATGCAACATACGTGCACACATTCCACATGTACATATATGAGCGCACACTCAGGTATAGAATAAAAATTAAATAGATAAAAAGACATACCCAAGTATACCTTAGTTTAATTCTTTCTAACATGCATACATTTGGCATTAAAAACAGGAGACTGTGTCACATGCCACATTTTTACTTCCTTTTTCCACTTCAAATGCTTCCGTTGTTTATAAGACTTTGTCATCATGACTAACCTCCTCACAAATAAGCCTTTGCAGGAAGTCTACTGTTGTACTTTTAAGAGCACAAGTTTGTTTCATTCTTATCTTTTTTGACATTGAATGTTAATTCATTTTTACCAATATGTTGGACAATAAGGCTTCTCATTCTCAGAATTTACTCCTGAGACCACTTATTTTAAACATATATTTTCACTGATTCTTTTTCTGCTGCTCTATGGAGTTTTTGTTAATAGGTATGGGTTTGTTTGGAAGCAGACTAGGAGATGAGGAATAAAGAAGGCAAGGCATAAAAGCTATAGGACCAAGTTCCCAAGGAAGAGAAAATCAAGATAAAACCTCCCAGGTCTTATGGAAGCAGAGACAGGAAAACTCCCAGAGGGGGGAGAGGGGATGGAGTCATTGAAGCAAACATTCCCTCAATATGGTGCGGGATGCTCAGTCAGGCCAAGGGTTTGGGAGGCTAGAGATGTCAAAGGTTTGAAACCTTGAAATTGCTATAGAAAAAAAAAGCCAACAAGTAAAAGTCCTACAAGTCTATGTCAGGACACTGGTCCTGTAAAAGTGGAAGGGATTCTGATCCAACCAAGGCTTTTCAGAAGAGGGAACCAACCTAGTGATGATGAGTGATCCAGGTTTCTTCTTTTTTAATATATATTTTATTAATTTATTCATATTACATCTTAATTGTTATCCCATCTCTTGTATCCTCCCATTCCTCCCTCCCTTCCATTTTCTCCTTACTCCCTTCCCCTATGACTGTGACTGAGGGGGACCTCCTCCCCCTGTATATGCTCATAGGGTATCAAGTCTCTTCTTGGTAACCTGCTGTCCTTCCTCTGAGTGCCACTAGGTCTCCCCATTCAGGGGACGTGGTCAAATATGGGGCACCAGAGTTCGTGTGAAAGTCAGTCTCCACTCAACTGTGGAGAATGTCCTGTCCATTAGCTAGATTTGGGTAGGGGTTTGAAGTTTACTGCACATATTGTCTTGGTTGGTGCCATAGTTTGGGCAGGACCCCTGGGCCCAGATCTGCCAGTCATAATGTTCTTCGTGTAGGTTCCTAGGACCCTCTGAACTCTTCTATTTCCCCATTCTCCCTTGCTTCTCTCACCTAGAGTCCCGATAGGAAGTCTTTGCCTCTGTCCCACATTCCTGGAGAGTGAAGACTTTTATGGGACATGCACCTTGGGCGAGTATCCAGATATAAGTGAGTAACCAGGTTTCTTTTAAAACAATAGAACTAAACTTAAATTGACAGTGTAGATTGCTCCACCATGCAATGTGCCATCAATTAAGAACTGAGTCTGAGCCAGAGCTTGGTGGCCTCTGCACACTGAGGAGCCATTGCAGCACGGCCTGGAAAGTGCCGTGCAAACCCCATTGCACCTGGACAGTAGTTGTGAAATCTGCACGTCAGTTTTGTCTTGATCCCGGCAAGGGAGTGAGACTCCTCCCCTGTGAGCATTCATTTTCCCCAAGCCTTAGGGGAAGTGTATCTGCAACTCGGGAAGACGCCACAATAAAATTGCTTCAGCGGTATGTACACCTCTAGTGATGAAAGCAGGTAGCGGTGGGGATCCTGAAGACATGGCGTGTACAAGGGGCTGCCAGTTCCTCCACATGTGCCTCGGTCTGATCTACAACATTTGGCAGGGCAGGCCCTTTCCCAAAAGTCCGTTTCTCAATAGAACATTCATAAAGCCATTGCCTTCCCCTAGGCCTCTGCTCCTTCCCGGGGCTCCTGAATGATCAGACATGCCTAGAAAAAAGGCTTTGTGTTGCCAGGTGATGTTGCCTATAGCTCCCTTTTCCCCATCAGATTTCAAAGCCAGGAAAGGTTTGATGTCAAAGCCTCTTCAGAATAAGATAGCTCACTTCATCTGAAAACTGTCAACTTGGTGGGGGAGAAAAAGATCCACCATCTAACTCACAAAATGTATCCTTATTCTGTTGTTGTTATTGTTGTTGTAATGTGTGAGAAGAAATGGATGATGACTTTAGAAACAAGCCGTTGGACATTTAAGAATAAAATGTCCCTTTAAGAATAAAATGTCCCTTGCGCTACAAGGGATGTCCAAAAGCCTCCCTTGCTGAGGCTCCTGGACACACAGTGTAAGTACGAAGCAGAGCTGTCATCCGTTAGCGTCAGCTTCACTGTGCCCTCAGAACTGTGAGCTCTGGAGCACATGAGAAAACTGTGCTTCCCACGCCTTCCCATGCGCACGGCACACTGGCATCCAGCTTCCGTCTATATAACCCAGAGAACTCGTCTATTTTAACCATACCAACCTTGTTCCATACACTGCGGCTCTTCTCTCCACAGCAGAAATAACTGGAAACCGAAAAGCCAAGAGAGAAGGCTCCTCCTGTCCACAGGCTCGTCACCTGTTGCCTCCTGTTCCACAGTGTGCCCAGGACCGAGTGTCATACCTCCCCCTAGACAGGGGGAAAAACTGCCCACAGCACTAGGCCACTGGCATCTCCTTGTGCCTCAGCCTTTGCTTGGAAGCTTCGCTTCTACAGCATACATACGGGCCACACTGAAACCCAGTGACTGGCTGCCCGAGAGAAAGAAAAGCCCAATCAACAAGGGTCTTCCTTCAATGTTATGGAGCAAGACCAAAGGTTCGACACTTTCCAGGTTTAAAAAGCCCCGAAGTGACCTACAGCAACCCCTGTGGCAAATGTCCTCACGTGTCTTCTAGTAGGAAGACGCTGCAGACTGTAGTGATGTGTTCCTCGAGAGGCCGAGCATTCCACATGGAAAAATCACACCGCGCAGAGAGAAGATAGGCCTCTCACTGTGTCACTGGGACCCTCACCCTCGGACACACAGATGTGCATGGAAACCCATCCAGAGCTTAGCCGGGGGCTCTCAGAGACCTTTGAATGGCCGTCTCACAGGGACACATGCTCTCCTAGGACATTCCAGGCTTTAGCAGTGGTCCCCACCTTCTCTTCTACACCTTTTCCTCCAAATACTGATGGATGAATGAGGGCTGCCTCATAGAGGAGACGAGAAAACTACATGGAGCAAATGGGAGAGGAACTCATAACCATCACAATGGTGGCGCGAACTCTCGGACTACCAAAGACTTCGAGATTAAACTTTATTTCCACGATCGTCAAAGAGACCACATAGCAATATGCAAAATGGTAGACTATTTTAAGGAGAGATTTAAAGCGCGAGAAAGCACCTCTGATGATTTGATTCCCAGCCTCTGCGCTGCACATACCATGTGGTACCCCACTCTCCTTTGAAGAGCCAGTGCTCTTCTATTGACTTGGGTGTCATGAAAGTCATTTCTAATTGGATGCATAACACAGAACTAGCTCTATATGCAATCATTACGTCGAACTGCGCTGCAATAGTCAATTTAGCAATCACCAGGAGATTATTTGGAGTCAGTCATTTTTTATCTACCTTATACATGTAAACTGAGAACTTCATATGAAAGACTTCTGTGTGGTATTTACTTTGGGAAGATTTTCTTGTAGATCCCCAATCTAATCAATCTAATCACACTACAAGTAGCAATCGGAATCTATCTAGAGACGGCTTCTTCTCACTGCCAGCTACACTCTGGCTTTGTCCCTTGACCTAAAAGCTTAGGACGTCACAGCGTTTCACAGTGGACTACCTAACTTTGGTTCTGACTTGGGGTGGAAAGTCCCCTTACCTTCAGAGACTGCTTCTTCAGGCCAATGAGTCTGACCCAGGCCACATTTCGGCTACACTTGTCCAGGGGCGGGAAGGTACCCAATAAGGCCAGAAGAGTAAGAATAAAATTAGGGGCAGGGCTCACAGAACCACCTTCTGACCGTGACCTTGAATTTTCTCACATCTCCTCATCTGGATGCTTTTTATTTTGTTTTTCAAGACAGGGTTTCTCTGTGTAGTCCTGGGCTGTCACTCTTGATGTTTCTTGAGGTAACTGTTTAATGGAATTAAGTCTATTTACAAGGAAAACAGACTCTTCCAACACTGTCAAAATCAACAAAGTACAGCACAGAACATAACAAAAGAATGTCATTTCCTTTCTAAAACGTTCAAGTGCAAGAAAAGTCCACTTGCTTCCCGGTAAACTCAACTCACAAACACTTGTACAGGCATACTTGGCAGAACAAGGCTGCAGAGGTAACAGGAAGCTGGAGCCCACTGTGAGGGACAGGGCTCATGCCCCAAGGGCTCAGAGGGCAGCCTGGTGGCTCTGTAAGAAGCAGATGCTGCAGGAGATTCCAGGCACTCCCTCCTCCCTCCTCCCCTGCACCTCCCCTGCAGAAACCTCTTCCTGCACTGCAGCTCAGGGAATTCGTCAGTAATAAATGCCGAGTCCAAAATAACATAGTAATTAGGAACTCTTCACTTCTGGAGTTTACTTTCTTTTGGGCAAAGTGCTGAGCAGCTCAAAAAGTATCCCCAGGAAGCAATCTGTTTAGAGCCAAACTGGCTAATCCTATTACAGCAGGTCAGAGTGAAGGCTGTCCGTTGCCCCCTTACAGCGGACAGTGGACACAAAAGCCTCTTCTACACAATTTAGGTTTCAGCCTGTTTGTCCAGCAAACACAGGAAGGACATTCAACTGCAATGCAAGTGTGAAGATGCAGTAAGGGCCGAGGGGGAGGCACATAGACAGTAGTGTCAAGAACACTGTCCCTAGAACTCACACTTTCCAAGAGGGTATCTAGACTGCGCATGATGCCTTATAGCTATAGGCACACCCCACCGATCTGCCTCTCAAACGGCACTACCAAACAGCAAAGTCAAACAGCCCAGGGTCATAGCAACTCCCACATCCAGCTGTTAAGCCTGCCTACCCCAATGGTTCTAACGCATCTTGGTAGTGTTAATGCCACCTGACTCCAACTCAAAATGTGCAGGATTATACACTAAAGGTGTGTGGGTTTCGCGGTGTGTTTGTTAACAGGGTTTCCAGATGTAAAGCAACACTCAGAAGCATCTGAGTGACCCTTGACACGTAATCAGGGACATTGGGAGATAGCCCTTGCAGCTGTGGTCTGCTTCCCTTCATTCTTCAAATCAACTCACCTTTGCTCAGCCAAGAGATCCCCGCTTCCTTCAGAGCACATGGTTAGTCACCCTATCCCCAAAGGAAGGAAGAAGCAGGCAGCACTAAGTAGAGACTCAAAGACATCTTTATGCACAATGGCAAAGGCCCTCATTTACTGAACATCATGGTAGGTGAGTCTATTTACAATCACCCTGAGAGGCTGGCAAACTGTAGCTCAGGGAGCTCCAGCAGCTCAGCCAGACTAACATACTAATAAATACTGTCAAAGGTGATAAAGCACCAAGATGACAACTTTGAATAACCCACGTTTTCAGTAACTCTGCTGGCTATTTCCAAACTCCCAGAAAGTTATGCCAGTAGGATGGCTGAGTCACAGAGGGGGCCACATACGAACCTACATGTAAACGCATGAGAAATGTCAACGGTCCACACGGAAACCTACACGGGAAGGCTTCAGCCACAGACACCAAAGGTGAAGGTAGCCCAAGCACACAACCTCTGAAGAATGGCCACGTCGCAGGTGGCCTATCCACCCAGCCTGGTATGATACAGAAGGAAAAGGCAATGTGTGATCTGAAATCTATAGGCCGAAGACACAACTATGAACACACGGGATATGGTCAGATCAAATATCTTAAGCAGGAAAATTATAGGAGGGGTGAACTATGTCTCAATAAAGCTGTTTTCTTTGTAAGCACCATCCACCAAGCCCAGCTAAAGTAACAGTTACACTTACAAAAAAAAAATTTTTAAATAAATAAATAGGAGGGAAAGAAGGAATAGACGACCCAACACAATAAACAATTGCCAAACATTCCGCAACTGCCTTTAACGAGCTTTCATTTGGAAGCAGACCAAAGGCACTTAGACTAATATTAAAATTAGCATGTACTCCTCGGCTACATGTCAGCAGAGCAGAGGGAAGCAGCCCACTTAACTAGTAGGTGGTGGGAAAGGCTGATCACAGTCGACAGCAGAGAGGCGAGATACAGGAAATCAGTGAGCACAGAGGGACTTCCAGTCTTCAGAGACGGTGGGGCCATGTTGGGTGGAACGCAAGGACTGTAAGTGCACGTGGGCGAGACGAGTCAGGGAAAGAAGATAAAAGTAACCTGGCCATACCAGGCACAAACCTAGGGCTGCTAGCACTACCCTGGTTACAACTGTATTAGCCTTCTCTCGGAGAATAATTTTTTTAAATGTAACACATTTGTCAGAATGTCATCACGTTTTAGCTTGCCTCTCCCACATCCTCCCACTGATTTCCCTTAGCTGTAAAAGACAGAGCAGTAATTAGAACAGGAAACTGTCCTGGATTTAAAAAGAAAGAAAAGAACAGAACTGTTCTGAGCCTGACAGCCTAGGCGATTTGACCCTGTGACAAAAGGCTCCACCCTAGCTCGTGGTTGGGATGTAGGTCACCCATCTCAGACCAGCCAGGCCACTCACTGCCTCCCTCCAGACAAGGACAGCAAACCATAATTGCATCCCAGAATCCAATTCTGCTGCCTTTCTGAATACTGACGTGCAGGGACCAACAGTATTAGTTGCATATAACCAAGTGCCCTTTTGTCCCTATCCATTTAGCACAACTTTCACAAATAAGTGTGACCCTTCCCTTCTTTCCTGCCTAAGCTATCCCCAGGCTGAGATGGAAGAGGCCTCCAAAGGGAGCTCCATGGCCTAGAGAGCATTCGGAGACTTAAAAATGAAGTGCAATACTTTTTTGATCTTCACTAAAAATAAATATATTTTACTGGTAGGCAGCATATAATATATGCAGGCAATAGACTATTAGCCAGCCTTAAAACGGAAGGACATTCTGACACGCGATGCGATGAACACTCAGGTTCACCTTGCTAAATTAAAGACATCATATTAAGTGAAATAATCCCACCACAAAGGCTCCAATTGCTGTGTATATGGTTATATGGAGTACCTAGCTCTACTAAGCATGTGGTACCATCTATATTCTCACACTTTAACATCTGAGATCTTGTGTAAGGGGTTGCCAGTTCCTGGGAATAGTAAACATATTTCTCTGGAGAGTGCCTTTAAAACACCATCTAAACAACCCAGGACCCATGCTCTAACCAGCTGCTTCATCAGGCTCCTATTCCACGGCCTCTAGCTGCCTGTCCTGCTCACTCCAGGATCAGCCTGAGGAACTCTCAAGGCCCACGGTAGCCCTGGGGGATTTGCTAAGTGTATGTAATTGATATCCTGGGTGGAATCCTGAGACAGTGATGGGACATGTAAGGAAGAACTAAGAATATGCAAATACAGATGGGCTTTAGCTAATACATCAAACCTACTGCTAATGTAAGGTGCTAAAAGTGGGGGTGGGTGTAAGGAATGCAGCCACTCTGTTATGTGTTCCCGAACATTCTAAACTTAAAGGTCCATTTAAAGGGGGGTGAAAGAAAGATGTGTACTGCTTAAAGATGTGTGTTTGTCATTCATTACTGGCCCGCCGCCACCGCATGGAGTGATTTCCTAAGCAGCAGGGGCACTGGGTTCATTGTGTTTGACTCTAGTGTTTGGTCAATGCCTTGGTTCCTGACAGAAAGCTGCCAACCTCTTGAGATTTTCCTAGATGATGGGAAAACTTTTTTTTTCCTAATGAGGTGATTCCTAATGGACTCCCGGAAGGGTCCAGTCACCAGAGAGGCTGGTCATAATTAGAAACTCAGGCATTCAGTCCTGACCGTATTGGTCACTTTTCTATTGCTGTGATAAGACACTATAGCCAAGGAGTCTTTTAAAAGAAAGTGTTTAGTTGGGCTTCTGGTCCCACACGGTGAGTTTGTGGTGGTTACGAGGACAGCTGAGATACCACATCTTGATGCACAATCTGAGGCAAAGGATGTAAGTACCTGGAAAGGCATGGGCTTTTGAAACCTCACAGCCCAGCCCCAGAAACACATTTCCTCCATTGAGGCCACACCTCCTAATCCTTTCCAAACAGATCCACCAACTAGGGGCCAAGTATTCAGACACATGAATCTATGGAGGTCATTCAAACCATCACATTCCACTGGTTTGACTCACAGCCCTGGTCCCCACAGACTTGTGGCCCTATCATAATGAAAATTGCCTTTGGTCCAACTTCAAAAGTCCTCAGGTGCAATACTGTTTAAAAGTCGAAATCCCTTCTGTAGGCATTCTCTTAACTGTAAACACCTATAGAGTCATAAAGCAAATTACACACTTAAACATACAATGGCACAGGATATACATTAGCATTCCAGAATGAAGAAATTGGGGCTTGGTGGGGAAACACTCAACCAAAACCCAACAGACAGACTCCAAATGCTGTAGCTCCATGTCTGATGTCAAAGAATTTAGATGGCTCCCCCTTCTGGCACTGCTACCTACAGCACAGCTCTGTCTCTTGGTCTTCTTCAGCCCCCTGTCCGCAGCTCTCTTGGCACATGTCTCATGGCTCTGGGGACTCCAGGATTATTCAAGCCTCGCTTTCACAGCTTTACAAAATGGCCTCTCCTGCCTCCATGCAGACACTGCACTGCCACATGACTGGCTTGAACAGCTCTCCACAACCTCAGAGGGTGATTCCACCACCTCCTTCAATAGTACATCCTTGATGACTTTCAAGCCAGCTCCACATAAAAGACACTAGCTTATCATTTTTTTCTTTATTGCTTATAGTTGAAATCTCTCTTACTACCAGATCATACAAATTAAATCCATAATTTTTAAATTAAAATTTGTATCATTGTAGTCATATGAAAAAAAAAAAAAAAAAGATACTACCTGATACAGAAACTGCTACTGGGTTGTGGGGTAGTGTCTGACTAAATGTTTTGGGTGGACTGTTGGTGGCATTTGGGATTTGGATGGAAAAGCTGTTGCATGCTCAGTACTCAGCAAGCTCTTCTCAGGGAGCCTGGAAGATATAAGAGTTTTGGGAGAAATACATAGGATAGCGGTCTGGCTCTTGAACTTTCAGAGGCAAATTTCAGGCTCTTACAGATTCCACTGGGACATAATTTTGAATTAAGACTCTGAAGTTCTGGTAAACTGAGGATGAAGAAGCATCTGTGATTAACAAGAGACCAGGACCACTGAAGTGAAATCTTTGCTTTTCTGGAACAACTGATGCTGGCTAGTAACAACTGAGAAAATCAGTTGCTATTAACGAGACCAGCATCGTCAAAGTCTCGGGAAGTGTTTCCTCAGGGTGAGCACACAGAAGCTGTGGTCCAAAGTGGGTGAGGGTGGGGGACAAGGCTGTTCCTTACACTGGCAGTCAAACTTGGCAGTACCGAAAGCATGAAGGAGTTATGGAGATCAGCTGAGTCTTGGCACTGTGAGAGGCCACAAAAGACCATTCCTGAAGGTACAGCCCAGATGCTGTGCAAACCCTAGCACACTGGAGATGCCAGTACCATGCTATGACCACCATGGCCAGCAGTAGGTGTAGTGTAAAGTGTCTCACAACCCTATGAGACAAGCTGCTGTGCTGCAGATGGCTGCGCAAACCCTATGGAGCCCAGAGGATCATAAGTGAGTCCCAGATTCCTCACACTGAACACTGTTGGAGTTTGGTTTTGCTTTGCTCTGATTATTCCTGAGTTATTCCCTCTTGAAATAATAAAATATTTAACTTATTTTGTTTTACAGGAACTCCAAGCTGACTTTGAACTTTTAAGGTGATGTTGGGGTTTTAGAGAGATGGCAGATATTTAGAGACTTTAGAAATTTCAGAGAGACTTGGAACTTTAAAAGAGACTTTGGGTATTATAAAGAGACTGAACTTTTAAAGTGTCTAAATTGTTTTTAAAGACTGGAACTTTGAAACGTTGGAATGTTTTATATTATGATGCAAATATTAGCATGAGATCTTGTGGATAAGCAAGAAAGAAAAGAGCATAGGTGAACTGTGACACATTTGTGTGTGAAGGGTGAGCTGCTAGCTTTTTATGTGAACTTGACAAAAGCTAGGCTCAGCTGAGAAGCGGAAACCTCAATTGAGAAAATCCTTCTGTAAGATTCACCTTTTGTGGGAGGATACAAGGGATGGGATAACAATTGAGATGCAATATGAATTAATTAATAAAAAATATTTTTAAAAAAGATTCGCCTTTTGGGCAAGCCTGTAGGGGCATTTTCTTGATTGATGACTGATGTGGAAGGGCCCACTGTGGGCGGTGTCACTCCTGGGCAGGTGGTCCTGAGCTGTATAATTACGCAGGGTAAACAACTCCCCCCCCCCAGAGCACAGCAGTAATCAGTGCTACCGCAGGGCTTCCGCTTAAGTTCCTGACTCTAGGTTCCTCCCCCGCTTATCCTGCCCTAAGTCCCCTAGAGGATGGACTGATGTGAACATGTAAGTGAATGAACTCTCTCCTCCCCAAGTTTTCTTCACCATGGTGTTTATCACAAGAACAGAAACCGTAACAAGGGCAGCACCTTATCCTTCAGAAGAGAAAAGGGTTGAAGATAAGCACGTGATAAGTAGTGCGTTTGTGATAATTCTGTAATAAAAACCCCTAAAAGATAGGCTTGGGTCACTCGGAGGCTGCTGGGCAGCTCTGTATGCCTGCAGGTAGCTCCATGGGAAAGATGTGTCTGTGGCAGACATCCTGCTGGTCTTGCCTTTCAATCTGCTTCCTCCTGTGTCTCTACAGGGCTCCTTCATTAATACTTGCGGTCAGTGCTTCTCTGAATTCCACAAGCCATCTCGGCAAATGATCAGATGTGGTAAGGGGCTTGTAGGAACCTCTGATGTGGTGGGGGAGAACTTATGGTACCTGACATGGGGTGATCGTGTGAGAGTGAGCCCTTGGCCTGTGTCATCTTCAGGGAACTGAGGGGCTGCTTAGTGTGAGAGGAAACCCCCCCACCCCCACATCTGGTGAAAGGTGTAAACTGTTCCATGTACAGTATGTGGAGAGCAAACGTTCATTTCCCCAAACATCTCCCAATTAACAAAGAGTCTGTAGCACACTTTATTGCACCTGCTCACCAATGATACAGAAAGCTTGGGGGAAAGGCTTCCGAAAGTGTAACACCTGCCACCAAGAACACTCCTGGGTGACCATGATGGCTGCTGATTAAACTTGTGACAGAATCAAAAGCAAATGGCACACTGTTTGACAAACACTGAAAATACAGCCATTTGAACCCCCGGTATTGTGTTGCAAATGGTTGCCATACAACCTAGCTCTCTTGCCTCCACTTAGCATGTCTGGTCCTATGTGTCCCTTTGCTCTTTACTCCCCCACCTCTATCTTTCTAAAGGTGATGATGGGGGATGTGTTTTTCTTTTCTTTTCTTTTCTTTTCTTTTTTTTTTTTTTTTTTTTTTTTGAAACCTACATCTCAAATTTGTTCTTAGCAAAACAAAGGCAAATAAGATAAAAAGAAAACATTATCACAGTCCCAGCATAGAGCTATTTTCACTTTCACCTTGAGAACAAGATGTCTAAGCAGTAGCAGCCTGCACTGTAAAGTCTGAGGTTGCTTTTCGGCCGTAACGAGAAGTGCTGCATTCTGACCAGGAGGTGGGAACTCTGTTGCTGGGTTTTGTGTTCAGAGGGCATTGGTGTGCACACCTTCATCTGATCTCGGATCTTTGCTTAATGATTCGCCATACAGGCAGGCCCACACAAAAGTAGGAATTGAAGCTCATTTTTCTTAACCCTAACATTTCACTCTAAGACTGTTTCTGGTTTATATGCGCCCCCCCCCCTCAACACCAGTTAGAAGACCCTATTTCAAATCAAGGGGGAAAAACTGGTAAGTTGATGAAACAAGAAATGGGAAAGAGTTCCAAGGAAGTTGCAGGTAATGTCCCTGCTAAAGGACGGAAAGTAAAACAACCTCCTGTATCCATTCCATTTTCCCGCATCTCTGCACGACACTGCCGGAGCCATACCCATCCTTGCTGCAGCCTTTGCCCCATCTTCTAGACCATCTTGTCCACTAAAGCTAATTCAAGAAGCCTACACAGCAGTGGTAAGATGGAAGCCCTGGAGGAAGATCTCTTCGCATGCTCCTATCTGGGGGACCCAAAGCTTCCCTAGCTCCTTGGGTGCCAAGCCCCAACAGAGGTCTCCTTGAACACATGGGCTGGCCACGTGACGGCACCAGGGTCCTTCTAGAGCTATGTGGTCTGCTCTGTTCTCTCTATGCTGGGTTTTGGCAAATCCAATCCAGATCTCCCCTTCCACAGAAACGATATTGCCACATTCCCTTTTCTACTGTGTCACCTCTCCTCATGAAAAGCTTTACAAGTGAAAATTAGATAAATACCAGCTGAATGACCCAAAGAAGAATGCCGATACTTCACTGTGGCCGGGACAGACAGCAGCCTTCCTGAACCAGACCAGTGAGCACATCATAGCAGTCAGAGGAAGCTGTCCAAAAGGCCAAGGCTGAGAACCCCATCCTCGCATGCTGTATCCTTACTTGCCCTCTGCCCTCTGCCCTCAGCAGCTGTGGCTGTAGAATAAGGATGGATCTCACAGGCTCACGGATATGAATGCTTGGTCATTAGGGGCCCGGCACTACTTGACAGCAATTAGGAGGTGAGTCCTTGTTAGAGGAAGTGTGTCACTGGGGGTGGGATTTGGGATTTCAAATGCTCAAGCCAGGCCCAGTGTCTTTCTCTCTTCCTGCTGCCTGTGGACCTGGATGTAGAATTCTCAGCTCCTCCAGCACCACCTCTGCCTGCATGCTGCCATGCTTCCCACCATGACAATAATGGACCAAGCCTCTGAAACTGTAAGCCAGCCCCAGTTAAATGTTTTCCTTTATAAGAGTCGCTGTGGTCACCGTGTCTCTTCACAGAAATAGAACATTGACTAAGACAGTAGTCATCCATGTAACTGTCATGAACTGTGGTCCACAGAGGGTCCCTTCCTATGGATTATGGGATGCTAAACTTCAGAGGGTGAGAAGGACCAGGCTAGGATGAAGGTACTCTGGCCTGCCAAGAACCCACAGATATGACCAGACAGCCTGGAGCCAAGACTGCAACGGAAGCAAGGGAAGGCAGTGTCTCTTCTCCACTTAGACAAGAAAGGATGACAACGGGGTAGGCGTGGAGCGCCACAAAACCTGCTCTCAGCGGCTGACTATCAGCATGAGGCATAAAGCCTGCTGGCCTGCCTAGTCTTTATGTCAAAGCCCTTCAACTCACACAAAGCGGAACTTTTCAGAGCCTTCTGGGAGCCTGGAGCACAGCAAGGGCCCCTTCCCCAGAACAGAGCAGTAATGGCTGTGAGGAGGAGACACTGCAGAGATCCAGGTCCGCAAGCCAGAGTCCTCAAAAACCTCACCAGATGCTAAGGTTCCCGCGTTAGAGCCCCAAGGACCATCCAGAGGGGAATCTAGCCAGTGTGCCCCATACCTAAACAGTAGCACTTAGGTGTCTTGGGAAAGGAACTCCAGAGTTCAAAGCCAGGAAGGGCTATGGAATAAGAGCCTATCTCAAAACAAACAATACTGTAGACGCCTGCTCCTTTATCCGCCACCTTCCCATCACGTCCCTTTCACCCTAAGAAAGCTCCTCCAGTGTCCCCCAGGTACAGCAGAATCACCACAGGGGCTCACAGTTGCGTTCCCACCTCTCCACCTCAGATCAAGTTATGCTGGTCCTCTTGGTGACTAAATCAGGCCTCAGGAAACAACTATGATACTCGCAGACGCACTTAAGAGCTCTTCCTTGTTTCTCTCCCAAACTCTCAATTAATGTTTGTGTCCATAGTCATCAGAGATGTTGCCCTATAGCTTTCCTTGGGGGTTTCCTTTTCTAGTTGTTTGTTTGTTTGTTGTCAGTTAGCTTCATCAACCAAATCAGCATCCTACCCTAAGGCAACTGCACTTGTTGGAATTTAATTGAAACTGCACCTCTTGTCCCTCCATTAAGCTAGTGTCTCTCTCCTCTAGAGTCAGGCATCCATTTAGTCTTTTCTGGGCAGCTGTACTTCACGGGCTTGGAAGGAAAGAAGAAGAAGAAGGTCAAGGGCCAGCGCCTGGTATCTGAAGAATCAGCAGAAGCTGGAAAACTACAGCTCTCCCAGGGATGTGGTTCTGCCAGCCCCGGGCAAGCGGCACCAACCAGCTGCATTACAAACGCCACCTCCTGACTTCCCTTCACACGCCAACAGCTTCCTGGACTTCCAGCACACTGGCTCAGCTGCACTAAAGCAGGTGCTCAGGCACCAACCAGCTGCGTTACAAACGCTACAGCCTGACTTCCCTTCACACACCAACAGCTTCCTGGACTTCCGGCACACTGGCCCAGCTGCACTAAAGCAGGTGCTCAGCAAACCATGCTGGATTCTACAGGTTCTAGTCCAGAGTTCTAAGAAGATGTAGCGAGAGCGATGGAGAAATGCAGGGGAGTGTTTGTGTCCATGTGTCAGGTACTCTCCGTCATCCCGTGCCGTGCTCTCCCTGATGGTCCTAACACCCTCCCAACAACCTCACAGGTTGGCTTCTCCCTCTCCATGCCAGTCATGCCCTTCAGCATCTCTCTTAGATGGGCCCCAGGCTATCTGTTCTTGGTATTTCTAACTCCATCAGGATTCTACCACTTCTGTTCTTTAAACACCTCCTATTAAAACCGTTTACCATGGCTTCGTTATTACTAATAAAGCTGTGAGGCAAAACCCAGGCATAATCAATGCTGCCTGCCAGGGCTGGAGCATTTCCTCCTATTTATCCCCCCACCACTCACCACAGCCATCTCCACTTCCTCTGGTGGCCACACATCGGCCTTTGTCCACTGCCGGCCACATGCCAAACTCAAGTGTCATTTAACTGTGCTTGGTCCCACACTTTCCCCATAGCCACCCCTAGATGGGTGTAGTGGCAAGTGGAGAGGTAGAATGCTACAGAGAACCAGAGCAACCCAGTGGACAGAAGAGACGTCTGCCATCACTGCGGGGCTGAGCACAGTGCGAGTGGACATATAACCACACCCTGCAGGAAAGCTTGGAGGTCAGAAGACGGCAGGCATTCTACCCCACATAAGGCTTTTCTTTTACTCAATTATCAAATAACAACCCTCGGTTTCTCATCTATGTTTATAAATAGACTTTTAAACTGAAAAGAAAAAACCAGGGGTTTCATAGTGACTTGTATTTTGAAACATGTATTGCTTGCTAGAGGAGGGTGTGATTGACTTAGCATCACCCGCCCCACACCTGGACCTAGCAACCCACAAGAAATAAACCTCCAGCCAGGGGCGGTGGTGGCGCATGTCTTTAATCCCAGCACTTGGGAGGCAGAGGCAGGTGGATCGCTGTGAGTTCAAGGCCAGCCTGGTCTACAAAGCGAGTCCAGGACAGTCAAGGCTACACAGAGAAACTGTCTCGAAAACCAAAAAGAAAAAGGAAATAAGAAGTAAACCTTCGTCTATGCCTCCCTCTGAAAGAAGCATGCACTCCCTGAAACATGGGTCCAATCTGCAGGGCCACTTCCCGGAAGCCATTTTCTCTGAGCTCTCTGAGGCCCATAGTGTCCCATCTGACTGATTAGGTCACTCTTCCCCCCACCCTATCCTCCAGGACATGAGCTCCAGTCCCCACCATGCTAATTCACCATCTGTACAACCTTCCAAGCAGCACATTGCCTTGCTAGAGAGGCCCAACACCCAGACACAGAATAATTAGCTTAGCCAAGACCAACGCTTCCTCGAATGGGGCTTCACAGTTACACAAAAAATCCTGGATGTGTCTTCTAGCTATAGAGTCAGGAGAATTAAAAGTAGGACTAAAACATCTATGTGCGCCTATGTGCACCACAGCATTACTGCCAATGGCTGAATGGGGGGAAAACCCCACAAATGACAACCAACGGAAAGAGAGAGAAAGGGTGGTATATCCATTCCCTGGAAAGTGTCCTTTAAAAGGGAAGAAAGTATGATGCAAGCTCTAACATGGATAAACTTGGAGATCTTTGTGCTTGAGCAAAATAAAACATTCACAAAGCACAAGTGGCACGGAGCTCCACTGCTCTGAAGTATGCAGAAGATGGTTTGCCGCGCTTGAGGAGAACAGATGAGGGTCCCGGTGTCTCGTGGGGGTTACTTGGGAGAACGGGAAGTTAAGGTGACTACACACACTGACGTACAGAGTGCCATTGAACTCTGCCTCCAAGCTGCTTAAAGTTATACGTGTATCCCCGGGTATTTTCTAACAGAAACCATAATATGATGTCATGAAATGTGTGCTCAGCCCATCATATTACCGAAGACACACAAAGGTTGAAAGAGCCTTGTCCTCTCAACACCAGCTCATACAGGACCCAAGGGAGGAGTCAGTACAATGCGAGTCTCCTCATGGGTTAGAACCTCTCCTCAGACAGCAGATAAGAGACACTGCCCAGGACATATGACATCATTCTCAGTATCCCACAAGCCAGGTCTAAGCCGGCTCCCTGCAGCCCAAAACTCAGCCTGGACGTATCCTCTGGAAACAAGCAAAGGCTAAAAGTCAAATATTCTCCCTCCTCCAGAAATCTAACACTTCAACATTAAAACACACCGCCGAGGCTGGTAAAACCTGGCTGTGGTCACCAAAGTGACTGGCACAGGACCCAGCATGACATAATCTTCTGAGTCTCATGACCTGTCAGCTTGCATGTAGCCCAGACGTAGTCTATGATGCCAAAGGGCATTGTGGAACCAGGCCCGGCACACAATTAAGATGCCCAGGAAACCCGTAGAACACAGCATTTAGATATGGTCCCCACAGAAAGCCCTGGCGTTAAGCTTCGTGCAGGTTGTCAAGGAAACACAGAACCCCAGATGAGCATCCTAAGAACACTGCTTATGCCCATAAAGAGACATCCTCCAACTTAAAGCAGCTGGGAGAAGAAAGGGGCTTGATCAGAGTCACTGCCATGGCAGACTGGCATAGGAGGACAAGGCCAGCTAGCACCGTTCACCATGGGCATGCACGTCCTGCCAGTGCTTAGTCTCCATAGAGCCCAACATCCCGATGCAAAAGGTGCCCCTGTCCTTGGCTTAATTCCCACGGCCCTTGGGTATCCACCCTCTTTAAGGATTTTTTTTCAATAGGTAAAAGAGAAGGATCCTAAGTATGCCTTTTTCCAAAGATGTCTCTCACCCTTGATTCCTTGGCTTCATTCCTCTGACAAAGATGTCCAACATGGGCAGATTTCCAGAGCAGCAGCAAGGTAGCATTACGGAAGACTCGGAGTGCCAGTGATTTACCGCCGCCGCACAAATGTCTCTAAGTTTACTGTGCTCAGACAACAGTGACCTGGCTGCTCACGAATACGCAACATTCTTAATGTGCTTAGGCCCAGACCTCCTGGATCTTAGTGAGGTGCCCTACCACTGAGCTGCAGCCCCATCTCTACAGCTACACAGCTTCAACAGGGTGTGGCATGAAGCTGGCCTCTGCTCTCCGTGAGAACAGACGGGTGTTTCAACTGGGGTCGGCAGTTCCACTTCCAAGACACCACCCACATGAAACTTAGCTGAGAAAGGCACCTGAGAGCCTGGGCTCCTGTCCACAGAGCTGCCTGCAAATGCTTATGTAATGACTGGGCTCCAAGAGCCAGGAAGTACAAGCTGACAGTCTCTAAAGATCCAGGTCCAGGAGCTGGCAAAGTCAGTCACATCTGCTGCGTTCTATTGGTCAAAACACTCGTGTTAGGCTCCAGAACAGAGGCCTCTGTAGATCACAGGAGCATCTTCAGAGTCACAACCTTGACCATCCTCCACCTTGCACAAGGAGATGGTCTCTTCTTGCAGAGCTTACTCAGAATACACTGGGCTCTATCCAGAGAGATGTGGCCTGGTTTGGGGGCGGGGGGCGGGTGTGGAGACAGAGAAACAGGGAGAGACAGAGAGACAGAGACAGAGAGAGGCAGAGAGACAGAGAGACTGAGACTCTGAAACTGTTTTAGCTTTAGCTCTGTTCAGGGAACCACGTTAGCACTACAGGAAATGCACACAGTGTCTCAACAGAACTTGATCTGGTCCGTGTGCTCAGCAGAGGCAGGAGCATGACGGTCAGTACAGTGTCAGTACCAGCATTCAATTAGTGTAATGAATTGTTAAATTTAATAAGACTCACGAGAAAGTTTCTCTTTTTCTCTTAAATCCCATCGGAATTCTAACCAGGGGAAAGGGAATAGTCTTAATTACATGTGTGTTTAAAAAAAAATTCCAAATGACAGCAATGTGGTGAAATTAACTGAGAGAAAGTGGGAAGAGATGGAAACGGGAGACACACTGTCAAGCTGCTTCCTAGCAACATGTGGCACAGCTTAATAAAAGAGAAAACAGTACCACTGACACTGACCAAGATGTCATTAGTCAGGGTATAGGTGATGTTACCTTATTCCATCCCCAGTTCAGGAAAGATGCCCTCCTATGTATGTGCTTTCTTTCCAGGTAAAAATAGCTTTCCAAATTCCCTATGTGACATGTGATGTCATACACAAGCTGCATTCTGGAGACAATTTTAGAATTCCATTGCATCTTTATTGCCCACAATTTCGATATCTTAATAACCCACACATACCACAATAGCCAAAATTGGGTTTCTAATAAAAAAATGCTTTCCCATAAAAGTCTGTGACACACATCCTTCCAAAGGCAGATGGCTCTGCTGTATGACACTGCTGCATACATAGTTACCTACATCACAAATATTTCCAAATTCAAAACTGCTAAGCTTTCCTGCTTGTCACTTTTCCCTATGCCGTTTCCATGGCAACCTGCTTCCTTCCCCTGAAATGAAAAGGAACACAGAAGACATCTTTAAATTGGCATATAGTAGAGATAAATTATTTAATCACACACAGCTTATTTTAATGATTACCATACACCAACATTACCCAGAAATAATCGCTGCAGTTCATAAAGACAAACCACTGTAAACAGGCATTATCATTAAACATGACACCTAGACTCCTAGCACTGTCACATCTTCACTCTGTGTATCATCCTGTCACCACATGGAGACACACTCCCCACATCTGTCCAGTGCCACCAGCACATTTTTCCAAATGAGCCAGGACAGATTCTTCAAGGATGCCTGCCTCGCTCAGCTCCTTGCAGATGCAGCATCAGTCCAGTACACGTGTACCCACGTTTACTTCAGTCACGACAGAGAGACTTCCTAACACAGAAATAGAGCACAGAGCCCACAGATGGGACCTAGGGATGATCTTATTAACTGATGGTAGGTGCCAGAACAGCCAGAGTTAAACAACTCCTTGTCTCCTTTTTACCACAGATCCCATAGTTAAAAACACCTGGCCAAGTGCCCGGAATATTTCACACCAAGGAGAATCTCCAGGGAGGAGGTGCTGGCTGGGCCACCCACACATGCACACACACTTGTAATTCCTAGTGAAACGCCAAAAGAGCAGGAAGGGCCTTCTCAGGAGTGTACCCTGCTGTTCACTGGTAACTCTTGGCTGTCCTTTAACCCTAAGACACTTTTAAGAAGGAACTATAATAATTCCAGGTATGACAACAAAGACAAATACATTCCCACATTTTTTTTTCTTTTAAGAAACAAATAATTCTTAACCTTACAGTTGATTTCTATGGAAAACTTGGAAGAACGAAGAATTTCAACCCGAATCTCAGAAATGTTAACCATACACACACGCAGCTTTATTATCATCTCTGACTGTCACAGACATCTTAGGTGGGCACTTAGGAAGGCCACATAGCAGGGGGTTGCCTTTCTGCTCTTCAAGCATGGTGTCCTGCTGAGATACTGTCACACACCTGCCCCCCCCCCCCAGGGTGACCTCTCAGGAAAGCCCTTACAGCCAGCGCTTGCTACCTGAGAAGCCAGCCCCTTCTCCACTCTCAGAATGTATTTTCCGTATGAACCACCAGTTGTCCCTTCAGTTTTCTACCCCATAGGCAAGCTTCCAAATCAATTGAAACAATATTAAGGTTTGCTCTAACCCCAGTTGACATTTTTCAGAAAGGATAAGAAACTAAGAAAACGGCTAATGATGGCCCAAAGGAATGACACAACAAATCCGGAAAGTGAGACATTTTTTTTAAAAAACAAATGACCCGGTCTTGTCAAAGAACTGATGCCTTAAGAAACAAAATTCAGGAGACTTCTAGAAGAGCGATTCTCACACTGTGGCATCTGCCTACTGTGGGGACTTGACATGTGGCAGGTTTGTGGTCATGGCTAGGACAAGGCGGAGCTGAGATGGGGCAGAGCTAACATGGGTCCTCAGCTGGTCAGAGGGCACCACCTCAAGTCAAAGTTACCCTGAGTCAAGCATGCACCAAACACAGAGCATTCCAATACCCTCTTTCTTCTCAGCCCCCTGGGCACACACGTGTGCTGACTGTTTTCCAGTCTTGAAACAAGGCTTTCTGGGAGCTGTGACTCACTGTTCCCGTCCAGCATCAGAACAGAGGGCGATGTTCTGTGGGACTTGCCTAGGAAAAGATCAAAGTCAACACTTGGAGTAATTGCTATCAAAAAGCTGCAGTGTTTTTGCACCATCCTAAGCACCCACAAGCCAAGGGCTTTCTTCCGCACCTTTGTGTGCATGTCTGGGTAATCTGCTGATGTTCAGAGTCCCAGATCTAGACAAGAGAAATGAAAAGGGCATCGACTAACAGCAAGGAAAGAATCTGGCTTTAACCAAAACCACATGTTTTTTTTTTTAAAGAGGGAAAACAGGAAAACTCGAAAGCGGACTGGTATTGAAATTAACTGAGTGGATTTGATAACTTTCCTGGACAATTCCACTTAAATGGAATGATAACTCTGTCCAGGAGCCCCCTTGTTTGTCAGCTGCCTTACCAAAAGCCAGGGCAGTGACGTCTGCAGGATTAGCTTCACGGTTCACCCAAGACAGATACAGAAGGATACAAAGGTTGAAAACCAAATACGACAAAGCCCGTGACAGAGTTCGGGAAGGCACACCTGCCATCTGGATGCCCTTCTTCTTTAAGACTGACCACGACAATAGCTCGGATGAGGTAAAACCACAGAAATGTAAATGCAAGATATTCTGTTACACACTTATGTACACAAACACACACTCCAGTGCCGTGTAGCTGCTCTATAGGGAGGCTAGGGCAGTGGCAGTGCACAATGGCTCTGGTCTCCACAAGTTTATAGATCATGAAAACACACACACACACACACACACACACACACACACACACACACACACACACAAGCAATGGTCAAGAGAAGAGAGGCAACACATGAGCAAAACACTGTTCCCAGAGTCTAGGTCTACACAGGAAAAGATGGCCAGGGACAGCTACATGAGAGATATGGATGAAGGACACTATTATTTGGGGGTAGGCACAGAGGGCGGGGGGGGGGGGGTAGGGGTGAGGGGTCGGAGGTATACTAGAGCAGTAGAAGGTATCAGGTAACAGAAGTGGTGCAGCCATCCTTCTCACCACAGGGGGGCACTGGTAACCAGGAAGCACTTCTGTACTTGTGCCACTGTGGTGTGCACTCAAGAAAGCAACTCCCAACTTCTTAATAACATCTGTGGTCCATCTCAAGACACCATCCTTCAGCTCTGTGAAGAGGTCACTGGGCCCTGCATCATCCCCTCTTATGGACACGCCATTCTCATTATGTGCCAAGGCCAGGAGCAGGCAGGAGTGGGGACAGTCGGGTCAGCAGCATGGAGCTCCTGGCTGCACGAAGCTTCTGTGGCACAGCACAGGATCTACTAATATTTCTAATTTCTGCATCACATTGGCCAACTCTGTGTCCCTGAGACATGTGAAGGCAAGCTCCCACTATGCACTATGGTAAAACGCTCACTGCCTTCATCCCTGCCTTGTAGCCTACACTCTAGCGCAGGCCTACTAGGATTAGAAGCTGTGCTAATGATCCAAGCAGTCCACGAATCCTGCCATCAAGACTGTCCTTCTTGAAGCGCTTCCTTCCATCTTCACTCTATGCAAGGCCTCTGCAACCCCAGAGGCAAGTGGTGTTCTGTGGCTATTCCCGAAGAAGAAACTGAGGACTGGGAAGAGAAAGTGCTTACCCAAGGACTGTGTGATAGCCATTCTCCCAGCATGAGAGTACAGAGCCAGGTCTCAGGTTCTGTCTGCTGCACTCTGAAGCAAGATCAGGTTTCTAAGAATAATTCGCCACCTCCATGAAGATGCAGGAAAACAAATAACCATGCTGACAGCTCCTCAACTACCCAGACATATCAGGAACACGAAAGGCCATAGCCCCACGGACATAGAAAGAAAACACATAACTAAGAATTATAATTACACAGGAAATAGGTGATAGGGTCACACCTAGGGACACCAGGAGGGATGTGGCATCCCTGAGAAAGACAAAGGGGAAGCTAGAAAGATGAGACGGATAAAGGAAACCCACAGGTAACTGAGCAGAGCTGTGCGAGAAAAGGAGGCCACTGGTGTTGAGTTTTGCAACCAGGGACTGCAAAGACAGCCATGCCTGCCACACTAATCGCAAGTGTCTCTCCATAAATCTGACCCCACTGGCAGAGCATGGCCATTCCCAAGTGCCTCTGCTAATGGATGCTCCACAGTTTAGGTTTCTTGGTTTTTTCATGTCATCGGTCGGTACTTCCTCCTGACAGTCATTGGCAGTGTATGTGAAAACAAACTGTAACATTCCTTCTACCGCCCCAGGCGGCCAGGCCATTGTCGCTTCTGTCACTGGTGATGTCTCTGAGATAGGGGCTGTATTGTACACACTAGGATGCTTGGCAGCATCCCTGGCCTCTTTGCACAGATACCAGAAGTACCATGCTCCTAAGCTGCTGTGCTACCAACTGTCCAGGCATTGCTAAAGCCCCCGTAGGAGGCACAGGCTGTAAGGCTGGTACTATGGGCTCATGGTTGAGCTTACTATGCCAAATTTCTCTCTTGAAGGCCTTAGCTCCACAGTGGCAGTATCCACAGGGGCTTCTAGGAGGTGGTATGGCCATGAGGTACAGTCTTGGGAATACTGTCCTTATAGCAAGGGGCACAGGAAAACTATCCTTTACCACCATTTCAGAGCAGGACAGGGTGGCAGCCATTGTAAACCGGAGTGAGGGCCCTTGCTGAGAATGGAGTCTGTAAGCACCTTCATCTTGATTCTCCAGCCTCAAAAACTAAGTGTCCGAAAGCCAATCAATATAGGAGACTTTGTTATAGCACTAAACAGAAATAGAAACTGTCCTTCAGTTCGTGACAGACAGACACTCTGTAGACAGCACACCATGCCACTCTCCCTACACATGCCTGGCCTCACTGAGGCTAGCTGCCCCATTAATATTTAAAGCAATTCCTCTTTGCTTCTGTGGAAAAATCTATTCTTTGGAACCATAAATCTCACAGCCATATGGAGCTTTAATCTCCAAGGGTTTGGATAGCTGATTCTGTCCTTTGCTTCCATACACAACACATGGAGTCAATGCCATTTAGAGTCCCTGAAGTCCTTGGAATCAAGTGGGACCTCTAAGTGCACTGTTGAAGGTACCTAGAGATTGCAACTATTGGCCTGGGGGCTCATCTCCTGAATACCCCTGAGAGGAGCTGACCCCACAGGGTCTAATGGCTTTAACCATCCATGGGGTGGATCCTTCTACAATTAGAACTTGGCAACAGCCACAGTGGAAGCCTGTCCCAGTTAGATCCCCGTTGCTTTGATAAATCATTAACCAAAACCAGCTTGGGAAGGAAAGTGTTTGTTTGGCTTACATTCCCATAATACATTCCATCAATGAGGAGAACCAGCACAGGAGCTCAAGGCAGGAATGGAAGCAGAGACCCAGGAGGAAGGATGCTTACTGCCTTGTCCAGTCTGCTTTCTTATACCATGTAGGACCACCAGTCATGGAATGGCACTACCCCTATTGGGCTGGGCCTTCCCATATCAATCATTAATCAAGAAAATGTCCTCACAGACATGCCCACAGGCCAATCTGATAAAGGCTCCCTAATTTTGGTGACTCGTGTTTGTGTCATGTTGGCAAAAATCTAACTAGTACAAACCACAACTCCATCAACTCTTTACCCTCTCCTCTCTGCCAGGCCTTCCCTAGGTCCACAGTAATCAAGACTAATACCCAGGGACAGCACCTGACCTACAGCACCTTGCAAAGTTCAAGGTCTTCATTTTTAAAAAAATGGAGAAAGGTCCTTTCCCTGAACTTTCTCCTGAACTGCAATGGTTGGTTGTCTGTTTCTTTTGGTGCTAAGAATGGGCCCTAGGACCTGGGATGGGATAGAGAAGTGTTCTGTCATTGAACTATAGCCTCGGCCCCTCCTATTTTTATTTTTTTGGAAACAGGGTCTCACTAAGTTGCCCAAGCAGGCCTTGAACTCACTCTATAGCCCAGACAAGACTTAAGCTAGTTTGTGATCCTCCTGCCTCAGCCGCCTAAGTAGTGAAGATTACAGGCCTGCGATGGCTGTTCTTGGTTGTCGACTTGACTATATCTGGAATGAAGTACAATCCAGAAAAGGAGGGCATAGCTGTGATCTGGATCTTGGGGCAGGAAGACAGCATGCCTTTGATGCAGATCTTGAGGTGGGATGCCACATGCTTTCAATCCGGATCGACACGCACTTTTCATCTAGATCCAGAGGCACAGCTTTAACCTGGGCCATACCTTCTGCTGGAGGCCTATGTCGGACAATGGAAGGAAGGAAGGGGTGTTCATCCTTCGCCTGCTTGCCCTCACTTTGCCAGCATGTCCACTGGAGCCCATTTCTTTGGGATTCCAGTCTGTACAGAAGACCAGCTGAGACACCCAGCCTCATGGGACTCAGCAACTACTGGATTCTTGGGCTCTCCATTCACAGCTGGCCATTGTTCGGTTAGTCAGACTGCAGCCTGTAAGCCAGTCCAATAAATTCCCTTGATAGACAGACAGACAGACAGACAGACAGACCAATGAAAGACAGATAGATAGATAGATAGATAGATAGATAGACAGACAGACAGACAGACAGACCAATGAAAGACAGATAGATAGATAGATAGATAGATAGATAGACAGACAGACAGACAGATAGACAGATATTCATTCTATAAGTTCTTTGACTCTAGAGAACTCTGCCTAATACAAAGCCTTTGTAATATTATTTGCTATTTCACGCTAAGTGTTATGGTATGGACATAAAGTGTCCCTCACTTGTTCAAGTGTTTGAGTACTTAGTCCTCAGCTAGTGGTAGTTTGGAGAGGCTGTGAACCCTTTGGAAGCATGGGGGATAGGACCGAGCCAGTGTGTACAGGGCAGTAGATTCGAGGCCTGGAAGCTAGAGCCAGGCCTTGCCTCAACACTATGTCTGCTTCACATGCTCACTATTTAGCAAGCCCGAAGAAATTCAGAGATAAGATTATTAAGAATTTCAGGACAGCAGATAAAACACTAAACCCCAGGCATGGATCCCCTCCTTCACCAGACCGTTAGCCTGGGGACCTGTGTGAGTGGGCTCCTGGCTTTGAGTGTATTCACAAAAGGATCTTATTCGTCTTTGTCAGGAGGATTGCTGACTAACGAAGGCGCACACGGCAAACAGATGAAGCCAGGCTTCCCAAAGCAAGAGTGAATCCATGTTGGACAGGACTTGCCCTTGGAGTAAGTGAAACTCTCTCAGAAAGTACAGTATTCCTGTCTGCCGGAAGGCCCAGACATCCTGCATTGCATAGGGCCAACCTCTCCCCTCCAGGGCTCGCCTGCTGATTCTACAGAGGTAGGAAACACATTCCCCAGCCTTCCTGGGCCTCACCACACACCCAGGCAACAATTGTGGCATTCAGAGAGTATAGAGCGCTACCTACCATGCAGAAGGCTGTGGGCTTTATCACCCAGTGTCTGTGTGTATGTGTGTGTGTATGTGTCTGTGTGTGTCTATGTATGTATGCATGTATGTACGTACGTATGTAAGTTTGTGTGTGTATGTATTAAGTCATCCCCAGTTACTAGCTATGACCCTAGGCAAGAAGGTCCTCCATCCCTCTGTGACTTCAGAGTACCATCCTATCCACACACACAAAAAAAGAGTTTCCTCAGTGAGGTATCATGAAGGCTCAACAGAAAAATAGGTGCCCAGTGCCCAGTACATGGAGGCCTCTGGGGGTGAGCTCCTACTACTCAGAAGTGCTTGGGTTCTCTGAGAACCTTCCACAAGGAAATCCCTCCTGAGTTGTGCCCAGTTGGGAGTCGGGGGTTGAGTGCAGCCACCAGTGTCCCACAGAGGCCTGGAATACTTTGGCCAAAGGTGAGCCTGGGAGGCCATTGATGAGGAAAAGCACAGTAGCTCCCTCCTCCAGACAGAAGTACACACATGCTCAGAATTTACACATCATACCTCTTACTCTGCCCAGGCCTAAGCCAGCCCATCACGGGCTGCAATCACAGCACCAAGACACCACAGAGCTTTCACACCTGGCTACTCCCTCAGGTAGACGAGCTCAGTGCCTTCTGGGTAGACAAGCTGAGCAGCTGCCCCTGGGCAGACAGAAGGAAGTGGACACACCACACCTCCCTGAAGTGTCCAGGCAGAAGCACACCCATGTACATCATGCCATAAGTCAAGGTGACATGACAGGACACCAAGTGACAGTAAGGACCTAAAACAGGCTCAGCTGGATGCAAAGGCATACGCAGCCAAAGGCAGGGCCACTGGGTAGAGGAGACACACAGACAGAATCAGGATAACTGGCAGGGAACAGCCAAGAGCCCAGGAGTGCATGAGGTAGTCATGATGGAACAGTTGGCCATCACTCCTCTTAGTGGTACTGCGATGGCCTTGGTAGCCAACTAAAAGCGTGGCATGGCTGTCACACAAAGCATATGCCTGTCCAGCCTCTACTTTGTCCCACAAAGAGTACTTAAGTAACAGAAGTGGACATTCTCTGTGGCCTCCCCTACAAAGACGATGGGTCTTCAGCTTTGTCAACATGGCATGTCTCTAGAAGTCTCCAAATGACCCACAAGATAGTATCCTACAGGACCAGGTGATATGACCACACAACACGGGGAAAAGACGGTCCTGCAACCCACCGAACACTGAGACTTACTCCACACCAGATTCCACTAATAACAAGCATCATCGGTATTTTAAAAATAGAATGGTAATTTTTGGAGGCCACTGCTCACAAAAAAAAAAGCCCAAAAGCTATCAGAAGTCAAATGTGTATCAAAAAATAAAACCTCCAATTTCAAGTGGTCAGAAAAGTAAGCAATCAGGCACACCCTCAGAGCCTGCCTGTTGGGGGTGGAGGCTTCCTTCCAGAAATTCACCTAGAAACACTTCTATTGAGGGAAACCCCCACCAAGTATGCCAGCTTCACGTGCAAGTCAGAACTTAATTACGGTTTTTCAAAGGATGTGGGTCACTGAAATAAAGCCACCAACTATTCTGTAGTCGGGCCGAGGAGATGGAGGGCTAGACTTTGTCCCTCGGAACCAGGAAGAGCTGGCAGCCACAGAGCCAGGGCTCCCCTGTTCCTGGCTGGCATCAGTCCTACGAGGCAGGTCATCTCTCCTCACCACCCCTGTGCCTGCACACTGTTGCAGAGACAGAAGACACTTGCCCTGGATCCAGGTCCAAGAGGCCACTCCTGCTTCTAAAAGACAAACTTGCCCCTTTTTGTTTTGTTTTCTTCATTAAAAAAAAAAATTTATATATATATATATATATTTGCCATTACAAAGACATCTGTAAAATATTTGCCTTATCAGCCAAGGAGTAAAATACTAAGATTCCCTTTAAAACATTTGTCTTCGTTTTTTCTTTCCCTCTTCAACATTTAAGGGCAGATGCAGGAGTCAGACCGCCCCACTCTGGCTCTACCCAGTTCTCTTTAAGTCCAATGGGGTCTTGGGTTTGTAGGAACTCTGTTCTCAATGTAATTCATAAATTATTGTTGCCTCTTTGGCCATTCTGAAAGAAAGCTGCATTCAGAATTAGATATGAAGACCAGCACATGCCAGATGTGAAACCTAATTTAGAAGGGGGAGGGGGAGGGGAGGAAGAAGGAAGAGAAGAGGGAGAGAGAGGGAGGCAGGCAGCTGGCTATATTGATGACAGTTAGGCAATCTCCACTTTAACCCTTTACACTACGGCAGTCTAGCACCACTCCCTGTAAACCAACCCCAGGGCCCCTTACTAGTTCTTGATTTTTAAGCATTCCAAATGGAACACCCATATCTCAAGACTCCAAGCTAACACCCGCAAAGGAGAGAAAACATTTTATGTCTGGCTCTCTGAGTGTGCGTTAGCTCACTCAGAACGACCGTTTCCAGCTCCATCCATTTACCTGCAAATTTCATCATTTCATTTTTCTTAAACACTGTGCAAATGTACCACATTTTCATTATCCGCTCATCAGTTTATGGACGTCTAGGCTGCAACCATTTCCCAGCTATTATAAGTAGAGCGGTAATGAATAGGAGTGAGCAGTTATCTGCATATTAAGATGCAGAGCCCTGTGGATATATGCCCAAGAGTATTACAGCTGGGCCATGTAGCAGAAACACTTCCAACTTTCTAATAAGGAACCCCCCACACTTATTTCCATAAAGATTATACCAGTTGGCGTTCCCACTAGCAGTTAAGTGTTCCCCTTTGCCTCCATCCAAGGAAGCATTTCTAATCAATCGTTTGTTCTTTGGACCGTAGCCATTGTGTCTGTGGTAAGGTGAAATCTCAAAGTGGTTTTTAATTTGCATTTCCCTGATTAAAGATGTTGAGCGTTTTAAAAACTGCTTCTCAACCATTTGTGTTTCATCTTTTGAGATCTCTCTGTTTAGTTCTACACACACACATCCTTTTTTTAAAAAAAAATCTGGGTAGTTTTATCAAAGTTTAAATTTCAGAGTTATCTGTATTTTCTAGATCCCAAGCCTCTGTCAAATGTATAGCTAGTGAGGAATTTTTTCCCACTCCTCAGGCTGGCTGCCTTTTCACTAAAATGACAGTGTAATTTGCCATTCAGAATCTTTTCACCTCAGGAGATCCCATAAGTACAGGCCCCAATGTCTACAGTATTTGGGAATCATTCAAGAAACTCCTTTCCCTTTGCCAATGAGTTCAAGCTATTGCTCTGTCATACAACTTTAAATCAAGAATACTGATACTTCCAACAGTGGTTTTATTATTCAGGATTATTTTAGCTATCCCTATCTTTGTGTTTCCATGAGTATTTTGCAATATTTTTCAATTTATGTGAAGAATTGTACTGTAATTTTGATGGGGACTCTGCTGCATCTTTCAGACTGCTTTTGGACATTTTTACAATATGAACCCTACCTATCTATGAGCATGGATGGTTTTTCTGGTATTTGCTTCAGTGTCTAAAGTTAATGAAGCCCAAGTGTTTCACTTTCTTGGCTAGATTTATTCCAAGATTGTTTGAGGCTGTTGTGAACGGCTTTGTTTCCCTGATTTCTCTCTCAGTCTGCTTGTCCTTCCTATGGAGAAAGGCTTTTCCTTTTTGTGTGCTAATTTTGTATCTTGCCACTTTCCTAAATGTGTCGATCAGCTGTGAGAATTCTTTGATGGTGTTTTTTAGGATCTTTTATATTTAGAATCATAATCTGCAATAAGAATATCTGTACTTCTTCCCTCCTATGTACCCTATGCATTTGTTCCTATGCATGCATTTCATTTGTTGTATCGCCCTGGCTAAGACTTCAAGTTCAAAGTTGAACAGGAAGTCAGAGTCAACATCCTTCTTCTTGATTTTAGTGGAAATGCTTTGAGTTTAGGATGACGTTGGCTTGTGAATTCCTGTACTATTGTCTTTTTATTGTGTTGAGACCTATCTCTTGTATTCGTATACTCAGACTTTAGCCACGCATGGATGCTGGATTTTGTCAAAGCTGTTTTCTGCATACAGTAGTGTCATTATCTCCTGGTGGTTTCTTTTGTCTTTGATTCTATTGATATGTGGATTATATTTACTGATTTCTATGATAAATCATCCCTGCTTCTGTGAAATACAGCTGACTTTATCGTGATGTTTACTTTTTATGTATTTTTTAAATTCAGTTTGCAAGTATTTTATTGAAAAAAATGTACCTATGTTCCTTAGAGATACTGTCCTATAATTTTCTTTTTGTTGTGTCTTTGATTTAAATAATGGTAATCCTGGCTTTGTAAGAAATTTAGAAATCAGGTGGGCATGGTGGCACATGCCTGTAATCCCAGCACCCAGGGAGGTAGAGACAGGTGGATCTCTGTGAATTCAAGGCCAACCTGGTCTGCAAAGCAATTCCAGGACAGCTGGGGCTACACAGAAAAACACTGTCCTGAAAAACAAAAAACAGTGAGAGGGGAGAGAGACAGACAGACAGACAGACAGACAGACAAAGACACAGACACAGACACAGAGACAAAGAGAGACAGACTTAGAAATGCTCTTTCCTTTTCTATCTTGCATAATAATTTAAGAAATATTAATGTTAGGTCTTCTTTGAATGCCTGATAGAATCTACATTGGTCTTTTTGTTGTTATTATTGTGAGATTTTTAACTACTGCTTCTATTTCATTAGATGCTATGGGTCTATTTAAATTATTTGTTTTATCTTGATTTAAATTGGTAGGTTGCATATATCTAGAAATCCAGCCATTTGTTTTAAATTTTTTAGTGTGGTGTAACACAACTTTTTAAAGTATGTTTTATGACTTTCTAGCTCTTCTGTGTATCTCACAGAATGTCTCCCTTTTCATCTCTGGTTTTATGAACTTTGATCCTCTCTTTTTAATTCCATTAAGATCTGCCAATCTTGTTAATATTTTTAAAACACCAATTCTTTTGTTTTATTGCTTCTTTGTATTGTTCATTTCATTTTGATTTCATTGAGCTTAGCCCCTATTTTTCTTATCTTCTTCTGTCTTCTGTTTTATTGTTGTTGCTGTTGTTTGTTTGTTTGTTTGTTTTGTTCTTGTTTTGCTAAAGTCTTCAGGTGCACCATTAGACTACTAAGTTGAGAGCTTTGCTGGTATAGTAGTCTGATCTGGCATCTATGGTCTTTCCTAACCTGTCAGATTGAAGAACAGGCGAACGGAACTTGAGGTTCAGTCTTGGACAGTTCAGTGTTGACGTTTGAATGGGGTATCAGAAGTACTTCCAGCTCAGCTCTGGCTAAGGAAGTTTCTTCTTTCTTTCTTCTTCAGGTTTTCTATTCCCTTTTTTCTTTTTATTACATTTTAATTTATAATTTATTCACATTATATCCCAATTGTTATCCCCTTGTTTTTATCTTCCCATTCCCACCCTCTCTCTCTCTTTACCCTAGACCTCTGACAGAAGGAGACCTCCTCCCCCACCATATCACCACAGCCTATCAGGTCTCATTCAGATAGCCTGCTTCACCTCCCTCTGTGTGCCCACTGGGCCTCCCCATCAAGGAGAAGCAATAAAATTGGGGTCACTAGAGTTCACGTCAGAGGCAGTTCCCTCTCCCCCCTCAACCGTGGAGAATAAGCTGTCCACTGGCTGTATCTGAACAGAAGGTATAGGTTTACTGCAAGTATTGTCCTTGGTTGATGCATCAGTTTGTGAGTGCAGATCTTCCAGCCTTGATGGTCTCCTTGTGGGGCTCCTAAACCCTCTGGGTCCTCCCATCCCCCCATTCTTCAAGACCACTCTCTGCCAAGAGTCCAGCAGCGAGTTCCAGCATCTGTCCCAGTCCTCTGCTGGGAGGTCTCAGAGGACCTCTATGTTGGGCTAATATCTACTTATAAGTGAGTATATACTATGCATGTCTTTCTGGGTCTGAGTTACCTCACTCAGCATAGTTTCTAGTTCCATCCATTTGCCTGCAAATTTCAATATTTCCTTGTTTTTAATAGCTGAGTAGTATTCCATTGCATAAATGTACCACAGTTTCTTTATCTATTCTTCAGTTGAGGGACCGCTAGGTTGTTTCCAGTTCCTGGCTATTACAAATAAAGCTGCTAGGCTGGAGAGGTGGCTCAGAGGTTAAGAGCACCATCTGCTCTTCCAAAGGTCCTGAGTTCAATTCCCAGCAACCACATGGTGGCTCATAACCATCTATAATGAGATCTGCTGTCCTCTTCTGGTGTGCAGGTGTACATGCAGGCAGGACATTGTATAAATAATAAATAAATAAATCTTTAAAAAAAAAACAAATAAAGCTGCTATGAACATAGTGGGGCAAATGTTCTCATTGTATGGTGGAGCATCTTTCAGGTGCGGTGTAGCTGAGTCTTGAGGTAGCACTAGTCCTAATTTGCCAAGGAAGTTTCTAATCCCAGGAGCAGACTTTCTGCAGGGTTAGAGGATTCTCACAGCCAGACTTCAGGAATCTTGGAAACAGTGCTAGGAACTTCTCAGGCAGCAGGAACCAGTGGATCTGGCTTTCTGAGTCTGAGATTCCCTCCCTGTGGAGGGTCAGTCAGAGGGCAGGCAGAGAAGACCGGGGGAGTTAGTGGTGTGAGTCTAGGATCCCTACCAGGAAAGTGGGGGCTGGAGGGGGCCCAGAAAGAAGGTGTGGGATGTGTGGTCCTCAGGTCGGTCATGGCAGTGGATGGAGTGGGCAGCATGAATCTACGGTCCCTCGCCTAGACAGTGGTGGCCATAGGGCAAGTCAAGGAATATAGGAATTGGTAGTACAAGTCAAATCTCCCCACTTTAGAGCGGGGCAGCCTTGGGGCTTTGGAGGTGGTTGGGAGTGGTCAGTGTGAATCTCCAGCTTCCGCCCAGAGATGCGGGCTGGGTATTGTGCAGTAGTACGTATGGGAGTTGGCGGCAGGAGTCTGGGGTCCCTACCTGAATAGGAGGGTCAGAGGAGCGCCAGAAGGCAATCCTGGGGCGCATGGTCCTCAGGCAGGTCACGAGGATTGGCAGCGTTGGAGATATGAGCCTAGGGTTCCTCCTTAGGAAGGAGCAGCCAGGGAGCAGGACTACATACCTCACAATTGTAATCACTGAATCGGCTGCCCTTCCACCGTGAGAAACAGAGGTCTGGGTCTCAGGTGCTGTATAGTTTATAGTCGTCTTCCTACAGCCTTTTCAAGTAGATGCAAAAGCAGAAGCAGGCCAAGTTTCCATCATCTGATGAGCAGAAAAGCACAATGCATCGTATCCATACAGTGGGGTACGATCAGCATCAGGGGAACGGAAGGTACACACACAGTGTTACACTGATGGCATCTCCAGGCACATGAGCCTTGAAAGCATTACAGTGAGTTAGAGAAGCCAGTCAGAAAGGACACAGGTTGATTAATGAGACATGAGAAAGTCCAAACTAGGGAAATCCATTGAGATGGTTTGAATAAGATGCACCCCATAGACTTGGGCATTTGAACACTTGGTCCCCAATTGGTGACCCTGTAAGTTGTCTTGGTCACAGTGTTCTGTCACAGCAACATAAAAGTAACTAATATACCGATGGCGGTAACTTGAGGCCAGAACGGTAGGAAAGGGACAGGCTTTCTTTTATGGGATAAAAACAAAACAAAACAAAACAAAAAAACCAAAAACCTTTATAATTCTTTCTTAAATCCTACTGCCTGGTGATGGTTACACGTCTCCCAAAAATATCAAAACCATTAAGTTGCACACTTTGAATGCTTAAATTTGCATGGCAAATGATTTTTTCTTGATAAAATATATTTTTAAGAAGGAGAGTGGATAGATGACCAAAACACCATCCAATATTTTTTTCATTTCTGGCCTAAACTGCCAGGAAGTGGAAATGATTTTCTCCACTTCAGTTCTTTTAAAATATGAGACTTCTGGCATTTCCTCTATGATCCCAAATCCAACTGTTACATAAGTTGAGAATTTTTTTTTCCCTAATTTTAACCCACTAACTCTGTTTGTTCACCTTGCAATCATGGTGAGTGATTTTCCTCCATGACACCAATAACTGAGATCTGTATTGTGACACTGCCAAGCCGCACGCACACTGATCACGATGCCCCCATCTGCGGATCTCACTGGCTCTAACGACAGATTCCTCGGTAGAATTTGGAATCTTGTCCGACTGTTGAGATTATAGCTGTGTGGTGAAATGAAGCCGTTCCTGATGCCTTCTCGTGTCTGAGTCTGAGCCACCCCTGTTACTGCTATGACCTCCACGGGCTCTAATCCTGCAGGCCACAGGGATAGAACTTAAGTCTCCAGATTCTTAAACCTAATTCCTTAATAAACAGAAGTTACTATGCAAAGTCTGGCTTTGCAGTTGTAACGCACATCTGCATTTTTTTCCACATTAATTACAGCTTCGCTCCCGTCTTGCATATCAAGCCATGACTGTCTCAAGATGAAAATCTAAGCTGAGGATCATGTTGCCATAGACATGAGACTAACCATATATATAAATGACTTGATCTAATCTAATACCCATGTATGCCGGGCTAATGAAAATCAAATTCCCCGTAAGAAAGAGGAGAGGGAAAGAACGGGGAGACGCAATCAAAGTACATTGTACACTTCCATGAAGATGGCCCTATGTAACCTACTCTCACTAAAAAAAGAGAAAGTTGAGTCCATTTCCTTACTAATCTGGGGGTCAATGGTGCGAGTTAGTAATAAGTGTTATAAATCCACTGCATTTTTAAAATGTCTCCTTAAAAGAAGAAAGGGGGTGGATCTCATATTTCAAAGAATCTCAAATGCTTCCCAGGACACCATGATTCCCCAAAACAGCACTGAGCAGCAGGCATAGGCTCCAAGTGTATATACAGAGACTCCAAAACCTGGCAGAGAGGTCAGAGGGCATCAGCACCCACCAGGAAGGCCAGCTCGGACTCCTGCTTCTCTGCTCCCTTGACTGTAACCTAAGGCCATGGTTAGACAAGGCTCCAGGCTGCTCCCCAGGAAGCAATTACTGAAGTTATGTCCGCTGCTAGTGATCAAAATACCATGGTGTCCTCTGTATTTTTTTTTTTCACTAGGTACAGCCTCGTACTTTAAGTATTTCATAAAAACGTTTTCTGGATTGAGCGTGCCTTAACTGGGGACTAGCCCATCTCTGTGACACGTGAGCTGATTCCATGATGCAGATCCTGCGACTAGGCAAGGGAAAAATCTACACGACTCATCGCTTAAAAAAATGTTTTTCCAGGTATTTTAAATGTACTTAGACTGCGAAGATAAAACAATAAGAAATATCTGGAGCGCCATGTCTCCAGGATAGAATTAGATTCAATGGGAGTTTGGCAATTTATTCACCCCCATTAACAATCTGTTCATTTCGTTGTTACACAAACCACAGGAAACAGACACAGCGTTCTGGAAGATTGCAAGCCATCAGCAGCGACCTATAAAAATAAGATGTCAACTGGATTGTCTGAGGGAAAGACGATCTCCATGACAGTCTTGCTTTGAACTCTGCACGCCAAGCATCATCCCACCTGCCCATAGCAAAGCTCAAAGCAAAGACGGGGTCAGGATGAGCTTGCGAGTTTTCTCTGCCTTTCAATTCTACTGATTCCCTCCATCTTACGCTTTGAACAGATGTGCAAAAAGGACCCCCAGCAACCGTCCTGCACATACACACAGAGTCTACATCCACTTCACAGGGGCCCGGCCAGGCATGCAGGCAGGATGGACTTAGCACCATCTCACCTGCCAGTGTAGGCTGGGGACTTGGTGCAGGGCTGTGAAACGGGAGTCAGTTTGGGAGGCGGTCAACGCTGCTGGCAGCTCCAGGCAGCAGCCATCCATGATACAAGCATAAAAGCCATTTTTTATCCTTTCCAACTTGATTGTTAATGACAGATCAAATTGACTTGGAGAAGCAAATTTAAAAACAGGGACATTCATATAAATAGCGTATAGCCTTTTATTTGAGGAAGTAAAATTCTTGGAGGGGAGAATTATAACCATTTGAGAGGGTCACTGGTCTCTAAGAAGGAAGCTAAGCACATACACCCCCTGCCCCCTTTTCCACCTGCTGGCTGACACAGTGTCAGAAGAGCCAGGTGAGATAAAGTCCTATAACCAATAATTCGAGAGTACACTTGGCACATTTCATGCCATCACCCTAAGAAACCAGAGACTGCTTTATCGCAGCCTAAACAGCTCTTTCCATCCCAGGAGAAACTTAAAACTGTTACTGAGGTCAGTGAGAAGGGTCTGTGGGCTGCTTCGCAAGCACCTTGCTGCTACACAAGCAAACCTAGACTGGGCAGCCTCCCAAAGCCCTCCAGGATGCTCAGGGAGATAAACATGGCTGCCAGAGAAGCCATGTGGAACTCTCCTGGCCCCTTCCTGCAGGGAAGCAGAGGGTGCTGGTGCAGGTAGAGCTGCCTCCTCCCCCTCAGAGCTAGGTGCTATTTTTTTTTTAGACGGAAAAGAACACTTTCAAAAAATGTTTTCAGTTTCTTTGCTAAACAAAGAAAAAAGTGATAGACAAAATGCCAGCTGCTCTGCAACACTCCAGAAAAGCAAACACTCTCCCCTGTCAACTGCACTTAGAGAAGCAGTGTGGAAAAAGGGGACCCATTTTATTTTATCTGTGGCTGTCCATAAATAACCCAGCGGTAATACTTTGCTTTTGCACTGGCCTCTCAGAGGGCCTGCTGACAGGGAGCAACCCATACCTCGCAGGGCTGACAGCAAACACAGCACTTTGCATTTCTTATATTTCAGCGCTAGGCAGGGGTGGTCCAGGGGGACCAACTGTGCCTTCAGAACAAAACAACCCCTGCTAGATGAAAAGGAAGGACCCCCCTCCTTGTCCCCTCAGGGGCTGTAATAAGGACTGTGTGCCACTTCTCTGGACTTGATCATTCACATTTGGACAATGAATCAAACCCAGGCACTGCACAGCTCTGCAGGGCAACATGTGTGCACTCTGTTCCCGTGTTGTGTACAAGGCAGGGCCTGGTATAATGAAACCAAGGAGATGGCACAAGAAAACTAGGCTCCAGAGCAAAAGGTCCCGTGCTCAGGGTCTCCCAGCAGGATGAGTGCAGATGCATACCGGGATTGATGACGGCCCTCAAAGGGGAGCCCCTGGGCCCACGGCTGGCAGCTACTCACTCTGACTATCCTAAATCACTATTCTCCCAGCTCATCAGCTATCTGCGAGCTCCACAGGACACAGGCCTCAAGGAGATGCCTCACTACCTGCATGGGGTGACCCTAAAGAGTTAAGTCTAGCCTCCAGCCACAGTGGCAAGATGCAGTGGAGGGCAAACCCTGACTTTGTACTCCTCCAAGAGGGTCCCTCAAGAGTCTGCAGCCATCTTTTATGCTGCACCGAGACTTCACTAATTCAGACTAAACCAAAGAGACTTAATTCAGACAAAGAGGTTGTTAAATTGGGCAATTATAAGAATTTCAACCATAATTTAAAAAAAAAAAATCAATGAAAAGAAACAAGTGGGACGCAGAATCCTTGGGACTGACTTTTTTTCCCCTAACGACACAATGGTCAACAGTGTATACATAACTAAGAATCTAAGCCAGCCAACACTGAGCCATGGCAGTGGGTAAGTCATGACTCGGTGATCTGTGACAGGTTGAGCCTGCACTCACAAAGTTCAGAACGCCAGGGGCAGCCGCCATTCTGCCTCAGGAAGCCACACAGCTTCCCAGGTCAGGAAGGGTGTGGCTACTGCAAGTGGCTTCTAAGTTGTCAGCCAGGTGAGATAAGCACTGGCTGCATAACAAGGCTGAGCGTCAGGTGCCATTCTAAGGTACCTCTCTTTTCCAACTTGCCCCAGTCTTAAAGGGCACTCCAAGAAACATACTTACCTCAGAGTTCTTTTATGAGGAGAAAAGGGAACAGAACAAATCGACTGTAATACCTCCCTAGGGCTTCCTACCTCACCTCAAACCCTAAATACAATCTGCTTGTGGTTCATTTGGGGGAGACCAGACCAGTGTTCGTTTGCCTCTGCCATTCCTGCATGAGCTCCATGTTTCTTCTGCTGGGGAAGTAGAGGCCTTTGTTTAGCACGTGTCTGTTTTTATGAATGGAGATCAGCAGCTGCTGACTTGAAGTTGAGGGTGTAGGGATAGCTTAACATTAGCTTGGGTCCTTCAGGGAGCCTCTAGAACTCCCATAGGAGAAAGTAGAAACTGAACCCCCAACATAGTGAGGCACCATTCAAAGGACAAACAACTTAAGGCACTTGGAGGTACCGAAAGGAACGTAACACTACTGTACAGCGCAGGCGAATCACGTTTTTGGAGAGGCCATGGCCCACAAGCCTGCACCAGAGACTCAATGCATGTGCTACTCACCGTATGAAATACTGTGCATATCTATTCTATAGAGAGGGGAAACGGAGGCTTGTAGACTTGAGGGGCTCACTCAGAGACACCATATGTTGAGACTCAGGTGTATGGGATTCCAGAGTGTACAGTCCTCCTATTGATGTCTCAGAGTGGCCTCCGGTGTCACATGTTCGGGCCCTTGGATAGGTAATGTACCCTATCTCCCCTATCTGTTAAGGTATAAATAATTCCTACCCTGGCCATACTGCTGTACAGATCAAATGGCCCCCCGCAAGAAAGCTAAAAGATAGCATCAGTTTGAGTATTATTTTCAGGACTGAACCATGTATTTGAAGAGTCAGACAAGTAGATTGGAAATAGTTATTATTATTTAATTATTATTTAATAAAGACAGTTAAAATTGAATTGTGAAGAGGTGGCATAATTCCCAAATGCCTTGGTCCCAGCTCACACACGAAAAGGCACAGCTTCTAAAAGGCAACCGTGCCCTCCCTGGGAGTAAGCCCCATGCCGGGTGAGGTAAGTTACCCTTTAAAGCCACTTTTAAGAAGCTAACCATTCTACCATTGAGTGAATCCGTCATATGGCTTGGGACAAAGAGTCTAAAAAAATGTGCAGACTGATACGCTCTGGTCAAGGTGGTTCCACAGTGACAGACACTTCACTCCTATGAGTTAGTCTCTGAATTGAACTGCTTTATGAAATATGAGAGTAAAAACTAATTAGTATGAATTTATTATGCATAATGAAAGTAACTAAAAGTGGCTATCTGAGTATTCCACTTAGACCTATAAATTCAAACATCCAAGTTGGCCGATGCTTTTTTTTTTTAATTATTTAGAAATGAGAAATCATTTAAACTGATAAATACTTTACATTTACATGGCTTCAGTAGATGATAGGAAGGATAGAATCATCAACTGAGCCTCCAGGCAGGGTTTTCATCACTGTCTTGACCACCTATGGCTTATACACATGCACTTCATCCCTTTATTGTTCAGCTCACGCAACAAGTATTTCTTACATAACTTCTTATGTTGTCCATGGCCTAAAGACACTCAAGAACAAAAACTCAACAACATGACCATGACCATACAGACGTCTGGTGGCTGGCTTCAAACTTCAGCTGGGTCAGCACTTACCCAGTTGCGTCTGCTTGTTTTGATGGGCAAAGTGCCGAACCCGTCAAGAACTCAAAGCCATACCTACATCCTGGTTTCCTGTTGCTTCAATTCAACTTGCAGTATTCATATTTATGATACAGAGAATGTTTTCAAAAAAAACAAAGCAGGTTCCTCCTCAGAGGAACAGTGTACAACCTAAAAGTCACTTCAGTCAACGCCCGCTCTTACAGCTGTGACAATATATTTACAATAAGATTTAAACAGAACCCAGAGAGAATGCCAACAGTGCCAACCTAATTCTCCAAAGCATGAAGGCGTGGGTAGGTTGTGAAGAAATGGCTTTAGAAAGCAAGAGGAACACGTGCTCTCGGAGATGCAGCAAACACAAAGGCGGGAAGGGGAGGAACCCCAGACTCAGCCTGGCTGAGGGAAGGGCGGAGAATGAGGACTCAAGAGAGGCAGGGTGGCAACGTGCATCTACTGAAGGGCTCTGGGCCAGAGAGAAGGGGCAAAGGGCAAGTGTTAATGAAGAAATATCTGAAACTAGTTCCATGGTAAGGACTGGAGGGCAAAGGGGCTTTCAGGGATTTGTGGTGAGGTTAGGCTCCCCTCTTTCCTTCCTTCCTTCCTTCTTTTTTTGAAGACAAGGGCTCACTATGCAGCTCTCACTGGCCTCAGACACACAAAGATCCACCTGCCTCTGCCGTGCTAGGATTAAAATCGAGCACTCAGGAGGCAGAGGCAGGCAGATCACTGTGAGTTCGAGGCCAGTCTAGTCTACAAAGCGAGTCTAGGACAGCAAAGGAAGGGTATACAGGGAGACCCTGTCTCAAAAACAGAACAAACAAACAAACAAAAAACAAAAATAAAATCGAGTACCACCCAGGCCTGGCTGGATTCCTCTCTTCACACTCAATCTTATAACGCTAAGTGCATGCAGAAGAAAAGAAACAATACAGTTGGTGTGAACTGAATTTCCTAGAAAACTGCTACATTCTTGTTGAAGATTCTAAAATGCCAATGACCTGATTAGAATTCCTGCAACCGGAGAGGGCTGGAATGTTACGAGCCTAGAGCCAAATTATAGTGAGCTCTCTTTAGCTCTCTTCCTGTATCTGACCTAACAATTCCCCATTGTGACTTCAGGTTAAATCTTTTTGGAATGCACAAGCAGATCTCTAGTTTCCACTAACCCAAAAGATAGCACCTAAGACCTAGAAGAGAGATCTCTCCACATTGTAATCTACCGGATATTTCCAAATATCTTGATTTATGACTTACCTTGTCTTATAACTATAAAGGATTTGCGAGCCTGTTACCACATTAGAACACAGTGTTTGAGGCAACCTGAGTTTGTGCCGCTGAGCTATGATCATCCAGAATATCCTACCTCTTGTTCCCTTTGAGGTAAGAGTTGTGGTTTTGCTATAAGAATGGAAAGAGTGGTGAAGCCCAAAACAAGTCTGTAATTTAGCTATTCATGATGACCCGATGCTATTTTTTTTTTCAAACATTGGCAATAGTGGTGTCACCGGGGAACACTGGGTGATGCAAGAACTCTCTGCACTGTGGTTTTTTTTTTTTTTTTTCTTCAACTAACCTGAAATAATCTAGAATAACAAGTTTATTTGAAAAAAGAATCTGGCCCAGAAGCATAACAGTGAGAACAGATGAGCAGGCACTGGCCCGCTGCTTCCTTCTCACTTCTCTGCAGGTCAGCCGTGTGCACCTCCTGTACTCCACCAACTTTGGTGAGGGGAAGAGATGCTGAAACAAGAGGCAAGAGGGCTCTTGGAGGACTCTCTGAGAAACCTGTGTCTGGGCTCATGGGTAGGGAGAACTCCACAGCCACGCCCCACTGCACACAGGCCACCCCACTAAACCTGGGGCGTCAGTGGAACCCAAGTGCCTGCATGCCTCCTCACTGACTAGGAGTGTCTTCTGATGCCAGCTGGCCTCTGGCCTGTGTGCCCAGCTAGGTCATGTATCTATGGGCTAGCCAGATTCTCCTTTGGAACCTAAGAGACAAGACCAGAATCAGAGAAAACTGCTTGTAGGATGCAAAAAGAAGCAGGTAGAAAAGGGAACAGGCAGGACCCAGGAGAGGAGGGCAGGGACCGTGGCAGGGCAGTGGCAGATGCAAGGAGGTGCACAGAACACACTGGGGTTCGGGGGGTCTCTTGGTGTTCCTACCTTGTGGTCGGTGGTCAGCTTGCCTGGATCTCTGCACAGGAAACCTTCAGGCAACCTCCTGCCAACTGAGGAACATGAGTCGGCTTCCGTGACCAAATTTGGTCCCTTCATTTTCCCCTATGAGGAACATCTCAAGAATAAGAAGCCTGATTCAAGGAAAGAGAACGCTGGGCTGGCAGTTACGAGCTCATGGGTTCCTCATGCCCACCACCGCTCCAAGCCCCTGGGATTCTGCTTCTTCATCTAACACAGGAGAAGTCTGTAAACCGCCCTGGAGGGAGACAGGCTGCTTTTCTTACATCGGCTTCTTGCTCCTGGAACATCCTCTCTGGAATGCATGATGAAAGGGTGTCTACCTGAATGGGAACCAGAGCCTAATCGTTTTGACTGTGTGACTTTCTGCACAGCTGCAGAGATGTCATTTCACTGATCGGACACACTGTATGTACTGCACATCCTCCTGGCTTCATTTAGCTGCCTTTTCCAGACCTCTCTGAGGCCAAATTAGAATATTTGATTCCCAGTTTATGTACGCACTCTCATTCTGGTTAAATGTATACATATATGCAATGTTAAACTCTAAAAGAAAAACCGTATCTTTCTTCCAAAACCTTCAAAACACACACACACACACACACACACACACACACACACACACACACACACACGTCAATCCCTTACACTGAGAAGACAATCCATAGTCAGCTTCTCAATTTTCCACCAAATCATCATTGGATCCACTCATTAATTCAGTGACTATGTACAAATTCATTTCACCATAACACAATTATTTTGCTCATTAAACATTCTGTGTGCCAGGGACACCTATGAGATCTAATAAGTGGTTTCCAGAACTGCACTGCACATCAACTGAGAACGTTAATTAGATCTAAGTGAACAACGTATGAGCTTAACAAAGTGAGTCCAGAAGGGAGAGGGGAGGAAGGGCAGGTCCACACAGGGTAGCTGACAGCCCTTCCTCACCCTCCTACAGTGGCTTCTTTTGACTCTGAAAAATAAGTTTGGGTCTAAATTCTTGGGTCAAAAAGATGACATGAGTAATTCATTGGAGTGGTGATCTTGGTTACTGAATATTAAAATATTTAAGCTATCCAAATACTGTGCGCCCTAGGGAACCTACACTACAGAAGGGCACTAAGTGCTTATCACCAAGAACAAAGAGTCCACTGAAGCCAAGCTTCCTCTACCACACTCAGATTACGTTGTGTCTCACAGAGGCAGCATGGCTCATCAGAGCCCTACAAACTGAGGCAGGGAAGAGTCATAAAGATTTCTAAAAACTAAACAAGGAAGATAAAAATGTGACAACTTCCTGTCTGAAATATTAAAGAAGTTGATGTCGCGACATAATCAAAGGACTTCACTGAAGGTGGAGCTTCATACTTTTCATCCTATCCCAGCCAGGGTGGCCAGGGTCTATAAAACAAGTGACGGCACAAGATGGCAAGGATGTGAGGAAGGGTGAGTCCTTCTTCGTTGAGGGTGTGAGTGCAAACTTGTACAGCCACTATAGAAAGCAGTGTCGAAAAGCTGAAAATCAATCTACCCCAAGACCTAGCCGCACCACTCTTGGACATGTACCCAAAAGACTCTGTACCTCTCTCCATGGGTACTTGTTATGCTCACTGCTGCTCTATTCAGAACAGCCAGAAACTAGAAGCAACCTAAATGTCCACTGACTGGTGAATGGATGATGAAGATGTGGCACATGGTGAAATATTATTTACCTGCTAAAAATGAAATCTGTAGGTAGATGGGTGTAACCAGAAACAATCATCGTGAGTGAGATAACCCAGCCCCAGGAAAACACACTTCTGCACGTTTTCTTGTATATGTAGATGTTAGCTTTTAAACGTAAGATAACAGAAGCTTGAGCAACTAATAAGGAAAAGATCCTGCAATGAGAGAGAAACAGAATATAATCTTATGGGAAAATAAAGGGACACTAGAATAGGTGGGTTAAATAGGGAGTGGGAATGAGAGAGTGACTAAAGGGAGGAATAGGGGGAGGGACAACTCACACTAGAGGGCCTTTTGAAAAGCCATATGGAAACTACTGCCACAGAAGCTGCCTAAAATGTATAGAAAAGGAATTTAAATGAGGTCACCATGTAATAGGGGAGAGCATGCCCTGACTAGACATCTTACTTACACTACCAAGTAAAACCCCCAGCTCCTAGAATGAGGTGTTGGCAAGGGCATCCCATAGACCCTTCCAGATGTTATACGTCATTTCCAAGACTGCTGGTTAACTTCTTCAACCTGTTCCCCAGCAGCCCCACTGCTGAAGACAATGCTTGCTTATGTCATCAAACATGGAGAGATCAACCTGGTGCCAACTAGAAGCTTCACCCACCATGACTAGCATTCGCGGTGCTGGAAGGTACTTGACAAACAACCAGAGGGGAAAGTAATCATTAGCATCACCTAGCTACAAACCTTGCCACCTACAACAGAGACCTGCCAGCAATTCACATTGGTACAATAGTGGCTCAAATGTTATGGAAGTAAGCAACCACTTTTTTGATTGAATTTAAGGCCCACTCCACGAGATGTAAATGACACTGTGATAAGGCCAAGAACTCAATATATATTAGCCCTATGCCCTGCAGAAGAGTAGGTACCCAGAAAACTCAAGTGCACCTCATAGACTTAAGTGGGCTTTCCTGGTGAAAGCAAAAGCAAAAGAAACAGACCTCGAATGGAGAGGAGATTTCTCATGATATATAACGCAGATTATTATCTGCACCACACGGATTTTCCCTGATGCTTCTAACTCGCTTCACTGCACATGATCCAGATAAATGAAGAATGCCAATAAGATGCCCAAAGACCTCCAAGGGAGGAAAAGCTGGTGGCTATTCAGGGCATAATCCAAATGGAAAACTAAAATACATTTTTTAAAAAAATTATTAGCTCCACAGGTGGAGAATCCTTTACCTAAAATGCTTCAGATGAGACGCACCTCAGATGGTTCTGGATTTGGAGATATGTGGCCATACATAATGACGTAACTTGAAGGTAGAACCGAAGTCTCATCTCCATCCCATACATGCGTCCTGAATGTACCCAAACAATACTTTTGGTGTGCATTTCAATTGCCACCTGTCACATGATGTCAGGTCCAGAATTTGCCACTTGAAGTATCGTGTCCATTCTCAAAAAGGGTTGGATTTTAAAGTCTTTCTAATTTTGTGTTTTCAGATAAGGGATGTTAAACTACATTAGCCCAACAACTTAAAGCTGGCCCAAGAAAATGTGTTGTCCCAACTTCGGGTATGCGTCTAAAAAGACTCTGGGTCACCCTGTTCAATTTACTCACCTCCGTTTTCTGACTTAGGTGAGGCAAGCTAAAAACGTGCCTTTTCACTGATTGTGTAGACCCTTGAAGTCAAGGTTTCCGCTGAGACTTCACTTTTAAGCCAAAGTAATTACTAAGATTTCAGGAGGTCATGCATGGAACCGGGCAGGACCAGGTCTATTACACAGAAGCTGTGCCCTCCTCCCCCCTTGTGTGTTCTCATGGTAAATTCCTGTAAAGTGCATGAACAAAAGGATGCACTGAGAAATCGGCCTTCCCTTTCAAGTGTACCCAACTCTACTGATATCTGCAATTCAGTAAGCTAACTTTGTTTCCACGCAACAAGATGAGACAAAAATGAAGCTATGCAAAAAGCAGCAGGCTACAGAGAGAGCCAACTGCAAGAGCTAAGAGAAGCAACAGGAAAGAACCATGGCACGCAGCAGAAACTGCCCTTACTATGGACTTGAGACTGAGGGACACAGATTCACAGTGAGTATAAAATACTGTGAGCACATCACCAGGATTTAGTGGTATTGACCGACAAGAACTGCAAACAGACATGGGTGTGCTTTACTGACATCTAAAATTGAGCTATGATCACTCCACAGGCACAGACTCAGCCCTAAAATACCCAAATCCACAAGTCCCTTATATAAAATGATGTAGCACCTGCAAAGAGCCTGCACATACCTTCTAGAATATTTAACTCATCTCTAATACAAAATAGAAAATACCTAACACTAGAAATGCTAAATGTGGTTCCACTGTACTTTCTTTTAAAACATATTTTCTACTTTCTTTCTGAAGTTGGCTGAATCCAAGGATGTGGAACCCAGAGATATAGGGGTGGGGGCAGCTGTATTTTAAACATGATAGTCAGGCTCTCAGAGGCTAATCACAAAAACCTAAAGACAACTGGATAGCATTATTTTGAAAAGAGGTATAAACCACTCTCTAAATACATCCTGTTTTAAATAATGTTTTTATTAATTGAGAATACAATGTATTTTAATCATATTCATCCACTATTCAACTCATTCCAGATCCTCTCTACCCCTAACTACCCAATTTTTATGTGCCTGCTCGATCTATCTATCTATCTATCTATCATCTCTCTCTATCTACCTGTCTAATCTATCATCTATCTCCCACCCCACCCTAATTCACTCACCCCATTCCATAATGTCCAGCTGGTGTCAATCAACTAATTCTGGATATAGGACCTGCCCTGGAGTACCAGGTATCTTGACTGCTTTTATGTCAACTTGATATAAGTTAAAGTCATCTATCAGAGAGGAGAGAGCTTCAACTGAGGAATGTCTCCATAAGATCAGGCCCTCTGGGCAGTGTCAGCCATGGGCTCCTTCTCATGGAGTAGGTCTCAAGTTCGGACTTGGAGGAAAGGAGGAGGGAAACTGCAGAGAAATTTTTTAAATTTTTAAAAAAGATCAGGTTGTAGGTAGGCAAGCATATAGGGCATTTTATTAATTCTTGATTAGAGGGGGAGAGCCCAGGCCATTGTGGGTAGAGAAACCCCTGGGCTGGTGGTCCTCCATTCTTTAGAAAAAAAAGAAGAAGAGAAGGAAGAGGAGGAGGAGGAGGAGGAGGAGGAGGAGGAGGAGGAGGAAGAAGAAGAAGAAGAAGAAGAAGAAGAAGAAGAGAAGGAAGAGGAGGAGGAGGAGGAGGAGGAGGAGGAGGAGGAAGAAGAGAAGACGATAAGAAGACATAAGAAGAAGAAGAATAAGCATCCAGCATAAGACTAAAGCGATACGACAGGCTGAGAAAGCCATGAAGAGCAAACCAGGAAGCAACACTCCTTTTATAGCCTCTACTTCAGCTCCAGCCTCTAGGTTCCTGCCTGATTTGGGTTCCTGCCTTGTCTTCCATCAATGGACAATGATTTAGGATACAGAAGCTAAGTAAACCCTTTCCTCCCTCGAGTTTATTTTGGTCATGGTGTTCCATCACAGCAATAGTAACCCTAAGATACCAGCTTATAACATCTCTGAAGAAAACCAATTTTCCCTCTTTCAGCAGAAATCAAGTGCCAACAGCTCTTGAGCTAGGAACAGGACTATGTGCCACCTCCTTTCCTCTATGCTGGGAATATGGTTACTATTTTAGAACAGTAAAAGGATGTCTTCATGAGATGGTATCAGTATTGGACAAGCCCAAAAATGCCAGGATAAAGACGTAAAGAAAAACTGCTATACTCTACCAGTCTTAGGTATTCACTAAGCCCTATCATTGCTGGGTGTGCCAGGGAGTCTCAAGGGAGTAATTCTACACAGTAAAGTGAAACTCCCAACCCTTACTCCAGAAACATTATTAAAATCCCCACCTGAGGCCAGCAAGATGGCTCAGCCCATAAAAGCACCTGCTACCTAACTTGAGGGCCTGAATTCTATCCCTTGAACCCAAATGGTGGAAGGAAAGAATCAACTCCTGAGGGTCATACTCTGGCCTATACACACACACATGTAGGCATGCATCAGTGGATGAATGGATGGATGGGTGGGTGGGTGGGTGGTTGGTTGGTTGTGTGGGTGGGTAGGTGGGTGGGTGGGTGGGTAGGTTGATGGATGGATGGGTGGTGGGTGGGTGGGTGGATGGATGGGCAGATGGATGGGTGGGTAGGTGGATGGATGGATGGATGGATGGATGGATGGATGGTTAGATGGTTGGGAGGGTGGATGGATGTACTAAATCCTCTACCTCCATTCATGAAACCCACCTAGAAAGGACAAATTATCTTCCAAATGAATAGCTCTAACAACTATTCTTCTTCCTGTTCCTTCTAAGATAGCAAGACTGCTGCCATCCACATAGGAACAAACGCCACATCATACAGTAGTGAATTTCATGCAATGTATTTTGGTCATATTCATCCCCTTCCACAACCCTCCCAGATCCCCGTATAACCCTCTACCCCCAACTGTATATGTCCCTCTCCTCTCCTCTCCTATCCCTTCCCCTCCTCTCCTCTCCCCTCCCCTCCCCTCTCCTCCTCTCTTCTCCTCTTCCTTCCCCTCCCCTCCCCTCCCCTCCTCTCCTCTCTTCTCCTACACCCATTGAGTCCATTTTTTATTAGCCAGCAGCACCTGTGATTCATGGACTGTGTGTTGCCCTGACTGGCCTCTTTTCGGCTGAATGTGGCCAAGCCTGACTGACCAAGCACAGGCTTCACTCTGCCCACATCCTCACATGCTTCCAGCGGAGGATGACCACACAGCTACCATGAAGCATTTTGAAGGGAAAAACAGACTGACTGGCTTGTGACAAATGTCTCCAAATGTTTATTCCTTCCTTCTTGTCAAAACACAGCGACACAGTTTTTCTCTCTGCCCATTTAAGTTGGCCGACGTATACCTGACTCTGAAACAGTGAAATGATGTACCAGCAACTTTCACAGACCCCGTGGTACCCAGGGGTACCCTCTCCGGCTGGGGTGTTAGGTTCTGCAGCATGGCCTAGCTACCCCAAAGGAAATTTAAAAAGGATGTGAGGATACTGCTGGAGCTAACCATCAGGCATCACTACCTCACCATCCTCTGACACTTGGTCCAAATCAAGATCCGGAACTTGTTGCTTTTGGGTGCTGGTCTCATGGCTAAAGCCCACAGGCCATAACAGACATCAGTTTTTAAATCAGACCACTCCAGATTCCACATTCCTCATGAGAACATTCCAAGTCTGAGTATTTACATCCAAGGATGGGGGTCATGTTCCAGCCTATCCTAAAAGCTGGGTCAGGGCCACCCTGAGACCACAGCAAAGCTTCCTGTTCATGGTCCTTTTGGGCAGGTCTCCAGTGCAGTGTTTTTACAGAGGTCAGCAAAAGCACTAAAAACTGTAGTTTCTAGGCCTTTCATTGGGGTCTCTGCTGTGAGGCACAACTCTACCGCCACAACCAAAGGCAGCCCTACAGGACATGTGCCCAGGGTGCATTTGCCAGCCCTGCTCCTAAACACAGCTGTGGCACGGCTTTAACTCTGGGAAATAAAGAGCTAGAGTGTTTATCCAAATTATCCCAACCTTATCAATACCTCCTTTATCTGAACCAGACATCTCAGGCACGAGTCGGGGGTGGCCTGGGTGGATACGGAGTTAAGAGTGAGCCCAACACATGTTGTCATATTGCTTTGGCGTGACAAAAAAAGTCTTCAAAGCTTTTCTCAAGGCTCTAATTCTAGAATTCTAAGAACTGTGACTCAGTATGTATTAAATTTCCATGAAAAAAGAGAGAAGCTATGCTAGAATTCTAGAAAACTGGAAATGTATTGACTCTGGATTATGCCCATGAGAGAAGGAAAGACCTAAAACATTAAAGTTCCCATTAAATCTTGCCGCCCAAGACAATCCACTCAACATGTTGAAGTCCTGTTGGCATCCATGTAACTATGAACACAATGTCACAAACAACATGTGCTGTGGTCACAGTTGCCAGCCATACAACAACCATACTCACAGACAAGCAACCGCTTTGAACCTGCTGATTCATTTTGGAACAGAAATGCTGAACTCAACGAATGCAATACTCTTCTACAATACACACCAGCTGAGCTCGTACGCTGGGATGGAAGCCGGGTAGGCCATTTTTCTGATCTGTGAGGGAATCTGGTTTTAGTCAAGCCAGCATCTAGCCCCCAAGCCCCTGCTCTACAAGAGCAACCATGCCTCATCGCACGAAGAACAGGGAGAGAAATGCATAGCCCAGCACACACGATGGTTTAACCGTTTCCAAATAGTTGCCACCCTGCTGTGAACTCCAAGAGGCAAGCAAGGCCTGCAGTTTATTGTCAACACTGAGGGGGGAGATGAGGGAAGGGGTCATCAACTCTGGGCAGCAAGAGTAGTGATCTAGGTACAGGGTATGGGGCCGTGTCCTGAGTCTCCACTCAGTTGAGACCCTAAGGCTATACTGTAAGGTACACACTGGAACATGTATGTGGCCCTGTGGTAAACCACGGGATGAGCAGACCCTCCAGGGAGATGTCGCCTGGCCATGAGATGCCTCAGAGACTATGTTCAAGAGGCTTGGCTGAATCTTGGAGCTGACTGGTAGCTCACTCCCCACACACTCTAGATGGCTCTGACAGAGACGCTCCATGTGGCCTGACTCAATCCATTTCCTCAAGCTACGAAATGACGTGCACACCAAGTTTTCTCTTTCCTCCAGTCCTGGAGTTGATGGTAATGAAGCCGGCGACATTCCATGCTATATTATTGGGAAATAGACAAACCCTTGGAAATCATATGACTGAGGAAGGAAGGAGGTCACTATACATTCGCATACTTGATGATGAAAAGTTTTGAATTTTTAACATAGTAAAAACAAAACATATGCAAGGAATAAAATCATTTAACCAGAAACACATATAATACCCCTTCCCATAAAAAAATCTGGAAAGCTTAAAAAAAGGGGAGGGTTTCAAGTAGATATAAGTCAAAATGGATCTTATAAAGTCTCTCCCCCAAGGTCTTACTCAGGGCAATGTCTTCCCCAGGCCTAGTGCTCCAGGAAAGCACAGGCAGAGGCAACTCTTTGAAGAAAACCCTTGTGTGTCCTGTAGGCACTGAGGAAGTGATCCCAGCGAGCCCTATGAGGACAACAGCATGGCGTCTTTGTACGTGTGGAAAGTCTGATTTGTGCAAGTGGACAGCGCATCCCTGAGAGCCCAGCTGATTGTTTATACAACTTGAATCTCAGAGCCTGAGAGCGCTGGCACCAGCTACGATGCGTTTAGTGTAGTTTAACAGATGGTAACTTCAGGTCCAGAACAGGAACTCGGTATCCGACTCATCGGGCTCACTCCTCGCCAGAAGGGTGCTGCTGGTGTTTTTGCTGCTGCTTTGCTTCATTTTGCTGAGGACGTCACACTCAAGTTCATAGTCTCTCCCTCTCCTCCCCCCTTCTCTGTCTCTCTCTCTTCTCTCTCTCTCTCTCTCTCTCTCTCTCTCTCTCTCTCTCTCTCTCTCTCTCTCTCTCTCTCTGCCTGTCCCTCTCTCTTTCTCTCTCTCCCCGTGTGTGTGTGTGTGTGTGTGTGTGTGCGCGCGCGCGCGCGCGTGTGTGTGCGCATGTGTGCGCACGCGCATGCTCCTGTCAAGGCCAGATCAGGACATTATGTACCTTACTATATCACTCTGCCTTCTTATCACTTTGAGACAGGGTCTCTCACTGAGCCCGAAGCCTGCCACTCCAGCTAGGCTGGGAATGGCCAGTAAGCTCTTGGATTCCCTATCCCTGCCCCTCCAAGTGCTGGGGTTACTGGCACAATCGGCTGCCACAACTTAGGACACAGTAGCAGAAGCCGCAGGGTACAGATTCACAGCCTTGTGAGCCACATAGCCCCTGTCACAACTGCTAACTTTTAACCTGTGTGTTTGTGTAGGGCCGTGCTATGTCCCCTCTCCCCTGCTGCCACTGGTCGGCCCCAGAGGAAAGGTGTCCTCTCTCGACCCATCCAACTTCGTTTTTCTTCTAGCGTGGGCATCCCTAAGCACACAATCCTCATGTCACCCATCGCCGGAGCAATGACATCCACCATCATTTCCTCCATGGGGCAGGAAGGAAAGGGCACAGGATGAGTGGGCATAACCTCACAACAGCGGTCAGCACGTGCCACCACTGTCTCCTTCACAGTGAAATTACGTCTTTTTGTAAACACAAAAAAGAATTTACAAGCCAAGCACATCTGCTCTCAGCCACTGAAGAAGAGGACTGAATGTGGATTTGGGACAAGTGGGACAACCTCAAGCGTGGTTACCCTTATCAAAGTAGAACTGGGGATGTCTGGGAGAAGGGCCAGCAGCAGATGCAGAACTCACAATCCTGCTAAGCTCCAGCACCAACAGGGGTGGAAATTAATTCCCTGGAGGAAACAAACCCTGGAGGGCTTAAGAGACTTCAAAAGCAAAGACAGCTTAACTCTTCCTATTCCGGTCATCCCTTGTAAGCTTTTATGTGCTTTCTCTCTCCCCTCCTCTGAGATACCCTCCTCATGGCTCTTTACTAATTCTCTGATTTCGTGGATATTCCAAATGCATCATACTCATCTGAAAACTCAAAGTTGGCACCCACAAATGGGAGAAAACTGACATGTATCTTTGCAAGTCTAGGTGGCCTCACTGTGAATGACTGTTTCCAGTTCCATCCCCTTACTGTAAATTTCATATTTCTTAATAGCTGAATAATATTCTACTGTATAATTTTATAATATTGCGTTCATCAGTTGATGTACCTTTGCCCTTTTTCTATTTCCTGGCTATATGGACCATCAATGAACACGGATTAGCAGGTATCCCAATGGCAGAATATAGAGTCTTTTGGAGGAGGGCATATAGGGAGGGGCAAATAGCTCTAAAGACCCTTTGAAAAATTCATATGGAAACCTACCAATGACTATTGAAGTTTCCTAAAATACACACCCCACATGTACTATATCTATGTGGGTATATGAAAGAGAATGAGAAAGGGAGGGAAGGAGAAAGAGAGAGGAGAGAGAGAGGAAGAGAGGAGAGGGGAAGAGAGGGGAGGGAGGAGAGAGAGGGAAGGGGAGGGGAAGAGAGGAGGGGAGGGGAGGGAGAGGAGGGAGGGAAGGAGAGAGGGGGGAGGGAGGGAGGGAGGGAAGGAGGGGGAGAGGGAGGAAGGAGAAAGAGAATAGCCCTTCACAAGCTAATACATAAAAATTCAAGTGCTAAGAATGGTTTCCTCTTTTGGACTTTTTGACTAGCAAGGACCCATATAGCCCTACACATTATAGGCTAGTGCCAATGCCATTGGTTACTGTCCAGAATTTGACAGTAAGGTCTATTGATGAAAACACCACACACTCAAGTCACAGCACATGTTTCCTTGCGCTTCCTTGTACCCCACTGGTGCTGACCTGAAAGCTTTATTCCCACCGGCTAGTTTTCATGGTGCTAAAAGGTGCTATGCACGTTTCCAGGGGTGGGGGGAACAATCCTCAGTCTCATCTGTGAACTCAACAATAACAGCATGCAATTATAATAACATGCAATAGCAACATGACGTCATGGGAGTAACCAAACCCTTTCTGGTTGGGTTGACGTTCTGCTCTACAAAATGGAATCAATACCTGGCACCACTCTTGGGCCAAGAACCTGTGAACAGATAAGGTCCCGGGCCACAGGGGAAGAACCTTCTTCTGCTGACGGAACACAGCAGCCCCCGATGACTTATTTCTATGCCCATAGCTAGTGCATCTCTCAACTCTCATCAGAGAAGCTTCTTCCGTCAGTAGATGATGGTTAACATGGAGACCCACAGCTGCCAAGGTGCAGAGAATGAAGAGACTGCAGGATGTTCAGCCCTAAATGGAGCATCTATACTTTGCACCCTGACTACCACCCCTCCCCACCCCCAGATCAGTGATCATTGCAGAAAGTGCAAAAAAACTGTTAGAGCCTGGGGTGGTAATGGATACAAGGGAACGGCGCCCTCCAGACTTCACGAGGCAGCAGAATGTAAGAACTCACAGCCGTTAAGACAGTGTGCACAAGACCTGTGCAAGCTCGTGCCACAGAAAGCATGGAGAGGGAAAGTGACATGAAATCCCCTCCCTAACTGATGGGATTGTTTTCTCTTATCTATTACCTATCCGCTATCAGCTGTTGAGAAAGGGAGAGTCAGTTTGCTTTAGAGTGTTGCCACTAGCAGAGCAACCACACTCCTGTGGAGCCACCCTTCCATGAGTGCATGGGCGGCACAAACCAGACTACATGGGTCGGAAATAAAACAGAGAACAGTAGAGGAGGAATGGAAAGGGGAGAATCGACCCAGGAGAAGTTGGAGGGCGCAAGTATGGTCAAAACTCAATGTATCAAGTTTTCTTTTTTTATTTGTATTTTTGGCTTTTTGTTTTTGTTTCTTTGCTGGTTTTGTTTTGTTTTTTCAGACAGGGTTTCTCTGTGTAGGCTTGACTGCTCTGGACTCGCTTTGTAGACCAGGCTGGCCTCGCACTCACAGCAATCTGTCTGCCTCTGCCTCCTGAGTGCTGGGATTAAAGGCTTGTGCCATCACTGCCCAGCTTCATTAAACACTTAAAGAAACCCAAAGCTCTGAATGAAAAGGGGGGAGCTGGCAGCACGGGACTGCCACCAGCTCTTGCCAGTTGGCCAGGTTCACCCTGAACTCGGAGGATTTTTTTTTTTTTAGACATCACTCGGTCGCTTAAAGTCAACTAAGTAAGAGTATTATTATGCCCTGGAAAGCAACAAAGCAATAAATGCGGCTCTTTTCCCCCCTTTCCAGGAACTAAGGTTTAGACCTTTGTCAGTCCAGCCATCTAGAAAAAGACCAAAATGGGTAAAGTGAATCAAAGCAGGAAACCTGACTTGGCCAAAGTCAGAATAAAATATACAATAAAGAGGAGGATGTGAGGGACGATGTCACATCAAGGGAGAGGAGCCTCTTCACTCCCCACACCCCAAAGGGTTAATCTGGGAGGCACAAAGATGACACAGGGGCTCACTGTAGGGTGAGGGGAGACTACCTTAGAAGTCAACACATGCCAGTGTCATGGCACCAAAAAACGTCTTCTTCCGCCCATCGGATGCTACATGCATTCTTTCACTCATTTTTGGTCTAGCCACAAATAGTTGGTATTATACCAAAAAGATCATGCAAACCACATTGCTGGGGGAAGCAGGGTGATTACAGCGTTTAGTCCCTGCTCAGGGCTGAGCAGAGCTCTCTGCTATGGGTTCCTCACCACAGGGCTGGGTACATCTGCGCTTAAGCCTTCCTTCTTAGTGAATCTGAGCGCCAGGCTCCCTTTGACACTCAGAAGTGCTTGTTTACTTCCAATTTCCGCTCTTTCAAAACTGTAATCGTCTGCCTCAGTAGAGAAAATGCACCGCTGCCCTACAGTCACCACACCAAAAGTAGCCCCCTCATGAACACCTGGCCCTCTCTGGAGGGCCCTGTAACTCCTGTCCAGTGACTACAGACACGCAGCGGCTCCTTTTGTGAATCTGAGCTCCATTTCGCTATCTTAGGAGTCTGTACGCAGGCCCAGCATATGACTATAAATCTCTGGCCTTCTCTCCACATTAAATCAGTCCCTGGATCAGAATGACAACCAGCCATTCTACAAAGCAGTCTGCAAGACCTCCTCAGAATGAGAGACATCAGAGGTGGTAAGGAGCTGGACCATAAGTTACAACGCATGAAACACGTGACAACACCACTGAAAACCTTTGCTGTTTGTGCACCGGGATCGGGTTGTACCTGTTGTGGTGGTTAGTTTTGTCAGGGTGACACAAGCTAGAATCAGCGGGGAAGAGGGTCTCAGTGAGGGATGGTGTAGCTCGGTCTGCCTGTGGGCGTGTCTGTAGGGACTGGCTTCAGTGCATGAATTGATATGAGAAGGCCCAGTCCTCTCTGGGTGGCACCACTTCCTGGAGCTGAGCCCAGGAATACATGAAAAGGCTAATGTGACATGAGCACTGGCAACCGTGCCCTCATCCTTCCTTCCTGTCCTGGCCTGTGGATGTCACCGGGGTCGCCTCACGTTCCCACTGCCTTCATTCCCCAGAGATAATGGGCTGTAGCCTGGAACTGTGCCAAATGAATCCTTCCCTTCAGTCCAAAAAAAAAGCAGCCTCCAAGAGGCTCTTCATCATCCTAAGGAAGAGGAAGCTCTTTTGGTGGTTGTCTACAGTCTCCAACTCTTGGTATCAAGATAGCATGCAAACAGACTCACTCCTTTTTCCCTATTGTAGGGCTGGGGCAGGCCTATAAGAGACAGAAAGAGGAAGAGACCTTAGCTTTGTGAGTGGCTCTAACCTTCCTGACACTGTGGCCCTTTAATACAGTCCCTCATGTTGTGGTGGCCCCAACCATAGAATTATTTCTCTGCTATTTCATCACTGTAATTTTGCTACTGTTATGAGTCACAATGTAAACAGTTTGGGAGCTAGAGGTTTGCCAAAGGGATTGTAACCCACAGGTTGAGAACTGCTGCTCTAAGTTACTGCAGTCCCCCACCACCACTGCACACACACACACACACACACACACACACACTCACACAGGCTCTCACAGGCTCATACATACACTCACACCTTCACACACACAGACTCTCACACATAAACACTCACACTTACACTCATAAACACTCACACACATACAACTCACACATACACACTCACACACTTGCACCTACACTCACAAACACTCATACACACTCACATAATCACACACATGTACACTTATGCACACACTCACACACATGCATTCACATGCTCACACATATATATTCACACACTCAGATACACACACACACACACACACACACACACACACGCACGCACACGCAAGCTCAAGAGAATTTTGACAGCCACTGAGGTGTTCCTTAGTCTCACTCATCTCCTCCTCAATGAGGATTCTCAGAAAAGGAGGCTCATCACAAGGCAGCAGACAAGGCTCCCGGGGCCTGCCCTTGTGTCTTTCCAGGGTGACATTAAAGCCAAAGAGCTTCCAGAAAGGAAAGAGCAGGTGCACTGCCTCCTCCGTCCTTCTCTCTGCCAGACAACGCTGGTCACGAGCCAACATGCACAAAGTCAGGCCTCTGGCCTTTGAGCCACTCCCAAGGTGAAGAGCAACTCCTATGGGTACCTTCTACACACCTGGACACCTAGTGACGTCTGAAATGCACACTGTCCATCTTCCCCTCCCCAGCGGCATCACCTGGAGACTGACAGGCAACACAGCAAATTCGTCCCTCTGTTCCTCAGGGCCATCACACTCCTACTAGACAGAGAGTAAAGGAAGCTCAGGAGGGTGAACAGACTCCAAGGCTACACAGCAGGTGGGCTTGATACAAAAGCCTTCACAGGCCTCATCTATTCCATGGCTTCCTATCAATTTAACACTGAAGACTTATGTCTACCTCAGAAGTGGGGGCCACAAGAATCCGCTCACTGGCTTGCCAGCCTGTGATTTCATACACAGAAGTCAAGGAGCATATGAAATCTACACAGGACTTCCAAGTGAACAGCGGCGTTATACTCACCAGTAGCCACGACCCAGTCCCTCTCCAAGGGTGCTCCAAACCATGAGGCATGGCCAATGCTGACACAAAGCCCTGGCTTCCTCACAGATGAAGGATGCAAGCTGACGGACATATGAGATATCCTTCCAGGCCCTTCCCCTCCCAACGCAGTAGCACACTCAGGAACAAACGATGGCATGTCAATACTGGGGAGGACTCTTGCCCTGTGGTTTTCCCAAGTCACCTCAGCCACAGCAGTTGCCTTTATCGTCCTAGACAGTGAAAGCCAGGGACATAGGGGACTTCTCCAGTGTCCTCTGCTTCCCAATTTCAGTCCCATCTGGTCACACGTAAGAGGAAAGGCCATTAAGTGGATCTCACACAGCACAAAACCCCAGAGACAACATTCTGAACCCTAATCAAGGCAAGACAGATGTTCCAGGAGAGCTAAGTGGCCTCCCTTTGACTGATCAACTTAAAGGTTCAGGGCTTGTCTTACACTCACCAATTAGTCTCTCTCTCTCTCTCTCTCTCTCTCTCTCTCTGTCTGTGTGTGTGTGTGTGTGTGTGTGTGTGTGTGTGTGTGTGTGCGCGCGTGTGCGCGCGCGCTAATGCTAGACAGCCACACTGCCAGCTTTGTTCTAATTCTGAGCCTACATTTCATGCCCTACAAGTGATGTAGGAGGTACTGCCTGCTAATATCCCAAAACCGAGAAACAGGCGGCTCGACACTGAGGAAGCAGGTTGAAAAGAGGCCTGCTTACAGACGTGTAGGAGCTACCCATCAACCTATGTGGGCTCAGATCAGGACAAAATAAACAGCAGAAGAGGGCAGCCCTGTCCACACAAGGTCCATTCCTAGAATCTTAGAATAAAGCCATTTGGGCAGTTTTAGTGCCTCTGCGACAAGCTCACAGCCACTTAAGATTCATAGGCAGACACTGCCGGTACATCTCAGGGACAGGTGAGCCTCAGCCAGCTTCCAGTACTTCATCTACGCTGGACTGTAATATTTTCCTGACAAATTGGAGTAAATTTTATGTCCTTTTATGCCTTCATCATTTCCTTTTTAGTGCCAACGATCTGTCCAAATTTGGGGGCAGCATCAGCATAGTTACCTTTTCCAAACTTCAACTAATTATAATTTCTGTTTCAAAATTTACTATGGGGGGGAGAGAGGGAGAGAGAGAGAGAGAGAGAGAGAGAGAGAGAGAGAGAGAGAGAGAGAGAGAGAGAGAGAGAGAGCGCTTTAGTTTTCTCTGTGTAATATGGGAGGAGAGCTTAATTTTCTTCGGTCTGAAATGAAAGCATTCCTCTGGCTTCAGCCCCGGCACGTGTGCAGGACCAGCACAGAGGTTCAGACAGCAGCTCTAAGCTACCATTTGCTAGAGTTCCCCCATCTGCCCCCTTGGGGAGGGCAAAGCCACAAACACACACACACACACACACACACACACACACACACACACACACACACTGCTTACTGTCAGTCTTGTCTTTACAGACTGTCATTTGCCTATGGCTTTAATGCCAGAGAGTGGCAAGCCAGAGACCAAAGCTTTAGCAGAATGCCCAGTGTCTCTGTCTAAGGAAAGAGATGGCAGTGCTGAGGGCTACTCCTCAAGTCTGAAAGACAGGTTTTCTATAAGGCAGAACTCTGGGGCACCTATGTGGAAGATAAGCTCTGAGCCTCTCCATGGAAAATGGTATACAGCTTGGAAGGGGACACTCCAGGACCCTATCCCAGCCACATCCACTGCAGCTAGACTCTGTTCATTGACTTTCCAGTGATTAATTAATGGAACTGTCTTTATTGAATATTGTTGTGGAAAGAATATAATAATCCCTATCGCCTTAAACATAAACCTGATATTATACACTGTTAATAACAAAAGGCAAAATTACAGTTTCCACACAATGGCCTTTCAAAGGCTCCTTTGCTTCCAGTAAATTAGCATCCATTCAGACCTCTGCAATACCACCATCAGAACACCGGCCCCACGGAATGAGGTTACTGCATACCTATTTTTATCTTGAGCCCAAAATTATTTAGTCAAATGCACTGTGCATGTCAGTTAACAAAATCATGATATGAAGGATATGACAAACGTTTCTTGGAAAGCGCAGGGCATCACACTATTGTTTCCCCAAAACAATAGTAACACTTAATGTGGAAAGTCATATTTAGGGTGGAACCAGCTGCCTAAACTGGGGAAATATCCGTCTCCTACAATGATGAATACCAAACATCACCTCAGACAATAGGCAGCTAGCTGGGAGGGGGCAGGCTTGTAGCTACCTACTTCTAAGGCAGCAAGCATCTTTTCTAGAAAGGAACATGAATTTGGGGGCTAAGTGTCAATAAAGAGGCCAGGAGAAAAAAATAAATCATAATTAGATTTGGTGCCCATGCAGACCGTGAGGAGAGATTGTTGGCCAGACTTGCCAGCACAACCACTTCCCACAGAGGCCTCGAAGAATCAGCTGGGTGTGGAAACTGTGCTCGCTCTGGGGTCAGATGCATTCCCCCGCGAGTGTTCTACAAGCCCGCCCGGCTCTTATTACATTTAGTTCAAACCAAAAATCCCTGCAGTCATTTTCCGATTCTAGCATGACGACAGCTCAGAAATGAGAGGAAACATCATGTTGCTGCCTATAAAGCCTGGGAAAGTCCACTGCGCAGCCACGTGGCCTACCAGCCTCACCAGAAGGAGTTCTCATCACAACTGTACAATGGCATGTAACACGGCGGGATCTGGCAGAGCCACACTCTATAAGCATGAGGTCACTACTGAGCCCTGAGAAGGGGCAAGTCAAACAGGGAGGCATGCAAGCCTCCGAAGCCCATCACAGGCTTCGGAAATAGCAAGGAAGAAAGGATTTTTTTTTTAAATAACATGAATTTTATAGTGGTTTTGTGTACACATAATGAGTCTTTAGGGTTCAGAGAGTTAAACAAAACATTGTTAAGATCAATTTCGCTTGTTTATGATATGGATACTAGTAAAAATTTTCAAATTATTTACATAGCTTTAATTCTATCCTATCAGAATTCAAAGCATCAAGAGATGGTTTATTTGAACACCTGCTAAACCATTAGGTTTTTTGTAAATGTTTTTGAAACATGCAGGCCTACATTTCCAGGGAGGAGGGGGAAAAAATCTCCCATTGAGTCTGTCTCTACGGCCACAAGTGTTGAGCTCTACACACCTCTGGGCTGAGCCTAATGTTTAATCCAAGGAGAAGGAGCCTCAGATGGGGTGAAGGGGTGTCTGGACAAGGAAGCGCTGAGCACACTGGGATTGTGGGCTGCCTGGCACGTGCTCCATACCGATCCTCACACTGTGAACCAAGAACACAACAGGAAGAAAAAGAAACTTGGGGACCACTTCCCTAAGTACACTGCTATCCCCTCGACTTTCATACAATGATGCCATATTAATTAGAAATCCTATGTGTGAGGACAATCAACCTTTATCAGTGTTTCAGGCATGGAAAGATATAACTTTACTCTGCCGTCCCTTCCTCAGTTGATACCTTGAAGTAAGAAGTTTCTTTATGAACACACACACACGAGAGAGAGAGAAAGAGAGAGACAGAGACAGAGAGACAGAGAGAGAGACACAGAGAGACAGAGGGACAGAGAGACACAGAGAGACAGAAACATACAAAGTTCTTCCACTTTTTAAACTTTATATTTACAGTTTGGTAAAAGATATCATGAAATATTTCTATTTCTCCCCTAGACAGGCTACAAGGAAGTCTCTCTCTCTCTCTCTCTCTCTCTCTCTCTCTCTCTCTCTCACACACACACACACACACACACACACACACGAGTCAGGACTAAATGCTGACCCCAGTTTGCACTGCTGAGGACTATGAGGTTTTTTGGTTTTTTTGGTTTTTTTGGTTTTTTGGTTTTTTTTTTTTTTTTTTTTTTTTTTTTTTTTGAGCTGGAATGGGTGCACTTTTGCATTGTGAGACAGTCCTGAGCTTGCAGGGGAGCCAGGGACAGGACTTTGAAGTCTGAATGTGAAATGTCCACCATAATCTCAGTGTGTTTGAATGCTTGGCCTCCTGCCGCTGTTGCCGCTGTTTGCAAGAGTGAGGAACCTCTAATGGGTGGAGCCTTACTGGAAGGAAGCTTTGAGGTTTTATAGCCTGGGCTTACTTCTTGATTTGGTCCAAATGAGACTAGATGCCTCACACTCCTCCCTCCACACTTTCCGGGCAATGATCACAGTAATGAACTGTATGAACTGTATCCCCTCAAACTGTAAGCAAAAAAAAAAAAAAAAAGCTTTTCTTCTTTCCTCCGTTAACTTGCTTCTCGTCATGTGTTTGATCACAGATAGATAGATAGATAGATAGATGATTGATAGATAGATGATAGATAGATAAGATAGATAGATAGATAGATTCTAATAGGTTAAAAATGACAGCAAAGAAAACCTCCCTGTTATTTGGAAATTTAATTTTATGTACAATTAGAGCACAAAAAAATTCACTGTAAAATATCTCCATTACATTTAGGATTATTATTATTGTTGTTGTTGTTGTTGTTGTTGTTGTTATTATTATTATTATTATTATTATTATTATTATTATTATTATTATTATTATTATTATTATCATCATTAGTCATTTAAACCAACGTCCAGAGAGCCCTAATTTCTAAGAAGCAGCTCTGGTCAAAGTGTGTCCTCTGCAGTGCTGCTGGAACCACAAAGTGTGGGTTGTCCTGACACTTGTGAGTTGAACAAGTGAAGTCCCTTCAAAGAGGATGCAGTGCTGGAGGGCTCGTGCCCACATCAGAAGTCACTCATCTAAGGTTCATAAGATATGTGGTAATTTTTAAGATGAAAGAAGTTTAGAAGTGCAAATGACTGTCAATATGAATATTAATAGCAAGGTATTAATAACTGAAGCTGTGTGCCAGACACTCAGCTCTTGATTAGACAGAGTGGAGGCCAAGCCAAACCAAAGACTTCTCAACTCTGGTCCAAAGCATCTACTGGAGACCAGGTCACAAGAGGGGAGAGAATATTCCAAGTGTCTGACTAGGAAAGCATGATAAAATAAGTCACCACGGACTTGCACAGCCCTGTCCAGATTTTGCTGCAGCTCTTTCCCCAGAGTCCTCCAGTATTGCTGGGTGCTGGACCCAAGCTTCTGAGGAAGGTAGAATCCATGAATAAATGAGAGAAAAGAGTGGGGAACTTGGAGCTGAGACAGAAAATACAAACAGGGAAATGAAGATCCCAACATTCCTCTGGATTCTGCCTACTCCACAAAAAATAAATTATAGGACTTCTTTTTTTGTTAAAATTGCAAATCAGAACTGTTCTACAAGCTGTGAATTCATCAGAGCCATTTTTAACTGCCATGGTTGCTCATTACAGATTATCCGAGACTACGGGAGCAGCAGCTGCCCTGCCAAGCTGCCTATGACCACGTCTTACGACTCCGACACTCAAACACAGTAGGTTATGTGCCACCCCAACTGCGGACGTACTTTGCAGACTCTGAAATTATCCTTTTCAGAGTTTTAAATGCTGGGGCTTTTGCCTGACTAATGCCGTTTTTAATTATACAGAACCAAGTATTTTATTGTGATCTAATGGGCTCTATTACTCATCAAAATGGCACCAGTCAGCAACAATACTCCCCGGAGTCAATTACTCAACCCTGCTCTCAATCCAGAGAGGCAGCAGTCTGCACGTGCAACTGTACACTGTCAGAGCTATCGAATCTTGCCGATTTGCTCAGAGAGACAAAAAAGTGCCATCAAGAAACTCTCGTTAGAATAGCTTGCCATAGGCTCCTGACAGTGGCCCTAACAATAATGACTGATGAAGCTGTGACCAGGCAGGCCACACTATTCCCTCTGGGTCTACTACATACACTGGGCAAGTGGTACGGTGGGACAGAGCAGACGTATGGAAGGAGAGCATCTCCAGGTCCTACAGAGAGTGGACAAGAGAGCTAGGGCTTCAACCTTGGTGTCAACACAGTGTTCCCATTACACAAGAAGACATCTGTAAAAGCTGATAAAGACACAGCAGATGACCTGGTCGGAGGGTCCCTTCCTTTAGCTTAGATACCATACTTACACAAACAACCTACCCAGACTAACTTGCCTTATGTACAATCTATTTTAAGGGCCTGAGTGGTCTTCAGCAAACCCAAAGCAGAAATCATCTACTCCCCAAAGTCTATATTCAAAGAGGTGAACTGCCAAGCCAACCACTAAGTATAAACACAGCTTTGTAAAATCTTAAGTGTAGTTGTGTGTGTGTATGCGTATGGGCAGAGGTACACAGATATTGATATGTATTAGAGATGACATGAACGATAAATAGAACAGGCTCCTGGGCTGGACATTTTACCTAAAAACTGCTTATTAGCTTCCAAATGTTTATGAGAAATATAATATTACTAAACCAAGTACCATAAAAACTAGAAGCAGAGAAATTTACTAGAAAGGTCACTCAGTGGACGGTGGACAAATAAATCTTTTCTGCAAGAAGTGGCAATCAATAGTAAAGCGATGAGACCTTGATGTGCCCCTCCTGAATAATTGACAAGGCGTCTTTTTTGGACCATTTACAGTACTATGTTTAGCATTACATTTAGTGCTGCAAAATAATTCACTCAAGTGTTGACTCCCTGTCACATCTATTAACCAGGTAGCAACTGGCAAGCAACAGACCCAGAGCTGATATTTCTTTGTCCATGCAGCCCACTGGAGGGACTATCCAAGAGCTATCTTTCATTCAACCCCAGTGACATAAAGGCTGCCCATCAATGCAATCCTGATACCACCTATCAATGTGTACAGGGTCCCCTGGTGCATCTCAGCACACAGTGACGCACCACCTCCCGCACACAGAGATGTACCATCTCCCTAGGCTTCCCTCCTTCCAGAAAACTTCTCAGCATCATCCCAAGGCTGCTGTCCCAAGACATGAGCCTGTTTCCTCTGAAGCCTTCAAGAAGGAGCAGGCCATACCTCCTAACGGGCAAAGAGACCCACTCTAGGTCTGCAGGAGGGAACCGGGTACCTTGCGGACACACGGAAGGAGCCTATTGGGATAGAAAGCCTTTCTTAGAAGCCTGAAAAGGCCTGAAAAAGGCTGAGGAGAGGCTAACGGGACATCAGCAAGAGTAGGCAGGAGAGGGCAGAAGGGAGGATAGCAAGGAGCGGGAAGAGAGGGGTGAAAAGGAGGGGAAAACAGTGCCTAAACTTGAGCTGAACTGGGGCAACAACAGACGTGCTAATGTGCGTATCATGGGGGGTGGGGCGAGCAGGGCACGAGGCTTCAACCTTACACCGAGCATGACAGGCCACTAAGGAAGGATAAGAGGAGGAGACATAGTCTTCCTCAGGAAACAGCACACCAGCTAGTCATCAAATACCAGATGGTCAGCCCTGAAAACATACACACAGTCCTACAAACAATAGCTGGTTGTGCTTATATATTTAAGAAAAAAAATACACACACACACACACACACACACACACACACACACACTGTGGTGTTTATTCTTGGTTGTCAACTTGACTACATCTGGGATTAACTAAAACCCAAAAGGGGGCCAGGCACAGCTGTGAGGGATATTTGCTTAATCTTTGGAAGCAGGAAGATCCATTTCTAACCTAGCTCTTTGGGGTGGGAAGACATGCCTCTAAAGTGGGCCACATCTTCCGCTGGCAGCCTACGTACAGAGCATGAAGGAAGGGCACTGCTCTCTTTGCCTGCTTGCTCTCACTGACAAGCCCATTCCCTCACTGGCATTAGACTCACTTCCTCGGGATTCTAGCATCTACCGAAGACCTGTTGAGGCATGAGCCCCCTGGACTGAACACTACTGGATTCTCGGACTTTCTGTTGGCAGACGGCCATTGTTGCACAAGCCGGACCACAGCCCAGAAGCCCTTCTAATAAATCCCTTTTCTGTACATATAGAGATTCATTCTGTAAGTTCTGTTATTCTAGAGAACCCTGACTAATACATATGGACATATATGTATTTAACAACAATATGAAAAGAGAGGTCATGAATTTTGTTTTGTTTTATTTTTCAAGACAGGGTTTCTCTGTGTAGCCTTGGCTGTCCTGGACTCACTTTGTATAACAGGCCGGCCTCGAACTCACAGAGCTCTGCCTGCCTCTGCCTCTCAAGTGCTGGAATCAAAGGCGTGTGCCACCACAGAACTTGGAAAAAAAGAAAGGAGAGGTATTCTGGAGGGTTAGGAGGCATAGGGGGAAATGATGTAATTATAGTATCAAATTTTTTTAAATAAATTAAAAATAATTTTAAGTGGATAAAAGAAAAGACAAGGAAGAGGAAATCGGGGAGTGAGAGGAGAGGAAAGCAAAGGACAGAAAAGGGACAAGAAGGAGAGTGGGAAGGGGAAGAGAAGAGAGGGGAGAGATATCCATAATTTGGGGAATGAAGAATGATATTTTTGTAAACCACGCAGATGAAGTTCCTGTGTCTTCTTCAGTGTAGGCCTTGCCTGACTGTCTTCAGGACTCCAACCTAACATGGTTGGGGCTTCATCCCTCATGGCAGCCTTGTGCTAAGGGAGGTCAGCTGACCTTGATGTAAACTCCTTGCTGGTGTTAGAACAGTTGGGCCCCCAGGATGGTCCCGGGGTGCAAGATGTCCACAGAGGAAAAAGACAAGGAAACGACAGACCTTTTACCTCTCCCGCTGTAGATTTATCTGACCCAGCTCACCAGCCTCAAGGCTCTGGGCATTGGGACTAATGCAAACATCCAACAGAAACAATGCTGAGGAGAGATTTCTTTCCTTGTTTTGCACTTGATACCCTGCCTATCCCTGTTGAGTTGGGACAATGTTCCGTTTGGGGCTATCTCAGGAACCATTACTAAATGTTCTCTGCTTAGACCCTCTGTTTGTTCTGAAAGAGCCAGAACCAAATGCCCAATTGTAACACCCAAAATTAACATGTAAGCCCCAACTGGCTAGGAACTAGGCAGCTTCCTGGAATACTGGGAATTGTAGTTCTTTAAAAAAAAATAATAAAATAAAATAAATAACAAAGCTTCATGGGAAAGCATGATAGCCTATAGGTTTGTCCTTATAAGCTCCGGCAACATGTGGCTCGAAGCCATTCTCAGGTGGGAAATTCAAGGAATAATCCTCACCAAAGTCCCCCTATTTACTATTTAATAAAGTATTTACTATTTAATAAAGCTTGCTTTAAATTTAGCCCAAAACAGTGAACTAGTTTTTTTCTGGTGAACCTCAGGATTAACACAATCAACCTGAACCCAGGCTTGTAACAGCCACTATTTCCACACAATGCCCTCTATGTTCACTAAGATAAGGAATCGGGGCCCAGGAACAGTGACGTAAAAACAGTTCCTATTGGTTAAGCTCACACTAGGGCACATGGCAGATGGGCCAGTAATCCAGCTTGAGAAATCCTGAGTCTGTCAGCATTCTAAGCTGCACAACAAGTCCCGCGCTAGCATGATCTACACTGCAACATCCTGGAAGAGGAGGGAACGTGAAGTGGGCTGGGGTGCTGCTCGGCAGTCACACGACTCAGTCAGCATGCACAAAGCCCCAATACCACACGACAGAGCTTCCCCGGACCATCATCATCTCCACAGCACTGTTCATGCCTGACCTCCCTCAGCCCACACAGTCTTCAGAAGCTGGACAGTCAAGGAAAAGAGAGTGGAGGTTCCTGAAACTATCACGTGTATGACCCAGCAACGTCCATGGCTATATACCAGAAAGACATGAAATCAGTATGCAGAAGAAACATCAGCACTCCTATGTTTACAATAGCCACATTCATGGATGGCAGTGAGCAAATGAAATCAAGCTAGGTGTCCATCAATATATAAATGGGTAGAGAAAATACGATATAGACAGATAGATAATAAATAGATAGGTAGAAAGAGATAGATAGATGGATAGATAGATAGATAGATGGATAGATAGATAGATAGAGATAGAATGATACATAGATAGATCGATCTTGTCATTTGAGACGAGATGGACAAAACCAAATGACATGATACCAAATAAAATAAGCCACACAGAAATACAAACAACATGTAAGCTTGCTCATCTAAAATCACTGATCTCATCGAAGTTAAGAATAAAATGGTGATCAAAAGCAGGCAACTGAGTCCATGTCAGAGACAGGCCTCTCCAGGCCACAGGGGAAGAAGATGTGCTCAGTCCTGATACCACTTAATGAGCTGGGGTGGGTAAGTGGGGTGTGTGTGACCCTTTTCTGATAAATGGGGGAGGAGGAAGAGGAAGGGAGGGTGGGACTGGGAGTAAAAGAGGGGGGTTTACAATCCGGATGTAAAGTGTATAAATACATTAACTAGTGTGTGTGTGTGTGTGTGTGTGTGTGTGTGTGTGTGTGTGTGTTTGATTTACTGGAGTCCAGGCAGGGGAAAGGAGGATAGAGAGAAGATGGTGGTGGGTACAAAGTCACAGATAGACAAGAATAGAGTAACAGTAGTTGATGTGTTTTACGTTTCAAAATATCTAGGAAAGTTGTTTTTTTTTTTTTAATCTTTTTTCAACACAAATAGATGGTGAGTTTTTAAGTTGACAGATATGCTAACTACCTTGATTTCATCATTGCTCAACATTCTAAAACATGACAATATGTCCTATAAATAGGTACAATTACTATGTACCAATCAGAAACAAAACAAAGGCCTGGCCCACGCTCAGCAGGTGAAGGAGAGGCAGGCATTGGGACTTTAAGGTGGAGAACCAGGAGTTGGGGTTCACAGCACTTACTTCCCTTCTCACCCTGAGACCTCAAGCTCAGCAGGCAGCACTGTTGTCCCTCTAAGGCCCCAGCAGGCTCAGTCATCAACAGCACATGTTCACGGGGTACTAGGGTGGACCTGCTATAAGACATCATGGGAGACATATCTGATTCCAAGTCTGGTCAAATCCTCACACATGTGGAAATGATATCACATTCTATTCTGCCCAGTACATTCTGGATACAACAGAACATTCATGTGAATGTTTTTCTTGGTGGGGAGGTGATGGGATAAAACCCAGGGCCTTGCATATGCTAGGCAAGTGTTCTACCGCTATGATATTTCTCTAGATTATATGTGAATTTTTTAAGACCACAAGTAGATAGGTGTTAGTTGGGAGACCGGGTAACTGGCGAAGAAATGGGAACACGGAGTTTATCAGCTCTCAGAGCGACCCAAAATGCATCCAGAAGGGACCAGGAGCACTACAGTGCCAAATAGAAAGGGAAATGGGTGCCAGCCCCACTTAGCCATCCAAGCAGCCACTGGCCAATCTGTAGAGAACTGGGATTCAATACAGAAGACATGGCATCGTCTGGGAGGGGGGCACCAAAGCCAGAATACACACACCTATAGAGGCTGGAGAGAAGAGGCAGCCCCAGCTAAGCATACCTAAAGAGTCAAGCAGGGAGCCCCTGATATACTCAACAGGGATGGCCGGAGATGAGGTCCTCCTGGCAGAGCTGCTCTGAGCCCCTAATTCCTCCTGCTCCCACCCACGCCTGCTACTGTCAGAGCCTATGAAATGATTAAGTGTTCTCTCACACCTCACTGTAAATCCCAAGTTATCACCCATCCTTCCTGGGGTTCATACCCTACACCCACATGTAGCTAGTTCAAGCTTCAGTCTACCCCATGAAGAACCTGCCTACAGGAAAGCTAGTGGGCTCAGCAGCGGTCCTTACTCCTGGTGCCTACCCTGGCACTGGGGTAGCTGAGCGAAGCTCAAGGATCACAGGGGAATCATGGCCCTCCTCCAACTCACTGCAGTAGGGAGCAGGTGAGGGTTAAAATAGGATTGCTAGCTAGCTGCCACTTCCTCCAGGGAGCCGGAAGTTGCTAACATCAAACATTCAACCCACAGAAGGGGAAAATGAGGAAAGAGCACTACCAACAGACAACGTGGGGAAATTAAATTGGAATCAGAAATGCCCAGAAGGAAGAATGACGAAAGAAAACTGGCCCGGGCTTCAGGACACTGGGATGCCCTCCCTCGGATGAAGCTGCCTGGCATCTGGCCACAGAAGGTATGTGCTGCCATGGCGCTGACCTCCCATCGCCACACCCACCCAGATACCACCAAATTGTTACCACAGCAATGTTAGATCCAGTTCCTAACAACCCCAGAAGGACAGCCTAGGGTCACAGAGAAGGGCTTCTCCACCCACAAGACTACCAACAGCAGCAAAGGCACCATGTGTTCCACAGGGGCTAGCACTGGTGCTGGGTGTCAAAAGTGATTCACGGATTAGTTTGAGAACACAAAGAAGCCATCATGGCTAACACTATCCACACTTAACAGACTGACTATTAATCTTATGTAGAAAAACAAATAGTCCCTATACTATCTAAATTTAGGGGGAAAACATAAATTGCTAAAGTTTGGGGGTAAAAGTAAAAAGGGCATCGGTATATAAAGATAATAGAAGCAAAATTGTGGCTCACAAAAAAACAAGTGGGAAGTCCATGGCTGAACATGGAACTTTGGGGGGGGGCGGTGTCCAACTATATGTAATAACTATATGCACACTAACCATGAGGAACAGTCACCAACCATGAGAACCAGCAATGGACACCAAGCACAGCTATCAACTGCAAGCACCAATCTCGTACACCTAACCATGAGTATCAGTCACGACTATCAACCACATGTAAAGGCCATGTGCACAAAGCAGGAGTACCAACCACAAACAGCAATCATGAGAGCCAAGCACATAGGTCAAGTAGAAGCATCAACCACATGTAACAATCACACATAGTAACCGTGTTGTCATGCATACCAACACGTTGTCAGCCACACGCATGAACTGCATACAACAACTACACCCAGTAACCAAGAACACCAACCATGTGCCTTAACCATATGTGCCAACCATGATTATCAACCAGGAGCAACTAATTTTATATATCAACCATGAGCTTTAATCATTCATACCAAACACGATCACTGAGCAGGCATGCCAGCCATGAATAACCAACCTTACATACCAAACATAGATATCAATTGCGTGCACCAAGCAGGTGCATAAATATGTGTCCTTTACAAAGGACACAATGACTGTGGTGCTGGAGGGTTGAGAGCCAGCACCCACAGCTTTAAGTGGGAAGTTTCCTGCTCATCTGTGTTCAACAAGGGCTTTGCCATGGGTGATAAGAAAACAGTTTCATATTTCATAACTCTCTACCTCTGGCCAATAAACTATCCTACATCTTTAAAGCTATAATGTGGGAATCGCCCCTACCTGCCTTTGAATGCCAATCTGTATATATACATTAAGCACCAATGGTGCTGCCTTCAACCCTGGATCTTCCCATTCATACAACTCCAAAGACAAAACTACCAAGGTACTAACACAGCTGCATCAGTATCCTGACCTTTCTCTAAAAGATGCAATTTAATGCAAAAATGTCATTGGTGGATGGTACTTGTCTTAGCTAAGGCTTCTATTCCTATGATGAAACACCATGACCAAAGGCAAGTTGGGGAAGGAAAGATTTATTTGGCTTATATTTCCACGTTTAGTCCATCACTGAAGGAAGTCAGGACAGGAACTCGAGCGGGGCCGAAGCTGTGGGGAAGCGCTGATGCAGAAGCCACGGAAGGGTGCCTTGCTCTTCGAGGACTGACAGCCCAGGGATGGAACCTCCCACAACAGGCTGGGGGACCCTCCCCCATCAATCACTAATTAAGAAAACATTCTATGGGCTTTGCCTACACTCTGACTTTACAGGTGCATTTTCTCAGTCTGAGTCCTCTTGGCTGCCTCTAGCTAGGGTCAAGTTAACATCAAACTAGCCAGCACAGCGCCCCAAATCCGCTTGTCACTTTGCACTAAGAAGAACAGTTTGCTGGGTTTTAAAACAGCCTCACAGTCCCAGCAACAGCAAGACTAGGAATTATTTGACAATCAAAAGCTCTAAGCCTTCATTCCCTCCCCCCCGCCCCCCACACACACAGGCTGAAGTACCCACCACTTTAACCCTGCACATTTTTATAAGTTTCTATGTAGTAAATAACTGCGTCTCCTCACTGACTTCACTGGGAAAATAACCCACTTGTGCAAAGCCTTGAGAAGATGATGTGTCCTTCAAAGTGACTGCTCAAGGCCTCCCAAGAGCTTTCCTTGATGGTTAGCAACAGTTGGAGGAATATTTTGGCCCTTCAAATCCAACAGTATCATTGGCAAACAAACCAGCAGTGGGGATTCACTGATGCCATCTTTGAAAACAAAAGCAACTTCTTCATTATAGTTCACTGTGTCTGGTGGCATTCGTTATACCTCCTAACTACCGCCTGATAAATGCCAGAGCCTCCCCCTCTCTCCCTTCCTTCTCTCCAGTACTTCTAAGTTCATCTTAGTAAAACAAACAAAACAGTCCTGTGTTAATGCGGCTCAAATCCATAATGAGAGATCCAGGTAGTTCCACCCATGACAGGGCTGGTGCTGAAAGATGCTTTCCAAATCAAAAGAAGTCTCAAGCAATGTGCTGGACAGGACACCTGACCTCTGCTCTTCTGGCTGCTATGGGAAAGTCTGTTGTCTCTCAGTCATGTGGCATGTTGGGATTGGCTACAAAAGAACCAGCAATGCACAAGCCCCACCCACCTCTGCAACCAAGCTGCAGAAGAAACTGAGAAATCACAGCATTCTGCTGGCTATGTAAGAGCCCAAGTTTGATGCCTGGTTCTTAAAAGGGAAGGAAAGAAAGGAGGGGGGTGTCTGAGGAAGGAGAGAGGGACTTCCTCCCCACTCCTCAACTCCTTCCCACGAAATATAGAAAAATCCGGAAAGCAGAAGCACAAATTCCTCATTTGGCAAGTCAATATGATAATACAAGAAACAGTAAGGATCAGCTACAATTCCTGCCAATGCCACTTCCCTCATCAGGAATTGCTGCCCTGGGAGGTTAGGGGTGCTGTGGTGAAGCTTTTGCGTAGTTGCATGTGCTAGGCCTTTAAAGCTGGGCGTGGTGGCGTACGCCTTTAGTCCCAACACTCGGGAGGCAGAGGCAGGTGGATCGCTGTGAGTTCGAGGCCAGCCTGGTCTACAAAGTGAGTCCAGGATGGCCAAGGCTACACAGAGAAATCCTGTCTCGAAAAAAAAAAAAAAGAAAAAGAAAAAGAAATCCTTAGCGCTGGAAAAGCTCCTGCTGGACAGAAAAGAAGAATACATGGGCACATTTTTTTTCCTCAGCAGCATGCCCAGCTATGTAACTTAATGGAAACAAATAAAACTAATTATAAATAACTATCGGTATGGCTTTCCACCCAGGTGCCTCCTGGCCCCCAACCCTGTACATTATGCAAATCCCTGGCACACCATAGGTCACTGATGAAGCTGGCTCTCTCTCCTGTGTGCTGCTGAGGACCCGTCTCCTACTCTCTGAGTGCACTTCTATTGATCTGAGTTACAAATGCTGGCTCACATAAGACTCATTAATTCATGTGGGCGCTGCATATATATCCCATGAAGCATTTCATACTTACAGATAACCAGTGTTTCAATGCTCTGTGTAAACCACATGTAATGAAGAAGCATCACGTGAACTGTAGCCCAGGTAAGGTGCCCTCCCACACACAAACAGTTCCATCTCTAAGCATACATAAGCCAATGATCATCAAAATGAACTTTAAAGAGAAAGTAACCGGAGCCGTGTGTGGTGGCGCAGGCCTTTAATCCCAGCACTCAGGAGGCATAGGCAGGTAGATCTCTGAGTTCGAGGCTACAGAGCTAGTCTACAGAGCTAGTTCCAGAATAGCCAAGGCTACACAGAGAAACCCTGTCTCAAAAATCAGAGAGACAGACAACACGGGGGGGGGGGGGGGGACAGGGAGAGAGAGGGAGAAACTAAAATAGAATCCAAATAACATAAGGTTTTCAGAAAATCCCTATGAGAAATTCCCCATCAACTTGTCTCAGTGAGCAAAGGGGGCCCACAATGCAATATGCTAAGAGAAAGAATTCCTAAGTCACTCACTACTGCCAACACCTTCAGCCTGACAACCTATTTTTAAAGGTTAATTAAAATTCCAATAGAATGCCCGTGGAGTATTCCTTTCTCATTCAGCAAATTGGAAGGTCTCCCAAGCACAGAAATCCTGACCTTGGGCTCTTCACAGGAACCCATGAAGAACACTTTCTTCTAGCTAAGTGTTTGCTGCTATTTTATTTCAAAAACGCACCTGGAATAAGACTGTGCTGGCTGTGAGAGATGGAGACTAAATACAGGTTGAGCTAAAACACTCATCAGAAACAGCCCCACATCTGAGAACCAATTGCGCCATGCTCGAAGGGAGACAGAAGAAGCAACAGGAGAGATTCTGCTCAGCCCCATCACAGGAGCTACTTGGTCCCAGGCAGCTACAGAGCTCTCTCTTTCCTTCAGATCAAGGAAGCAGGCTTGCTTTCAGGAGAGGCCACCAGCCAGCTGGATCCACAACTAAGCGAGATGATCCTCCCCTGCAGTCTCTCTTAAAGCAAAGGGTAGCCTTGCCTTTCTTGTTGTCCTGGGGCTTTTACTCTTCCCTTTAATGATGCTTATAAAGATCAGAGCTACTGTCTGTGGTAAGAGAGACAAAACCCGGCTGGAGCAGTGTAAAACGTCAAACAGACTCCAGTAACCCATCAGGCTTAGATGTTCATTGATGCTTCATGAGCCTGTCTCCTGAACACAGTATGGCTTTGAATCTAAAAGCAAAGTATGATAACACAGAGAGAGAGGGGGGCAGGGGGAGACAGAGAGAGAGACAGGGACAGAGACACTGAGAGAGACAGAGACAGAGACAGACAGACAGAGACAAAGAGACAGAGAGAGACATGTAAGCACACACAGTGCACATACACACCCCCTACCTGTGCACACACACGCAGTTCTCCATATACACCCTTAGCTGAAGATCCCATATGCAACGGACCGATTGGCCGGACAACAAGAGGGACATGTCATTGGTCATGTGGGTAAGCGACTTGCCCACAGACACATGGCAAGGAAGTAAGGAAGCTAGAATTAAAACTATTAGCTGGGCGTGGTGGTGCACACCTTTAATCCCAGCACTCGGGAGGCAGAGGCAAGCGGATTGCTGTGAGTTCAAGGCCAGTCTGGTCTACAAAGCGAGTCTAGGACAGCCAAGGCTATACAGAGAAACCTTGTCTCAAAAAACCAAAAACCAAAAAAAAAAAAACTATTGTGCTAGGAGCTCTTGACCCCTGTGCCACCCTTAGGTACCACAGAGTCTCCTTACCTCCCTCTCCTCCAATAAGGATGACCACAAGCCCTAGGGGAGGTCCTGGGCCTCAACACTGGGAGAGATAGTGAGAGGCCAGGCCCCAGACATAGTGCAGCACCAGCCCCGAGATGCTAGAGGAAATACGTGAAGGTGTCCAGGACCTACTTTGCCTATATACTTAAAGAACGGAGAGAACCCTTCTGTCCTCTGTATCTAGCTGTGGTCACGCTGAGGTGGCACCTGCAGCCACTGCCTTTCTTAAAAAACTAGTTTGGGGCTGGAGGTAAGACCGACACGGTTGTAAAACAGATCATAAGACAGGATGGACACATGTGGCTCCTAGAGACTGACTGGTCAGATGACCCCTTCAGCAGCTCTTGTGCTGCCAAACCACTGCACAGGGCTACCTGTCACTTATGCTCAAACCATGACAGATGAGGGAGCATTCCTGCCACCACAGTGCTTTACAACTATTCCCACATCTATAAAATAGCAGTCTTAATCTTGGACAGCATCTGCTACTTTGGCCTGGAGGGTGACCCAAATAAAGAGGTCAGTGCTACTTCCGTTTGGGACTGTGTCCATCGGTTAGCCAGTTTGTCGTGGAATAAAAAGATTCCTCAAACCTCAGAGCCTGTTACGCACTTGGCCCAAAGTTCACCTTGCCAGTATTCAATTAACTGTACGCCGCTCAACAGCAGGAAGGTCTACATTCTTGAGTTTCCTACCTAGGTTCCTGGCTAGCTCACAGAGCTCTGGTAGAGAACAGAGAGCCCGCACACAGCGGCGCATGCCTAATACGACCAGAACTCTCGAAGCCAATGCAGAAGGACTGAGAGTTCAAAGCTAATAGCCGGGCATGGTGGTGCACTTCTTTAATCCCAGCACCTGGGAGGCAGAGGCAGGTGGATCGCTGTGAGTTCGAGGCCAGCCTGGTCTACAAAGTGAGTCTAGGACAGCCAAGGCTACACAGAGAAACCCTGTCTCAAAAAACCAGAGAGAGAGAGAAAGAGAGAGAGAGAGAGAGAGAGATTTGGGAATTCAAAGCCAGTATGAGCCACATAGTGAAAATGTGTCTCAAAGCATTTAAACAAAACAAAACCCAAAGCAAAGGTAAAATATTCTGTTAGACATGACACATGATCGGGGCTCAATGAATGGAAATTTAGATTATTCGCGAATTCCACCAGTAAAGACAAACCACCAAACACTGCTGTCTGCAGTACTGTTCTCATGCTAATGGCTTCCCGAGCAGACAGGACTATGGCAAAGCTCTTCGGTCAGCAGCTGTCTGATACCCTGTGGGCTATCTGCCTCCTCTCAGAGTATCAAGCAGGCCTATCCTCTCACGGCTGATCCTTTCTTTCCAAGTCCTTATTACACCCAAGACCAAACCATAGCCGCTAGGCCAAACAGCGGCAAAGGACTGTGCATTGAGGACATGGTCTGACACAGTGACACCTAGACATTAATCTCTGTGGGCCACAACAGGATCACTATGGCATCCACTGTGGTAGGATTACTGTGCCCAGCCTTCAGTAGCATTCAGAAGGAAAGCTGCCATATCTCTTCAACTTAGATGACCAGGGATTAGGTTAATTTGATTTCAGATACCTCAGCCACCCTCTACCCTGGATAAAGCTCTCGCGACACCAGCTGTCTGCTACCCCATGGGCTATCTGGTTTCTTTCAGAATCCAAGCCCACCCAGGAGGTGAAAGGCAGGAAGGAAGAAGGTGGGTTCAAAGTGATGCTTAGACCAAGCCAAGACTAATCTGCAATCCATGAGACCCTGTCTAAACGCAAAACAAACAGAAGGCAAAAAGCCAAAAAGACATACAACACAGGCCCATGGTGAAACTCAAGGACACAGTACCTGGCCAGCATGGATGAGACCTGTTGGCATAATGTTCTTGTGGACAGTGGACAGTTTACCCTTCTTCATTCAAATGCTGATTTCTCTACCCCACTACCTGGTCTCAATCCAGACATTGCACTGGGATGTTTATTCTAAGTATCTCCTGGTTCAAGTGCGTGTAAATATGTCACCATTTGTTCTCTATGTTGCCAATAAAAACCAACTAGCCAATGCTGAGCAATAACAGAGAATAGGGTGGGACATCCTGATCCAGTGAGGGGAGGAGAAAGAACAGGAAGGACATGAAGGAGGCATGTGAAGAGGACAGGAGAGCATCAGGAGGAATGAGCTGGACACAGGATATGGGTAAAAAGCAAGTATAAAGTGGGAAATCAGAATGGGAGGAAACTGTACCAGCATGGAGGTTTAAGATGGTGTAATTATTGCACAGCATTGTGCTATAGGCTAACAAAATAGATCCTAGTCTCTCTGTGTGGTTGTTTGGGTAAAAAGCTTGATAAGGAGTAACCACTGATAGTATAAAATAGTAATTCAGTATTAAATATTAATAGCCATTCAACAGAGGCCCATACATATATTCCAGCCACAGCATAGGGGGAGTGGTGGAGCAGGTGGAAAGACACAATATGCACAAACTAATTCATTATTGAGCCTACTTTTCATGTCATCAAAGGCACTGTCTAACTTTCCACAGTCCTTTAGCCTGTGAAAATGTCTTTACTCCGAAGCCTCATGAGTGCTGCACTAACACCAGGCAGTGTCTATACGGACCCCTGGGAGTCAAGAGCACCTGTTTCCCACCCCCTCAGATCAGGCCCCTAGCAAGAGACCAAGATGAGTGATGGCAACAATATAACTAGCTAATAGGTTCTATATATGCCAAATAAAGGCAAAGAGCATTCAAAAATAAAAGCGCTTGTTAAAGTAGGAATTATCACATACTTGAGTATTTTTTTAAACTCTTCATTTTAAAAACTCAGTCTCAGCCAGGCAGTGAGTTGTGCATGCCTTTAATCCCAGCAGAGGCAGAGGAGGCCGATCTCTGTGAGTTTGAGGCCAGCCTGGTCTACAGAGTGATTTCAGGACAGCCAGGGCTATACACAGTGAAACTCTGTCTCGAAAAACTAAAAAAAAAACAAAAACAAAAAACACAGAAAACTCAATCTCCAAATTATTCAATTTGAAGCCACCATACCCTTTAGGCAGAATCTTTGCCTGTCTGTCTGTCTGTCTGTCTGCTTGTTTGTTGGACTGTTACAGATGTGATCCAGGGTCTCTGGCATACGAGATATGTACCGTGCCTCATCCCCAGCCCTGATTTAACTCTCAGGCTGTCCTAACACAACCCAAATGACGATGGTTTCGGATATGAAAGGGGTTCCCTCGCAAAACTTTCAAAACAATAAACGAGTCAGGTTGAAGAAGTCAGCACGCATTAATTATATGTTAATTGTAGTAATATAAATATAATAAACTTAACATAATTAATCAGCAAAAGTGATTTCAACAGTTCTGCAGTTGTCATTAAAGCCAGACTTTTAAACCTCACTTTAAGAAACCACACAGACACAGCATTTACCAGCAAACGAAGAGAGCTACGAGCCCAAACAACGTCACGGGCACTCCTGACTTGGTACAACGTGGTCACGGGCACTCCTGACTTGGTACAACGTGTCTAGGGGCATCAGTAACTGATTTTTTTTTTTTTTAAGCCTCGTCTCAAATCATTCAGGTGAGAACAGAGGTGAGAGGCTCTGCCTGTCAGGTAGGAAACTCCAAGTATGCTGAAGACAACCAAGACCCTGCTCAAAAGGATGTATTTTTTGTGACCTGCAAATGAAACCAAACAGGACTTCAGCATATTTTACACTGGACACAGTCCCCAAATTCAGCTGTAACTGGGTTAACATAGATAAGCTGTGTAGATATTTGTCTATAATTTACACATCTTACAGGTTTGCATAGCTCCATCAGCCCAAACGATCTGAGAAACGTCTAATGAAGAAAGGGGACTGTGATATGTATGGCTACTATCACGTCATATTTGGTATTTCTTAAATGATGGGATGAGTACAATGTGCTGCAACATCCAGAATTCAGGTGCACTAGAAAGCATCAATATGGCTACAGGGACACTGGAGTACCAAGAGCCCACTTGGGAGCAATTTTTAGCTGGTCTCTGCGTTATAAGTTTTAAAGGTGGCGTACACCTACATAACATGCAAGTTCAGTCCCTTTCTCTTTTCACATCCGCCACTGCCCCCTAGACTGCTTGCTCGTCAAGCCGTAACGCTGTCACCCCAAAGTGGTAGTGTGGCGGCAGCACAGAAGGCTTCCCGCCGACCAAGAAGAAACCCAATGACTACTAAGTATCAATGAACAGAAGCTACAGATATTACGATCTCTGCCTCTGTGACTTTGCTTTCTGAACATGATCAAATAACACTAGGTTTGATTCTGGCTTTTCCCCAGAACCCTGAACTTAGTCCTTTTGAGACAACTGTGAGGGAAAGCCTGCATTCTAGTTGACACAACAAAAAGAAGGAAAATGTGTTCTCAAACTCCCAGAGGTGCAGACACCCTAAACCACGGGGTACGTGGCCCCACAGAACATCAGCCCAGGGTCTCAAAACCACATAGGTCCAATCATGAGTTCCTCAAACTCAAGCACCGCTGTTATAGCTCCAAGCTCCCACTTTGTGGACAAGTAAGAGAGAATGCTCTGAGCTATGAACATAAGGCTCCAGGAACAGTCTGAGGCTGTGCCTTTTCCTCCATCAGAGGCTTCTGTGTGCTGCAGGCTGATCACAGCTCAAGGTGATCTGTGCACGCGTCTGTAAACAGCCCTCGAAATGCTCACAGTTGCAAAAGTCATGGAATTACTGAAGCAGGAGGAACCAACCAACTAACCTTGCAAATAAAAGCCTTTAGTTATGATGTTAGAGTGAAAACAACACGGGCAAGAAAGGTTTCTGAACATTTAGCTGGATTTAATAACAACCAAAATCCAAATTTTAAAAAGTGACACTCCCAAGAAGGAATGAATGAATGAATATTCCTTGACTGTCTTTGCCCACTCTTTCTTCCTGGTCCACAGAAAACTCAAATTCAACCATCCACAAAAACAAAGTCTTCAAAGTAAAAGAGAAGTAGTGAAGTCCATATAACGCACTGTGCAAAATCTAGTAGTGATTTTTTAAAACAACTGTTCACCTGGGAAAGCAAGCCTGCGTCAGCGCCCACGAGAGGACAGAGGCAAGAGACAGCACCAAGGCCCAGGTTAAGACATCGCACCCCTGGCGACTCAGGGTAAATTCCTTCCTTCTGGAGGCAGCTGTAGTTGTCGTGGCAGTGTCTGCCCTGTCCTCCTTAAGCAGACAGTTGAGCAGGCAAGAGGCCAGGGGACCATTAAGCTGTAAGTCCCCACATGGTGGGCTGAGGGTGAGGAGGAAGACTCTGGAGGTGTAAAGCATAATGGTTGTTTCTGGGGATTTGGAAGGATGACAACAATTAGATGACAGATAGATAGATAGATAGATAGATAGATAGAAAAAAACAGGCCTAGCCAAAACGGAAGTGGTGGAAAGTGGCAGGTCGAAAGGCATGTCCGTCTAGTGAGAGGATGGGTTCTGACTCTTAAGAACAGGTTCTTGGGAGCAGATGTAAGCACTGTGCTCATGTGCTTGGAAAGCAGCCACTTAGGTGCCTACAACAAGTTTGAGGTAAGGGGAGGGGAGGGGAGAGGAGTACTGGGATGGGATGGAGCCAAGAATTGGTAAAACTGGAACTGACAGCTACTCAGAGTTCCCGGAAAACAGAGAAGTCGTTAAAACTAAAACAAAGCAGTGGGCCACCGCGGGGCCACAGCTAGCCTCCACTGTTTCTACTCGCCGCTACTACTCGCACATCCACGTGCGCACAAGCAATACACATTCGCACACTGTGGCGCCATGTAATTAAGGACGGATTTTTACCTTAGCCACTGGCATGCTCCTATTAGTCGCCACGTCGCACAAACTGGAAGTAGAGCTGCCTGCTCCGGCTGGGAGAAAGACCGGAGAACGCGGGGGGCTGCTTGTTGCACCTCCAGGGATGCCTGCAAGCGCTGGGAACGCACCAGGGCCCGGGCGCGCGGGAGGGCTGCTCCCGGGGCTGCCGCCCGTGCGGGGCCTCTGGCGGATGCCATCCAGCAGGCGCACTAGCAGTATATTGGCGGGCAGCTCATCCACACCGCAGCCCACCAGGATGCGGCACTCGGGACAGCGTAGCTCGTGGCGTGAGCACACAATGCTCTCCAGACATCGTCGGCAGAAGGTGTGCTGGCATGGCAACACCTTGGCAGTGGTGTCCAGGCGCTCCAGGCACACGGAGCATTCCAGCAAGTCCAGCAGCGATGACTCGTCCATATCCTCCTCAGTCCTCGCTTGAGCCTCCGGCTGCTGCTCACCCTGCCTGTCGTCGCCCTCGCCCCTAGCTGTAGTGGCCGCCGCCTTGGACGCGCACAGCCAGGACGCCCCAAGCAGCATGGGGGAGGCGCCGTAGCGGGCCCAGTGAGCAGCCTAAGTCCAGGAGCCAGAGCTCGGCCCGCAGTGGGTAGCGAGCATTTGCACCCAGCCTCTGTGGCCACAGTCAACAAACAGGGTTCTGTCCCTGGCGGAGCGCTGACAGCTCGGGGCGCTGGCCTCCACGATTTGCAAAGTGACACTCCGACCCTGCCTGCAAGACAGGCACCGGAGTTCCTAGAGCAGCGAGTCAACTCCAGCTAGCTGAGCGAGCTCAGCCCTCCTACACGCGTGGCCCGCCGCTGCAGGCTACACCTGTCCCGCCGCGCCCCACGCACCCCGGAGCCCAGCAGCAGGAAGTGCGGGGAGAGGCCGGCCGAGTCTCCCGGGAGGCCGAGGCACTGCGTGCGCGCTCCCCCGCGCTGCAGGCGAGCCGCACCGCCCCCCTCGGCGTCTCCATGCGCCCCCGGACTGCCAGAGCGACGCCGCCTTGCTCAACTAGCCCAGCTGGACCCTCTCCCCAGGCCGCGAGCACGTGCGCGGGGGCGCGCGGAGGTCACAGTCACTGCGGGGGTGCTGGGAAGCGGACACCTCCCCAGCCTTGGCGTTCTCCCCTTAGGCCACCTCCGGGGCTTCCGAGAACTTCCCTTGCGCAGGCTTGGCCCTCTCCCCTCTGGACACGGGACTCGGGGTTCTCCACGAGCTGCAAGAAGGGACGCTTCTCAACGCTGCTGTGAAGGAAAGTTTGGGAGCATTATCCCGACTGTTTTCTTTGCCCGCGCTGGAAAGCAGCCTGAGGACGCTTCCGACACCAAAGCATCCTTTTGGACGACTCCAGGGAGCACCCTTCCTTGTGTCCCCTCTCCTGCCAGCACGCACAAGTGACAGCTGTGGTTATAGGTGTGGAGGTGTCCCTTGAGGCAAGAGGAGAAGGCTCTGGAGTTGGCGGGGGGCCCCTGGGGCCGCGACCACTCCTTTGGGAGGCAGGCTGCCCTCCCCAGAATCACCGATGTGTGACTGATGCCTCCGCCCACGCGCCAGCACACCCTGGCCGAGCGTCGCGCCCCTGGCGGCGCGGTGAGAGACTCCAGCGCCGGTTGGGATGTGCTCTGGTGAACCCAGATCCAGATTTTCCCTCTTGAGGCTCAAAGGAGGGGTAATTTGCGCTTCTTCCCGATCCCCGGGTTTCTGGGAGCGTCAGAGCGACGGAAGTACGTACTAGGACCGAGAGCAGCAGGGAAGTTTGGCGGTGGGCTGAGGTCTGCGTCCAAGATTTCTTGCCGTGTGCTGCCCCCTTGTGGCCCACTCGTGTTCTCGACGCTCTCGAGCCCAGCGCAAGCAAAGGTCCAGCAAGCTGGATGATGCACAACCAGGAGATGCCAGGGCTAGCATCAGAAGTAATGTGGATGCCCCTCCTACCGCTTGGGCTGTCCTGTTGTTTGTGAAGCTGTATCACTTTCCTAGTTTTTAGGAAGAAAATAAAATTTTCTGATGCTCATTTTTTTTTAATGTTCTAAACAACCCTGTGACAGAATTATTTTAACTTCATTTCACGTGTAAGGAAAATGAAGCCGTTAAATTAGACTTAGTTTTTTTGTATCCACAGAACCCAAACGCATAAAGACCACATGCTTGTAGAGCGGTAGTGTTTTCCACGGCGGGTGCTCAGTAAATATTTGTCGAATGGTTGAAAGGGTGACTTGGTTTCATCATCCAGTGATGATGAGTTGAATTCAGGTCTTAGCACCCCAATTCCAGATATTCGGATTTCCTATCAGGCTTCCAGCCCTGGAAATTTCGGGAAGCAGATAGTTTTCCCAGCCAACACCCGTATCATTTATATCAGTATTGGCAAGAGTGTGTGTAATTAGAATTTTGGTTTCTTTTTAAAAACAAAAACAAAAACAAAACAAAACAAATCAATTATGTTAAGTGAATGTTTTTGTTTTAATCCCAGGAGTGGGCTATCAAGCCGCTTCCGACTGTCCACAGGGGCTGACTGTCACTCATGTCTCGTCTCATGCTTTGGCGGGGCGTGTGGTTTGTGCCAGCTGCAGAGAGTTTAACTCTGGGAACTCTTGAGAGGGTATTATTAATGGGGCAGCCCTGAGAGAGCCTGTGGTGGCTTCTGCTCCAGGGCTGCTGCCTTTGCTGCTGTTGGGCCCTGCTGTTGTTGGCTCCTGCAGCGCCGTTTGCTGTTGATTGCTGGGTTGCTGGATGTTCTGACAAAGACGATTGAACTTGCCGCTCCGACCCGATGACCCTGACGAGCAGGAAGTAGTCTAAAGAGGTCTACATCCCTTTCCCCCCTCTAACCTTCTTTCTCAACTGCCTAGTGTTGGGTTGGAAGGGGTTGGGATGGAGAAGGGTGGTAGATACAGGAACCCAAGTAGAATACCTTTTAAAACTACACCTACAGATAACAATACCCCCTCCTGTCTTATGAAGGAGTTAAGAGGAGTGGAGACTGGATTTTGCTGTCAGACCTTTGCTCAGGAACACCCAAAGAGAATTTGTGAGACGGCCCAGAATGGCTGATTTATGACTGTTGATCAAGACTCAAGAAAGGCAGTGCATGCACACACACCCCACACACCCACACACACCTCAGACACAGTAGGAGACAGGCAGAGAATCAAGTTGTTTTCCATAGCAATACATCCTAGGCACCTTTATATGCAGGAGAGAAACTAACTTAAAAAAATATTAAAAGGTATACAATGAGAGCGGTCTTATGGAACCACAGGCTAAGAGCTGGGCCCGATGAGTGCAGATGGAGTCCCCTGAACCTTCTTCTTCTGCCTTATATGTGGTGGCTCCCTCCACCCTGCGCCAGGTACCACATGATAGATATGGCCAAAGCTTGTACTGGATCCAGCAGTATAGCATGCAGTTAGCATCAGCCACTGACAAGACGCGCATCTGAATCTGTCATGGGCTGACTAGAAGTTTAAAAATCCCATCACCTAGCCTGAGCCAGTGGCCACTCTTTGGGTCCGTGTCTACAGAAAGAAACAAAAATCATACGAGATTTGGCAGCACCCTCAGAAGTTACACAGAAAAGGAAGTACGGGTTCCCGGGAGGAGCATCTGGGAAAGCAAAAACAGATGTCCATCCTGGAATCCTGGGACATCTGTATCCTCGGAGTGCCTCATTATGCACAGCTAAAGCGAAGATGAGCAAACGCAGAGCTACTGAACCCCACAGTGCCTGAACTGCCTGTGCTTCCGCTCTACCCTTCAGCACCTACCCCTGCCAGCTCCCACAGCGGTCAGCCTGTGATGCCCAACTCACAAAGATGGGCAGGGCGTGCCAATCAGTGCAGCAGCCTGGTAGGGGATGTGATGAGCTACCTGTGCCTTCCCAAGGAAAAAATGGCTCCTCAGTGGCAATTCTCATTCACTGTTCTAAGGGGGGGGGGACAATGATGCCAAGTATTGTGACACTTTCCTGCCTTTCAAAAGAGTTGGAGGCCTTTTCATATCTCCTGATGTTCAACAGTTGACAAATGATTCTGTTCCCAGAGTTAACAAAAATAAATATGTGGTTGAATTAGCCCAAAGACCTCCAGTTTGCAAGTTCTGGTTGAAGTATCCCAGCACAGTCCATAGAGGAAGGAACTCGAGGGTGTGGCCTAAATAGTTGAAGTATTACAAACACAGTTTTAGGTTTCTCCACTAAAGTTGCGCATTGTTCAATAAGCCAAGTGTGTAAATAAGTGATGGAAGATCTGGCTTTACAGCCATTCATATAAAAATATCTGGGAATTCAGTCAACCACAAGAATACTATGAGCCAACATGTGTCATCCATATAACATTGGCAGCCGAGGAAAGTCATGAAGTCCTCAGACGCCGGAATGCAAGTTAACAGGCTGTGATATGGAAAGAAATAGTCCCGTCATACCTCAGCCTTGTCAGACTTCATTTTGCAAGATTAGTTCCGATTCTGGGAACCAAGAATTAATGGCAAAGTGGTGAGGGAGTTGGAGGCCTAAGCCACAACGTTAGGAGGAACAGAAAGTGACTGTCCAAGGAGAAAAGGCTTAAAGGAAGTGGGGTAGGGCAGCTGTGTAGCTTGTGGCTACCTAAAACTTGAGCTCCTTGTTTCTTCCATTCTCCACTTGGTGCTAGAGAAGAGTTTATTTTTTCCAGTGGAAGAAGAGAGATACTACTTAGGCCCAGCCAATCAAAAGATATGTCCCCAAACAGCAGTGCTCTGGCAGGTGGCAAGAGGAGGTTAGATGCAGCCTGCAGAGCCATAGACATCACAAGGCAGGTGGCCTGCGGCAGCAGGACCTACAGTCTGGGGCCTGCTGGATTGCAGAGGCATCATGGCACCACCAGGCCATCCCTGACTATGGTGATAAGCTCAGCTGTAGCCTCTGTTGCTCTGTTGGTTTTATTGATCCTCTATAAGTTTCCCTATTTTTTTTTTTAATCAATTCCTTTCTCTGCCATCATCCCAAGGTGCTATTTGTCATTTGCAACTGAGAATTCTAGTTGATACCTGTTTGATGATCAGTCAGGGACCAATGAAGGTGCCCAAAACGAGACAGCCATTGTCCTGCTGAAATGTAACAACAGTCCTTTGGCCTTTCTGCTGGCAAGACATCCAAGGAAGCTGCTTGAAGCACCAGTCGGTAGCTGAGCAGCAGTTCCCGGATGAATGTGCCCCTTCTCCCCCACTTAGCTGGGTGCTGAGTGAAAGTGGAACTGGGGCCAGAGTCAAGCTGTGTGTAGTGGGTAGAGTTTGCCTCCAGGACACAGGAATCTCAGGGCATCTGTAGATTCTGCAAAAGGGAACACAGGACATTTCATCTCCTTAGTAGTCTGAGACCTTGGAATCCCTGGGGTTGGACAACATACTGGAAGACAATGTTTGTTTCGTCTTGTTGATAGTGAGTGTGGTGATGATTTAGATGGGTCGAAAGTTACTTAGAGCAGTGACAACAGATTAGCTCTTCATGTGGCTGAGGGTTTTCCTACAGGAGACCGGCCTGAAGGTGGTAGACTGAGTAAAATATCCCTCCATGTGGACACCTTGGGTCCCATATCTAAAAGGAGACGGTAGGACGCCCCATCCCTTCTCTCCTAAAACTTGCCTCTTCCCACCCTTAACTCTAGGGTCTTCGACCTTCATACTCTGGGGCACCATGTAGCCCTTGCTGGCCCTGAACCCACAATCCTCCTGGCTTCATAGACCGATTGATCACATGCTGTGTTCTCTCTATGTCCCCATCCACATGCCTCCTGAGCCCCCACCCCCACCCCAGCATTCCTGCCACACTAACTGGCTCCTCTCCAACCCTCTTACGCTGTGCTTCTGGTTCACCACGGCAGAGTATAAAATGTGGGACAAATGATGGGCGCTCAGCCCGTGTAACCGCCATCCCTAACCCACAAAACTGTTCATGTTCTTTCCGTCCCTGGCTTGGTCCCTTCTTCCCATCTGACACAGGGGCTTTGTCCCCCTTCCCTGAACTGTGTTATCTCAGTATTGGATTCTGGTTTGTAACCTCTCCACTTGTACACAGAGAGCTGTGCACACAGTAGTGACATTTCCACTTGAGTACAGAGTGCTGTGGACACAGTAGGTAACCTCTCCACTTGTATACAGAGAGCTATGCACACAGTAGTGACATTTCCACTTGAATACAGAGTGCTGTGAACACAGTAATAACCTCTCCACTTGTACACAAACAGTTGTGCACACAGCAGTAACATTTCTACTTGAATACAGAGAGCTGTGGACACAGTAGTAACCTTTCCACTTAATACAGAGTGCTGTGTAGACACACAGTAAGTAACCTCTCCACTTGTACACAGAGTGCTATGCACACAGTAGGTAACCTCTCCCCTTGTACACAGAGTGCTGTGCACTCAGTAGGTAACCTCTCCACTTATACACAGAGTGCTGTGCACACAGTAGGTGCTCAACAGATAGATACTTGCTGACTACACACACTAACACACATAACGCAGGTCAGTGATCGCATGTAAGAGGATGACCCTTGACCAAAAAGAAAGTCCAGAGGGACCAGCTTACGGGGGCATGAGTTTTATTTTGAAATCAAGTTTGAGGTTTCAGGAGGGTGGGGAAGTGCAGATGTCTGGCAGTTGGGGATGTGAGTCACACGCCGCTCTGAGGGAGGTCAGGATGAGGGGTGTGAATCTGGGAGCTATTTCTCAGAAGGCGATAGATGGAACTTTAGAGAAGACAAGAAGCCAGGTTTCTCCTAAGAAAATTGCAGAGGAGTCTTAGGATTTGATAAGCTTAGGACAGGCTGGGAAGGGCTAGCTGGCAGCAGGGGGTCTCATCAGTCACACTTGCTAAAATACTCCATCTTCGGGCTACACAATGGCTTACAGATGTGACTTAGTGCTATGCAAATACTATTGTGGTGACAGAGGAAAGTTCTCCACTTTGCAAAATGGAAGTTGTACGGTCTCATTCATTGCAGTGTGCACAGCCTTAGTGCAAGGGATGGAGGTGTTATTATGCAAGCTGCTCAGTGTTGTCAGTCTGCACTGAGATGATTGGATCCCCCTTGGACAATGCCTAACACTGGGCATGTGTGTGCGTGTGTGCATGCGTGCGTGCATGTCTGGAAGTTGAAACCAGGACCTAATGTATTGAGGACCTACCCTGCGCTATACTCCCTGCCCACTAAGCATTTAAACTGTGAGTGATGTGCTGAGTCGGGTGTTGCCCTGGTTGGGGTACTCACCTCTTTACTGTGTAGGCAGGCTGCAAGGAACGGAGGAGCCAGAGTTCTTTGAGTGAGGAAAAAGTGCAAAACGTGCTTGCTACAGAGGATTGGAAGGAGGTGGGGAGACCTAAAAGGCTTTTCTTTGTGGTTCTAGAAAAGCAACTGCCTCCATTACCTCCTGGTGTGCAGAGCGGAAGTGGAGTCCTTCCCACAGCCTCCTTAGGCCTTGACCAAGGTCCTACATTTGTCTTAGCCTGTCCTGGAAAGGACTATTCAGAACACACAGCAGTCACCCACCCAAAGGGAAGCAGATTGGCCCCGATGTCCCACTGTTGTCATGAGATCTGCAAAGCAGGCAGCTGGGCCTGGCCAGCCTTCCCTTCCCACCTTCTCAGACCAATGGTTGCATGTGCCAGCAGCGTGAGGTCAATGGCTGCCTCCTGGTAAGGCCCATGGGCCTAAGGCAGCCTAAGGAATTTTCTCCTAGAGGACTCTGTCTGCCAGGCTGGGCCAGGCCAGCTAAGTATGCACTGGGCAGCCTCCTTCCTTCAAAGATGAGCAGTGGCAAGGTGGCTGTCACATTGCAGGCACCCCATGAGGACGCTGGGTGAATGGTCAGCCCCCGCAGTTGGAAACCCCATGGAATTTTCCAAGACACAACTGATCAGACAGGGGAGTGAATTCATGGAAAATAAAGAAAAATTTTAACATGAATATGTACAACAGGTCATTAATTGTGTTTTTAAGCCATGGATATCTTAACAAGTAATTACCATTTATTCCACTGCAAACAATACACATTTTACTGTCATGAGGTTGATATGTGTTACCAACCACAGTTTCCATAGCACTGTGAAAAAAATATCCCAAATTCTTTCCAAGTGTTAAAATGATCCTGAAATTGCCTGAATTTTCTTTTGCGATCCCTAAAAGATTTATAATAAATTTCTCTCCTTCTTTCTGGAGATAACCATTTTCATTTAAGTTTGGCTCAAGATCTTAAAAACACTTAAATTGGGTGCACAGCACAGTTATTATGGTGAAGTGCTGTGCTGATAACACATTGAACACAGTAAAGAAAATCCCTGATTCAAATTATAGTCATAAGCAGAATGAATGAAAACTATATTTTTAAAAAAGCTTCCAGAATAATCACAGCATAATTAACATTAAATAATATTTAATATATGCATATGTGCCTTGACATCCATAATCAATCAAGGGAGATTGTCAATCATTAACAATCCTGGTGTGATACCTACCAAAGAAACTGTGAAATATTTTATGAGGGCTATGGGGAGCTAGTGCAGAATAATCAATCTCATGAGAAAGAGTAATTGAATCTTTTCATGGATGAGATATTTGCCTCTTCCTGAGGCAAGATTAGAATTCTGATTTCGCCAAGAGTGTTTTTATTCTGAGCTGTGGTTAAATACATAAATCTTCTTGCCATAAAAGGTACTCCCAATTTTTGCAAGTGATTCAGTGGCTGTCCTAGAAGGACCCCAGGGCTAGCGAGGCTGTCTCAGAGTGTCCTCAGAGCTATCAGAAAGACAAGGGCCTCATTTCCAACTGGTCAGCACACAGAAAATATGAGTCTACGGAGTGCTGGGAGCTCTAAATGGGAATGCATGTAGCACATCACCCACCCCACCCCCACCACCAAGGCCCAGGTTTCTTCTTGTCAGAGGCAGGGGTGGTAGATAAGTTCAAGAAAACAGGGTTTGCAGGACACAACAGGGCAGTTAAACGTATAACTCACAGCAGTTGTGACAGCACACACAAGACCTGCAGCAAGCTCAAGCCAGACAAAAATCCCTGTGTGCGTGTGGGAGGGGGAGAGACACAAAATTCCCACCATTGGCTGAGCGCTGGATAACTTCTGTTTGCAGTTGATGGTGGCCAACAACGAGACCCGCAACAGGCCGAAGGACTGTGGAGTGCTCAGCCCTAAAGAGAGTGTGTACATCACAGCCTTCCACAGGGATCTTTGCAGAAAGACTATACGAGGCAGAGACAGTGAAAAAATACAAGGAAACAGCGTCCTCCAGGCACAACAGGGAGGCTACATGCACCACGGACTCAGAGCGGTTGTGAATTTTTTTGCACAAGCACCATACAAGCCAGACCCAAAATCTCAGCATGAAGACAGAAGGTAGACAGGAAGGCCCGCCCCTAACTGTGAGGTAATTGTCAACCGACAGCTGCTGGAAGTGTGAACATCAGCTTTAAGAGTGTTGCCCCTGGTAGACCAGCCACACTCCAGTGGACAGCAACACTTCTGTGAGTGTTTGGGCAGCACAAACTGGACATGATGGGTCTCAGATATTTGTTAAAGGCCCGCTCGGGGTCACTTGTGAATTTGATGGCCCTCCCAGGGAAAGACTCTTAAAAGGCAACCAACGTGATCATAGAAGCCTCAGCATGAAACTTAAGACTGTCATCCACCCGCCTTCCATGGCACAGGTCCTGCCGCGGGAGGGTAGCCAGCCACACACTTCTGCTTGGACATTGCCGGTGTCCTTCTCATCCTCATAAAAGACAGCCTGAGACGTCACAGCGGGACGTCACAACTCAAAACTGTCCTTCCACACACTAGGCCTCGTCTACATCTTTTGGAAGTCTTACCTAATCTTCATTCTCTAAGCAACTAGAAATAAACCTGGTCCTCTCTTAAGTTTCAAGGAGTGCCCTTGTGGGGTGGGGGGGGCGCTGGAGGAAAAACTCTCCACTGGCCCTGGTATCAGCTTGGGCTGCCTTGTGTACTTTACATATACAGAGCTGTGATGACATTCGTAAGCCCTTATCATGAGACACTAGCATTAAATGTTTCAAGGAACTATTTCCATATATATAATACCCACCTTAAAACATAGTAATTTAAACAGTGGCACCGTTTACCTGGCTGATACACCTGTCCTTTGGGCAGGGCTCAGTGGACATAGCTTGTCTGGCCTCTGCTCTGGTTGGTGGCTGAGCCCATAGGCACATATGTCTGGCAGAGGATACTGGTTGATCTTTGCTGGGGCCACCAACTGACCCAGAAGACAAGCTGCCTCTTATAAAAGTGGGATTTTTAGCATCAAGTCTTCGGGGCAGTAACTAAATAGCCAACTGTGTCACGTAGTTGCTTTAAAAGACCAGTCTCGAGTTTTCTGGAATTTACACTAACGTTGATTCTGAGTCCTTTCTAATTTTGGCATCACAGCTAGCAGGTCTGTCTGTGGGTGATATAACAGGGGCCTACAGCCCTGTCCTGCGGTTGTCTAGTGTGGTGGCCCCAGCTTTCCGCCAGAAAAACTGAATCCATAGACCAGGCTGAGTAACACACAGCACAACTGCCTCTCTCTTCTGCTACTGTGAGTTTACGTTAATCCCGGTCTCACCTGGATGCCGAGAGGCATAGGCAGCCGCCTCCAAAGACAGCTCTGTACCACAGAGGCAAAGGCTCGGAAATTTGAATCCGATGAGTAAGATTGCAGACCACTCACAGTGGTTAGGAAGGTGGGTCAATAATCCTCAAGGACCCTGCCCTTCAGGTTAATTTCTTCATTCATTCATTTCTCACAGTCAGACACACTCACCCCTGCTGCCTTTGGAAGACCCAAGGATATACAGACGGGAACCCCTGGTTCGCACACTCTGCTGTCTTCCTCTTTGCTCCTCGGTGGATTGCTCTATCCAAAGCCACCTTTACAGAGTAGGCTAGCTGCATTGTGACATTTGCTTTTGTTTCCAGCTGGTGGTTCCTTGACTCTTCATCTGCAAAGTGGTTATGTACAGTGTCTCTCTCGTATACTTCCCACAAAGCTAAGGTGAGTAGACGTATAGAAAGCGCTTGGAGGAGTATCTAGCAAATGGCAAGCATTTTGATACCTGTAATGTAACCTCTCATGTAAGCTATGCTTTCTGGCACCCTTATAATGACTACCATGTTAAAGGTAGTGCCAAAGCTAGATCTGAGCTGCCTGCCTTTGCCTTGCAAGCTTCTGCCTGCTGACCTCACTACAGCTGCATCTCCAGCCACCAAAGCCAGCACTGTGGGCCTAAGCCCAGCACAATGAATACATAACTGGCACTCCATAAACAGTTCCCTCCATTCCTTGCTGGGGTGCTCTTTGCACAAACCATTCCCTGTCCTGTCCCCCAGGCTCTGTCCCTTTAAAAAGAGCTAAGTGTTTCTTCTTTTTTTTTTTTTTTAAGAATTATTTATTTATTATGTATACAGATCTCATTATAGATGGTTGTGAGCCAATATGTGGTTGCTGGGAATTGAACTCATGACCTTTGGAAGAGCAGTCAGTACCCTTAACCTCTGAGCCATCTCTCCAGCCCTAGCTAAGTATTTCTTGAGAGTCTTTGCTACTTCTGTTCTGCTCTGCCTTTCTTCCCTGTCAGCTTCCCTCCCAAACTCCTGTTATTAGAACAATGCAACCCGGTTAAGTAATTACCAAAAGGCTTTGGTTCGCTCAGCATCATTGTTACTTCTTAACGCGTCTTGGAAATGAAAAGCTCTCGACTGGCTTTCCTCAGCTGACAGGCTCTCCCACAGGCTCTGATGGGCTTTTGAGAAAATATAGCTCCAGATCTCTGTAGTTATTATTCCTGGCTCCAATAGTTGTGTCAAGTAAGGAAAAGAAATTAAGTGCTCTTCTCTCCTCATTAAGTTACCTGAGTATTTTGTGATGAGGGAAACTTTAGCGGGACATTTCATTTCACCCTGAGGAGCTTTTGTTTTGACTTCATTCCCTCTGCTTTCGTTTGTTCTTGCACATGTGTATATCGAATGAATTTTGATCATGCTCCCGTTGTGTTTTATCTCCCCTTCCTCCTCCCACTGAACCCCCTCTTTATCTCGACATACGCCCCTCCTACTTTCAAGTCTTCAATCTGTTTCTCCTTGTTTTCACTACCTTATACACATTTCACTCTGCACCTTAAGACCTGAGTATAGAGACTGTTGTCAACAGTTAGCCATGCAGTCCCCAGTGTGTAAGCCAGGGGACATGCTCACCGTCCTCAGGAGCAATCATCAGGAAGCCGGGCAGCCTGGCCTGTGCCTGTGATAATGTTCTTAATCGTATGTTCTAGGCCATCTATAATAGCCATGCGATACATTCTGGCTTCAAACTTCCACAGAGAGATGTGAAAGGGCAGACATACGTGAACTGCCCCTCTCTCATCTCAGCAGGCGCCTTCCCGATCTTTCAATAGTTCTTTTGTCTCCTCCACATTTGGAGATCAGCTGGCCAGTAGTAGTGAATTTGCAGGAGCACACGGATACATGTGCACTCATGCACACACACAAAATCCTGGTTCTGCTGGAAACGTAGGAAGCTAAAGACAACATCCTGTACTTTAACCATAACACCACAGCAACAGCAAAGAGAGCTACAGAGTTAACATTTCCTGGGTTCCTAAGAGATTTAAGGTTTAGAGCAGACAGATAAACTGCTGTCTGAGGAAGGTCAAACCCCACCAAGAAGAGATGCTCCAGCACTGGATTGCCTGGAGCAGGTGTGCCAGCTGCTGGTGTGGCCCTGAAGATGAGCACACACTGTCCAGAGTCTGCAGGTCCAGGGGCATCCTGTGTGCCTGAAGACTCTCTTACACACACACACACACACACACACACACACACACACACACATACACACACACACACTATCTACACAGTAGTGGCAACAACCCTGAGGAAATGGTTCTGTGCTGCAGCCACCAAGGAAAGGATATTAAACAGGTCTCAATCTTTGCTCCATCCAAGCCCTTCCTTCTAGAGAAAGAGCCTTGACTGCTCAGGCCAACGCAACACACTTGGTGGCACCCGATGTCCTCATGAGAATTCTGCCAGCGTCAGGTCTCGAGAACCGAAAATCCTCATCTATTGTGGCACAAACCCATTCCCATGCCGAAGAGACACAGTGCCTGTGAAGATAGCCTCCAAGAAATCAGAACGCACAGTCCCAACCACCATAAAACAATAGCCCTGCCAGGACAGGCTAGTGACAGCTTCTTTGTGGCCCATTAGGAAAAAAACCAACCGGAAACTGCAAGAGGAGCCAAAACTAAGATGAACCATCTGGACAGAATCAGGCCCTCTCCAAACATACAATAGCACCCCAGGACTCAAAGCTGTGCACTGTGAGGGATCCCAGCAGCAAAGGGGGGTACATAGTGTAAGCTGCCTGCCTTTGTCTTAGCTATGTATATGGATTTTGAGGCAATTAGATTTAAAAAAAAAAAAAAACTTCAAAAATCCAAATAAACAAAACAAAGCTAGAAAAGCAAACAACCACAAAAAAATAAAGTAAAATAAATAAAAACAAGACCCAACAGACCCAGTATACCATGCCTATCAAACCCCAAGAGACAGAAAGCAGCACTTTTCCTTAAGACGCCTCAGAGTCTTATTTCCTCATCTAGTGTTGAATGTTAATCTGAAAGCCCACGCCCACCTGTAGAGGAATCATTTTAAAGTGTTGCTCTCTTGACAGGATTTGATTCTGACTTTTGCTTTTTATTCCCTTGCTGGTGGCTTTTCATAAGCCTTTTGTCCTTAATATTTAGAAAATGTCATGACCACATCATGTGTGTATGTGCGTGTCCATGTGTGTATGTGTACGTGTGCATGTACACATGGGCACATGTGTATGTAAGTAAACACTTCAGCCACACAATTATTCTTTTAGACATCAACCCTAACGTCCACACTCCCTGTACACCGAGACAAATAAAATTGTGGGCCATTTAACGATGTTTCATTGTATGATGGTAGTCGTATGAGATTCCAATGAAGCTGAAATTTTTCTGTTGCCTGGTGACTTTGTAGCCATGGTAACATCGTAGCACATTACTCTTAGTCTACCGTAATACTGGCATAAACAAAACCTACCACACTGCCCGCTGTACAAAAGTGCAGCACACACACAATTATGTTCTGTTCCTCACACTCCCTGGTGATAACAAATGACCATGTGATTCATTTAATGGATTGAGTGTACTGTTCTTTAATCAATATTTTAGAGTGTACTTTCATTTATAAAAGAAATTTATTATTTAGTGCAGAATAGCCTGCACCATGGTGCCAACTCAGCCGCACACATCACGTGACCACTGAAAGTCATGATGCCATGGAAAGCCCATGCTGAGAGAACGGCCTCAGTCTGCACCTAGATGCCTGCTCAACAACCAACTTGCCTAGTGACACGTTTCTTAGACTACAGTCCCTTTGCTAACTGACACAGGACTTCATAAGGGCAGAGAACTATTCATAGAAGTCTTTGGGAAAGAGTCTAAAAAACCCTCACCCATCACTTCTCCGTGATTCCTTCTGGCCATCCGTGTCATCTCTCAGACTACCCACAGGCAGCTGACAGCTCTCCTATCTGCTACTTTCTGTCTCTCGTGTTGACAGACTCACAGTGGGGGAAAGGCAGATGCAGCTTCTCTCTCAGACATCTGTTCCGTAGCTGGCCGATGGAACCCCGCAGACAGAGGGTGCAAGGAGCAGGGGAGTTTTGAACCCGGGAGGCTGAATGAATCTGCAGGGATGAGCGCATGCGTGTGGCAGGGCGTGCTTCCACGCTGGGCGTGCTTCCACGCTGGCCATGCTTGCTGATGGTGGCCGGGCTTCATCTCTATGCAGGTCCACTTGGCCACAGAGGTAATTTGATTATTGTTTTAATTCTCACTGCATGCCTTCATGGCTCCTTTAAGTTCAACCATTTCTACCCAGTAGAAAAATCTCAAACCCAAACCAAACAATGCTCAAAAGACCCAGAGGCACATGCTACACTTAGGCACAATGTTAATATAGGTATGTGCCATTGTGGCCTATAAGAATTTGATCTGGTTATTCGGGTGTTTTGGAACTACTAATTTAATTTGGAAAAAAAAAAGATTCAGGAAAACAATGTTTACAGTAAATCCTTCTTTAAAAACTATAGGTATAGTTTAAAGCTGTAAGTATAGTTTAAAGCTATAGGTATAGTTTTAAAATAGTTTAAAACTATAGATATAGGTTACCATAGGTAACCAGTTATCATCAGTAGAGTAAAAAACAAAACCACACTGCTCTCACACCGTTGCAAGTTTGTTTGCTAGCTATGTTATAGAAAATACTGGGTTGAACCCCAGGACATATCCCTAGGGATTTCATACAGAGGTGTTTGTATACACAGTGTCCTCCACTGTTCCCTAAGAAACCCCAGCTGCTTTTTCCTGGAGTGTTGTACACAGTCTTCTGTGTTCTCTTCCTATTCTGACCCCACCCAGCTCTCTTGAGGCAAGGACACCTTTGCCACCTTCCTTGGTGTTATCCTGGCGAAACCAATTGCTCTCCGCCTGCCTTTTCTGTCCCTTCGTGTCCCGACATAGCCTGGGTCCACTCCCCCCACACCTTATCAGTCCTTCCTGCTCTTGCAAAGACCCTCTTTCCTCCGAGGGGCGCCACTAATCCAGCTGTCGTTTCCCACTCCTCCTGGATTTGCTCCCTTTTCTCTTTTAGTATAACAACTTCCTGTAACTTAGATATACCTTTCTTTTGTTTTATTCTCTGAAAATTCTATACACGTACATACTATATATGGATCATGTACACCCCCATTCCCTCTCTCCAACTCCCCACAAGACACCCCCCGCAACCCAGCTCCCTGCCAACTCTGTCCTATTTCCCTCCCCTTTTCCTTCCTTTCTTCCTAACTTCCTTTTTTTTCCTTAATGCACCGACTCCTACTGGTGCTGCCAATGTGCACATGGGTCGTTCCCTGGGGTGTGCACAACCAAGAGCAGTGACAATGGTCTGTGTTGTTTGTGGGAGGACTCTCGGGCCTCCTTTACCACATGGAGCTATCCCAGACCTGGACTTGAAGTTCTGTTTAATAACGCCTGGTTCCGGACAGCAGCATTACCTCCCGCCCCCCCTTGCTGGGTACTTTCATCTAAACTGTACTTATCATTTCTGCTGGAGACTGTGTAGCTCTGGAATCCACACTGAACAATTATTCCTGGACCTTCTAATCCCCTTCATCTCCTACTGAGCACACAGAGCACACTCACTTAGGCCATACCCTTGGCCTGTCTATACTTCAATTCTTTATGGTAGTTTTTACATTGTTTGCGAATCGCATTATTGTACACTAAGGGATTTTTAGTGTAGCATGTGCGTCCAGGTCCTTTGTGCATTGTTTGGTGTAGGTTTGAGATTTTTCTAATGAGTAGAAATGGTTGCACTTCTGGTGGGAACAACATGAAGACATGCAGTGAGTATAGAAGGACAATCAAATTACCTCTGTGGTCAAGTGGACCTCCACAGAAATGAAGGCAGGAGATAAAGGTGGTTTGGTTTCCTGGGATGGCTATGTCTGGCCTGAAGTTAGTCTTTCAACTCTCTGTCTCTATCTGTCTATCTCTGTCTGTCTGTCTCTGTCTGTCTCTGTCTGTCTCTGTCTGTCTGTCTGTCTGTCTGTCTGTCTGTCTGTCTGTCTCTCTCTCTCTCTCTCTCTCTCTCTCTCACACACACACACACACACACACACACACACACACACACACACACACACACACACACACACACTTTCTCTCTCTCCCCTAAGTTATAATTGGGGTTTTTTGGTTTTGGTTTTTCAAGACAGGGTTTCTCTGCAGCCATGGCTGTCCTGGACTTGCTTTATAGATCAGGCTGCCCTCAAATTTAGTGATCTGTCTGCCTTTGCTTCCCTGAGTGCTGGGAATAAAGCCGTGTACCACCACACACTTCAATTCTTTTTTTTTTTTTTTCTGAGACTGGGTTTCTCTGTGTAGCCTTGGCTATCCTGGAGTCACTTTGTAGACCAGGCTAGCTTCAAACTCACAGAGATCTGCCTGCTTCCACTCCCTGAGTACTAGGATTACAGGCGTGCACCTCTGCACCTGGGTACTTCAATTATTTATGGTAGTTTTTTTACATTGTTTCAACATCACATTATTGTGTACTAAATAACTGATTTTTAACTCTTAAGCCCTGGTCTTTCTGGTACTGGGGGAGGTGTTTAGCCCTCATAGCTCTGGGTTCCCTGTGGAAGACGTCTCCTTCCATATACTTAGTCTCTGCTCCCATCCCACATGGCTCCCCTTAGAGAAGTGAGTAATGGAGGCACACCGTTGGCCACATTTGCTTTCTGATCGAAGCACAGTTGACTATCTCCCCTGCAATGACCAGCCAATACAACCTCAAAATCAAGTTTCTTTGTTCTCCTTAAGGCTGTCTTGATATCTTAATTGCATAAAAGAGACAAAAGTCCCTACTCTTCTAGAATCTACTTTCCTCTTCAATGCTTTTGATAATAATGCAATTACACTAATGATGTGCTCGTAATAATGCAGGTAATCATAGCTAATGTTTGCTGTATACTAGTTGTGATGTGTAATTAATTGCTTTATGTGCATTATTCCACTATCCCCAATAACTCTACAAATAATTGTAGAGCACAAATAATTGTACTCTCTTCCCCTGACCCACAGTGAATACAGTTTTTATTAGTTTGCTAACTCACTTTAGTCTATATAACGCAGAGGGGCAGAATTTATACTCTTGTCTCCCTGGTCTCAACCCCATTCTTGAATTATGATGCTGAGCCAATAATTAATTCCCCACACTAGAGGTCACTGTCTTCCCCCTACCCCCTGATAGGTCTGTTCCTATCCCACTTCCTAACCACACCTTCCCAAGTTCCCACCTGCAGCTCAGAGCTACCACCCACTGTCCCCTGCACTAGCTCCTCAATTCATAGCTTGGACTGGAGAAATGACCGAGCAGTTAGGAGTGCTTCCTGCTCTTCCAGAGACACAACTTCAGTTCCCATCACCCAGGTAGGGTGGCTCAAAACTACCTATAACTCCAGCTCCAGAGGATCTAACATCCTCTTCTAGTTGAGGGTACCTACAGTCAGGTAAGGTCCAGGGGAGCCCAGTAACTTGTCTTGGGTAATACAGTAAGTGTTCCATACGAGATGTTGACTCCATAATGACCTTGCTGCAATTCTCCTGCCTCTTATAATTGTGCCTAAGAATGAAATTGGGATACATAGGCCATATGTGGCCAATTGTGCCAATAATTTTCTGTATCTTTATATAGAAATCTCACCTCCTTGTGTTTCCGGTGAGAAGGAAAGAAGATGGTCCAAGGTATCCTTAATGATCTTTCTATAAATTATACAAAGAAAGATGGGATATATACAATCAAAGGATGTGGGTCTAAAGCAGCCAGACCCACTCATAGCAGCTCCTGAGGATGACACCTGAGTGTTGTTCAGACATCATGCCCAGATGTCACTTCATGATGCCATGCTCCTAACCTGGGTCCTCTAAGCATCTCCAAAGGCGGGTTTTTTTGTTTTGTTTTGTTTTGTTTTGTTTTCTGGCTCTGGGACAATTTATGCACTGCCTTGTGTTGGGGGAGTCATTTGTCCCAACTTGCTCACTAAAGACATGGGCGCTTTTAAAGACTTCATAAAAGATCCTTTCCACCAAGCAGATGCTAATCCATCTTTTATCTGTTGGAAATGGCTGTGCTCTGAGCAGGAGAAGCCCAGCACCACCATCTATGAAGAGCCAATTGGTAGGGACAAAGACAAGCCTTCCCTGGTGACCTCATGGTTGTAGTGCTTTTGATAATAATGATATGAGGTCATGGGAGCTGGGGTGCACCACTCAAAGCCACACTGAAGACCTGCTTTTGGAGCAATGACACTATCACACCCCAGCATCTACCTGAAGGTAGTGACAGGAGCTTGCAGCTCACGGTACTTTCCTGACCAATACCAATCAGTAGAGGCATCATAGAAGCCTCAGGAAATAAAGTCTCAGGCCAGATCTGCAAAGGCAAACCTACAACAAAGTCACACACACACACACACACACACACACACACACACACACACACACCTGTCTGAGATGCCTAGGTCTGGCCTCTGCTCAGCCCAGTTCAGTTAGCACCAATGACTTGTCATTTCCTCCATGGGCTTTCTGGCAGGTTTCCAATCTGAGCCTTATCTATAAACTGGAATGAGACATCTTACCCCCTAGGGCTAGTTGGAGAATTAAGTGAGATCAGATGTATATTTTTTAAAGACTATAAAAGGGCTCTCCACAGAATCTGGCTCATGGTGATTAGCAAGCATGAGATCCCTGCTTCCCACTGTTCTAGAAACTGTCAGTAGCAGAAAAGAACAATGGATGTATTTTCTCTTTGACAACAAGAGGCTCCTATGCAACAAGAACTGAAGAAAGAGGGAAGAGAGATAAATACCACCAAGGATGTTTGAAAAGGCAACAGGGAAACAATATTTTATGTTCACTCAAAACACATGTGTAATATATATGTGTGCACACATACATATATACATACACATATGATTTCAAAGAAGTTATGGCGCTTTGGGTAATAATACTCTCCTATGCACACCCAAAAAGCCATAGACCGTTTAACAAAAACACAAAGCCAAGTGTGAGTAACCTCCCCTAGAGTTGTTGGTATGTGGAGCCCAGGAAACTCCTCAAACCATATAGGCCCTTGTCACTGTCCTTGGTGGTCTCCCAGTAAGGTAAGACTCCACTGCTGAAGATGTCACATGTGTTGGACATGGGACTTAGAGGAGTTAAGTTGGAACTGACCTGGAAGCCTCTCTCCTGAAGACTGGCTCTCACAGAAGGTGCTATGCAAGCCGCCAAAGGAGCAAAGCAATCTCCACAGTTCTGGAAGGATCAGTATCAGCTCACGACCAAGTTCTCACCGACAAAGATTTATTTACCACAGAGGGACAAAAGAGAGGAAATAAAAAGACAAAAACAGGAAAGAAAGGACAAGGGGGAAGGGAAAGGAACAAGGAAGAGGTGGAAAGGGTCATTTGTTCTAGAGGAGGAGACAGAAGACTGGCTCTGGAGAGAGAGGAGACAGGCGTGGTCCATAGGAAAATGGCAGTTTATAAAGGTAAAAGGGAAACCTGTGTTAAAATGAGGTATTTAAGCCAGGTGTGGTGGCACATGTCTTTAATCCCAGCACTCAGGAGGCAGAGGCAGGTGCATCATTGTGAATTCGAGGCCAGCCTGGTCTACAAATCGAGTCCAGGACAGCCAAGGCTACACAGAGAAACCCTGTCTTGAAAAACAAAAAATGAGGTATTTAATTTTAATTGGGCATGTTAAATAGGTGAGCCAAAGGGGCTTTTGATTGCTGGACTTTGGTGGTCAGCCTCAGGATGAGGAAGTGGTCAAATAAGGGAATAGACTGTGGGAGCTAGCTTTAGGAATGGCATCTAAGGGGTTTTAGCTAGGCGGAGGGAACGGGAAGGCCTGCCAGAGCCATGTTTACCATGCTCGGACTGGTCAGAGTCCCTTCAAGTCCTACCTACCCATCAAGCTTATGATCCATAACAATGATGAGCCTGCTTAGATATCCCCAAGGGTACAATGGTGGCACTTATATCTTAGGGGCAACCAACAGCTACCTAGTTGTACTCAAGGCCCACTCATTTGAAGAGAATTCTTGCCTGGTCCTATAAACCTAGCCAGGTACAAATGACTGGTGAAGTCATAAGCCCTCAAAAAGAACCTACCATAGCCACTTTCCAAAACCAGTCTGTACACACACAGTTAAGAGTAGTTTTCACAGAGGGATAGAGGTGAGGACATCCTATTGGGACTCTAGGTGACAGGAGTATGGGAGATTGGGGAAATAGAATGATCCAGAGGGTCCTAGAAACATACAAGAAGAACACTATGACAGGCGCATCTGGGCCCAGGGGTTCTGCTCAAACTATGGCACCAACCAAGGACAATGTGTGCAATAAGCATAAAACCCCTACCTAGATCCAGCCAATGGACAGGACATTCTCCACAGTTAAGTGGAAAGTGGGGACTGGCTTTCACACGAACTCTGGTGCCCCATATTTGACCACGTTCCCTTGATGGGGAGGCCCGGTAGCACGCAGAGGAAGGATAGCAGGCTATCAAGAAGAGACTTGATACCCTATGAGCATATACAGGGGGAAGAGGTCCCCCTCAGTCACAGTCATAGGGGAGGGGAGTAAGGGGAAAATGGGAGGGAAGGAAGAATGGGAGGATACAAGAGATGGGATAACAGTTGAGATGTAATATGAATATTATCAATTAAAAAAAAGATAGTGTTTTAAAAAAAAAAAAAAAAGAGTAGTTTTCACCCCTCACCAAAGAAGAATCTTTTTACAGCAGCAGGACACTGCTATAGAAACCCATAACGGGGCAAAATGTAGATAATATGACCACGGGGTGCCCAACCCAAGTTAATACATTTACAACACAACCCCTCTGCCTAAGGTTGAGAGAACGCCACAGAAGAGAGACCGTTTCTAATGACTCTCCAGCTCCTGTAGAATCCACTTTCTGATTTATCAATTTGAACGACTCAAAATGTTCACCATTTACTTTTTAGTAAATCACTAGTTTTAATTCAATAAAATGACAGCAAACAGACATGAACAGATACCTGTTGATGTCTGCACAGCAGTGTTCACAGAGGCACAGTGAAGGAGAGATAAACCTGTTTTTTAGGATCTCAAGTGTGGGATCGGAATGGTCTTGTGAGAGAACAGGTGATGTTAATCCACTTGAAGACCAACCTCCTCGTGCAGGAGCTTGATTGTTGCCAGCTGAAAAGATCCCATGAATAGACTCTGGGGCTTGATACATAAATGACCCGAAAACAGGAGGCAGGGCTTTCTGGAGACTTGGGATAGTTTTGGCTGTTCATCGCTGCACTTCGAGAAGCTCCTAGAGAGAACCGCTCGAGGGAAGGCTTCAGGGCTCTAGCTTCTGCTGAGGTTCCGGGTTCTGGTTACTCCAGGTTCCAGCAGAAGAAATCCTGCTGATTACACCAGGAGAATTGCTCCTCGGAACTGATATTCTTACAGTTTTGTTATTGTGTTCTTTAATCCTCTTTTCCTATTGTTTTGGTTAGTCAGGTTATAAGTGGCGTATGCTCGGCTAATAGGTTATAATAAAATATATTGGTTAAGGAAACTGAGTCTACAGCACAGCCCACTAAAGCCCTGGTGGAAGTGTCATTAATGAATGTGTGGATGAACAAAGATTGGTATTTCAGTGGGGGCGGGCTATTTTTCAGCTAATTTCAGGAAAGGAAATTCTTACACATGCTACAACACAGGTAAACCCTGAAGACAGTGAAATAACCCTGTGTCAGTGAAATAAGAGACAAATACTGCATGATCTCAGCTATACAATGTTCCTTTTATAGTCACCATCATATAGACAATGAGTGGAATGCTGGTTTCCAAGAGCCAGGTAGGAGAAACAGGACACTAGCATTTAATAGACATAGGCATTAATTCTGGAAGGTGAAAACGTGTCACAGATGGGTAGTAGTGATGGTTGTACCACAGTGGAAGGACCCTAGATCCCCACCTAATTCTACTGAGGTCTTCATGTGAAAAGGATTGGGATGGTAAATTTCATTATACATACATATACATTTCATTATGTATACATATATATCCATGATCTACCATAGTTATCCATGATTTACAATCTGTGTGTATCCCTGGCTGTCCTGGACTCACTTTGTAGATCAGGCTGGCCTTGAACTCACAGAGATCTACCTGCCTCTGCCTCCCGAGTGCTGGCATTAAAGGTGTGCACCACCCTGCCTGCCTCTTTTTTAAGTATTTTTAAGAAGCCTGAAAGGGCAGTGTTGTGTAATAGTTTCCTCCCAGACTAAACCATTCCTTCTTGCAGGAAGCTCCTGAAACAGCAAGGTAAACAACTAAAAACAGCTTCAGGAAGTTCCTGAAGCTGACCAGATTCGCTAGGCCCTTTCCTGCCAGAAAAATCAGTGAAAGCTGAGAATCCCTCTGAGACTAAAGGACCCTGAGCTACAAAGAAAACCCTGAGATCAGACCTGTGGCCTATAAGAAGCAGAACCCAGCAGAGCTGTCTGGAAGATACTTAGACCAGAGTACTTGGAAAGGATGCTCTCCAACCTGTTGGCTATTCAGGGTGTTCCAGGTTCCCAGCTGGGTGAGCTATCATCACCCATGCTGGGGTGGGCCTTGGTGATGCGTCTACCTTTGAGTCATTTCTGCTGCTAAAAATGACCCCTCACCCATAGTCCTATAAGTGACCTTAATAAAACTCCCTGGTTCACCAAGGTGGACTCTGGCGTTTCGGGTCCTTTGGTCTGTTGTGTGTTCCTTCTCTGAGGTAAGTAGACAAGTCTCTTGCCTCTCCCCAACAGACAGCAACATGTCCTTCAGCATCAGCTCCGTCTTAGGCCAACTTGTACTGTGGAAGCATCTAGAAATCTTAAGGACTAACTTTCTGTCACTGTGACAAAATACTTGAGATAAACAATTTAGGAGGCAGGAGGAGTTTTTGGCCCGTGGTTTCACAGATTCTGGTCAGTATTTAACTATGTCCATCGCTTTTGGATCTGCACAGAGGCAACACATCATAGTGTGGAGTGTGCAGGAAGGCAAGGCTACCTAGATCATGGTGCCTGGAGGCAGCTGGATCTCCTGTGAGTTCCAGGCCAGCCTGTCTCAAACAGCAACAACAAAGCAAAACTGAAAAGAAACAGCAAAAACCACAGAGCAATCAGAAAAAAAAAAACTTGCTTATAGGTTGGAAGAACTAATAATACACAGACTCAATATAATCCCTATCTGAATTTCAATTTTTTTCAACAGAAGTTAAAAAAAAAAAAAAAGAATCCTGAAATTCACATGTAACTACAAAAAGATCTGCATAGCTAAGGCAATTTTGAGGGGAAAAAAATGAAGCTGGAGGCACTACATTTCCTGACTTCTAATTATACTCCAGAGCCATAGGATGGAAATAGCACGGAGCTGGCACTAAAGGAGACGCACAGACCAATGCAACAGAAAAATCGGTAATAAACCCACAAATATAGAGCCGGCTGCTTTTGACAAGGACACCAAGAACACATGTGGAAACATTGTCGCAAAGACTGGGTATCCACGTGACAAAGGAGAAACTTGGCCTTTATCTTGTAGCAGACCAAAATCAATTCAACCCAACATTGATTAAAGCCTTAAACACAGCTGGCCTGTTTAGCCTACTTCAGGACTACATGTCCTGCTACTGCCCTCTAGCACCCCTTCTTCAGGCAGGGACCCCAGACTCACAGACCTCTAACTCTACCCACCCTACAGCATGTCTGAGGACCATGGTACTGGCCACCCTCTTATCCACTGGAGCATGGAGGACCTACCAGAGGCCTCATGCATGAAGAAAGATTACTGTCCCTCCTTTAGAAGCCGTCAACTGCCTATATGGCCTCTCAGTTAGGGTTAGGCCCTTGGGAGCCCCTACAGGACCCACGATGGACAGTTGGCTGGCTTGCTCTTGTGCCGGTCTTGTTCAGACAACGGCAGCGTCTGTGAGTTCTCGAGTGCATCTGCCCTGCTGTGTCCATAAGGCACTTCCACAGCAGTCTTCCCCAACTTCAGTCTCTCCATGTCCTCTTCCACAATGCTCACTGAACTTTTGGAGGAAGAGAATGTGATATAGATGTCCCATTTATGGCCGACTACTCCAGAGCCACTTGTTCTCTGCACTTTGACCCACGTATGAGTCTCTGTGTTAACCACTGTCAACTAAAAAAAAAAAAAAAGAATCATCTATAATGAGGTGTGAGAGCTGCATTAATCTGTAAGGATAAGTAGAAGGCAGTTTGTTGCCTTATCCATGTATTGAAGTGCGAGTAAAAGGTTCTCTCTTAGGGTCTATGACCTTTCTAGCCACAGTTTCTTGCTCAGGTTTATAGTATCATGCATGAATTCTCGCCTGTGGAGCAGCCCTTAAGTCCAATTAGGCTATTGGTTAACATTCATATCACTGTTCCATTAATACACTTAATACATTAATAGGCAATGACTTACCAGGTCAGTCACTATTATAGCTGGCAGGGATCACAACTAGTATGTCCATTTTCCCCCCTCTCCCAACATAGCACTTCCTAGCACTATGAAACCTGCCCAACAAAGAAGAAGATTCCACATCAGTTAGTCTGATTTTTCCATATGTACTGTGACCAACATGTGTACTGTCCTCAGCAATAGTGTCTTACCGTAAAGCTCCAGTGGGCAACCAAGACCAACGGCAATAGCCTTATTGTCAGTAGACTATAGACAATATTGTTTTGGGGATCTTTTAGACCTTTCTAAGCAACAAGTGAACAGGAGAGCATCCCACACCTAGGGCGGGGCTTTGTGTTATCTTAATGTATCACGGAGAAGCATTAGCCTCTTGTATAAGGTAACTCCAATTAAACTCTTTTGGATATGTCTATATATGCTTATAAAATAAGAGATTTTCACTGCTTTTTCAGACAGCCTTTATATTGGTTTACTTTAACCTGTCCCAACCTTATTAATATCTCTTCATCCCCTCCCCCACCTAAACCCCTCCATTTTTTCTATTCTCCACTTCATGTCTAACCTGTACTCTAAAGCTCTTGCTAAAGTTCTGCCCCCACCTGTCATGACCCCTTTTTTCCAAGCTAAACGTGTATGTCTAAAGATTCAAAACTAGGATTCACAAATAAGAAAGAACAACAACAAAAAAAAATGTTTGTCTGTCTGGGTCAGGTTTACTACTCTCAATCAAATACCAAATCTTCACTTCTTAGTCTAACATCTTCTCCAAATTCATAACAACATCTCTACCCAAAGATCTGCTAGACACCCGAACCTTGAGCATCCAGAACAGAATTGCTCACCTCATAAGCTAATGCTCCAAACCAGCCTCCCTTGTTCTCCATGTCTGTACCCAGCTGCTTAAGCCAAAATTCCAGTAGACATTCATAATTTTTGCTTTCCATTATCGTTGTGACTTCCATTGGCAATATGATTTTTTCCCTGACTCAAAATGCATCACAAGCCCATGCTTTTATCTCATTAGCCATGTCTCTGGCACAGGCTTCAAGTACCAGATCCTCTTTTTTTATGTTGTGGCAGCTACATGCCTACTTCCTCCTCTTCCTTGGATGACCGGAACATCTCACTCTTTTGCTTAAAACGTTTTCGAAACTGCCATTCCTCCTAAACAGCATCCAGGCTCACTCTGCAGAGGCCTTCAGTGCTCTGCGTGACCTGATCTGCCGCTCTTCAGCCCCTCTGTTTGCCCCTCTTCTGCCAACCCCTTCTGTCATAGGCTCTTCTCACTCCCCAGCACAGCCCTGTTCCATCCAGGGTATCATAGGCTGGTTCCCCTTTGCAGATGCGTTACCTTTCTTGACTGGCCCTTCTAACTACCCTCCTGTGGGGTGAGAATAAACTACATGCCACCATAATCTTTTTCTGAAGGAGCCTTATTACATTCTGAAGTTACATCATTGATTCATTCATCTGTCGGATGGGCATCTCTACACTGTGAGCTATATGTGCACAAGGTACTTGGCTACTCGGTTTTTCACAATATCTTTCATACTGTCCAGAATGAATGAATGAATGAATGAATAATCATTGAATGAAAAAGCAGAGGAAGTGATAATTCGGGATAAACTGATAACTCCAAGAAAGTCAAAAAGAAAAAAATATTATGAGAAATATGTTGCTAGGCAAATTGTATTTATATTCACTCAATGTCAGTATCTCTGTATCTCCAAAGACGCCAAGGCTCAGTCCAGAACAGAGTTCATTGTCTCAGTTGGATGCCCAGGCCAGGCCGTACATTCTTTGATGTTGCAGATTTTTACCTAAAGGTTCTCGGCCAATCTTCAGGAGGGATCACTCAATGCAGGCAGGGTGGCAGGTGCCCACAGGCTTTGCTCCTGGCTGCTTTGTGAATAAAAAAGGAAGGCCATGCTCTGGATCTCTCTGCTCTGCTGTTGGCCCACATGATAAGATACGTGGATGTGTGCCTTTTAATATTCCATTCATAGGAGGGAGGTTCGATTGCAAGAATCCTAGTGTCAAAATTTAAAATCTAGAGTCCTTGCTGTCCAATTCAGCCCGAGGACAACAGCAGGCCACACTGGTGATTTATGACCCTTCTCTTTTATGATCTCTTTTTATTGTTTTTTTAAATTATGTTCCCTTACTGTATGTCTATGAAGCACTACTCAAGGCAGAACTATTTATTAGTTCTGTGTTGAGCGTAGTGTCAGAATTTTAAGTGCAAAACCTGTTCAGTGACATATGTTGCTGTGTTGCCTTCTCATCTTCTTCTTTTGAGATGCCTGTCTAAGAAATGTAGGCTGTGTGGAAAGAACAAGAGGCTAACGGTGACCACTGAATAATAGGCTCCCTGCAGCCAGTGTAAGGCTTGTCAGCCATGGCAAAAACCAATTGGCTCTCCATCTTACAGGGACATAGACAATAAAGTTTAGCATCTTATCATATCTGTCCACCTCACCAGCTTGCAATATAGGAACTGCTAAATAAAGGGACTCTGGCTCTTAGTCCAATCAATGCCCTCCCCAACTTACCACTCTGCCCGGAGCATGGTAAGACCATCCTGAAAGCCTGAGTCATGGAAAGCACACAAACATAGGAAATAAGAAAGAAGTGTGTAGGCTGGGTGGGTGCCATGTCTGCTCATTGGCCACCTACGGAGGTCAAATCTTGTGCATCTGGGAGACATATCAGAGAAGCAGCCCTTGTTTGTAGAGTTTACTATCTCAAGAAAGGCCACTCAAAATTGATCTACAGCAGGTGATCACGAGGTACACTCCTGTGTCCCTCTTCTCTACCACTGGGTGCCTAGAATGCCAACCCACTAGGACCTACCAGATTTCACCTCACACAGGTGTCTGCTCCATGGTAAAATCAGTTGTATGGTGGAAAGAACAGAGCATGTAAGCAAGAACAAAAAATGGGACTGTTGGGGTATGCTGGAGGATGTGGCCCATGGTGGGTGGGTGAGTGGGTGGGTACCATGGACAGCAGTACTTCCAAAAGTCACCCACTGTGCGACTTTGGCTATTCCCAAGTTATAGAGGAGGCAGGGGAATACCAGCTGTGGTAAAAGTTGAAGAGATAGCGCTGGAGGCAGGCCTGCATGAGAAGAGTGTGAGCAGGCAGGGGTAGTCCATCCTCTTTGCAGAGCCATAGGGATGCTGTGCCTGGAAAGATGGTGGCAGTGGGGAAGGGAAGCACAGTGGCTTCAGGGTGGATCTTGAAGCTGTCGCCAACAGAATTTACTTGTGGATTTGACACAGAGGAACCCAGGATCTTCTGAAATGTGACTGGGCCAGCTGAAGGAAGGATAAGTAGATTTGAGGAGAGCTGCAAGGTTTGACTTTTTGGCATCCAGCAGATAAACACATTCTATGACTTTCCCAATACCTAAGTAGAAGTCCCCAATTACTTTGCTACCTACAGAGAGAGACCCCCAAGGCACAGAGTAGGGCTTGTTTTGTTGAATGGCCACTAGTCTCCTGTATAGTGGTGGGGGCTTGGGAAGAGCCAAGGTCACACGTGGCTGGTATTTGGAGGTACGGTCACCTACGAAATTTTGAGGTTGCATAACTGCTTTAATTCTTTATGCTAAACCAACAGAGATGGTATTATGAACAACAGGATAAAATGGCTGACCCTTTCTAATCCCAGCCTCAGTCCTTTTCCCCAGGAAAGCAGAGCACAGAGTTACTGAGGTTGCCAGTTGTGCGAGCTTCTCTGACCAAGCTCCCAGTCCACCTCTCCAGATGTTTGTGTTTGCTCTTCATGCTCTTGGATTTTACTTCATTTCCTTCTTCCTGAAGTAGTTCTTCTTCTTCTGCTTCTTCTTCTTCTGCTGCTTCTTCTTCTTCTTCTGCTTCTTCTTCTGCTTCTGCTTCTTCTTCTTCTTCTTCTTCTTCTTCTTCTTCTTCTTCTGTTATATTCTCTCCAGAGGCTAGCCTCAGGACAAGCCACAAATGTTCTACTCCTTAGCTGAGACACTCTATAAAGAAGATGTCAAAAGGCAGAAATATGATTGTCAGAACATGAGGATCTTTTGGCCTCGGAGAAGCCTGACAGCCAGGATGTCTCAATGCCCCGGGGACTACCCTGTCTCCCTCTACTGCAGAATCTTCTGTCCATTTCAAGCTAGGCTCCCACATAAAATTGAGTGTAGCTCAAACAGTGCTGGACATGGCCTCCTGTATCCGTCACCCTCGCTATCAGTTAAGGTGCCTGCCACATGGCACTGTGATTATTGCCCCCCATTAAACTGAGTGACAGCAGGTGGTCCTAGGACTTATGTGTCAGGCAAGACAGTTGGAGCAATGAAAATGGGATTAGGATTGATACGATGGGTAGCGGGAGCCAAGTGCAGTTGTGAGCATGATGAAGAAGGGGTTGTGAGGGAAATGGTCAGCAGTGGAGCCTACTGGGTCCAGGAGGACAGTGAGCATGGCTGGAGGAGGGCTGGCAGTGGACAGACCCTTATACATGAGAATCAACAAGAGCAGATGACAGACACTCAGATGGGGATGGACAGGAGTGATGATGCTATCCTGGGCAGCAGCTGAGACTGAATCCAGGGTACCAGATGTGGAGGTCTGAACTCTACCCACAGGCTCTCACCTTTAGCACAAGATTTGCTGACACTAAGCCAAAATTAACATCATCTCTGGGACCTCCCAGGACATAGAAATAGCCGGAGGCTTACAGTGGGAAAGCAGATGCTGAATCAAGAGACACATCTACAGAAGTAGTTCAGCACAGTGCTGGTCCGCCACCTCTACACCTCCATTCTTATAACCTTGGTTCTTAGACACATTCCTCTAACAATCCCAGCCATATGGAAGTCTAACACCACAGAAGGTAGTGCTCTGACAAGAAAATTTAGTTTAGTTTAGCTCAAGTAATCTGTTTTAAAATATACTTTTTTAAGTAGAACAAATTTTAATTCTTTAAAGAATTCCCATGGTGCTTTGTCTGGTGGCATTAAAACACATTTAACCCCTGAATTTTGTAGAAGACTCAACTTATATTTTAAGGAAAGGACTTCTCAATTTTTAAAAAGAAACTTGCTGCAATGCAGCTCAATAAAAGAATAAGTTCAAGGACCTCAATAGAGCAGGGATTAAGGACAATTAGTAAGTAGGACCTCCTGGATCTAAAAAATTTCTACAGAACAGGGGACACCATCATTCAAACAAAGTAGTAACCTATAGAATGAGGGAAAATCTTTATCAATTGCACACCTGACAGTGAGTTAGTATCTAGAATATAAGAAGTAAAACAAAACAGACAAACCGAACAGGCTGCAGAATGGTACAGTCACTGTGGAAGTCAGTGTGAGGTTCCTCAGGAAGATAGATCTGCCCCGAGATCCAGCTATACCACTCTCGGGCGTAAACCCCAAAGACTTTCCATCTTACTACAGAGACCCTTGTTCCTGCATTTTCATTGCTGCTTGTTGCAGTTATTTTACCAGTATGACTTAATAATGTTTATTATTAGGCCTATAATTATTATTACAGCCGTATTTTCTAACCCACTAACAATCAATCAAGACACAAACACCTGTTATATTTTAAAACAGGGCAGATATTAATCCCCTAAACTACTTCCCATAGCTGGGCAGGTATGGGATACCTGTCCCAATCCCATCCCTTCTGGTTCTAATAATTTCTATCAAGCTACCTTCCATCCATAATCCCAAATTCTTGCTAATTATCATCATCTGGGCCAAATCCTCCATCCATGCTGGCCATGTGCTTCTCCTCCACCTAACCCATGGTGCAGGCTTCTTCTTCCTCTCCTCTCCTCTGGTTTCTCCTCCTCCCAAGATTCTGTCTTCCCAAGACCTGAAACCTTACCCACACCTATCTCATTTGCCCTGCCCAGGTGTGATGGCCTTTTATTGGTCAAACAGGTTAGGCTCTTAGGCAAGGTACAGGTGGGGCACAGAGACAGCAAATAATAATTAGCATCAAAATACATCAGACCAACCTCTAATAGCCACTTTATTCAGAATAGCCAGAAATTAGAAACAGAGACTAGATGTCCATCAGCTAATGATGGACAATGAAAATGTGGCACATTTACATGATGGACTATTATTCTGCTGCTAAGGAAAATGAAATGATAATATTTGTAGATAAATGGATGGATATAGAAACAATCATCCAGGGTGAGGTAAAAAGACACACATTGCATATTTTCTCTTATATAGGGATGTTAGCTTTTAAGCTTTAGGTATATGTGTCTCATTAAAATATCTACAGAAGTTAGGTACCAGAAGGGAGGAGAGGATCTCCCAGGGAAAGGGAAATAAAATACAGTGGCACAAAGGATAAAGGGGAAACTAAAATAGTGGGATTAAATGGAGAAGGGATGGGCAGGCAGAGTAAAGGAGGGACTATGAGGACACTAAAGGCCTTCTGAAAAGCTATATAGAAACCTACTACCTTAGAAGCTTCCTAAAATATGCACATATAAAAAAGGAATTCTAGTGGAGTTTCCATATAATGGGGAAGACAGTGCCCCAATTAGACATCATATACTAACAAGCAAAACCCCCAGTACCGGGAATGGGTTACATTTTGTTGAGTCATTGGTCCTAGGGGTTCTCATAGATTCCTCAAATTTACAGGCTACTGCCAATACTATTGATTACCCTCTGCAATATGAAGAAATGGAGCTGGTGCCAAACTACAAGTTTCGCCCCCACTGAGGAGAGTGAGTACTGCTGGAAGGCACTGTGCATGACACCCTAAGAGAAAAGTAATTGTTAGTCACACCCAGCTGCAAGACCTGGAACTCTAATAGCAACCTGTCTGCAAGACATAGTGGTGCAACTGTGGCACACACGTCTACAGAAGTTATCAACTGCTTTGTTTTTTATTGGATTGAAGGCCCACTCCATGAGATGAAACCTGTACCAGACACTGTTAGCGGGGCCGAGAACCTGAGACTATAAACGTCCTGAGCCCTAAGGGAAAACCTACTACTGCTGTTCTACCAAAGGAACATAGCAATGGACAACTCCCGGTGACACATATCAGTGCCTTGCTCAACCCACATCAGAAAAGCTTCTTGCAGTAAATTGTAATTAACACAGAGCCCCAGGAGTGTACAGTGGGCAGAAAGTGAGAGACCTTTCAGCATTCAAAACTGGGATGCCTTATTCACACCCTCGGGGATCTATGTGGAAGAAGAGTTAGAAAGACTGTAAGAGGCAGAGATGGTGGAAAAATCCAAGAAAATAGTGCTCTCCAGACACAGCATAGCGACTGCACACGTGCGCTCACAGAGACTGTGACTACATACATAGGATATATATAAGCTCAAGTCAGACAAAACCCCAGTACAGAGAAGGACAAAGTCCCACTCCTAACCAAGACGTATTTCTAACTGACACCTGGTGGGAGAGAATCAATAAGTTTTCCCCAAAATGCAGTGACACTGTGTGGTGGTTTGAATAGGTTTGGCCCTCGTAGATTCATGTATTCCAATGCTTGGCCATGGGGTGTGGCACCATTAGGAGGTGTGGCCTTATTGGAGTATGTGTGGCCTTGTTGGAGGAAGTGGGGCACTGTGTAGGCAGGCTTTGGGGTTTCCTCTGCTAAGCTCTGCCCGTTGTGGAATCAGAGTCTCCTTCTGCTACTTTTTGGATGAAGATGTAGAACTCTTGGCTCCTCCAGCACTATGTCTACCTGCATGCTGCCATGCTTCCCACCATGATGAAAATGGACTAAACCTCTGAAACTGTAAACCAGACCCAATTAAATATTTGCTTCCTGAGCCATAGGTGCAGGAGCTATGATATACATGTATTGATTAGCGTTGGGATCCCCCATTGATTTCTGCACTGTGTCCAGCTGTGGTTTTCTGTGATGGTCTCCATTTGCTGTGAAGAAAGGCTTCTTTGATTTGGGAGGGGTGGGGGTGGGGAGGGGGTAGCTACACCTATGGGTGAGTATTAGGATAAGATTTAGAATGTAGTAAGGAATTATGCTGGTCTAGCAAAGTGGTGCTAGTAGAATTTATCTCAGATCCATGACCATTTCTAGTACCGGGCATAGTTTTCCTTCTGTTGAGTGAGCCGTAAGTCCAATTAGACATCAGTTGGCTACCACCAATATGTGAGTGACACTATTGCACCTCACAGATATCTTGCCATACCATAGGTCATTGCTGTGGGTCATAGGTGTCATAGCTTGGTAGGACTGTAAATTACTTCTCCTTTGGCAGCTTCCATAGTGTTTTCAGGTGTCGTGGAAGCTAGATTGCAGGAAAAAGGCTTTCAGGTCATATCCTGTGTCCTAAGTGTGGTGTCCTCAGCAACCTCTGAGAGGCAACCAAGGGCTCCATTTTGGGGGAAGTCACTTGAACTAACCTGACCACCTAGTCTAAGGGAGATTTCTTACATTTGTACTAGAGTTTTTGTTAGTCTTTGGTTCTTCTGGAGAACATTGTCAGTGCAAGTATCATAAGTTTTTTAAGGATATATTTATCTAGCCAGGCGGTGGTGATGAACACCTTTAATCCCAGCACTCAGGAGGCAGAGGCTGGTGGATTGCCGTGAGTTCGAGGCCAGCCTGGTCTACAAAGGAAGTCCAGGACGGCCAGGGCTACACAGAGAAACCCTGTCTTGAAAAACAAACAGACAAAAAAAGATATATTTATCTAACTACAAATAGGCAAATATATGTCTGTGTACATATGTATGCACATATACTTATTTAGTATATATAATTTTTGGTAAATATAAAATGATTCCTTGAGGGTTTATCAAATACCATTGGTTGTAATTGTCCTTCTTCCCTCCCTCCCTGCTGGTTAATTTTTGTCAACCTGACACAAGTTAGAATCATCTGATAGGAGGGAACCTGTACTGAGAAAACATCTCTATAAGACAAGCCTATACCCTAGCCTGTGGAGCTTTTTTTTTTTTTTTTTAATGTGGGAGAGCCAGCCCACTGTAAGTGGTGCCACCCCTAGGCAGATAGATCTGAGATGTATAAGAAAAGAGCAGAACATGCCATGAGGAACAGGCCGATAGGCAGCACCCTCCATGGTCTCTGCTTTAGCTCCTGTCTTCCTTTTCCTGCTCCTCCATCCCTTAAGGATGGACTGTAAGCTTTGAGATGAGACTAACTCTCTTCTCCTCTCAAAGCTGCTTTTATTCATCATGGCGTATGCCTCTCCCCGTTTTTCTGTTTCCCACTTCGTATCGCCTGTATCCTGCCATTCCCTCCTCAGACTCCCCCTTTTTCTACCTATGGTCCCTTTATACTTTCCTGGATGTTTTTGTTACTTCATGTTGTAGAACTCACGTCTGAAGTTCTGGAAGTAAGAACTGCAGATGAGAAAGAATATGAGGCTTTTGCTTTTCTGGATCTAGGTTACCTCACTCAATATAATTTTTTTTCTAGTTCCATCCATTTCCTTGCAAATTTCATTTTTTCTTTATAGGTGAACATTGTTCCGTTGTACATTCACCACGTTTTCATTGTCCATTAATCTGTTGAAAGACATCTAGGCTGTTTTCTTTCTTGGCTAGTGTGAATAGGGTGGCTGTGAACGTGGCTAGGATTACAAGTCCTTTGTGTATATGCCAAGGAGTGGCATAGCTGGGTCATATGCTAGATTTATTTTTTAGGTTTTTTTTTTTAGAAGATTTTTTAATACTCAAATCCAGGGTGTCTCCACCAATTTGCATTCACACCAACAGTGAATTCCTCTTTCCTCACAACCTCGCAAGAATTTGTTGTCAGTTGCTTTGTTGATCTTGGTCATTATGGCTGGGGTGAGATTATTCACATAAGTTGTGCTTTCTTTGTTCCTAAAATGTGAATGACAGTAGTAACTACTGTATAGAGTTTCCGGTAGCATTAATAAAGTAGTGCCAGCAAACATGGCTCTTCTCTGCTAAGCTCAGTGTGGCATACCTGAACCCCAGTCCTATGCTGTGGATTCAGTGGCTGGACCTGGGGCAGCCATTTTGTAGCCTGAAAGCATGAAAGAACTACAGCTACGAATCCTCTCTGAATCTATACAATTTTGTTCTGCATGAGGGAGAATCTGTTTGTTAGAGACACTGAAATGGGTCTCCTGTAGCTACTTGTAGTTACTTACCCTTTTCACCTCAGCTACCACAACTTAAGCCACTCAGCAGACACAGTTAGTCAGGAGTTAAACCTCCATTGAAGGAAGATATCGGCAGCTTAGGAAGTGTACATATGGGGGTCTTTGGTGTCGGTCTGTGTGTGTGTGTGTGTGGGTGTGGGTCAGTGTGTGTGTCTGTGTGTGTTTGAGTGTGTCTGTGTGTGTATATATCTATGTGTCTGTGTGTGTGCATCTGTCTGTCTATGTGTCTATGTGCATGTCTTTGTGTGTGTATCTATGTATACGTCTCTGTATGTGTATATATGTGTGTGCATCTATGTCTGTGTGTGTATCTGTCGGTATGTGTCTCTGTTTGTCTATGTGTCTCTGGATGTGTCTGTCTGTGTGTCTATGTGTGTGTCTCTATTTGTGAGTGTATATATATTTATGTGTGTGCATCTATGTGTCTGTGTGTATCTGTCTATGTTCTGTGTGTGTATATCTATCTGTCTATGTGGCTCTGTACGTGTCTGTCTGTGTTTCTGTGTGTATATATATGTATGTGTATCTATGCGCCTGTGTATCTGTCTGTCTATGTGTCAGTGTGTGTCTATGCATGTGTGTGTGTCTCTGTGTGTGTGAGCCTCTGTGTGTGTCTGTGTGTGTGCATGCTCAGACCCACATGAAAGTTCAAGTTGATTGTTCCGAAGCCAATTCTGTAGCTAGCTATTGGGCAAGCTCACTCGGGAGCCTTCCTTGCACATGAGGAGGTAAAGCACAGCAGGTGTTTCTGGCTGCCTCGCTGAGTTGTGGGGCCTCTGCCACCACACCTTCTGAAGGAGATTCATGCTGCTTGGAGTTGCGGCCACAGCAAAAGCAGGCGCTGTTGGTGTGACCCATCTTATTAAGAGGCCTGAGAGGCCCGAGAATGGAAAGGGAAGCCCAGGCACAGGGCACGGAGTGAGGGCTGAAGCCAGGAAATAGTCAGAGTTTGACCTGTAATCTGAAGCCAGATCAAAAGCTCTGGGGTAGGTAGCTCACACCAGCCTCCCCAGCCCCTGGGGACATACAAGCCCAGTTGGAAGACCTCCAGGTCTCCCTCAGAGCCTGAGGACCTGCAAGCACAAGTCAGAGGGGAGAATTCTGGGAGCCCAGCCCCCCAGGGAAAGGATTGGCATAAGGTGGGAGCAACGCAGTGCAGCAGGTGGACAAAGGGAGGAGAGACTGCAGGGAAGGGTGAGGACAAGAGGGAAGGGGCAGGCCTCACCTCTCCGGGCCATTCAGCAGTTTCCCTTTGCCTGGTGTGTGCCCTGGCACCCAGGCAGTGTGGGTGGGTGGGCTGTCTGAGGTTGGCAGTGGGCTATGCCTGCACAGGTGGTCGCCCTGAGGCACACAAAGGCAAGAGGCTGCCAACACCCTCCGCCCCCGCACCACCCTGCAATCCAAGGGCTTCTAGAGAGGAGTGTTTCCTCCTTTGCATGAGAGGGGGTGATGTAAGGAAGGCTTTGCTCCTGGATAGTGCGAGGTTAGAGAGGAGCCCGGCTTTTTCTCCAAGCTGTGGTCGCCTCAACCGTACATGGAAAAGTACTTCCAGCTGAACAGAGGTTGTGGCTGCAGGAGTTGGAATGTCAGGAGCTTCTAGGATGGGGACACCTTTAGTTTTCATCTGAGTGGCACGACCTGGGGTGCATGCATTTGCAAAGTGCACTAGCTGTTTTGGGGGGGGCTGGGCACTTTATCATGTGTGCAAAAGGCCAATCATAGAAATGGCTGGGCCGGGCCCATCCAGTGAAGCTGGAGGGGCCAGGGCTCACTACTTACTAAACACACCAATTGCATCCCGTTCCTTCACTGTCAATACTGGAGGCTGCGTCGCGCATCTGCTCTGACTCCAATTGGGATAATGGGAGTAATTCTTTCCCTGTCTCCTACGAACCCCAAGATCTCATTGGAGAAAGAGGCAAGAGTGAAGAGAGCAAGAGAGAGCTGAAAACACTTTCCCCACCAGACAGTAGGCAGAGGGCTCTGTATGGCTCACACAGAGATGGAGTGTGGACAAGGGTCCCCACCTGGACCTGATCATCCCACCTCCCTGATAATCCAGGCATCCTGCCTCTGAGAGTGACAGCAGGGCTGAACATGCAGGACATGTGAGGAAAGAGAAGCAAGCTCAGAGATGGTGGCCATCGACCCTGACAGCCTGCAGCCAGTCAGTTCCGGATGCTAGGGATGTGTATCCAGCTAGAGACTGGACCTGCGTGGGCAAAGCCTCTAGCAGAATCAACCAGAGGGAACTAAGTCTGCCTATTCCATAAACCTGAACAGCCCTTACTTACAACCCCACTCTCCACTCCCGCAGGCTCCCCACCAGAACTTGTAGAAGCACCTTAGGAGGAAATTCATAGCAGTCTAATCCCATGAATTGAGAAATGTTTATAAATCCCCGCATTGCATTGTGTTGAGCCCTGAGTAGCTCCGCGGTGCGTGGAGTGCAAGCAGGAGTTTCCAGCCAAGGCCTATAGAAAATGCTATTGTCCTCAGCATGACCCTGCCTGTGTCCTGCGGGACTGAGAGCCTGCTGTGCAATTGTGTTGCCCATACGCAACCAAAGAAGCAAACTCTACAGAAGTGAGCAAGGCCCTTGGTGGGCAAAATCAAGCAGTGGTAATAAAGAGCACTCACACACACACACACACACACACACACACACACACACATCAACTTGCATTGCGTATATCCAAGCTGGGATATATACCTAGCCTAGACTACCACCTCACTAGGCCTTTCCGTCCTCATCTCGGCCGTGAAGCTGCAGGCTCACTGTCTCTTAGATCTCCAGTGACAGTTCTCTGCTCTAACCACCTTACAGTAGGTAGAAGAACTTCAGCCAGAACATTGAGGCACCAAGGAAACTAAGCCACGAGAGAAGTGAGAATACAGAGCCTGTGAGCACAACTGGCAATGCTCTCTGTCATCCTCTACCCTTCAGGTCCCAAGGCCACAGCTGACCGAGGCTGCTAAGTCTTTGGGATCTTTGAAGACAGCAAGAAAGAACAGAGCCCCGGGAGGCTGATGGGGTAAGCAGGCTTCCAGATGTCTGTGAGGGCTTGATTGTGTAATCAATCATTGTCTACGCCACGGCAAGACAGAGTGAGTGCCTTGAAACAAGGAAGCGGGGTGTGTGTGTGTGTGTGTGTGTGTGTGTGTGTGTGTGTGTGTGTGTGTGTGTGTGTGTGCGTGTGTGTGCGTGTGTGTGTGTGTTGTATGAAGATCTCCTCCCATAGACACCTTCAGGAAATTAAAGGGAGATAAAGCAACAGGATATTTTTAAGACCGGATGCTAAAAAAGAAGATGAAACAACCGGCTGTTCCAAGGATAGGCGAAACATGTCTATCCTGCAGGGAAACTCCTTAAGACCGGAAGTAAACAACTCAATGGCTTAAAGAAGTTACTGAAAGTGACCAGATTCACTACCTACCTGGGGTGGTTTGAATGAAAATGGCCCCCATAGGCTCGTAGGAAGTGGCAGAGGGTGTGGCCTTGTTGGAGGGAGCGCCTCACTGGAAGCAGGTTTGGAGGTGTCAGAGCTCAAGGCAGGCCTCATGGCTCACTCCCTTCCTGCTGCCTCTGATGTAGAACTCTCCAGCACCCACGTGTCTGCCTGTGTGCCGCCATGCTTCCCACCGTGATGATGATGGGCTAAACCTCTGAACCGTAAGCCAGCCCCAGTGAAAGGCTTTCCCTTATAAGGGCTGTTAGGGTCATGGTGTCTCTTCACAGCAGTAAAACCCTAAGACACCACCCCAACCCGCAAGCATATATAAGCAGCAAGGACTGCTAAAGGACACACAGACAAGCTACCCACCTGGGGAACGCAGAGGGCAGTCGAGCTACCTGGAAGAGGCTCAGACAAGCTGAGCCACCTGGAAAGGACACTCTCCAGCCTCTGGAGCTACCTGAGGGCTGTGCAGCCTGCAGGCGTTTCCAGCCTTCATGAGCTGACATTCACACGAAGGTGGTCTTTTTGGTGATGCAGCTTTGAATAATTTCTGCTCCTTTTACTAACCTTTTGCTCAGACCTCTGTAAGTAACCCCAGCAAAACACACTCATTCACCACATTGAACTTCTGTGGTATCCTTACTTTGGTCTGCTGTTGGGTCTCTATCTGGAGTGAACAGACCTAGTAAAAGTGTCATACAACAGTGTGCATGCATGTGTATGTGTGTTTGTGTGTGTGCGTATGTGTTTTGTGCATTTGTGGTGTGTAAGTGTGGTGTGTTGTATTTATGCACGTATGATGCATGAGCATTTGTGCATGTATGTATGTGAATATGTGTAGCAGCCACTATCTGAGCAATAGACAAGCTTGTTTCTGGCTGGGCAGTGGCAGCGCATGCATTTAATCCTAGCACTTGGGAGGCAGAGGCACGCGGATCGCTGTGAGTTTGAGGCCATCCTGGTCTACAAAGTGAGTCCAGAATAGCCAGGGCTACACAGAGAAACCCTGTCTTGAAAAACCAAAACAACAACAACAACAACCCCAAGAAAACTAAACAAACAAACAAACAAAAAAGACAAGCTTATTTCTTTACGTATTTTCTCCATAAAAAGAAGAAAATTTGAAGAATCATGTTACTAGAAGAATGCTTAGTATGCTAAAAGCAAATGTCTGTACAGATTTCCTTGGGCATGCTGGGATTATAAGTGACTTTTGTCTATATTTTTTGCTTTTTCTGGTTTTTTTTTTATGATAAGCATGTGAGTTCTGGCCACAGAACATTACATTTACTGATGCACATATCACACTTGTAATACAATTTTAATCTTGGAGCTATTTCCACAATCTGAGGTTGTCAAGGGTCCAAGAAAAAAGCTTGCGGGGCCTGGAGCTAGTGAGGCCCAGGGTGACTGATATAGATCATTCTGGGCTGCACCTCCCTCACGCTGCACATTTACTTATCGAGTCAGCCACTGAGAGAGTAGCCTACACTTGAGACGTGAGGTCAAGACTGCCATCTCCAGTGCAAAGGTAAAATCTGCTAGATCTTTATAGTGTAGAAAATTCAGCTCCATAAAGCCCAATTCTCTCCTCTGGTTTAGTAAAGATCGAAAACTGCAGCACATGGTGGGAGACCTGTCAACCCAAAAGTGTTCAAAGCCAGCCTTGGTTATAGAGCAAGTTCAAGGCCAGCCTGGGATATCTCTGTCTCATATTGAGACAGAGAGACAGAGAGAGAGAGAGAGAGAGAGAGAGAGAGAGAGAGAGAGAGAGAGAGAGAGAGAGAGAGAGAGAGAAGGGGGGAGGAATAGCTTGGGAGTGGGCTAGACCAAGGAGTAGCTTGACAGTCTCAGACAGCAAAGAACATATATGAGACAGCAACTCAAGGCAAGCACAGAGGGAAATCTCCATCTGCAGCCTAAGTTGGGTAAAGAAAGAATCGGAATGTTTTCTCGTCACACTGATCCTAGCTCCCCCTCAGGCACCCCTTTCTTCCCATCAGACATGGTTCATTTAGAGTCAATACAGCTCACAGGAGACTATAAAAACCAAAAGGTTTGATGTCAGCTCAATTCCTTCCACACCTGACTGGTTATATTGTCACAGAAGGGCCTGGTCCCCACTCTCCACAGAAACAGCACCCCACAGGAATCTGAAGACGGCTTTGCCCTTCAACTGTACAACCTGCTCACTGCTCATGAGTGCATAATATTTATTAGATGGCAGTCATCCTACTGTAAATGTCAGAGTCAAGGACAGAGCTGCCATCCATCACTGAGGCCCATTAGCGATAATTTGTGGTGTTACACTGTCATTTACATCACTGAGCAGGTGGAAACCTAATGCCTCTTTACATTATTCACGTGGCACAAGAAATCAAATTAATCAGCCTGCTGATTCCTTTCTTGGAAAACAAATGATGGTGGCTTACAGCATGAAACAGCGGACTTATGAGAGGCATTGGAGAGCGTTAATTAGGTATCATTATCATAATCATGTTCTCTCAAGTGAGGCCTGGAGGAATGAAATGGACATTTGCAAAGGTCTTACCTCAAACTTCAGAAAACCTAAATAATAATTTTTTTAATTCCAAACAATAACTGGGTAAAATCAAATGCACTAGAGGAAGTGCTTGATATCTAATGAAAAGATAATAGATTAAATCCAACAGATGGAAGAAAAAAAAAAAAAAAACAGGAGCATGGCGGTTTTATTTCTCCCTCGCATTCTTCCTCCCACCGTAACTTCAGGGTCAATACTGGATCCTTAACGATGCTCCAGCCAGTCTTCTCCTGCACTCAGGAGGACACCACCCAGTGCTCCAAGGGCATGGTCTCTCATTCCATCTAGTGGTGTCTATATTTTATTTTATGTGCATAGGTGTTTTGCCTACATGGATGTTTGTGCATCACGTGTGTGCAGTGCCCACAGAAGCCAGAAGAAGGCATCAGATCCCTTGGAAGTGGAGTTGTGAGCTGTCATATGGGTGCGGGTCATATCAAAGGCAGGTCCCCTGGAAGAGGAACAGCTTTAACAGCTGAGCCATCTCTCCAGCCTGAAGGATGAGCGCAGAACACATTCCTTTATAGAGTGGCCCAGGAAGGGGGCAGCCAGGCAGGAGAACCAGAACTCCGAATCTGAGGGTGCAGTCCTGCTCCACTTGGAGAGAACAAAGCTCAATGAGAAATCCTGCTTGGGGAAGGGTAGGGAGAGGGAGTGAGGGAAGGGGAGGGAGAGGGAGGTCCTTAATGTTCCTCGGCTAGCAGCCAGGCTGAGTACAGTGGATAGCACCAGATGATTGTAGGCTCAATTTTCTTTTTTTTTTTTTTTTTTTTTTTTTTTTTGGTTTTTTGAGACAGGGTTTCTCTGTGTAGCCTTGGTCATCATGGACTCGCTTTGTAGACCAGGCTGGCCTCGAACTCACAGCGATCCACCTGCCTCTGCCTCCCGAGTGCTGGGATTAAAGGCGTGCGCCACCACGCCCGGCTTTCAATTTTCTTAACAAATATATTTTATTACAAACTTATTAACTGAGAGTACCTCACTTATAACCCAACTATCCTAAACAATAGGAAAAGAAGATTGAAGAACACAATAACGAAACCATAAAGATATCAGTTCTGAGGAACGATTCTCCTGGCGTAATCAGCAGGATTTCTTCCCTCGAGGTTCTCTCTAGGAAGTGTCTCAAATTGAAGCGATGAACAGCCAAAACTATCCCAAGTCTCCAAAAGACCCTGCCTCTTGTTTTTGGCTCACATTTATACCTCCTCTCAGAATGTATTCAAGGATGTTTTTCAGCTGGTTAACAACCAATCTCCCCCACATGGTGGTTCGACTTCTAAGGGGATAAACATCACCTGCTCTCTCACAAGTCTTTTTCTCATCCCTCCACTTGTGGTCTAAACAAAAAACATGTTTATCTCTCCTTCAGATGATTCTGACACAAGAGCCGACCAGAGCTGAAGGCCCTTAGGACAAGCTCTACCCATCTTTGCAGGTACCCTAGGAGCATCCTGGTCGCACTGCACCCTGCTCGGTCTATTTGTCAGCTGTGTTTGAGAAGTGGCAGAGCAAAAGAACCAGGGTACCCGCCCTGCAGGCATGCGGGCCAGAGCCTAGATCTGAGAGCTCAGAGTTGACTAGGCAGAGGGGGACTGGCACCCGCCCATCCCAGCCTTTACCCCAGGTTAAGGCAGTGATAGCGCCAGTGACAAGCCAGAAAAGATGTCACGGTGTACTTCTTTCTATATGGTGTGCCTGCCCAGTGTGCCTACTTCTATCCAAAGAAAGAGTGATGGAGACAAAGAGTGACTGGTATCCTGGGACACCCAGACACCAATGCTAGCAATGACTGTGCAGAATGTGGAACAACCAAGAAGTGAGCGCACGTCTGTGTCCGTTGGTTATGTAATCCTCCCTGCCACGTATTAAGCACTGGTTATTTAACAAGTGCCTCAGTTTTTTTGTTTGTTTGTTTGTTTTTTTAAGATCAGGGGCTTCATGATCTGCTAGAAAGTGACTCAGCACAGAAGCGAGTCTCATCCCTGTGGTAACTTGTAGGACTAGAGATGAACAGCCTGAAGGATGTGAGAAGAAAGAGGCCCAGCCATCTCCAAGCTGCCCAATGGCCAGAGTGGTTTAGTGGAAACAACTCCTAAAGCATCTTTCCCTGTACTTAGTCCCTGTCTTCTCTAGCCATTCAAAAATAATCCACTTTGTAAGCAGATTTCATTGGTAAATTTCAGACCTTAAAAAAAAAAGGAAGAAAGAAAAAGAGAGCTGGGTGTGGTGGCACACGCCTTTAATCCCAGCACTCGGGAGGCAGAGGCAGGTGGATCGCTATGAGTTTGAGGCCAGCCTGGTCTACAAAGCAAGTCTAGAACAGCCAACACTACACAGAGAAACCCTGTCTTGAAAAACCTAAAAAAAGAAAAAGAAAAGAAAAAGAAAAAGAAAGAAAGAAAGAAAAGAAAAATCACAAATGTTGTAAGGAAAGCAAAAAGATACTGCCAGCCTAACCGTTGGCTGCTATTTTCCTTTTGTAGGGAACTTGAAACAGGGTCTTTCTCCTCACCCCATTTTGATTTTTTGTTTTGTTTTGTTTTTCAAGATGGGGTTTCTCTGCATAGTCTTAACTATCCTGGACTTGCTCTGTAGCCCAGGCTGGCCTCAGACTCATCGGGATCCGCCTGCCTCTGCCTCCCTGGGATCACAGGCATGTGCCAGTGCACCTAGCTTGATTTTTTTTTTTTTTGAGCTACATTTCTACTTAGTCCAGCCTGTCTTTGAACTTACTATGCAACTGAGGCTAGCCTTGAACTCTTGATCGTCCTTCCTCTACCTCCCAAACACTGGGATTACGGGTATAGACTGCCAAGTCCAACTAATAACACTATTTTCTTCTCTACCTTATTCATCATAGTATATTTCCTGCTGTAAACACGACTCTTTTGAAGGAAAATGATAGATGGTCAAAAAAATATTATACCAGACTGCTGATGGAAAGTTTAAGACTGAAGAAGCAGAAAGTTCATTTTTCAGGTTCATTAACTCGTCTTGCATTTCCACGGTCTAGATACAGAAATATATAGTCACAGCATGGACCACTTGTTCCTCTACTGAAAATGTCAATTTCTTTGCTCAGTGTCCAACCCAATCAAAAGGAAAGGATGAGGACTGATTTTAACAGGGGGCCAGAGGCAGACAGGGGGCCCATAGCAGGCAGAACAGCAGCCTCTAGAGGCTCACGTTCCAAAAACGATTTATTTTTTCCCCTTTTATAATAATTAAAAAGAAATGGAAAGGGAAATATGAATGGTCTCAAAATCAGATAGTGAATGATGATTTTCGAGGCTTCCTGTGAACTTCTTGCAATTCAGTTATGATGGAGCCCCAGGCCAGGATACATTAGTACTATGCCCTGGGGAGGCCAGTTGGCTGCAGCAGACCCGGGGCACCCACTTCGTCAGAGCACAACGTAGATAAAGACTTTGGACTCTGTGTTCTTGCAGCTGCTGCAACTAATTTTCCAGGACGGTGCCAAATAATTGCCAAGGATGATTAAATTTAATGTCCCCTTGGCATTCTAAGTTATGTCTTTGGGAAGAGAATCGATCTAATATTTAATACTCAAGATATGATTAAACTCTGGAAAGTAAATAAATAAATCATGCCTGGGACGAGAAAGCAGATATGTTCAGCTGTAGCTATTACATTTAGAAAAATTAGATTACAGAGACTTCCAAGTTTCTTCACCAAATTGCTTTTTTTCTCCATGCAGATTTCCCAACTCCGTTGCACTTCGGTGGATATTAAACACTGTCTGAGATGATGGTGTGTCCTTCAACATGTTGGCAGGAGGGATGCACGCATTGGCTATTTTCACCCCAATCCTGACTAGATCACTGGATTCGGGATAGGAGAGCCTCCAAGACCAGCCCTGGAAGAACCGGGATCCAGTTCCAGCCCTGTCAGGTCCCTTTGAGGACTTTATTTGTTCTTATGGTACCCCCAGAGATGGCTGTTCAGTAGACCTCTACTGTGTGTGGGTGGCTTTTGCATCCCTGGAGTCTCCAGGTTCCCGTGTCCCTCAGGGACCTCAGCTGGGGACACATGGAGAACCGTGCTGTGGGTTGGTCCTGTGCACCAATCTGGCCTCAGAGTGTTGGTCCCAGTAGTGGTGGAGACCTAGCATGAAGGATAGAGGCCACTAGAAGGGCATCTCACTCCCAGGGTCCCTGCGATCAGGAGCCAGAGGAGACAACTCACAGCTTGCTCTGTTTTAAATAATAGAAAGTGATGCTTCTCTTCATAAAACACTTTACCTAATTAAGTATTAAATAACGAAAAAGAGCAAAGAACCCATCCATGATCTCACCATCTAGAACAAAAGCCAGCTTGGACTTTGTTTCCAAGTAAGTGGATTCAGGCACATCATCCTGAGGTCTGTGAAACACTGTCATTCTCTAAATGTGGACACCTTGTCAGGTCCCTCAGACCTTCTAGAGGAGGGGCTGAGTGTAGGAATGTTCACTGTTGAAAGTGCTTGATTTGGGGAAAGGATCTGTGCTGGCTCGATACACAAACTACAGTCATCTGAAGGAGGAATCTTGAATTGAGGAAATGCCTCCTTAAGATCCAGCTGTAAGGCATTTTCTCCATTGGTGATGGATAGGGGAGGGCCCAGCCCATTGTGGGTGGTGCCATCCCGGGGCTGGTGGTCCTGGGTTCTATAAGAAAGCAGGCTGGGCAAGACATAGGAAGCAAGCCAGTGAGCAGCACCCCTCCATGGCCTCTGCATCGGCTTCTGCCTCCAGGTTCCTGCCCTGTTTGAGTTCCTGTCAAACATAAGCCAAATAAACCCTTTCCTCCCCAACCTGCTTTTTGATCGTAGTGTTTCCTCTAGTAGTTAAAAACCCAAAATAAGACAGAGTTCCTGAGTGAACAACAGCTCGGCATCTTTAGACGCCATAGTGTACCCACCAAATGGAAAATAAGCACTTTAATAAGCACAGAAAATTGGTAGTGGCTGCGCTGAGTTCCCAATACAATAGCCCAGCCTCCCACTAAGTACAGTCAGCAAAGGAGCCTGGCCCAAGAGGGAGCCCACAGCACCCACCTCACGCCTGACTTGTCTCTTCCTTGTTTCCTCCTGACTTAACCCTCATAGGAAAAGAGTTAAGTAGGAACACCGGAAATGCCTGCCTATTCATCTAATATTTATTGCTAACATTCGTAATAAGTTCGTAAAATATATTATTTAATATTTGTAAGAAAACAATCACGCTGACTATGAGAACAAACTGGTAACCTTTGCTTTTCCAGCAACGTATGGCTGTTCTTAGGCCACTCCAGCGATGGTTTCAAGACTTCTTGAATACAAAACTTCCTGGAGGCTGTATGAAATGGTACAGCGTTTGCGTAGCACCATAAGGTATTCTGAATGCCCTTCAGAATGCCCTTCAGAGTGCCTTAGTTGACCTATAGATTACTTATACCACTTAAGTACCAAGTCTAGTTGTCATACTATGTAGCTCAGGAAGAATTACAAGAAAATAAGTGCCTGTGTATTCAGTACAGATGACTTTTTTTTCTCCAAAATTCAGAACCCTGGACAGGAAAGGTCCCCTGTCCCCAAACACAAGCCTGAGGCTGGAAAGGAACAGAACAATAAAAATCTCTGTTGATTTAGATCCCACCGCTTCGTGCTTCGTGGTGCAAAACTTCAACATCTCGAAGCAGAGGATGACACATGTATAAGCACTCAAGATTTATCGTTTTTATTTTTCAAAATTCCTATTCTTATTAAACAATAATGAGAAAAATGGCATGGGTTTCCTTCTTTTGTTTATTTGGTATGAAAAAATTTGCTTTTTAAAATTATGTGACAGTCCTCTAACCACAGGTCACATTTTCTTTACTAAGCTTAAAAACACATTCATGTTGCAAAGCTATCCTCTCTGCTAATAGCTCTTGGGCAAACATGGGCTGTTTACTGTAGCTCGGAGGGAATCTGTAGCAAGGCTTACATTTGTCTTATCTGGGTTTATTTTTTGTTGACATTAGCCAAACAAATGAACAATGCAATTAGAATATCAAGAAATGTCTGATCTCTTAGATGAATAAACTTCATAAAGTAATTCAGAAACCAAAATGCACATGCAAGCCAGGCGTGGTGGTGGCACATGCCTTTAATCCCAGCACTTGGGAGGCAGAGGCAGGCGGATCGCTGTGAGTTCGAGGCCAGCCGGGTCTACAAAGTGAGTCCAGGACAGCCAAAGCTACACAGAGAAACCCTGTCTCAAAAAACAAAAACACAAACAGAAACAAACAAAATGCACATGCAAATGGCTTATGAATTGCATGTAAACCTGGGTTATGCATGAACTCAGGGACCAATCCTTCTGGCTAAACCAGCAGTTTTAGCTAGAAACCTTTGGGGGTTGGATGACCCTTGAACATGGGGTCACATATCAGATATTTACATGACGATTCATAACAGTTAGCAAAATTAGTTATGAAGTAGCAACAAAGTAATTTTATGGTTGGGGGTCACCACAACATGAGAGACTGAACTGTATTAAAGGGCTGCAGCATTAGGAAGGTTGAGAACCACACAGCCAGACAGTCCCCGTGCAGGCCTCCAGCAGAGCCATGCAGGCAAACTGTCTCCTGTTTTATGTCTATAGAGTCCCTCTCTGAGCCTTCAGAGCAGAAAAGAGATCCCTCAGGAGAAAAAGTCTTCCACGAGCACATACGCGGAGGTCCTGGGGAATCAACTCAGGTCATCAGGTTCAGTGGGTGACAGACTTCTCCCAGACACTCTTGGTGGAGTTGTGACAAAACAAAAACAGGCAACAGCAACAACAAAATGGTGTTTTAAAAACCCCCTTTCTCAGCAATGCTTACTTGTGGACCAAAGACTTCAGGTGATTCTAAGCCACTCCTGATTCTGTTTGTGTCTCAAGCACTTAGAAAACAACAACAACAACAACAACAACAACAACAACAAACTAATTTTCACTCCATCCTCAAGAGGCTGAGAGATTAAGGTCTGAGTTTGAGGTTATCCTAGCCTATATACTAAAAACACTGTTGATTTTTTTTTTTAATATTTTATTTAGTTTTACTCTATGTGCATTGGTGTGAAAGTGTCAGATCTTGGAGTTACAGACAGTTGTGAGCTGCCATGTGGGTGCTGGGAATTGAACCTGGGTCCTTTGGAAGAGCAAGCAGTGCTCGTAACCACTGAGCCATCTCTCCAGCCCCCACTGTTGATTTTTTTAAAGCCATTTTTTTCTTTTATAAGAAACTATTCAAATATTTGAGAATTTCATTTAATATATTTTTTATCATATTCTCCCCCAACTTCTGCCCCTAATTCTCTTTCTCATCATATATGGTAGCTCCATTTAAATTTCTTTTATTTGTGTGTACATTTTAGGAAGCTTCTATGGTCGTAGTTCCCAGAGGGCTCTTCAAAAGGCCTTTAGCGCTGGTTTTCCTCCACATGCCCTCTTTCATTCTTCCCTTCTCTCCGCCTCCCTGTAATCCCTTTCTCCTTCCTTGGGAGATCCTCTTCTCCTGCCTACATCCTAGCTAGCTCCTAACTTCTGTGGATGTTCTAAACATGACACACATACCTAAAGCTTAAAAAGCTAGCACCCCCATATAAAAGAAAACATGCAACATGAACCTTTTGGGGCCTGGGTTACCTCACTATGAGTGATTGCTTCTATCGCCATCCATTTGCCTACAATTTCGTTTTCCTTAGCAGCAGGATAGTATCCCATCCTATAAATGTGCCACATTTCCATTTTCCATCATCAGCAGATGGACATCTAGTCTGTTTCTAATTGCTGGCTCTTCGGAATAAAGCAGCAACGAACATGCAGGAACAGGCGTCTCTGTAGTAAGATGGAGACTCCTTTGGGTATATGCCCAAAAGTGGTGTATCTGGATCTTGGGGCAGGTCTATTTTCAGATTTTTGAGGAACCTCGTACTGATTTCCGCAGTGCCAGTACCAGTTTGCACTCCTACAGGCAATGAGCATGTGTTTCTTATTCTCACATCTTAGCCAGCGTGTGCTATCATTTGCTTTGTTGATCTTTACCGTTATGACTGGAAAATGAAATCTAAAATCAGTTTTAATTTTCATTTCCCTGATGGCTAGGTATGTTGAACACTTCTTCCTCCTGGGACTGGAGGTACAGACTGTTGTGAGCTGCCATGTGAAGCTGGGAATTGGACCCGGGTCCTCTGGAAGAGCAACCAGTGTTCTTTAACCACTGAGCTATCTTTCCAACCCCCTCCCTTGTCTTTAAGATCTGAATTTTTTTCTCTTGTGTCTTTTCATCTGTTGTGGGACTTACTTCTGAGGCTTTTGGTTGACATCCTGAATTTTCCTTTCGAGTTTTATTTCAGTTGGATTTTCTTTAGTGGTTCTATTTCCTTGTTAAATTCTACTTTTATCTCTTGAGTGGTGTTTTCCACCATCTTTATTAGGGCTTTTTTTTTTTTTTTCATATTCTCTTTAAGGTCTTTGATTATATTCATAGTTCCTATTTTAAAGCCTTTGTCGTGTTTTTGATCTGAACTGCTTTTCTCAAGGCAATTGCAGTAGGCTTTCTGGCTTCTGGAAGAGGCAGACTGTCTTGGTTGTTCATTGCGTATTTGAGCTCCAGGCATCTGAAGCTACGACGTGTGAGGTGTTTCTTAGTGTAGACATTGATTTTGCTAGGTTGTTTGTTCCATTCTTTGGTTGTGGTTGCCCATTCTGTGTTCTCGCCAAATATGGCAGCTATGCGATCCTTGATCCCCAGCCACTTGTGGTGGGGTGAAGGCCCCCCGCGTCTTTCTCACAGGCTCCTCCGGCAGGAGACTCCCGCTCGGGTGCCTCATTGCAGAGCCGCCATGTGGCAGAGAAAGTCTCAGAAATCAGAATAATCAAAGTACCAGCTGAACTCAAAATGAAAACCGACCGGCCCCGCCCCTAGCCTCGGGGGCCATGTTCTTCTATCTTAGGGAAGCTGTCGCTCCTCCACAAGGCTTCTGCTTGGTAATTTAGTAAACACGCGAGATCACATTTACTGCAGGAACCTCGAGACTTGATGACCGAAGGAAATCTATTTCCTGGGGCTGATGTGGAAAGGCTCAGCTTCCAGGAGCTCAGGGGAGACTCGTGTTTCACCTCTCCACTGCACGGGTTAAACCAGGAAGACTCCTTGTGCGTGCTGGGAAAATTAGCTCCCAATCTCCTGTGGTGCAATTACTCATTTGACACATGCAGAGTCTCCGTTAAGCCCAAAGAATTAGCAAGCCCTGTCAGGGACTGCTCATTAGTGAATTCACTTGCAACTTTAGAGGAATTAATTTTCCATTTTGACCTGTAAGTTCCAATCAGTGTTAGCATTAATCAAATGCTGGGTGGATTACAGTCAGACTTTCATTTGTGCCACCTGCCTGAGGCAGTGGAGAGAGGTGGTCCAAGTGTGATAGCCAAAAGACAGGCTACATTTGCCAAGACCTCTGGCCTCAGTTGGAGAAGCACCGCACAGCAGAGGGAAATTTTGTTAACAGAGTGGGATGGGGAACCAAAAGAGATATGAAAGTCAGCAGCCCGGGAAACTTCTGCACACATTCCACTGATTTCATCACACACAGATGCTTTACACGACACGGAGCCACCGAAGCAGCCAGTGCACAGGCCGGACTCTAGAAAGGACCAAGGGCCAAGAGATTAATCCTTTTTTCTGTCCTATTACGCCTCTCTATTAACGGAAGGGGAGGTGGGGCAGAAACAGGGTTCGTTTGTCGGCAGAAGCTGCCTCCGGAAACCGCCTTGAAACAGAATCCACAAGATTGATGTGCAGACAGGCAGGTAACAGCTTTGAACGAGTAAAAAAATATATATATCAGAAGATCTATGGCTTTTTTTTTTTTTCTTTTTTAACAAAGCGGGGAAGGTGGGAAGCAGTCAAAGAGAATGGGGGTAATTACGCTGAGAGGAAGTCCCTAATGAACCTGAAAACAAAGCTCCGAAGCAAACGAAAGAAGTGAAATTCAAAGTACTGTTTGTGTAACCTTAGGGGCTGAACCCAGCAAGGAAGGAAGGGGGTGGGTAGCTGAACGTGAAGAGCAGTTGGCAGAAGGTCAAAGAGAGTGAACGGATGTTGGGGGACAAGGCAGAGAACCTGAGTGGGCAAAGCTTTCATGTTAAAAGAAATTTAACACAACTAAAAGCCTGATTGCTGACAAGAGATGGAGTGGGTGGAGGGCTCGGGGCAGAGGGTTGGCATGTATCCTGCTGTGTATCCCAGAAAGAGTTTGTACTGGGCCACCACCGCCACCCCCCCAAGGTCTGCAGCCCAGGTATGAGGCCAATATTACTGTGCCAATGCCTATTGCCACCACCTGATGCCACTAGGCAGAGGTAGAGGTAAGTCTACCACAGAAAACACCCAAAAGCCAGGCTGTGTATCTCTTCCACGTGATCTGAGTGCCACACTACCGGAACTGCCAGGGAGCCCTCCTGGATTACTCCCTGTGACTGAGGATGGAGTCCTTAGGCTGCTCTGGTCTCAACCACATTCATGAGTTGAAACTCAGTCCCTAGGCCAGTAGCTGCAGGGTCGTCAGCAAATGCTCAGGTAATGAAAGCCGAAAAGAGCCCCTTTTGCCACTTGACACCCTTTCTAGTAGGTGAAGCCACGGCATTCCTGTCTGCTGCCACATGGAAACACTGCAAGGAGCCACTACAAAAAGAAAGGACCCTGACCAGCTGCGGAATGGTACCATGTCAAGGGCACGATGATGCGCAGAACTAGGCGTGAAATAGATGCTTACTGCATGGATGAGAGGACAGGCCAATCACCGAATAGAGTGAGAGCAACTGGCATCCTTGGTGAGAACCAGAGATGCCTTCAAACATGTAGCCCATCATCCTAGAACAATGATAAGGGGCTATCCAAGGAGGCTGAGGCCACTCAGGTAGAGGGAGCATCCCACCCACTGGAGCCAACATGGCATTCCACCGTGTGATGATTGGACCCTTGGAGATGAGACTAAAAAAAGAAAATACGAAAGGACTGAGCTGATAGAGGATGTGGCTTGGTGGGAATATCTCAGAGCTGCCCCAGGTAGGAAAGGAAAAGCCACGTGGAAGAAAGACATCCCTGGTCAGCTACCATGGCGGCTGTGCAGTCCTTACCTCTGAGGCTTGATGCTGTCAGGTGAACACTCAGGTCAGGCCTGCACATTTACTTCACCTACTGCCTCGGAAAAGCTTTCCCCTTTGGGGTGAGGGGAGCTACCACTGAACAGCTTGCTGCTGCATGGGGTGCTCACGGCCACGTTGGTCACCCTTCAGGAAGGCAGTGGCGCGTGCACACAGAGGCTTCCTGCTCTACATGACCCTGCTTCATCAAGTCGGCAGAAGGCACTCTGAGGAGCAGAAAGGCTACTGGTGGTTCGTGTGAGGTCCCCAGGGCCTGGAGTTTTGGAGTGGAGCATAAGAACGGAGGAGTCTATGGCTACTGTGAATGGAAATACAATTATCCTGGGAGGAGGTAAGGCCTAAACAAACCATTTTAATCAAAATCAAGGTAACCAGAGTCACACATTTATTCTCTGCTAACCAGGACCACTAAGAGCTCCATGTAGATGTCACGTAGCTGGAAAGAAAATGTGAAAGGTAACAGGTATCTTCTTTTTTTTTTAAGATTTATTTATTAAGTGTACAGTGTTCTGCCTGACTGTACACCTGCACACCAGAAGAGGACACCATGTGATTTCTTGGAATTGAATTCAGGACCTTTAGATGAGCAAACAGTGCTCTTAAGCACTGAGCCATCTCTCCAGCCCCACAGGTATCTTTTAATGTTTATCTGAATGCTGATGGCACCTGGAAGCATCGTCAGTGACCCATCTTAGTCTGTCCTGGGATGCCATGCCAGAACTGCTAAGTGTGATTGATAAAGAACAGCAATTCATTTCTTACAGCACTAGAAGCCCAAGACAAACAAGGCGCCTCTGGCATCTGGTGATGGCCTCTGGTATCTGGTGATGGCCTCTGGCTGTGTCGTCCCATGGCAGAAGGGCAGCAAGAAGAGCTGAAGCCACTTTCCAAACTAACCTACTCCTGTAGTGAGGAGCAGACTCCTGCTAGATAGACATGGAGGGCACATCCCTGTCTGACCACCTCTTACCAGCCACTTGGAAAAGTCACCTCTCCGGGAATGTCAACATTCAACAACTTAGAGGGCATTATGCATTCAGTGCATAAACTTGGGGCTGGGGGGAGGGGGGAGCGGTGTGGCACACTGAAATCACAGCACACTCCTGTAGGCTTAGATTTTTCAATACCTACTTTATCTAGGGTTCTTAAGTGCTTCTACCTCCCTTCTAACCCACTGGCCAGGGGTGGGGGAAAAAGAAGGTTAATAGAAGAGGGAGGGTTGTGTTTAGATGTAGTTCCTTGGAGCGATTATGACAGGAATCAGTAGTGGCAGCACAATCCAGCAGAAACAGCGAGGCTCGGCCAAATCTGCATGAGTCAGCGGAAGAGGCCAGAATACCGTGAGAAGCTCTCAGGTGTGTTTCTCTCTATGAAGTGAAGACCAGTGAAGCATCGCACAGCGTGTAGCGATGCAATGCAAAAAGCATCGTCTCACTGTCTGTGGGGTTCTATTTATATTTTTTCTAAACATCGCATGTCCTCTTACAAGACAGCTTCCAGAAAAACATCGCATGACACAACTGAGTCTGTAAAGAAGCCAGAAACTTCCACTTCACACTCCCCAGCCTCCAGAATGGACGTTCTAAAGGGCTTTTCAAGTGAAGGTAATTTAACTCAAAACGCATGAGATGGGGCTGGAGGGATTGCTCAGCGGCTAAGAACTGCTCTTGGAAAGGCCCCAGGTTTATTCCCGGCACCCACAACTCCAGTTCCAGGGAATCTGATGCCCTCTTCTGGGCTCTATGAGCACTGAATATGATGCACATAACATGCAAGCAAGCAAAAACACGCAGACACATAAACCTTTAAAAATCTTTAAAACAACAAAAAATAATGAAAAATACACAAACCATTTTTTTTTTAAATGCATCAGCTTCAGGAGAAAATCCGGCTCTGTGTTGGTTAGATGTTGCCATCCTTTGGTGGAGTAGCAAGTGAGTCTTCACAGCAGGGAGACGGTCCCAGTGGGGGAAGCAGGAGGCATGTGGACAGGGGCATAGCTTTTCAGACAGTAATAAGTGCCAAGCTCCCTGCCATGGCTCAGCTCTGGCCTTGTGCTTCCTCTTAGCAAAGGGGGCTCAGGTGTCAAACTGGGACCTATCAATCAAAACCCAACTGCACACTTTCAAACACTGTTGGGAAAGCCTTCAGCTCTTCCTTGCCTTAGTGGATATGAATTTGATGGGACAGAGTCCGGTTATCTCACTGAGATGGACCTATAGATGAAAGCTCTGAAAAGCAAAAAACCAAACCAAAACAACAGCAGCAGCAGCAATAACAACAAAACAAAACAAAAAAGCCAGGAGATGTAGAGCCTGAAAGTATGCGAGGGCATCTCAGCAGACAGGAGGGTGCACTGGCCGGCTAGCCATTCCTCCTGCCTTCCTTGGAGTTTAGCCTCAGTACAGGGCTAACTTCTTAGTGGCCACAGCAATACCAACACTAGCAGTATTCCACTCCCCCACTCATCCACACCAACGCCCAAAGCCTGGGAATTGTATCACCACCCACAGTAAGGGAACTGAAGCCCTGGGTCTCCTAACCAGGAAGTTGTGGCAGGTTAGCCACCCCTGTTTCCTGACTTGAGATCCCATAGGCATCTTTAACGTCTGGCTCCATCAAAGGAAGAAAATTATTTTTGTTTTCAAGATCCTTTCTTTCCTTGTAGCTTCAGCGGTTTCTGCCTTGAGGCTCCCGTAGGAGGACAGTGTGTTGGGGCTCTGGTCTGAGTCAGAAGTGCCTACCAGGCTTCTAACAGGAGGAAACTCCACCAGTATGCAGGCATCATGTCTAAGACAGTTTTGCTACCCAACATCTTCCGGTGGTAATCACTCTGTAGTGATGGATGAGAGCATTGTGCAGCTTAAATCCCACACACATGGGGGAAAAATCACTCAAAAGTGGTTTTGAAAGCTTAAGCTGTGAGAAGTGCACTCATAAGCACGGACTTGGAAACAGAAGAGTGTGTGGTTTGCTATTAGTGAGAGTAGACCTACCGTTCAAAACTGTTTGGCACCCCACCACCACGAGTGATGCTTTTTGTTGTGGTTTGGTTTGGTTTGGCTTTTCAAGATGAGGTTTCTCTGTGTAGCCTTGGCTGTGTTGGACTCACTTTGTAGACCAGGCTGGCCTTGAACTCACAGAGATCTGGCTGCCTCTGCCTCCCTGAGTGCTGGGATTAAAGGAGTGCGCCTCCATGCCCGGCTGACTGAGTGATGCTTTGAAATAGTTGGCAATTCCAAATGGACAACTGCTGAAATATGGTTCTAAATGGGTGGGGTTGACACCCCCCAACTCCCCCCCCCCCAGCGACGCCAAGCTGAAACATGTAGGGGACAATCTTAAGGATGCTTTTTACTACATAAGAACATAAACAAATTATCAATTCACAGCAACATCTGAAAAGCAAAAACACAAAACAAAACAAAACAACAACAACAATAAAGCCAGGAAATGTAGAGCCTGGAAGTATGCGAGGGCATTTCAGCAGACATGAGTGTGCACTGGTAGGCTAGCCATTGAAATCAGCAACACCATTTTACAAGTAAAAACCAGAGTCACAAAAATATAGGCACATTACCTTTATGACCAAAGGGGAGCCAGAAAGTAGAAATGAAGTGATATTATTACCGGTTGTCCTCACTGACAACCACAAGACAGTGACAGGTGTCCACTCACAGCAAAACATCACTTGGCACCCCACTTCAGCAATTTAATCTCCCCTTTTTCATCTACACATACCAGCCTTACATAGCTAATTTAACATGGACTGTATATGAGAAAAAGAAAACTTTTCAAAACTACCTACTTCTGTTATCTAGGGTTTTGTTTGTTCCCTTGTGTTTCGGCTGCTGCCACTGGGAATTGTTCCTCATGAGGACACCAGTGCCATAAGCTCCCAGGGTGCACTGTTTAAAACAACACAGTTGTTGCAGTCTCAAGGAAAGTCTCTGAGTCACCAGACCTTAAATTCTGCTGTGTGACATCTACTCGGTGAGGTGTAGAAGAATTCCATTCATATATAAAAGTTTTCATCAAAAGTTATCTGGGCAGCACTTGCTTATAATCAACAGGTCCCTGGGTTCTAATCCCAGCCCAGTTCCAAATAAACAAAAGGAAACACACATACACACCAGGGTTTTACAGTGAAAAAGGAAGCCTTTCATGATCCAGAAACTTCAACTTTTTTTTTTTAGGCACCTGACTCCCCAGTGACTCCTAACAGCCTAGGGGCACTACTGATTCATGTGAGTTTCCTGGTGCCTGGATACAACTCCATTGTCTCCTGGGGAAAGGATGGTAGACAGAGCTGCTGCTAGCACATGCCAGGGAGGGGAGACACCGGTGCCCGCACGTGCTTAATGTTGGGCAAGGAAGGAGCTGCTGCCGTAGATGGCTAGGCAACACAAGCTCCACCTGCCAGCCTTCCCCTCATTGTGGGGCAAGGTTCCTGTCCTCTGCCTCAGCCACCCTCTGCCACCGCTGAGCCAAACAGGACCTGAGCTGCCTGGCAGGGAGGCGATGTTACACATAGCACCACCATGTGGGCATGAGTACCCTGAGGCACAGAAGCTTATAGAGCTTGTTAACTGCCAGACACGATAAACTAGCTTGGACTCACTCTGGGGCATATTTTCCAAAAATCTTTTGAATTGTGTAAACTCCTGAGCAGGCCAAAGGGATTTGTGTAACAGCCACAAGCCAGGATAGATGCCGAAAAACCTGCATCCCGCTTGGCTCCGGGGTCCATTCCAACACCCAGAGTGCAGCTCTATCCCTTGGCGGAGGTTAAACTCATGCCATCGCAGAGTCTCGCCTTTGTAGGAAGGAAGGAGCCATTAAAGCGACTTTGTTTGGATTTCCAAACACTCACTTGTCTGGTCCTGCCTGGTCCTGTTTTATGGACCTTTCTGATGCCCAAAGGTAACTTCAAGCTTGGATCACGTGAGCAGCCATCCTCAGCAATAGTGACGAAAGAGTCACTCTCACTTCCCCTCTCCCTGGTGTCTAACACAATCTGCCACTCTACCCGGACCTCAGCCTTGCCTCAGCTTTTGCAAAGATCTGTTCGGTTCCAGGACTCACCCTGCAGGCAAAGGCCTCCTTCTCACACAGGGGCACTTCAGTGAGTGGCTGATAACTCATAAACAGATACACACCAGTTGTGCTGTCTTCCCGGGGTTCGGAGCCTCTGCATAGCTCCGATTTAAGGAGGGGTTTCAAGGCAAGACAGTGGCCTAGAAGCCCTGTCAAAATGAGTGACTGGTTGCAGTTAGGGATCCAAAGGGAACAGAAATAATCTCTCACTTAACCAGCTGCCTCTCCAGTCCCCAGGAGCCACTTGACTAATGCCACACAAACCTGCTGCCATCAAACCCGGTGACGTCCTCTGTTACTCCATGAGGGCTTGTTACTGTATCTGCAACAGACACAGCAGCTGTTGCAGCTGCAGGATCCAGAAGATTCCAGCTGTTGACTAACTACAAGCTGGGCCTGCCAGAGCTCTCGCAGGGAATCTACGAACACTGCACCACAGGGACTTTATCGAAGGGGTACCTACCCACTGCAGCTGTGGCCACTGTCGCTGCCCAACGGGAAAAAGTGAGACGGAGAACTAAGCATAAAATCTTAATAGTGCACCGTGTGGCCACCTTTGCTGCTGGCCCTAGAGGGACCATAGCCACCACAGCTGGCCAGTTTATCTCAGCTGTGCCCAGCGCACAGATCAAAGCCAAGTGTCTCCATGAGAGAATGCCACACAGATGTGAACTTGGCGTTCACAAGAGTCCAGCGCTGATATAAAAACTGACATGGAGCCTAGAACAGAACTAGGAAGACAGAACTGGTGACCTGCAGTAGAGGTGAAAAACAACATCCAGGCCAGAAATGCCATTAGCTGATATCTCCACCCGGCTCTCATTCCCACCAAAGCAATTCTACATCTACATAATACCCTAGGTCAGCAATGCAAGCTATAAGCCTGCGAGCCTTTAATCCCAGCACGTGGGAGGAAGAGACAGGCAGATCTCTGAGTTCAAGGCCGGCATGGTCTACAGAGCAAGTTCCAGGACAGCTAGGGCTGCGTGGAGAAACCCTGTCTCGAAAACCAAAACAAAACAAAACAAAAATAACAACAAATGCAAGTTAGTGCTGTTCTCTGCTGCTCACACATTTTGTCATTCTGTCTCTCCTTTTCCCTCTGTCATCCTCTCCTCTCTCTCTCTCTCTCTCTCTATATATATATATATATATATATATATATATATATATATATATATGATAAATAGATGATAGATAGAGATATTTGCTTCTCTCTTATCAGAATGGGTTAAATGCTAAAAAGCGACCATTGCTGCAGATTCTACTCAGCCCATAGGGGCAGACAAGCTAGAGCCTGGTGCCCAGAATACCAGCCTAGCAGAAGAAATCATTATTGCAATATCTGTCTTGAACACTAAAAATACCTCTACTGAAAAAAAGAGAAGGAAAGCCAGGCGTAGTGGCGCACGCCTTTGATCCTAGCACTCGGGAGGCAGAGGTAGCCTGGTCTACAAAGTGAGTGTAGGACAGCCTGGTCTACAAAGTGAGTCTAGGACAGCCAAGGCTACATAGAGAAACCTTGTCTAGAAAAGCAAAAACAAAAACAAAAAAGAAAGAAAGAAAAAAGAGAAGTGATTTTGGAAAGAATCTTAGCCAGATGACAAGCTATCTAAGAGAGGACTAATATCTATATAAATAACTCAAAAAAATAGAATCAAGAAAGCAAATAAGCCAATAAAAAAGTTCTCAAAAGAAGAAATAAGAATGATTAAGAAATATCTTCATCATCTTTAGCAAGTAGGCAAATGCACATTTATAAAATTAAAACAACTTTGATATTTCATCTCACCCCAATCAGAATAGCTAATATTGACAGAACAACCGAACTACAAGTGCTGGTGAGGGTGTGGGAAAGGGAGATTGCTCGTCCATTGTTGGTACAATTGTAATCTACTAAATTTAAACTCACAGATAAACCCCAACATATTCAATGGTGGGTAATTTTAACATCCAATTCTCCCCATTAGATCAACTGGACAAAAATAAAATAAAATAAAAATAAAGAAGCACTGGGGTGTGTGAGCCACTTGTGCTTGGTGAGTTGGCTCTTACTTTTCTCCCCTTACCCCAAGGCTCTGCTGTTTTAAACCCTGAAAGCCTATTTTCAGACTTGTAGCAGTGAACTCTCTCTTCCTTTAGGAGAATTCTTTGTCTGGACTACCTGTAGACCCGCAGTTTGGAAACCATCTTTTTTTCTGGTCTAATTAAACAGTTCATCCAGAAGCTTTACCTGGCCTAACACAGGCTGCACATCTCCCTCGCTGGCCCAGATTAACACATCAGACACACAAGCAAAGAAAGAAGTCCATATACCTGGGTCAAATCGCAGAAACAAAACAGCATAATAGATGGCCAAAGCAACATGTTTCCCATAAAACCTGCTAGTCCTAAAGAAGTATTCATTAATGAGAACTACCTAGATGAATCCCAGGCACAGAGTTTAAAAGAATGATTGTAAACTTCATCAAAAAGTTCAAGGAACTTAAAGAAAACATGAACAAATAGTTCATTAAACTCCAACAATATAATAATAAACACTTAAGTGATGCCCCCAAAAATACAAATACATACATGAGTGAAATAAAGATAATTCAAGACTTAAAAACTAAAGTCAATAAAGAATAGAGGCATGGGCGAGAGCACAAAGCTTAAATGAAGATGGATTTGAAAAACTCAGCAGAAAGCTAACAAGTAGAAAAGATCAAGCAGAAGATAAGTAAGGACTCAAAGATAAAAGTTGAGCATTTAGACAAAATAAGCAGAGAAAATGGAAACAAAATTTTATGCACAGAATAGGTTCATTTAAGAAATGTGGGACATCACCAAAGACTATAACTTCAAATTTATAGGCATAGAAGAGGGAGGAAACCCTTAGGTCAATGGCATAGATCAGACCTCTAACAAGATCATAGAATAACTCTTCATCCAACCAAGGAAAGGTATACCCGGACAGACACAAGAAACCCCAACTAGAAAAGAGCAAAAAAGTAACACTGTAGCATATCATAGGCAAGACAGTAAGAAAGGATATTGAAAGCTATAAAGACAAAAACACAATATGTATATAAAGAAAAATCCATCAGAATAACACCTGATTTCTCAGTGGAAACTCTAAAAGCCAAGATATATTGGAGCAATACATTCCAAATGCTAACAGACCTAACCACCGACCTAGACTACTCTACCCAGCAAAACTGTCCACCATAGTTGAAGGAGAAAGAAAAACTTTTCATGACCCAAACAACCTTTTAAGAACTGATATCAAGCAACAACAGAATTATTAAACAGAATACTGGCCACAGTACTATGAGCTGAAGAGCGAAATATGCACAGACAAGAGACTCTAGAAAGAAAACAAATTAAGGAATAATTTAATGAAAATTAAGCCACAACTAAGAATATAACCAGCAAAAAACATAAGTGTGATTACAATATGCATACACCTTCCAATAATAACTCAATATTAATGATCTACACTCAACCAATGCAAAGACACAGGCTAGCTGAATGGATAAGAAATAAAACCTATGTATCTGTTGTCTACGAGAAACTCACCTCAGCTTGAAAAATGCGCACAGTTCTCCCTACCAACTTGAGCCAAATCACCTAAGGACCCCTCAAAGCCACACATACCCTCACTGTCCTTCTGACTACATCATCCCAAGATCTCCTACCTCCAACTCTCAGTTAGACAGAGCTTACTCAAAATACAACAACTACACTTAGATAAACAAACAAAATTGGTATACATATGAATTCACAGAGACCCTGACAGCAGGCATAAGACCTGCACAAGTTCAAACCAGACAAAATCCCAGCACCAAGAAGGTGAAGTGGACACAAAAATCTCTCACACACATTCCAACCAGCAGGTATTTGTCATTGGTACCTGCTAGAAAAGGGAAAGCCAATTTTCTTCAATGGAGTGTCTCTGAGAATATCAACCATATTCCAGGGAAGGACCCATGCCCAGAAGTAGTTGGCCAACACAAAATGGACTTCACGTTTTGTGTGTGTGTGTGTGTGTGTGTGTGTGTGTGTGTGTGTGTGTGTGTGTGTGTGTTGCACATGTACTTTTGTTTTATTTTGGTACTTTTTGTCTTATTGATTTTTTTTTAGTTCGATCAAATTTTCATATTTTGTTTTTCCTAGTATTTTTTAGAGAGAGGTGGGGGAGAGCTCTAAAGATATTGACAGATAATCAAGTGGGTAGGATCTGAGAGAAGTAGAGAAAAATATGGTCAAAATATATTGTATGGGTAAATTAACAAAAAAATAAAAATTAGAGCTTAAATTATACAAAAGAAAAAAAAAACAAAAAACAAGATGGTATTTCTTACCAAATAATTGACTAATCCCTTCCAATAATGGACCTCAATAAGAATGATCTGGAATATCTCCCAAGCAAAGAATTTTTAAAAATGATTATAACTATGTTCAAACAACCCAAGGGGGAAAAAAACCAAAGAGCTGAATGAGATAAAGACATCAGTCCAAGATATGAAAATTGAATTACTGAAAAAAGTTACTGAAGAAAACCCAAACTAGAATGATGCTGGAAATTAAAAACCCAATAAGCCAAATGCAAACTTCAGTGGAAAATCTCACCAGCAGCATGGATCATTTAGAAAACAAAGTCAGGGCTCAAAGACAAGGTAGAGGAATTGGATGGCTCAGTGAGAAAACATTTAAACATATGAAAAGAGCATTGGAGAGTTTTGAGACACCATGAAGAGCTAACCTACAAATTATGGATGACGAAGAAGAGGAATACCACAGGGAAGGCAGAGAGGACACTTTCAATACAAAAAAGAAAATTTCTCAAACATAGAGAAAGGGATGTCCATCTGGTTCAAGGGGCCTACAGAATCTCAAATAGATGGGACTAGAAAAGAAACTCCCTGTGACATATTATAGTTAAAAACATTAAAACACAGAATAAAGAAAAGGTATTGGAATGTTGTTAGAGAGAAAGGTCAAGTCACTTCTAAAGGCAAGTCCATCAGAATAACACCTGGGTTTTTTTTTTTTTTTTTTTTTTTTTTGACAGAAACTTTAAAAGCCAGAATGGCCTAGAAAAAATGTTTTCTAGCTTCTAAAAGACCACAGTTGTCGGCCTAGCACAATAGCTCTAAAACTGAAGGAGAAATAAAAATTTCTCATGATAAAAACTAATTAAAGAAATTTATGGCCATCAAGCCATCTCAACAGAAGATTTTGATAGGAGTACTTCAGTCTGAGAAAAGAGTAAACACACCAGATGTCACAAGAAATAATCAGTACGGGACAGTGAAAGGAAGTCTAAAAACACAAAATAATAAAATTACATGAACTAAAATACCTTTCAATAATAATTCCTAATATTTGTAGATTTGATTCCCCATTAAAAAGACACAGACTAAGCTATGTGTGGTAGAAAACAACTTTATTTCTAGTACTCAGAAGTAGAGTCAGGTGACCTCTGTGAGTCTGTAGCCAGCCTGGTCTACATAAAGAGTGTTCCAGACCAGCAAGGGCTATAGGAGATCTTGTCTCAAAACAAAGTCACAGATTGGCAAATTGTATTAGAAAGCATTACCCCTTTTTGCTGTCTCCAAACATTCTATACCACCGCTAGTGATTTAAAAAAAAAATTTACCTCTAGCAAAGGATGGGAAGGTATTCCAAAAAAAAATATAACTAACAAGGGCATAGATAGCTGTTCTAATTTCTGACATGATAGACTTCAAGCCAAACCTAATCAGAAGAGATAAGGTACACTTCATACCCAGATACACAAATAAACCCCAACTCAGTGACTGTGGATGACTTTAGTATCATTGGGCAGACCATCTAGACAAAACTAAACAGAGAAACATTGGGGTTAAATGACATCATGCATCAAATGGACATATATAGAACATTCCACCCACACACCGAAGAATACACTTTATTCTCACAAGTCCATGGAATATTTTCCAAAATTGATCACATATTAGGACTCAGAGCAAGTCTCAACACAAAAAAGAAAACTGAAATAACATGATGCATTCTATCAGACCACAATGGAATAAAGCCAGATACCAAAACAAGAGAAACGACAGAAATCACCCAAACTCAACAAGCTAAAACAACACTACTGAATGATAACCATGTCAAAGAAGAAATCAAAAGGTAAATTTAAAACCTCTTAGAACTGAATGAAAAAGAAATACCAAAAATCTGTAGGCCACAATGAAGACAGTTCTAAGAGGAAAGGTTATAGTACTGAGTGGCTACATTAAGAAAAAAAAAAAAAAAAAAGGCTGGAACTCTCAAATTAATAACTTAATGATGCACTTGAAGCCCTTGAAAAACTGAGAATGAATATATCCCAAAAGAGTAAATAGGAAGAAATAATCAAAATCAAGGATGAAATGTAAATGAAAAAAAATGGTACAATGAATCAGTGAAGATTTGATTCTTTGAAAAGTGAATCAAGATCGAAAAATTTAGCCAAATTAACCAAAAGGAAAAAGAGATAACCCAAATCAACAAAATTGCACATGAAAGGAGAAACATCACAACAGAAAATGAGGAAATTCATAGAATCATAAGGACATACCTTTACAATTTAAATTTTATCAAACTGAAAAATCTAAAAAAATGAGTAACCTACCCATGTTAAACTAAGGTGAAGTAAATAATTTAAACAGACATATAGCAACTAATGAAATAGAAATAATAACTAAAAATCTTTCAAGTAATGAAAGCCCAGGATCGCATAAATTCAGCACAGAATATTGACAGGTTAAAAAGCAAACAACAACTAATACTAATACTCCTCAAAGTACTCCATAAATTATAAAAGAAAGAATTCCAAGGAAAACCCAGAAAACAAGAAGAGAATTATGGGCCAATTTTTCTAATGAATATAGGAAAATTCTCAACAAAACACTTACAAACTGTATTCAAGTACATATCAAAAAGATTATCCATCACAATTTTTCTTCACCCCAGTGGTGCAGGGATGGTTCAATATGGGCAAATTAATACATGTAGCCCATCACATACACAGACTCAAGACAGAAACCGCATGATCACTCATTAAATACAGAAAAGACCTTTGACAAAGTCCAATAATCCTTCATAATAATGGTCCTGGGGAATCTAAAGGTATGTGGAGCATACCTAAATATAATAAGGGCAACATACAATATGCCCACAGCTAACAGCCTTAATAGAGAATAATCTCAAAGCATTTCCACTAAGATCAGGAACAAAGCAAGATGCCCACTCTCTCCCTTCTTGCTCAATATAGTGTTTGAAGTCTTAGCTAGAATAATAAGAGGAGTAGATAAAAGGCTTACATGTGGGAAAGGAAGATGTCAAAGCATCCTAATCTGGAGACGATATTATTTTATACATAAAAGTCTCCATTGTTGCTGGAACCCATGCCCAGGACCCTTGGGGGCGGGAGGTGAGCTGGCACAGAGTTAACAACACAGACTCCAGGAGTCATGCAAGAGGCAGAAGCAGACTCGTTTATTGCTGAAATAGGGCATGCCTTTATACCCCCATCCCAGTGTCCCATTGGCTCCCAAACTGCATGCTGCTGCTGTGGCTCCTCCTCCTTGGTTCCTATTGTAACAGCACCAGACACTGGACCATCAGTCTCCGGCCATTCCCGGGGGCATGTCTAGGGAAGACCCCCTTTTGTGCATGCGTGTTGCCAGGAGGGCCTTGTTCTTGATCAAGGCAGGTCTTGTTCCTCCTACACTCCACCAGAAATCTCCTAAAGCTGATAAATTCAGAAAATTAACACTCAAAAAATCAGTGCCTTTCCCATATACCAACAACATTCTACTCACTATACCCTGACCCAAAACAGACAAAAGACAACTCCAAGTGGATCAAAGATCTCAACAGAAGATCTGATGTCCTGACTCTGATAAAGGAGAGAGTTGGGGATACACTTATTGTCAGAGTCCTTTCTGAAAAGGACTCTGGTAACACAGGTATTAAGACCCACAGTTGTCAAGTGGGACCTTGTGATCTAAGAAGCTTCTGTAGAGCAAAGGGCACAATTATTTCAGTGAAGAAGCACCCTATAAAATGTCAAAAGTCCTTACCGGCTACATATCTGACAGGGATTTTGTGTATGAAACACAAAAATATTTTTTTAAAAACCCTAAACACCATAAAAACAAATAACCCAATTAAAAAATCAACACATAAAAGTAAACAGAATTCTCGAAAGAAGGAATATGAATGGCCGAGAAATATCTTTTTAAATGACCAGCATCCTTAGCCATCAGGGAAGCTAAGTGGGGCTCTGGGTAGGGGGATATGGAGACAGGAGGGAATGAAGGGTAAGGCTAATCAAAACTGAAGAAGTAGGAGAAGGCCCTGGGGAAGCCTACTATTTTGTAAACCTATTGAAGAAAATGATTTTTTAAGTTTGACCGGAGACACTCTACGTGAGTGGATAATGCTTCTCCCAAAAGCCAAAAGTTATTAAAAGAAAATCCCAATACCAAGTATGAGATAGTTTTCTATCATCTGTTGGTCAGTAGGGCCCCAAACAATGCAGGATATTGCCAGTGTCCTTGGATGACCACTCACTAGGAAAGCTCTGTTGTAGGACACCAGGGGGGGGGGGGGGGGGGGGATGCACAATCTGAGCTGGAAGTTTCCTTGCTGCTGGGCAGATCACATAGTGTCATGTAGGCTGCTGGTGAACAGAAGTCACCAGTGGCACTCATCTGAGAGCAAAGCCTCAACTGAGAAGTCGCCTAGACCCAATTTTCCTGTGGGCATGTCTGTGGGGACTGTCTTTATTATTCATTGATGGACATGTCCCAGCCCACTCTTGGAAGTGTTGACACTCCTAGGCAGGTGACCCTGCACTTATAAGAAAGCTAAGTATGGTCCAGAGAGTGAGCCAGGAAAGTAGTTGTTTCTCCACAGTTTCTGCTTCAAGCTCCTGCATGCATTCCTGCCTTGACTTCCTTCGTGACGGACTGTGACTTGGAAGTGTTAGCAAATAAATCCTTTTGTCCTCCAAAGTGCTTTCAGTCAGAGTGGTTTATTACAGTCACAGAAAGGAACCTGGAACAAAGATGAATATGAAATGTCCTGTGGCCAATAAGGTCCTAGCTGGAAGCTCGGGGCAAATGTGAGAATGTGTGATTAGGGTACATGGACAGTAGGAGCCAAGACATAAAGGCATACTAAATTTATGGGTAGAAGAAAGAATTTAGTTTCTAGGGCAACAAAAAGCCTTTAAGGAGGTCAGGTAAGAAGTCAAAGAGTCAAAGAATAGTAGATCCTATCTAAGGTGTTTCTGGCTACAGGATGAAGCAGGGACTAAGGACGGAGGGGGGGGGCGTTGGGGTATTAGGAGGGCGGGAGTGGGTAGAGGGGCAGTATTAGTGCAGGCTACTGCCTGGACAAGACAATGACATAAGACATAATTGAAGTGATTCTTTAGATGCATTTGTGCACCCATCCTGCATCTTAAGTCTCTTTACAAACAAAAGTTGCCCTGGTTCATAATAACGTCAATGCCCTATCAGCTCTCTGGCAGAAATCTCCACGTGGCAGCAGTTTGTTTTCAGTCCTCATTGACAGATACTATCTGAGGCAAGGGACTGGTTGTAAGTGAACGGACAGCCGCACAAAAAGCTGTTTTCTGAACAGCGGAGCATCCCGACCATTGCTTAACTAGCGAGATAGCTGTGCAATCTACAAGTCAAAGGTTTTCTATTTCCCATGCAAATCGGAGTGTTCTTTCCTTCAGCTGCGGCTCTCAGCACCTCAGACAAAAAAATCCTGGTACTTTATTTCCAAGGCAGAAAGAATAGGAAACAGTAATAACCGGAACCGCCACACTCACCCTCAGGGTCAACGTGGGCTTTAGACAACGTAAGAACAGGGTGGTACCCACGCAGATCTGTTCCCTACCCGATACAGAGGTGTGGCTGCTGTGCTATTACTGAGGCCCTGAAGGACTGAGCATCCACACGTGGCACAAAGATACCCACTGACCTAACGTGCAGCTAATGAAGTGCTTCAGTCACCACAAAAAAGGGACATGGGACATTCAAACAACAGCTCCACTCAAACCGGGTAAAATGGCTACCTTTCCATTTCAGAGGCCTTCTTCATTTCAAATGAAAGAAGCTGAAGAAATTGCCCAGACCTGATCCTGCCATCGAGAGATTTCTCCCATGGTCCCCTGGTGCTTCCGTGCTCATGTTTCGCTCTCATTTTGGAAGGTGCAGAAGAGACAGAGCTGGCCCAAGGGCCGGAATCGTTATAGTCCCGGGGATTGAGTCAAACAGGAAGAGCCACTCATCTCCATCGTAGCTCTAACACCCTCCAGGGATAAGCAAAGAGGCGGCGCCTCCAGGATCTAAATTTTAACTTGGGGTTTGTAGGAACAGCCACCTCACACGACACAAAGAAAGCAGGAACAAGACAAGGGTGCCCACCCCCTAGCCAATAGAGACCTACGGCTTAGCTTGCTCAGCAGGACAACTGAAGGAGATCCAGTAGAGAAAGAAAGTATCAAAGTATCCTTATTTGTAGATGGTGTGATTTTATGTATAAAAGGCCCTAAGGACTCTACTGGGAAGCTTCTACAGCTGATAAACACTTTCATTGAAGTAGCAGGATACAGAATTAACACACAAAACTTAGAGTATCCTTCCTCAATTAGAATGACAAACAGCCTAAAGAAGAAATCAGGGAAGCAGATGCCCCTTACCCACAGTTTCTCTTTTCTCTGCAGGCCTTCTGTCCTCCTGACCCAGCTCTCCCCAGGTCCGATCTCCACCCTTATGTCTCTCTGCACTTTCTCTCCTACTTTGTTCCTTCTTTTCAGCCACTTCCGCTGTCTATTCTATTTCCCATTCTGAGTGAGATTAAGCATCTCCCCTTGGGTCCTCCTTGTTACTTATCTTCTTTGGGTCTGTGCGTTATAGTATGTTAATCCTGTCCCATATGGCTAAAACCTGCTTATAAGGGAGTACAGACCATGTGTGTTTTTCTGGGTCTGGGTTACCTCACTCAGGATGATCTTCCCTAGTTCCATCCATTTGCCTACAAATTTCATGATTTCCTTGTTTTTAATGGCGGAATGAGTAGTATTCCATTGTATAAATGTACCACAGTTTCTTATCTATTCTTCAGTTGAGGGACATCTAGGTTGTTTCCAGATTCTGGCTATTACAAATAAGGATGCTAAGAACATAGATGAGCAAATGTCCTTGTTGTATGGTGGAGCATCTATTGGGTTTATGCCCAGGAGTGGAATAGCTGGGTCTTGAGGTAAAGCTATTGCCAGTTTTCTGAGAGAGCGCCAGATTGATTTCCAAGGTGGTTGTACAAGTTTGCACTCCCAATAGCAATGGAGGAATGTTTTCCTTTCTCCACATCCTTGCCAGCATGTGCTGTCACTTGAGTTTTCGATCTTAGCCATTCTGATGGGTGTAAAGCAGAATCTCAGAGTTGTTTTGATTTGCATTTCCCTGATGACTAATGGTGTTGAGCATTTCTTTAAGTGCTTCTTGGCCACTTCATTTTCTTCTGTTGAGAATTCTCTGTTTAGCTCTGTACCCTATTTTTTAACTGGGTTATTTTGTTTGTGGGTTTTTAATTTTTTTAGTTCTTTGTATATTTTGGATATTAGGTTTTTGTCAGATGTAGGGTTTGTAAAGATCTTTTCCCCAACTGTAGGCTGTTGTTTTGTTCTGTTGATAGTGGCCTTTGCCTTACAGAAGCTTTTCAGTTTCAAGAGGTCCCATTTATTAATTATTGATCTTAGAGCCTGAGCTGTTAATGTTCTGTTCAGGAAGTTGTCTCCTGTGCCAATGAGTTCAAGGCTCTTCCTTACTTTCTCTTCTATAGATTTAGTGTGCCTTGTTTTAGATGAGGTCTTTGATGCCCTTGGACTTGAGTTTTGTGCAGGGTGATAAATGTGGATCTATTTGCATTTTTCTACATGTAGATGTACAGTTAGACCTGCACCACTGTTGAAGATGCCTTCTCCTTTTCATTGTATGGTTTTGGCTCCTTTATAAAAATCAAGTGCCCCTAGGTGTGTGGGTTTATTTTTGGGATTTCAATTCAATTCCATTGATCAACTAGTCTAGTTCTATACCAGTACCATGCAGTTTTTATTACTATTGCTCTGTAGTATAGCTTGAAGTCAGGGATGGAGATACCTCCAGAAGATCTTTTATTGTATAGGATTGTTTTAGATATTCTGGGTTTGGGTTTTTCCATATTAAATTGAGGATTGTTCTTTCAAGTTCTGTAAAAATTTTGTGTGGTATTTTGATGGGTATTTAATTGAATCTTTAGATTGCTTTCAGTAAGACAGCCATTTTTACTATGTTAATCCTACCTATCCATGAGCATGGAAGATCTTCACGTCTTCTGTTATCTTTTTCAATTTCTTTCTTCAATGACTTGAAGTTCTTACAGGTCTTTGACTTACTTGGTTAGAGTTACACCCAGATACTTTATATTATTTGTGGCCATTGTTAAGGGTATAGTTTCCTTATTTTCTTTCCCAGTCCATTTGTCATTTATATACAGAAGGGCTGCTGATTTTTAACTACTTTTGTATCCAGCTACTTTGCTGAAGGTGCTTATCAGCTGTCAGAGTTCTCTGGAGAATTTTTGGGGTCACTTATGTATATTATCAAATCATCTGTGAATAGTGATACTTTGACATCTTCCTTTCCAATTTGTATCCCCTTGAACTCCTTTAGTTGTCTTTTTCTCTAGCTAGAACTTCTAATACCACATTGAAGAGATATGGAGAGTGGGCAGCCTGTCTAGTCTCTGATTTTGGTGGAATTGCTTTGAGTTTCTTTCCATTTAATTTGGCTAATGGCTTGCTTTTATTATTTTAGGTATGGGCCTTATATCCCTGATCTCCCCAAAACTTTCATCATGAAGTGGTGTTGAATTTTGTCAAAGGCTTTTTGTCATCTAAGGAAATGATCATGTGGGTTTTTTCCCTTTTAGTTTGTTTATATGGTGGATTACATTAATAAATTTTGTACGCTGAACCATCCCTGCATTTCTGGGATGACACCTACTTGACCATGGTGCATGATGTGTTTAATGTGTTCTTGGATTTGGTTTGTGAGTATTTTATTGAGTATTTTTGCATCAATGTTCATGAGGGAAATTGGTCTGAAATTCTCTTTTCTTTGTTGAGTCTTTGTGTGGTTCAGGTGTCAGGGTGACTGTTGCTTCATGGAATGAGTTTTGCAATTTTCCTTTTATCTCTACTTTGTAGAATAATTTGAGAAATATTGGTATTTGCTCTTCTTTGAAAATCTACTAGAATTCTGCTAAAACCATCTGTTCCTGGGCTCCTTTTGGTTGGGAGACTTTTGATGATTGCTTCTATTTTCTTAGGGGTTATAGGACATTTAAACTATTTACCTGATCTTGATTTAATGTTGGTAAGTGAAATCTATCAAGAAAATAGTTCATTTCTTATAGATTTTCCCATTTTGTGGAATACAGGTTTTTGAAGTAAGACTTAATGATTCTTTGAATTTCTTCAGTGTCTGCTGTTATGTCCCCTTTTTATTTATTTCTGACTTTGTTAATTTGTACTCTCTCTCTCTCTCTCTCTCTCTCTCTCTCTCTCTCTCTCTCTCTCTCTCTCTCTCTCTCTCTCTTTTAGTTGTTTGGCTAAGGGGTTGTCTATCTTCCTGATTTTCTCAAAGACCCAGATCTTGGTTTCATTGATTTTTTTGTATTGTTCTTTCTGTTTCTAATTTATTGATTTCATCCCTGAGTTTGATTATATCCTGTTGTCTACTCCTCTTGGGTGTACTTGTTTCTCTTTTGTTTTTTTCCTAATGCTTTCAGGTGAGCTATTACATTGCTAATACGGAATCTCTCCAATTTTTTATGAAGACATTTATTATTATGAACTTTCCTCTCAGCACTGCTTTCATGGCATCCCATAAGTTTGGATATGCCTTCATTTTCATTGAATTTTAGGAATTCTTTTATTTCTTTCTTTGTTTCTTCCCTGAACCAGTGGTCATTTAACAGGGAGTTATTCTGTTCCTATGTATGTATATGCTTTTTGTTATTTCTGTTTTTGTTGAAGTCCTGCTTTAATCCATAGTGACCTGTGTCTTTTTATTGGAGAGTTTAGTCCATTGATGTTGATAGATATTAGTGACCAATGATTATTAGTTCCTTTTATTGTGTTTGTGGTAATGGTGTTTGTATCCTTGTCTTCTTTTGGTTTTGCTGTTGAGAAGTTATTTTTATCCTATGTTTTCTTGGGTGTAGTTTAACTTGCTGGGTGGGAGTTTTTCTTATAGTATCTTCTGTATGGTTGAGTTTATGCATAGATGAAGTTTAAATTTGGTTTTGTCATGAATATGTTGTTTTCTCCCTTTATGGTGATTGAAAGCTTTGCTGGGATAGTAGTCTTGGATGACATCTATGGTCTCTTAGTGTCTGCATGACATCTTCCCAGACCCTTGTGGCATTCATAGTCTCTGTTGAGAAGTCGGGTGTAATTCTGATATATCTACTTTTATATGTTATTTGGCCTTTTTCCCTTGCCACTTTTAATATTTTTTTCCTTGTTCTGTAGATTTATTGTTTTGATTATTATGCGGCAGGAGGAATTTCTTTTCTGGTCTAAGCTATTTGATGTCCTGTAAGCCTCTTGTATGTTTAAAAGAATGTCTTTCTTTAGGTTGGGGAATTTTTCTTGAAAATATTTTCTGGTCCTTGGACCCAGATATCTTCTCTTTCTTCTATTCCTATTATTCTTAGATTTCATCTTTTCATGGTGTCCTTGATTTATTGGACGTTTTTGGTCAGGAATATTTTTTTTCTTTGACAGAGGTATTGATTTCTTCCATTGTATCTTCTGTGCCTGAGATTCTCTCCTCCATCTCTTGTATTCTGTTGGTGATGCTTACCTCTGTGGTTCCTGTTCTCTACGTTTTTTAAAAAATACTTTATTAATTTATTCATATTACCTCTCAATTGTTATCCCATACCTTGTATCCTCCCATTCCTCCATTCTTCCTGCTTTCACCCTATGACCCCTATGACCGTGACTGAAGGGGACCTCCTCCCCCTGTATATGCTCATAGGGTATCAAGTCTCTTTTTGGTAGCCTGCTATCCTTCCTCTGAGTGCCACCAGGCCTCCCCATCCAGGGGATGTGGTCAATATGGGGCACCAGAGTTCATGTGAAAGTCAGTCCCCACTCTCCACTCAATTGTGGAGAATGCCCTGTCCATTGGCTGGAACTGGGTAGGGTTTCGAAGTTTACTGCACATATTGTCCTTGGCTTGTGCCATAGTTTGATCAGGACCCCTGGGCCCAGATCCGCCCACCATAATGTTCTTCTTGTAGGTTTCTAGGACCCTCTGGATCCTTCTATTTCCCTATTCTCCCATGCTTCTCTCACCTAAAGTCCCAATAGGATGTCCTTCCCTCTGTCCCACTTTCCTGGTAACGCAATTAAGAAATGGGGCTCAGAACTAAACAGAGAATTCTCTAAGTTTTCTATCTCCAACATTTTCTTGGTTTGTGTTATTTTTTTTAATTCTATTTCCATTTTCAGGTCTTGAACTGCTTTATTCTATTCCTTTATCTGTTTCATTTTATTTTCTTGTATGCCTTTGAAGGCTTCTATTTGTTTGACTGTATTTTCCTGTATTTCTTTCAATGATTTATTAATTTCCTCTTTACATGCCTCTACCATCTTCATAAGCATAGATTTAAAGTCATTTTGCTGTGTTTCAGCTGCATTAGGATATCCAATATTTGCTGGGGTTTCTCGTGGAGCCATATTGCCCTAGTTTTTGTTGATTATATTCTTATTCTGGCCTTTAGCCCTTTGTTTGTCCATGGAGTTGGGGGTTTGTTCCCAGAACCTGCTGGGTTTTTCAGGAAAAGCCCTAGGTCGGAAGCTGGGGGCTGAGTCTCCTTCTGTATGTAGGCTTCAGCTTTGCTCTGCTGATAGTGTTCCAGTTGGGCATATAGAAAGGGAATTAGGGTGTGGGTTTCTAACCTGTGTGATCCAGTGAGGTCCTGATGGTCTCTTCAAGACAAGTAGCAGAGCCATGAACTGTAGGCTGTCACATCTCTGGAGTCCAGAGTTGTCTTCAGGATGGCAGGGGTAGTTGAGAAGTCTGAGGTGGTAGTGTGTGTGTGTGTGTGTGTGTGTGTGTGTGTGTGTGTGTGTGTGTGTGCGTGCGTGCGTGTGCCTCTCCTCTCTTGGGGGGACACCAACAAGTGCTGGAGCCATGCATTCCTGGAACTCAGAAGTCATGTTCCAGTAAGCAGAAGATGCTGGATGCTGTGAGCCCAGGATCATGTGTGACTCTTGGATCCACAAATGTCACATACTATTTTGCCCTTATGATACCTGCATTCTAGCAAGATTGTCCTACTACCCACAGAATTAAAATGCCCCTGTTATTCGAAGGTGGAAACAAAACAACCGTAACTTAGTTTTGAACTTAAAACTTTAGTTTAAGCTTTAAGTCGGAATGTGAGTGGGCAAAAGCCACTGAAAATGATGGGAAGGTTCGCTTTCACTCCGCAGCGTTGATATGTTGACTGTGATGTCTGTGGATGCCAAAGGATTTCTTTACTCCTTGGCTGCTGAAGAATACATGTTCCCTACTGTTCTGGTGACATATTTGTATGTTTTCCAATCACCAGTAATCCAAGTGTCCTGAGATAACCCATGAAGTTCTCAAAGTGGAGAATCATGCTGTAAGATGAATTTCCCATTGTATATGTACTGGTGGTGAAGTGTATTTTTGTAAAATTCTGCTGTGAACTTGATTTCATCTAAGAAGATGTCACCTGTCCTGGGTGTTTTGTTCTGCCTTGTGTGTGGGCTCCCTCTGCCCTCCTACTGAACTGTGGGCAGGTTGAGTTTTCTTTTCTCTGCTTAATGATTGCATGCCCATGTGAGAAAATGGTGGTTTTGTTTTGCTTCCATTTCTAATAGATGAGGAAACTAGTACCTTTCTAAGACAACATAAAAATAAATGCCCATTTCTAGCCACCCTGGTGAAATTCTGTTATTAGCACAAGCAGGGGACTGTAGTGCTGAGCTCAAACTTCGCCATCCCTCTAGATCCTCTTCACACAGAAGCTCTGCTGTATTGGAGAAAGCCAAAGGCATCCTGCCTGCTGTGTGTTGTGCAACTTTCCCAGAAAGCAGAAAAGGTGCCCTGGACCTGCTGGGCAGTGGTGAGCCTTTTCTCAACTAGAGGCAGCAGCTAACGGCCTGGGTTTGGATATTAGCCTGGAAGAACTCCGGCCTCATGCTCTGTAAATACTAAAAGCTGTAGGTACATTCTGTATAGCTGGAAGTTCTCCTGGAAATTGTAGGACAATATTCCCTGAGGGCATGGGTTTCCAAGGCAGCATACCTGTACCCTACCTGATACAGAGATGAGAGAGAGAGAGAGGTCATTGTGGCTTACAGGTAGTCAAACAATGGGTATCTCACAACAGAATGGCCAATAATGCAGGAGCAGTTCAGTCTATGTGACTGGATGTCTTAGCAGTCCCAATATGGTGGCTAGAATCCTCTACTTCTGGAGGATTCCTAGGGAGCTGCTGGTCTTCAGTGTATGTTGGAATCCAAAAATAGTAGGCATCTGCTTGGATCTCCTGCTGGATGGAGTCTTATCCATCATATAAACAAATGGAAAGAGAAAAACTGTGTGATCATCTCCTAAGAAGCTGAAAGGGCATTTGACAAAATCCAACACTCATTCTTGTTAAAAGTCTTGGAGAGATGGGGGATACAAGGCACATACCTAAACATAGTAAAGGCAATATACAGCAAGCCTATAGGCAGCATCAAACTAATTGGAGATAAACTTAAATCAATTCCACTGAAATCGAGGACACCACAAAGCTGTCCACTATCTCTATATCTCTCCAATATAGTACTTGAAGTCCTAGCTAGAGCAATAAGACAGCTAAAGGAGATCAAAGGGATACAAACTGACAAGGAAAAAGTCAAAGTATCTCTATCTGCAGATGATACAAGAGCACATCTAAGTGACCCCAGGTCACACACTTAGGAACTAACCTCCTTAAAACCATTTAACTCCACTGTATGTGTTCTGTAACGGGTCTCTGTATTGCTGCAGAATCAAGTGCACCCAGGACAAAGCACAGATAACCTCTTCATTTTGTTCCCAGGGGGGGGGCTGTCACAGTGCGGTAGAGGTCCTAAGTACCCAGTAAATTATTCCTGAATTATGTAAGAGGCCTCGAGTAGAGTTGAGGCCAGAGGACTGAAAACACAGACCCACTACTAGAGATTATACGTAAGCCAGTTGGCCAGGAGGCAATGAAACTAGGGGCGAATAGAGGATATTGCCCTCTGGACAACCATGAGACAAAATCATGCCATCTTGGCAGCTCAAGGAATATGGCATACAGCTGCCAGTCTTACAGCTTTATTACCAAAAGGATTTTCCACTGTTTTAAAAAAAATGTGCTGATCTCAACATCCTTCGGAAGGAACTTGGTAAGGGAGCTTACCTCCCAGTCGCTCTTTGTCTACATCCTGTTCTACTGACCCACAGTGCCTGCCATGTAGATACGACATCAACAGCTCTGCAGAGCAGCTGGGTGGTTGTTCCGATTCAGGCAAATGCCTCTGCTACAGCATCTTCTTGTGATGTTCAGCTCCCTACCCCCGAGTGTCTTCTAATATTTTGTGCAGCTCCCTTGCTCCAAACAGAAGAGGTCCCACCCCCAGGAGACAGACACACAGGTTCTTTCTTAGGCAAAGCCTTTGCTCAATCACAGCACTAAAGGAGATGTCGTCTATTCACTTACCTGTTGGGGGAATGTGTTGAGAACCTGCTGAGTACCAAGATATAGTCACACTCCACTAAGCCGTATTTTCAGCTTAGTTCTGAGCTACTATATAGCTGCTAAATCTGTATGTCACCTGAGTGTCTACTAAAGATAATCTTATGGAATAAATGATAGTCCTCCTTGCTTAGCCAAGTTTCAGTGAAGCCCTGGGTCTTACCCTCCATACCCACAGATTCCAAGTCCAGAGATTCCCTCAACTACAAACCAGAAATAGTCTGACAAAAGTCTCTGTGTGGGCTGAACATGAGCAGACCTTTTCTGGCCGGGGGCCCCTAAGCATTAATATCTTAAGTGCTAGTTCCCCAACGCCAGTAAAGAGGCAAGAGAGCGGGCACGCACTCACTCACCTGGCACCCGGAGGCCTTCAGGACAGAAGGGTTACAAAAGGGAAGTTTCGTGGGTAGAATGGCTGAGGCATGTGGAAAAGAGGAGGCCAGGGATGGAGAATGGTGCCACGCTTAACAGTCCTTGCCCGTAGAGCTATAACAACAATGAAGGCTTGTTATTTATTCTGAAAGCAAACAACAATAGCAATAAATTAAATAAATAAATAAAACCATTAACCTAAAAACTGATGAAAACCTCTCCTGTATCACACTCCCCCCGCCCCGCCCCCGCCCCCACGCTCGCTGCTGCAGCAACCACAGTGTATTGTCAGAGGCTCGGCGGGAGGTGCCTCTGCCCTCCTCCAGCCCCGCTGTCTCATGCACTGCTCCTCATACACAGCGGCCACAGAGGACAGCTGAGGTTCTGCATATCACCCCCCTTAAGGGTCTGGCCTCAACTTGCCTGTCCTTGCAATCAGAGTGTCTCACCCATCCAGTGACCGTAAGTGCGCCACGGACACGCCCTCTCCTCGGCTTTACGTTCCCCTTTCTCTACCAACAAGTTCAGTTCTTGCAGAGATTATTCTATGGTGTCAAAGGCCGTGCCCTGGGACTCCGTCTCGGGGTTGAGTGATTCTTCCGCTTGCTTCCGGTGCTTTTACTATATTCCGAGTCCGTCACTTCCTGTGTGGCGTTTACTCACAAAAGCGAGCCATTTCTGTAGCAGTGAAATAGCCGAACCTCTTTGCAGATAGTGAGGTTGAACATCAAAGCAAACAGAAAGTCCACAGCGGTCAGGACCCTGGGATTTGCTCCATACTCCTCCAGGTGAGGGCGTGGTCCTTACACTCACCCCATAGCAACTACGCAAAGACCTGAAGCTCTGACCCAGCAGCTGAGTCCCAGATCCAGTGACTTGAATGAAGCACGTTACTCAGGTCTCCGGGCGTCAGTTTTTCCACCTGTAAAATAGGTTGAAATGACAATCCCATAGAGTGGTTGTGAGGATTATAAGAGCTAACCCATGAAAAACATGCAGTGCCTGACTCTTGGAGAGCACTTGGTGATGGCAAACGTTTTTATTTTGTATTAAACATTATTCTAGTTTCAGCCTCAAGGCCTGACTCCAATACGCGTTGTCCAGGAGATCGTCTCCGGTTTCCAAAGTTTGACCCACCTCATGCTTTCATGGACATTTTTCTTCTGTTGTAATTTTTGTCTATCTTAATTTACATAACATGGGTGAGATATAAGTTGTGCAGTAATATTTATATGAAAATATGTTTTCATTCTCCTTGGGTACAGTAAAAACAAGTGACACCTGATCTGTATGAAAATGTCCTTATTTTGTTCCTGACCCAAGCTACACAAAGTCAGAAATAAAATATGAAACACCCATTCCCTTTGAAACAAGGGAAAACGGGGACTAATCGCTATTCCATTGATGACTGAAGGCTGTAATTTCAGCCTGATCGTCTCAGGAAAAGGCATCAGATGTGGAGTTAGATTATTTTCCCCTACACTTACTAACTCCACATTGACAGGGGATTTCCTTGCTGGGCTTCATAACTATAATCCTTTCACAAGTTTTTAATTTGCATTTCCCCTTTGGCTCCTGAGCCTTCTATATCCAAACACACTGTCTGCCTAGTCCCATCCCAAACACCATTTTTTTTTGTCTTCGCTCCAGTCTATCCTGCAAGACCAGCATTTCCCCCCAAAAGACTCCTTGCTTCATGGGCATCCCACTGAACTTCTGCAGTCTGCTCTGTTGCCTTCCAGAACAGTTGGCTCTGTTTCAGGTTTTGATCAAGGAAGCGTAGGCTTGTCTAAGGTAAACTTTAATGTTCATCAACCACACATTAATAGTGAGCACTCACACAGCCAGTCTTGAGTCACAGGACTTCTCCCAAGCAACCGCACGAGACATTTAGCAGCTATAAACCAAGCTTTGCGTTAGGTGATGCTGCCCAGGCATGGTTGAGTGCTCTGAGCATGCCGGGTGTTGCATAGGGTAAGTGTGGTCAATGCATTTTGTATTCAAAATAATTTTGATGTATGTGTTTATCAGAACATGCATCTGGAGTCTTTATGTTTCCCAGGGCTACCATGTTTTTGTAAGGATATAATACAAAGATTTGTGAATTAAAAAAAAATTGTTCAGTTTTTGCCTTCTAGAAAGTTTAAAGCCCTTAGTTACAGTGAAACACAAGTGTCTAGCACAGCCAGTGCTTTTTGTCTTCAGCCCACCCCAGACCCCTATATATTGTTGCCACGTCAAAAAAGCTTCAGGCTAGTTAGTGACATGACACCACTAAAATCGTACATCTCTGATCAAGCTCAGGGCTACTGGGTTCCATTCTTGTGAGAAGTTCATCTCAGCATGTCACTTAAGGTAGGTTAGTGCCTTTAGTTCTGAGGAACTATGTAGCTGCTAAACCTATAAGTCACCTCAGCTCCCTCTGAGGACAATCTTACCGAATGATTATGTTAAATTTAGTGAAGTCCTGGGTCTCACTCTCCATACCCACAGATTGATTCCAAGTCCAGAGATTCAGACAACTACACACCAGAAATATTCTGACAAAAATCTCTGTGTGTGCTGCACATGCGCAGACCCTTTCTGGATGTTAGCCCCTAAGTGTTAATAATGTTTTATTAATATTTGCATAGGATTTACATTTTATTGGGTATTATATGTGGTCTAGAGATGACTTAAAGCATATGAGAGGATTGCACAACTACTACATCTTCTTATATGAAGGACTCCAGCATCTATAGGAGGTCCAGCATCTATAGGAGGTCCAGCATCTATAGGAGGTCCAGCATCTATAGGAGGTCCAGCATCTATAGGAGGTCCAGCATCTATAGGAGGTCCAGCATCTATAGGAGGTCCAGCATCTATAGGAGGTCCAGCATCTATAGGAGGTCCAGCATCTATAGGAGGTCCAGCATCTATAGGAGGTCCAGCATCTATAGGAGGTCCAGCATCTATAGGAGGTCCAGCATCTATAGGAGGTCCAGCATCTATAGGAGGTCCAGCATCTATAGGAGGTCCAGCATCTATCACAGCCTCCCACAGATACTGAGCAACCTCTGCCATCTTGCTTAATGATCACAGCAATCCTATGAATGTGGACTCTGTTATTTATTTTCCTCATTCCCCTGATGGGGGTCCAAGATTTGATGAGATTAAGCAGGGTACCATAAAGGTATGATGGGACCCGCAGCTTCCTGGCCACCAAGGTGTTTTTTGTTGTTGTTGTTGTTTTGTTTTGTTTAATTTCCTTTCTTTCTATCTTTCTTCTTTTCTTTTTGTTCCTTTCTTTCTTATTTTTTCTATTTATTTTTATTTATGTGTATGTTCTTTGTGGGAGTGCCTGTATAGGTCAGAAGAGGGTATCAGATCCCCTGGCCTGTCTGATGTGTGCGAGAGAGCTGACCTCAGGGCCTCTGGAAAAGCAGCCAGCACTAGTAATTGCAAAGCTGTCCCCGGAGGACCAAGTCTTTTCAAACAACTACATGTCTTGTAATGCAGATGGTAAGCTCTATAGTCATTTTAACAATAAGTACACAGAATAGGCGTGTTTGCTTCTAAAACTCATCTGGGGAAAGCAGAAGCCATAGAGAGCTTTGGCTGCACTCAGGGTCTGATGGGTGTGGCTATGGCCGAGGTGCTAGTGAAGAACATGGACTTGGGTGGAGGGCTTGGGCTCAACAAAAGACTATCAACTGGCTTCCTGGGTCCTGATCTAGTCCAGGGACTTTTTGTGTTTGTTTGGGAAGTACAGTCAGATTAGCTGCCAGTAGTTAATAACGGGAAACTTCATATTTCTTAAGAACACAGACGGGTTTCTCTTGAAGACCCGAGGGCTACACTCCAACAATATTGGCAGACACTGAATGGAACCTCTGTCCCGCCAACCTCATTCATCCATTTCCTCAGGCCAGAAGTGGAACTTGAGGTGTGCGTGGCAGACTATTGCGGAGGCTAGGTAGACGAGCCAGGCGGAGGCAGGAGGACCAGGGAAAGGGAGGATGCTGAGCACATCCTTCATGTCCTCTCATTAGACCTTCTGTAGTCCCAGCCAAGTTGGGCAACGGGAATTGAGGGGAGGATAAGGAACTTGGGTTAGATCTGCTGAGTGAGTGCGTGGTTCTAGCATCTGTGTGGTTCCTAAGGAAACAGCTCGCACGCCGTCGAGTGGAATGGCTCTCACGCTGCCGAGCGTACGGCTCCACATTCAGAGCATGAGGCCTAAACCAAAAATCAAGGTCAGCAGTCTCCAAACCACTGAAGCCACAAAACCTGAAGAGGGTGGCAGCCGACATTAGCGCCCTTTCTGTGAGGATCAGGTGAAGAAGAACTGCCCATGAGAGACCACAGGTGAGCCAGCAGAGAGACACGGAGTCACCGTGCAAAGGAGTATAATTTCATACGGGAGAAGTGAATTAAGCCAGTCTCCAAAAGAACAAATAGCATGTTTTCTCTCATTTGAAATCCCTTGATTTTTATATAGATACATAATATATAGTTTGAAAGCAAAAGCCACACTTTTCTGGAGTAGGCATGCCCAACCTTTGACATTCTACGAAGACGTGGTCACCTACACAGTTGATGCTTAAGAACAGCATCATCAAGTCCAATCATAACTATCCTGCACCCTACATGGCCCATAGGCCACGGGTTAGATGCATCTGGTAGAGCAGTGGTTCTCAACCTGTGGGTCGTGATACCTTGGGGGCCAAATGACCCTTTCACAGGGGTAGCTTAAGACCATCAGAAAACTCACGTGTTTACATTATGATCCACAACAGTAGCAAATTTATAGTTATGAAATGGCAACAAAAATGTTTTATGGTTGGGATCACCACAACCTGAGGAACCGCATTAAAGGTTCACAGCGTTAGGGGGGCTGAGAACCACTGTGGTAGAGGAACAAAGAAGACTAACAGGATGGGGCAGGTTACAAAAAGAGGGGATGAAAAAAATAATAATAAAAATTTAAAAAGAAAGAGAGAAATGGAGCATGGAAAGGAATCTGCTCAACATACAATATATACTTGAATTACAATGTCCTCCTGTTAAATAAGATTTGCTCCTGGGTGCCCTGTAATTTAAAAAGAAAGAAAGAAAGAAAAAGTATAGGAAAATAAGGACCAAAAGGTGTCTGTTGGTTTTAGAGATTAGGAGGTCCCTAGTGACTTAGGTAAGAATAATTTCAGAATGCTCAGGGAAAGCCACAATTTGGCAGAGCAGAGACTGGACCCAACCATCTCGTTGTGAAATTCGGTTCAGTCTTGCAGAAGACAATAGCCATTATTCACACACATATGCGCACTGAGACGTGCTGAGGTAGCCAATGTGCACACAAGGGAAGTCAAAGCAGGGTCTCATAAGCAGGTCTCTGCGCCCTTAAGGCACCCAGCCAACCTCCCTGGCCCATCCTATGTCTCTTAAAGGAGCACCATTGTTGAGAATGCAGTGAGTTCTCCAGAAGGACGTGCCTTAACCCTTTACACCCATGATGCTTTATGCTCAGGTTAGGCTTCCTTTATTTTCAGAATAGAACAATAGCTCCTCAGACATCCATGGTGCTCTGGGAAGGACTTCAAGATGGGGTGACCACAGGGTGGGAGTGGGGGACTGGGATCTGGACAGACCTTGTCAGACAGACAGATAGATGGGCCACAGATAAGGTTCTCTCTCACCCTCCTGACCTGAGACAAAGGTCTGGCAGACAGTTTTCTCCTGCCAGCAAGGCCCCACTCCTGGCTGACCAGTCCAGGCTGCTCAGCTCTGTTCAAAGATGGCCTTAAAGGTGTTTACCTGAAATCGTGAGCCCAACAGCTGCCCTTTCTCTGTTTAAGCAGACTAAGCCAAAATTGGGGGAAGGAGACCCACCCAGGGCACAGAGAACATTTAAAGCCCCAGGAGGTGAAATCTCTCCCTCCCTCCCCTCCTCTCTCTCCCTCCCTCCCTCCCTCTCCCTCCCTTTCTCTCTCTCATTTTCTTTTTCTTTCACTCTCTTTCCCTCCCTCCCTCCCTCCCTTACCTTCTCACTCTCTCTCACTCTTGCTGTGTTGTGTGAGTGACTATCTTTAATGATGTCCATTCCTGCTGCTATTCTGTATTCCCTGCCTTTTAATTCTTCGTTGGCAGATAATACAAACCAAGGCAAAAACCCCAAGGTGACAAGAAGAAGGTGGAAGGCCTTGGATTCTGAGTGAGAGAACCAGCTGGACTGTATTAGAGTGCGACACAAACAAGATGCGGGCCTGTCTGTACCATGCCACCAAGATGCCAAGGGTTATGTTACCCCTGCAGCTGTTCATCACATACAGCCAGGTAAGACTGGAAAGGACACTGTTTGGGGAACAGGGCAGTATTCGGAGCCCTGAGGCCACAGGCAGGGGTACAAATGACAGCAGATGGAGAGGGTGGCAATAGTGGGCATTCCTTTGGAACATCTATCCTGTATAATCTGAATCTGCCTGCACTTGCCTCGAAATAACTCATAGTAGGGCATCTCTTGGTTGAATACGAGGACCGTGTCAATTCATTCCTATATCTTAGATACTAGAAAGCAGTGTGTGTGTGTGTGTGTGTGTGTGTGTGTGTGTGCGCGCGCGTGCGCACGTGTACGTGGGTTGTGTGCATGTGCATGTTTGCGTGCATATGTACAACCAGAAGACAACCTGGACAGTTCTTCCTGGAGTGATAACCACCTTGGTTTTTGGTTTTGTTGTTGTTGAGTTTTGGTTTTTTGTTTGTTTGTTTGTTTGTTTGTTTGTTTGTTTTTGTTTTTGAGACATGGGTTTTGGGGTAAAGCTAAGCTGGCTAAGCAGCAGGCCTCAGAGATCTCTGCCTCCGTAGCATTTCCATTAGAAGCTCACGCCCTGCCCAGATTTCCACATGCGTGCCAAGGACTGAACATGGGCTCCTCGTGACTATATGACGAACACTTTGCTGACTGAGCTATCTCCCAGCCCTCTCTAAACAGAAGCTTTAATCATCTCTCCCCAAGTGAACATCCTTGGCCATCTCTAGGTGTCTGTTCCCACTTGGAAGAGCCCTGGCACAGAAAGACAGTGGATCTGCTGAAGGAGGGAGTGCCCGACAGCACCTGGCCATCTACAGCCTTTCCCAGAGCTTCCCCTAGGGACATGGTTGGACATTACTGGCATGAAGGCACGGGCTTTGCTCCATATAAAGTGTCTAGCCAAATTGGCATCATGAACAATGTGTTATCTTTAGCCTACATCCCACACTCGGAACATAAGGATTTCTGAACTGGGGTGCATAGGGTGGAGCTGAGGCCACTGACTCAGACACTATCATACCTGGAGCCAGGGACTCAGGGTGCTCTATGGTTAGATACCCCAGCCTACTGAGAGCAGTGGGGAACGCTCGTTCTGTGCTTTCCTTTCCAAATCTTTTTCACGTAACCAATGCCTCAGTTGGTTCTTGGGAACTCACTTCATACTATGAGTTTACCTCGGCTCAGCTGAACTTTTAAGATCACCATGAAGCAAGCGTTCTTAAAGCTTGTTTGTCTAGAAAAATAAATAAATTTCATGCCCTGGGCTGGGTGCTTGTCTCTTCCAAACTCGTGTTGAAACTTAATCTCCCAAATTATATGTTTCTGGCGTGTGGGGGTTGCAGCTGTGGGAGGTAATCAAGATCACATGAGGTCATGAGGGTAGCGCCCTTGGTGGCATTGGTGGCTTTGTTAGGAGGAGAAGAAAAGAGATCTAAGCTGGAACACTAACTCTGACTCACCAAGTGGTGGCTGCATTAGAAAGGCCCTTATCAGTGCTGACCAGATGCCCAAGCTGTACTCTGGGAACCAGAATTCAAAACCTTTTTTCTTAATAAAGACCCAGTGTGTGTGGTATTCAGGTACAGCAACAGAAAACAGACTAAGGCATTATATATTCCAATTTTCATGATAAGACCACACATATCAATTAGACTCCTATTAGCAGAGCCCTGGTGAAGGTGCTGAAATGCGGGAGTGTTTATTGTTTTCCATGAACACTCCTGCTAAGGTTTATATGGAAGTTCCGCTTGAGGAGACAGAGCCCCTTCTGCTCCATCAACACTGAGCCAGCATCACCGTCACACTCCTCACACACTTAGCTGCAAGGGAAGCAGAGAAATGCGGTCACATCATTCGGGCTGGGAAAGGCTACTATAAAATGACAGAGGGAGCTCTGCTAGCCAGCTTGAGTTCCTGTTAACTCCTTGATGCTGCGACCACATGCCTGACAAGAAGCATCTCCAGGGAGGAAGTGTTGATTTTGGCTCGTGGTTTTATTGGCGACTCGCAGCAATTGGGGCTCCGTCTGTGGTGGCAGGACCTGTCCTATCTCAACAGATGGGGCAAGAGAGCTCAGACTGGAGTCAAGCAGGCCTATAACCACCTAGCCCTACACCTGCAGCTCTGGGTTGGCCAGCTATGTGGTCCCATGTGGTTCAAAAGGTGACATTCCAAAATGGAACTCTCACATGAGGATCATATTTTCAAACCCAAAGATTTCACATTCGAGCCATCGCACTGAGTTCCCTGTGCTGACCACAGCTTTGGGGGTCTTTGGACAGTGACCCTATATCTAAGGTACATAAAGAATGAGGGATAATTACTGCCCCCCCACAAAGAACATACTAGCCTTTGTAAATTGGTGAATTTTTCAACCTTATGGATAACCTGCAAAAGTGTTGTAACAAATGTAATTTTAAAAAATCCAATAGCATGTGTTTTTAACTCTGTGGATCATCTTCTGTTTTAGGTCCCACCAATAATTGTTATTAATTCCCTCAGCCTTCAATCCCTTGTCTCAAAGCCATGATTTATGTTAGAAATATGCCCTTGTCTAGTAGAGGAATGAGTATATTTGCTTCTGGCTAAGTACATCAATATTACATATTTTTAAACTCTAGTCTTCCCTGCCTTAATTCTTCTGGTACAGCGTAGATTATTAAATGTTTAATTTCTATGTATATTAGCATTTTACCTGCATGTATGTGTATTACATGTATGTCTGAGGCCCACTAAGGTGGTACCACAAATAGATTTTTATTACACACCTGTGATTTTCTTTATTAGAAAAACAGTGATTTTTTTCCACTGTTGAGTTAAGTGACAATATTATAAGTCATTTAAAAAGGACTTAATATCTGAACTTTTGCACTATCCAAGTCCCTGGTGTCACTCTCAGTAAAAACCACTTTCAGTTGTACTTTGGCTATGCCCGGGGTGGAGGTGAGCCTGTCACAATCCAGGCTTGGCACTCGGGGAACTTGCCATGGCCCTGCACGAAGCCCCTGGCCTGGAGGCTTCTCACGCCACAAAGTAGAGTAAATTATGTTTTACTCTCCCATGCCACTCTATTTTCCCCTTTTCTCTTCTTTTCTCATTCTCTTCCCTTTTCTTCTTTTATGCAGTCTTGTCCCATGCAAACCCCTGGCAAACTAACTGCCTTGCCCTTCTGTCCCATAACGCTACCGTGGATCCAAAGCTGACCCCAAATCTGCTGGACACCTTGACGTCAGCTTTCCCATCCTCCAATATGTGATGAGCAAGCATCCGCTGTCTAAAGCACAGAGACCATAGTATTTTTGTTACAGTGGCCTGAGCTAAAGTACGTGGCTGAGAGGAAGCCAGACCTTTTATTTCTTCAGCAAGAGGATGTTGGCATGGCCAAGCTTAAACAACTGAGTGCAGAGTCCCATTCTTCAGTGGGATAAAGTCATCAGTGGAAGCCAACTCTTCTCCACTCGGCGTGGCCCTTTGATTTTGTTCTAAGCACAATCTAGTCTACTTGGCCTCCCATCTCCCTCGATCCAGCTAGTATAGACTAAAGGCTCCAGGTGCAAACACGTACCAAACATAGTCTCTTCCTGTCCTTCCTTTACCAGGGATAGAAGCCTGTTCCACTTCCAGAAACTTCCATCATAGTCAGACTAATCCTATACTCAGCATAAAATCCAAGCCCCTGACCCACCCCCACCCCCTGCCCTGTCCTTGTGGAGCCCAGGCCCCATGCCCCTTCCAAAGCAGGCATAGAACCCCACGGGTTCTCTCAGTTTCCCCAGTACACCTGGCCCCTTTCACACAGGGCCTCTGTACAAGCTTTGTTCAAACGGAAGCAATCACCGCTCCACACAGGTGCGAACATACCGCCAGATGCGCTCCTTCTATCTCCTCCTCAGAGCAGTGCTGCCTTTTGCCTGTAATGGCGGCACAGTTGCTCCTGTACCCTGAGCCTCCACCTCTCCTGTTTGCCGGCTTCTTCACCACCTACTCAATTCTGGTATTTTTTTCAGGGATCTGTTTGCAAATCCTTGTCCGTGTGGTTCCTAAGATGGCTTTTCCTCACTTCCACCTTCAGAGCTATACTAAGGGTGAGGCAGGCCTGAACTGTCACTTTAAGGTTAGCAAGCCCTTTCTCTGAGGAGGGCAGAGCCTGCGTATAAGCCATGAACATCAGTAAAGACAAATGTGTCTTCTTGGGCGAGCAGAGGAACAGAACCATGTCATGAGGACCCTGCTCTCCTCATCCCGCAACGATGGATGAGCTTCCAGCGCTGGGGCAGGTTGGAAAGCTGCATGAACTGTGCTGTGGACACAGAGGTAACTGTTTGATTCTGAACAACTTCTTAAATATTTCCAAGCGCCAATCCTAGACATTTAAAAAAGCTTCTCAAACCCTCGAACACTACTGTATGGTTTGAGCAACGGCATTTTCGAAAGAATGCTGACACGAGCCCTGTTTGTAAGTAAGTAGCCAGCTTTCTGAAGTATGCTAATAAAGCCAGGTGAGGTGTCAGAGGGCAGCTTGTATGTTTTGCTATATGTAATTGATGCTTCTTTTCAGACAGTAATTAAATAGTAGGAAACTGTTGTCAGGGGGCTAAGAACACACACACACACACACACACACAGCCCCTACCCCCACCTGCCACCAGCAGGAAGTACATTTCATATTCATTTGATAACTTGATTACTTACTGCCTCCCAACCAATATAAGCTCCTTGAGGGCTGACACAGTTTGGCTATCTTTCTCATAATGACACACTGAGCCCCTGGAAAAGTGTAGGCAGAGATGTGTGCACTTGTTAAATGAATGAGGCAGTGAGCACATTAGCATAGAAGGCTATTTACTTAATATGAGATTAGAAATTAAGACACAGAATTTACATACTGCTGGACATAACGTGCCTCAGCTCTGTGCGCGCGTGTTTGCATGTCTGTGGGCTGTGTGTGTGTGTGTATGCGTGTGTGTGTGTGTGTGTGTGTGTGTGTTTGATGGCCAGAGGTCATCATTCTTTTACCCGACGTGTGTCTCCTGAATCTCCAAAGTTTCTGGCAATGTAGTGGTTCCACGGAGCTAAGCAGTGGGACCCTCCAACATGTACCCCACAACCTGTCGGGCATCTCACACGTGTGTGGAAAAGGACAAGCCAACCTGGGCTAAGTTATGTATGTCAAACATACATTCTAAATTACACCATTTGACTAACCGTGGGCCACAACCTTGAGTCGTGTCCTTTTAGGAACACACCATGGTAATCTACTGCTGTTTCGATGTCAGTCTTCCAGGAAATGTTCAAAACAGGAAACGGTGCGTTTTCAAAGTTTCTAAATGACTCAGATAAGCAATAACTTGTTTCATTGTCGTAATACATTGAATTAGTTTGCACCTACATTCTGATTTGGACAGAAGGGCCACGGAAACTTTGGTCTACAGCCTGCCGAAGCGCCACTCAGCTTTCTGTTACACGCCCCTTTATGCATATATTCTCATCTCCCTGCCCCTCCCCCCCTCTCCTGTCTTTTGGCAGTGGCAACGTCGTCAGTCTCACTTTGCTAAATTTGAAGTCATTACCTAATATCCAATAGTAAATAAAAGTTACAGCTAAAATCAAACGTCTGACCTCAGATACACTTCTCAAAACAACAAGAACAGCACAGAGAAGGCCAGTTCAGTATTTCACTTTGGATTTCCCAGTTCCTACTTGAATTTAATGATTTTCCATTTACTACAAAATCCACTTCCATCTAGGAAGTGTAGAGAACTGAGCCTGAGCACCCCAGGCACCTGCATGAGCTTCCCACACTGGTCAGTGAGCTGAGTAAAAGCATTGTCCTTCCCCTCAGAAGCAGCCACTGAGTTCAGGATTCTTGCCCCAATCCTACACACGGCCATGTTCTCCACCGGGCTCCCTGCTTCCTCTTGTGTATCCAAGGCAGAGGGGGCAGGAAGGGAGCAGAGTGCACAGACGTCTCCGCTCCTCGGCAGGCTTGGTGGTACTCGACTTTTGTCCCAGCAATAGGGAGGTTGAGGCAAGCAGACCTGGGTGAGTTTGAGGCTAGCCTGGTCTACAAAGCAGGTTCCAGGACAGCCAGAACTACACAAAGAAACTCTGTATTAAAAAAAAAAAAAAAAAAAAAAAAAAAAAGGAGGAGAAGCAGCAGGAGGAGGATTCCAATCCTTTACTGGGCGTGGGGTTGAGGGATAAAGGGACGGGCTGTTACGTTCTTTTAATGTTGGGCATTTTCCTGAATAATCTTTTTTTTTTTTTTTAAAGAACTGATCAATACTGAAAAGTCTGAATTTTACATGTTTCCTGGTTACCTAATCGTATGGCATAGGTAAGGTTATCAGAGCATATGTACTTATGGCAGTTATGTGGGTACATATGGCTATCAGGAGTTCTGTGAGGTGCATATACTTCCCTGGAGTGGCCGAGTACGCATTTATATGAGGCACGTGCTCTTGTTTATAGTTACAGGAGGTAGATGTGTTTATCTGAAGTCATCTGGAGCCTATATGGTTACCTGGAATAACACGGAGGGAAGATGTTGAGGAGAAGATGGTGACTCAAATCCATGGTGGGCAGGAGCGGGTACTGGGGACATGTTGGAAATATGCACAAGTGTGTTCTGGGCTGCATGAAGGAGCGTGAGCAGCAGAAGCCATACCTGTAAACCATCCTGGTGGGAAGGAGGCTGTGCTCAAATTCTGATTAATAGTAACTTAATGCAAATTTCACCTTTCATCACTCTTGTGCCCAAAGGCCCAAGTTGTTTTGATAGACGGAAGACCTCCACGCACTCAAAAGAAGAAGAAAAACCCATCGCTTTTTTACACATTCCAGCTTGTTCCTTAAGGGGCAGGAAGTCCTGTGGAACCAGGTGCATCTGGCAGCTGAGCCTGAGGCTGGTGTGCCCAGGCTCCAGCCCTGCCGATGCCTGGCGCGGCCTCTAGGTGGCGCGGGCGGGTTTGCAGCGTGGGGACGCCTCTCCACCCGACTGTTGGTAAACTCTCGCAGACTGGACTAGGAGCAGTCAAGAGAAAGTTCCGGAGAGCCCTTCTGGCGGCAGAGGTGTGCCTGGTCGCTGTCACCCGGCTGGCCCCAGGATTGTGGAGCAACTGCGGCCGCCTGTGAAAACTGGCCTCCTTCGTTTACCTGTTTGCCTTCTCCATAGACCCATCCTCTTCTGGGAGACTTCACTCGGGCACCAGGTAAGCCTTGGTCCTTCACTTTTCCGTCTTCTTCAACTGTGGACGAAAGCCGAGGTGTCCTTGGCTAGGAAGGACCCCGGATCCCTGGTACATTTTTGAAATGCATGTCATTTTTGGGTTGCGTTTGGACAAGCGTTACTGATTACTATGTGTCTGTGCTACAAGTTCTCAGACCTGAGGTTGTTCCTTTGTTTTAAAGAAAACACCAGAAACCCCATTCTGCTGTTGAATGCACTTTGGTTAGAGTGCCAGACTGTGTGTTGCACACTTTAGTATCCATGCTACTAAAACAACACGTGCTGCCGTCTGGGGAGAAGACCGGTGCTTCTCCAGCTTGCTTGGGAGACTAAGCTTCTTCAGTGGAACGCAGCGGCATCTGAGACTCCACCTGTCTGTCTCCTCCCGGGGTAGTCTCGATGTCCTAAAAAGAACGTTCAAGCAGGGGTTGCAATCAAGTTGAGACCCAGTGTCATGGTCCTATGTTGTCAGAGGAGAGGGAGGAAGTGTGTTGGATAGGTCTTTGTGATACCTGACGTTTTCATTTCTAGCCAAAGGTTCCCTCAGTGTTCCCTGTCGCTGAGGTGGCTGGGCCTCATGCACAGGGAACGGTTTGATTTTCCAGCCTTAGCACAAGAGGCTCCCGCAGGCAAAACGTGTGGTCTCAGGGCAGATGGGACAGCAGGTGTGAAGTCACTGCTACAGTCCCCTATGTTGCTCTGGATCCATATCACCAGGGGACAGCTAAGGCAAGAGAGGTGAGAAGAAGAGAAGCTGGGGTCAGTCAGGGTGCTAAACACGGGCGGTTGGACACCTGCTCCCTTCAGGACTGAAATTACAAGAGAGAGAGAGAGAGAGAGAGAGAGAGAGAGAGAGAGAGAGAGAGAGAGAAGGTGGAGGGTGGCAGGGTTGACTTCTTCTCCACTTCTTCAGTGAGCCACTACCTGATGTTTTAGAGTGACATTTGGGGGGAACATTTCAAACCCAGAGTGAAAAACGAGGTTTGTTCGAAGTGTTAAAGAGACGAAAGAGCATGGGATTAAAGGATGGGAAAAGGACAGGGACTCTCAGGTGTATGACAGACATTCTAGGGGCCGACACTTAAACATTTAAAGATGTATTTTGAGCATGACTTAGGACTTAACATTAGGAAATATTCCAGGTGTGTGTTGTGCCTTTTGCTGTTTGTTCCTCTCTGTCTATCTGTGATGTCATTGCTGGGGGTAGTACTAGAAGGTCACGCTCCTTGGAAGGAAAAACTAAACAGAAGTTTGCTGAAGTAATATGCCACTGTCTGTCTGTCTGTCTGTTCAGTTGGTTGGGTTTTGTTGTTGTTCAGTTTTCTGCTGAAGAAATGTATTGAGGATCCCATAGGGATTCTTTATGATACTGTAAAAATGATTGGTGTTTGCTCGGTAGAAATTGTACTTCATGTTTTGAATTTATATCCTTTCCCTGGCCGGTGGTACACACTTGTCTCTGGATGCTGACCAGCAACAGGGAGCCAGCCACTGTTCTCCAGAGTAGCAAAGGGTTCCAGCTAACAGTCAGCAGTGTGCCATACTGCCCAGCTGTGAAGCTCGGCTGCTTACATGAATTGGGGGAGAGGGGGACTACTCCCCCAGTTTTCTGTGAGTCTTTCCAGAGCAATTGTATTTGTGGAGGTCCGGCAGATACCTCCTGTCTTTGCGCCCAGCTCAGTGCTGCCACTGTGAGGCCACCCCGCATTTGCTACCCTCTGTCCCTTGGCTGCAAGCCTGGGTTGATTCCCTTAGCTCTAGAGCATCATCTAATGAAGAGGTCCCTTAGGTGCCAGGGGTTATACAGAAGCCAGGGCAGCTCACATTCCTTTCCGGGACTAGGGCAGTGTGTTTTGTGGTTTCTAAAGAATGGAATTTATTCTCAAGGAAAGGCCCAGGAACCCAGCTTCAAAGACTCAAGAAAATCTGAAATTCAAACACGGGGGCTATAAACAGGATGGCATTTTGGCAGCCAGCCTCACTGCTTAAATGGCTCAGCCCTAGGCTGGCTTGGTTTTTCCCTTTCCTCTCCTGGCCTGCCCAGCCACTTGGTGCACAACCCTTAGCAGCTCTACCCTGGCCTCCTTACCCTCAATTATCCTAGATGGCACCTGCCTGTTTGCTCCTTTGATGCTGTTTTGGGCCTTGCATTAGCTAATTCCACTCACCAATAGCATCATTAATTAACCCACATTAAACTCACTGGGCAATTAGGAAACAAAAGCCCCAGCCTTTACCTCCAGCATTCACCTTCCAGGCAGTCCTTAAATTTGAACATTTCAGGCAAGACTTTTTTATTTGATCTACAGGATCATTATTTTTTTTTTAAGACGCAAAGACTTCGGGGGAGACGACTTGAGTGGATAACCCACTTGCTACACAGCACAAAGACAGAATTTAGATCCTAGAACCCAGATAAAAACCTGCAGAAGCGGAGGCAGGGGAATCTCTGGGGCAACAGCTGCCTAGTTTGGGTGATGAGCTATGGACTCAGCAAGGAGATGGGCTTTAGTATACAGGCAAGCGCTGAGGAAGGCGCTAGGACGTCGGCCTCTGGCCTTCACACGTGTGTAGACCTGTGAGCCCTCACTCATTAGAAGCCCTTTCATGCATGTCCTCCCTGTTTTCTACCAAGCTGCGGCTCAAAGAAGCCCTCTGACTGGCCAGAGCCACACTGCCACGTGAGAACACTAATCATTGTGTTGGGTAGAGCCCCCACACAGCCACGTGAAAACACTAATCATTGTGTGGGGTGGAGCCCTCGGCTTCCATAGGCATCATGCTGAGTGTGTGGCTTGTAACTGGGCTTTGGCTTGGGCCTGTGACTTTTGTGCCGTGTGTTGAGGAAACCACCAATGTCAGCCCCCGGTGCTGGAGTGAGCAACTCTCAGCTTCAGGCATTTGCAGCCGCCATGGTGATGACAGCCCCAGTCACACACTTCCTCATTTCCTGCCCTCTTCACACAGGGGCCCAAGAAACAGTTGAAGTTCTGATTGTTGGCGAGTCATTGTGACAAAAAGGCTTGGTCGCTGGAGAAAGAGTAGAGACTTTGGAGCTTTGAATACTTTAAGAAAAAGCTGTCAGCTATAGGCAAACGCAGTTCTGTCTACTGTGGTCAATAACTAAGAGCAACTCTCAAAATGGATTGGGGTTCAGGCATCCCTGTGTGTCAGCGTCTGTTGATACAAAGGAATGAGGCTTCGCCGTGTTTCACTTTTAATGCTTGTCCTAGGCTGTCACAAGGTCTTGCAGTGTTTAGCCCTGTTCAGTCAAAGCAGAGAGACAGCTCTGTCCTGCGGTTTGGCAGGGCAAACCATTCATTCAGTGTGTGTTTGGAGCCTGTCTTAGGGTTTCTACTGCTGTGAAGAGACACCTTGGCCCTGGCAACTCTTGTGAAGGCAAATGTTTAATCGGGGCTGACTTACAGTTCAGAGGTGTAGTCCATTACCGTCATGGCAGGAAGAGACATGGCAGCATGCAGGCAGACGTGGTGCCGGTGAGGTAGCTGAGGGTTCTGCAACCAGATCCAAACGCAGTGGGGAGAGAGAGAGAGAGTGAACCATTAGGCCTAGCTTGAGCTTCTGAGTCATTTCTATCAAAGCTATCCTAATCACTTATGGGGACAAGGGGGTCTGCTCACACATCAACACATCCTAAGCTACTGAGCGAGCAGCCCCAGCTGGCAAAGAGCTCCCTTCGTGCACAGAACACCTGCTCATTACGGACAGCTGGGTTCTCATAGCGTGAGGTGGGCTGGCTCCCCAGGTGGAACATAAACTCCCTGAAGATGCTTCCTCCTTGGTGGCTCTGAAAATGCCCGAAGTTTTGTGTATGTGACCAGCCAAGAAGCCTTTCTTCCCCATTTGTAACGAATGAGATGAGACGCCTGGCGCAGGGAGATGCACTTGTATCAATAATTCCTGGCCGCATAATCAGCAGGCTTTGTTCCCAGCCAGTAAGCCAAACTGCTCCTCAGGAAGCACCTTCACCAGTGAGTGACAGACAGCAAGCACATAACATTACCTGTAACAGTGCCTCACGGGGACATGAAAGCCAGGCTGTGGTGGATATTTCTAGATTCCTTAAGATCCACATTGTTCGATGGTGCACGCCTGTAATCCCAGCACTCAGGGAGGCAGAGGCAGGCAAGTCTCTGTGTATTCAAGGTCAGGTTGGTCTACAAAGTGAGTCCAGGATGGCCAGGACAGAGAAACCCTGTCTCCAAAAAAAAAAAATCCATATTTCTGGCTGAGGCAATAGCTCAATTGGTAGAGTGCTTTTTTAACCTGCACAAGACCCAAAGCTTAGTCCTTAGCACCACATAAAACCAAACTTGGTGATGTAAGCCATAGTCAAGCATGTGGGAGGTGGAGGAAGGAGAGTCAGAAGTTCAAGGTCAGCTTGGACTACAGGAGACACTCTCAAAAGAATGGGAGGAGGGGGTACTGTTAAATGATACTGTTTGGTGTCTGGATACAAGCCACTAAGAGACATGACAAATTCTGAAATAAATCTCCTGAAAATAACAGAGAGAATTTTGCCAAATCACTTTAATCCTGGTATAAGACACTTTGTTAAAAGATCCACAGGTTAGATAATGAATGGAAAATCAGACGGCTCCATTTTGGTGACGATCAGATGATTACCAAATTTCTTCTCTTAAAAGTTCTACATTGAGGCACTGGAGAGGTGGCTCAGTGGTTAAGAGCACTGTCTGCTCTTCCAGAGGTCTTGAGTTCAATTCCCAGCAACCACATGGTAGCTCACACCCATCTATAATGAGATCTGGTGCCCTCATTTGGTATACATGCAGGCAGAACACTGTCTATAATAAATAAATAAATCTGTAACAAAAATAAAGAATGAAACTGATCCATTTATTTAAAAAAAAAAAAAAAAAAAAAAAAAAAGCTCCACAGTCAGCTGGTTATTTGGCAATTCCAGTTTTGTGCAAAGCCACCGGATTGTCCCCGATGGCTATGCTACTACTAGTTCAGACATGTGGCATAAAGGCAAAAACAGGGACTATTTGGGGGAAAGGGATAGAAACCAAGCAGAACAGAGAATGGCATACATGTATGAAAATGGCGTGCATTACTTCTTATTGCCAACTTCAAAATAACTTTAGTCTTGCTGGGTGGTGGTGTTGAATGCCTTTAATCCCAGCACTCGGGAGGCAGAGGCAAACAGGGCTCTGTGAGTTCAAGGCCAGCCTGGTCTACAGAGCGAGTTCCAGGACAGCCAGGGCTACACAGAGAAACCCTGTATGGAAAAAACAAATGATGATGACGATGATGATGGTGGTGGTGGTGAATATTTAAATATTTACAGTATTTAAGTATTCACTATATTTAAATAAATATTGTAAATCTCGGCCATGTTATAAAGCCTGGCTCTTAGTTCTGAAGCGCCCTAGACTCACATGTTCGGACAGTAAAAGGTTAAAAGGATTTGAGGTGGGAACATAACGACTATGAAGTTTGCGGGTGCTGTTTCTAGACTGTATGAAACAACATGAAGTCACAGAACTGATGCTCCATAGACCTGACTGCTTTCTAAGCGAGAATTCCAAAGACCTCTCAACAATTTGGAAATTGAACTGATGAAAAAAAAAAAAAAGTCAAAAATTTAAAATCACAAGTAAAACATGGATTTGAAAAATTAAAGTAGGGTCTATGAAGCGGGTGTGGTGGAGCACGCCTTTGATCACAACTCTCAAGAAGCACAGGCAAGCTGATCTCTGTGAGTTCAAGGCTGCCTGGTCCACAGAGTGAGGCTCTGTCGAAACAACAGTGTGGCAGCAGCAACAACAACAAAAAAGTAGTCTATGGGAAAATTGTGGTTGATTTGGGGAGACCTTGAACAGGCGCCATGGGGACCATAGCAGGCTCTGCAGGGGGCAGGAAAGAGGAGGCATCCATTTCCCTCCACTCAGAAGCTGCATCTAGCCCCTGCCTGTCAACATGGGATCCATGTTCGAGACCATGGGCTCCTACAGGTTGACTTAAAAGGAATATCAAAAAGAAAGTGTTGGGGCTGGAGAGATGGCTCAGAGGTTAAGAGCACTGGCTGCTCTTCCAAAGGTCCTGAGTTCAATTCCCAGCAACCACATGGTCGCTCACAACCATCTATAATGAGATCTGGTGCCCTCTTCTGTTGTGCAGGTGTTACATGTGAACACAACATTGTTATACATAATAAATAAATAAATCTTAAAAAAAAAAAAAAAAGAAAAGAAAATGTTCCTCTACATTTTGAAATAAGAGATATTTTGTAAAAGTTTTTTTTAAAAGATGTTGTCCTTTACAAGAGCCAATGTGCTATTTCTAAAGCCTCCCTTGAGAAGGAAGGTAAGACTTTATGCTAGGCTTCTTACTCTCGCCTCTGTAGACGTCTCTCTCCAGAAGGAGAGAAGCACACACTGGTGTCAGCACTTCTGGGCCTTCCTTAGCAGACAGCCTGAGTCTCTCCAGAAGCCAGGCACACGGGACATCAACAGCTGGCCTCAGTGGCTTTCCAGCTGCTGATGGCTTTACTCCAGGGAAGGAAATTTTCCAATAGTTATTGACTTCCATTCAGTGAAAATCCTTTCGAGTTTTAGCTCATTCTTACAGAACTCTGGAGAAAGGCCCTTCCTGAAAATCGAATACACACAAAATATATACCTATTTCTCCCCAGTGGCCCCCAAAGTATCTTGGTCACCTCCTGGAGTCACTAAACAGTTATTCCCCATTTTATAGGCAGGAAACTGGGCAAGGAAGCTTCACTCAGTTGAGGGGCTCTTGGTTCAAGTTAGCTCTGAGAACCTCACTTTCAGGGTACCTCACTTTCTCCAGAATGCCTGCCCAGTTAGTTTCCAATTTGAGGTTTCCACATGAGAACCATTATCCAAACAGACCACCCACAGCATGCTGCCTTCCCCTCTGCACTTGGCGTGTGAGGAAAAGGTGCTTTAGAATATTACCCTGATGCTATCACAGTTGTTGCTTTTGAAGGCAAATATTTAATTTGTGAGGATTGCAAAACCAGGGGCGGTAGAATGTTGGGGCTTCTCCCTGTGTTTACAGAATAAACAGAGTCCAGGCAGTGACGAGGGCGCTGCTCTGTGAGGACCAGCTCGTGCTCTTCATCAACTGTTAAACCAAGCCAAGCAGGGGCCTCAGGAGACACAGGCTCGGTTACCAAATGTCCTCAATCCCAGCAAGGATCTTGGGGTCCCACCGCCTGTCTAGGGTTCTCATCAGAATGGTTTCAGGATGTGGCTCCAGGGTCGTGGGCTTAATAGGGAGTTTAGGTGGCCATCTTTCCTGTTCACTCAGGTGGCCTAGAGATGACAACAGTCCCAAGTTTTCCTAGGGGGTACTGAGCCAACTAAACACGGAGCTTCAGCTTTGCTCAAAATGTGGTGGAAAATACAAGAAGTAAAAGAATCCTTTCTACTTGTTGTGAGCGTGATGAGATTCACAGACTGACAAACATGAAGCTCATGGAAACAGTCATGAGCAGCATGGCTGTGTGGCCCTGTGTGTGACTCAGGTGTGAAAACTCCCAAGCCTGCAGACCTCTATTGACCAGTAGGAAGTCTCAGCTCTCCTTGCCTTCCCTCACACCCTCCACAGAAAAGGAAGACTCCAGGCAGTGAGGCAACATGGCCAAGAGCTCTCTCCCAGGAAGGGACGTGGCCTTAGCCTAGGGACACAGACTGAAGGCCCGTACTGGGAAGTGGATGCTACAGGTTGGACTGAAATTGAGCTTTGTGCCCTAACTACTTGGCTGTGGGGAAAATTTGTCCTTACACAGATGTCTATGGTGCTGGGTACCGCTGAGCTCCCAGGATGCAACATCAGCCGCTCTATGGCTGCCCAAGCCTGCATGAGTGTTGCTCAGAGCTAGAGGATGCAGGTCACACAAGCAGAAACAGAAGCCTCTATTTTAGTGCCCCCAAGGCAGAGAGAGCACACTCCATTGGCCGTGTTCTCAAACACCAGTACCAAAATCACACCGGATCAGGATGACCCAGGAACACCTCGGCTTGGGCAACTGCCTTAGCTCTAAAGTCAGGCCAGGGATGTCCTGCTGCAGTTGCCTTGGCCTTGGGAGGCACACTGCCAGGGCAGAGGTATCAGAGGCAGGTCCCTTAGAGAGGATGCCTGGGCAGATTTATGCGAGGTGTGGTGGGTGTATTAATCGGGTTCTGTTACAATATCGAGTGTCGGATATGATTTGTGAAAAGGAGAAGTGTGTTTAGCTCACAGCTTAACAGGTCCTAGCCCACAGCCCTGCAAAAGAATGCACTCTGCTCTCTATCAGGGAGGCGGCACACCAAGCTGGAGCTGCTCACCTGCCAGAGGGGAAAGAGGAAGATGTTCAGGGGGCGCCACAGGTCCTTCAAAGACACGCCATTGTGACCTAAAGACCGCCTACCTGGACCACCTCCTAAGCATTCTACCATTTCCCAATTATGCCAAGCTGGGGGCCACTGGGGGGATATAGCAGGTCTAAACCCCAGAAGTAGGCACACCCCTTAGCAAGTCACGACATGCTTCCTCCAAGACCACACACACTCAGGCTGAGTTTAAGAGTCAAGAGGGCTCGGCAGCTACGCACCGTGGTCTCTCCATGGTCAAATCTACCTGAGGCATCTGTCTTCCCGGAAACAGTTATCAAAATGGCCAGAACCCAGAATGCCACCAAGATCCTAAAGTTAAGGGACAGCTTCACTGAGCGGGAACAGAGCTTCTTGTTGGGTAAGCCACCAGTGACACCCACCGGCCTTTTGTTCCTCCTATCTTTTCAGGTAACTGTCCCTCCTTCTCTGTGTCTTGTTTTTCATCCACTGCTTCCAGTCCCTGTTAATACAACATCCTGTCAGAGAAGCTGCCCTGTTCCCTAATCATTTGCTGTGATAAAACACTGAGCAAAGCAAACTTGGGAAGGAAGAGGGGTTGTTTCCTTACACATCTGCCTCACTGTCCATCACTAGAGGAAGTCAGGAAGGGAGCTGAGACAAGAGCAAAGGCAGGGACCACGCCAAATGATGCTGCTCACTGAGGAATGACCCCGTGTACTGGCTCGCTTCCTGTGGGCCACTCATCCATCTTCCTTCTACAAGCCAAGAGCGCCCACCCAGGGGTGGCACTGCCCACAGTGAGCTGGGCCCTCCAACATGGCTTGCTAATCAAGAAAATGTCCCTATGGACATGCCCACAGGCCAATCAGATGAAAGTAAGTCTTCCATTGAAGGTCCCTCTTCCCGGGTGACACTACTTTATGTCAAGGTGACAAAAACTAAACAGCACCTCTCCCCAGGCCTGTTCTGTGTGAAGCAGCAGCTTTTCACACCAGAGCCCATTTTAACCCACAACATTGCTCACTCAATGAGTTTTACACAGACTCACAATCACACGCTTGCACATGCACACATTCACTCATACTCACGCATTAATGCTCACACTTACACTCACACACATTCACACACAATCATTATACAAATCCACATGTACACAGTGTGACATAGAGACCACCTATGTTCACATGTGCATATGTCTGTGTGTGTGGCCTAGAACGTGGTGAATAGTCATTAATACTCCACAGTTTGCTCCACTGAGGTAGGAGTAAGAAAGCCTTTGCTCCTCTCCCTGCAGAGCTCTCACACGAGGGCCTCTGGTCCTCTCTAGGATCCTCTCCCTAGAGAACTCTCTGGACTCAGTGAATGCAAACGGGAAAAGGGCACAGGGTACTGAGGGGAAGGAACAGTGGGTTCCTGAAGTCACCGAGAGCATCAGACTGGCCTGCCCCTGTCGCCCAAGTACTTTGGATAAAACACTTGGTTAGGTGTGGCACATGTGTTGTCACTGATGCTCACAAGCTGGGGAGCATTGTGTATCCTACTGGCCTCCGATGAAAAGCTAGGAGAGCTCCAGTCACAGCCATGTTGCCTGGACCTTGCAACTCAATAGTCTGGCTAGGCATCCTCAAATTCCTACTGCCTTATGGCAGGCCCCCACCCTGGGGACCACTGTTTCCCACTTTCCCTCAATGCCTATAGCATGCTCCCTGCCCGTGTGTGTGTGTGTGTGTGTGTGTGTGTGTGTGTGTGTGTGTGTGTACAGTGAAACATCCAACAAGGATGGTAGCACAGACCTGCAACCCCAGATGCTTAGGAGCTGAGACAAGAAGACAGAAAGTTCAAGGCCAGCCTGGGCTAGAGCCTCTGCAACTTAGCAAGACCCCGTATCAAAATAAGAATTAGAAAAAGGGCTAGGTGCTAGGTGCTGGGCGTGGTGGCGCACGCTTTTAATCCAGCACTTGGGAGGCAGAGGCAGGCGGGTCGCTGTGAGTTCAGAATGCCCAAGGCTAACACAGAGAGACCCTGTCTCAAAACCCACTCCCCCCCCCACAAAAAAAGAAAAGAAAAAGGGCTAGGGACATCGGTCAGTAGCAGAAATTTTGCTTAGCATGTGTAAGACCTTAGCTTCTTAGCATGTATAAGACCTTTAGGAGAGGATGGCAAAGAAAGAGAGGGAAGAGGATGGGAGCAGAGAGAAGAGGATGGGAGGGGAGGGGACGGGGAGATCCTCAATAGGAGACCTTCTGGCTTCTCCACCCCTCAGTCCCATCGTACCATCTATTTTCTGGGCCATTGGTGACTAACATATCAGGTAAAAGTGGTTTGTTTTATGTCCAAACTAACCCAATAAATTCCCACTGAAGTGCAATCACAGCCAAGGCAAGCAGAGTGGAGGAAGCCCAGTAACCTTGGTGGGTCACTGGTTTTGCCAGTGCTTGGCAGCAGGCGAGGCATCCTACCCCAGCCTAAGGTTGCACACACTTCTGAGCCTACACTGCCCCTGGGCTCTCACAGTTGGCAGGGTTAGAGAGACCAGTGGCTGGAATGTTGGCATAGAAGTTAGCCAGAAGGACTGATTGGGTGCCTGTGGGCCTGAGGGAGAGGTGGGGACCACTGCCTGGCTATGAGCTGGGACCCACACTGTGCCAACGCCTGTCTATGGTTTTATCCATAGCCACTGTCTAGTTAAATCATTAACTTCTCCCCCACTGGGGCCAGAATGCCAGCTGAAGTTCTGTAGCCTAGAAGTGGCTGCCATGTGGCTGTCCCTCCCTAATAGGGTGTAGCTGAAATGACAGAGGACTAGAAGGTGTCTTATTCATCTGCCGGTTGTGATAAATGATCCTAACATGTAGCAGCTTAGGGCAGCATTGTGACATTCTCGCAGGCCTTTGAGGGCCAGGAACTGGGAGTGGTCTGGATGGCAGTTCTGGCGCAGGGCCCTCCTGAGGTTGCAGCCAGCATTAAAAAGCTGCAGACTGAGCTGGGGCCAAAGATCCATAGCCAGAAAGGTGTAGCCGTGTGGCTGTCATTGGCCGGACACCCTGGGCCTTTGGCCACAAGTTTCCCTATGGTCTACCCACACCTCCCTACAACGTGGGACAGAGATGGTACCCTCTATGACCATCAAGTGCACACGCTCCCTCCAGCCCTTTCTCTTGTTTATTAGAAGTATGTCGCTGAGATCCAGGGGCAGCAGTTAGGCTCCACCAGTTTGACGGTGGAGTGCTTAGTTTAAATCATAATGCCTTGTTTCTCCTCAACCCGCCCTTGACTTCTGTATTTCCTTGAATAAATGCTGAAGGACTCATGATGCAGGACTCAGTTTCTGCACCCAGGCCCTATAGTTCATCCAATGGCTACATTTGCTTAATAAACACCCACTCAGCTCTCGTGTTGTGTCTAGCTCTTCTCTAGAATACCTGGGGATCCTTGAAAAAAAAATATATACTTTCCCCTACACCAAGAGAAAGTCATTTTTAATTGGTCTAAGGTAGATATGCTAGATATTATGTCAACTTGATACAAGCTAGAGGTATCTGGAAGGAGGGAACCTCAATTAAGAACATGCCTCCATAAGGTATGTCTGTGTGACATAATTAATTAGTGATTGATTGATGGGGGAGAACCCAGCTCATTGTGAGTGCCCATCCCTGGGCTAGTGGTCCTTGGTTCTCTAAGAAAGCATTGTGAGCAAGTCAGGGAAAGCAAGGTGGTAAGCAGCACCCCTCCATGGCCTCTGCATCCGTTCCTGCCTCCAGGTTCCTGACCTATTTGAGTTCCTGCTCTGACTTCTTTTGATGAAGAACAGTGCTGTGGAAGTGTAAGCCAAATAAACCCTTCCCTCCTCAGCTTGCTTTTAACCATAGTGGTTCATTGCAGGAATAGAAACCCTAACTAAGACAAGTGACAGGAAAACTTAGCTTTCCCCCTTGACAAAACTCCCTCTAAGACACCGCTTGCAGGTGAACTTGGCAGCCTAAGCTTCTAGCGCAAATGTGCTCACAGATAAACCTTGGTACAGTGCAGGTGCTGGCAGTGCAAGGATGGGAAAAATCAGAAACGTACATTTCTGACTAACTTCTACTTGATGTGGTGCTTCCAAGATGACAGTTTGAAGGGTGAATTTCTAGACGTCCACTAAGAGGTGCAGAAATAATTCCTACTCTTCAGGAACAAAAACACTGAGGAGTTAGGGCGACCTTATAACCTCATCCCAGCCTGGCCCTGAGAGTTGACCCCTTACCATCGGACATTCTACCATCCCTGTAGCAGGAACTGCAGAGAGCCCCGCTCAACCCTCTCTCTCCAACTCTTTCCTAGTTAGAGTGCTCACCGGTGGGTATTTACGTAGGGAAAGAAAAAGGCTTACTACTCTACCCCTCTCACTCGATCAGGTCTGCATGCACTCTAGCTCCAGGGTAAGAGGTAGATTGTTTAGCAAGCTTGCTTCATTGATCCCACAACAAATTAAGGCTCTTTCTGGTCTTGCTTTTGTGATATAAAATTCTAGGTTTCCAGAAGTGCTAAAACAAACAAACAAACAAACAAACAAGCCCACCAAATTTTCATGAAAGCTACAATTAGACCATAGTCCTACTTTCCCTCTACAAGCTTTGGATGTTTTTGTTTTGTGCTTCCCTCTGTCCCACAAGCAGGATGGAATTGTAAATAGTCACAGAACCCTGGGACCTGATGCCCAGCCCTTCTGGCATCACTCTTACACACACACACACATACACACACACACACACACACACACACACACACACACACACACACCTAATTCTGTTCTATGCCCTGTGTTATATGGAGACCCCTGGGTTTCCATCTATCTCCTGGCCATCTGGCTCCACAGCCTGCCCCCGTATGTCCAGCTCCCAGAGCGCCCCTCCCCCAACTCAGGGCCCGAATATACTCAGAGCCCCTGCTGCCTTTTGCATCTCAGCCTCAGCAGCAGCCTCCTCATAGAACTCTCCGCTCTGAGATCTCTGGCCTCAACTTCACACCCTGTCTAAAGATCAAGGGATCGTGGGATAGTCCGGTCACCCCTCAGCAGGTCCAGATATCTCTGCCTCTCTGTGTTCCAATGAATTCTCTTCCATGTCATTATGCACTACTTTGGGTCTCGATCCATAGGAACCCAGGTCCAAGGGGGTTCCCTCCCGGCAGAGGTTTGAATGCTAGAGCTGTCCCCTCACCATTTCCTCGGCTGCTGTGCCGGCCACGGGTACCATAAGTTACTCTTTCCACATAACCAAATAGTCAGGGTTTACATTTCTCCACAGCCTCTGTTGAGACAGCTCTTCCTTCCTTCCTTCCTTCCTTCCTTCCTTCCTTCCTTCCTTCCTTCTTCCTTCCTCCCTCTCTTCCTTCTTTCTTTCCTTCCTTATATTGTGTATGTGAAGTTGCATGTGTGTATGTGCGTGTGCATGCGCACGTGCATGTGTGTGAAGAAGCCGAAGGTCAATCCTGGGTGTCATGTTTCTTCGGTAACTTTTTTGAGATGTAGTCTGTTACAGCTCTCTCTGGGGCTTGCCAGGTAGCCAAGTTAGCTGACCAGTGAGCTGCAGGGATCCACCTGCCTCCACCCTGCTAGCCCTGAGATTAACGGGTGCCCCCTGTCCAGCTCTTTCTGTGGGTGCTCATGATGGACCTTGGCTTGCCCTGCAAGTATTTTACTGGTGTTCTGAGACACCCCACAGCCCTGCAGCTGCCTGTTTCCTGACTCTGATCAGACCCTTGGCGATTCTTGACACATTGCCTGGGTCATTCTATCACCTTCCTTGGAACCTTGACTCTGTTTGCCAGCTCTTTGACGTTGTTACTCAGATTTGGGGTTTTTTGTTTTGTTGTTGTTATTGTTGTTGTTGTGTTAACACGTCTATAACTTTCCAACCAGACTCTGGAGTCCCAGGGCCAGGACCGGACCATACAAGTCTTTCCTGTCCTGTTATTACCCTCGGTATTGAAATAGTGTCACACCTTTAGTGGACTGTTAAGAAATATCTTTTTTTTTTTTCATGTTTTAGAGTAAATTTCCAATACTTAATCAAAATTGGATTGAAAAATAAAGACCTCAGCTGGAATGGTATCACACCACTTCCTAGCCCTCCCTGAGCTGTAGCACAACTGTTGCTTGTGCACACCAAACATCCTCCTGCATAGTGATACCCTCCTGGCTCCTCCTGTGTGGCCCCTATGTGGGTCTCTGGTGTCCGGCTTCATTAACATATGGCAAACGCCCAAAGTGCATGGTCCCTGAATCATGGGAGAAACAGCTACCTGTCTTCAGCCATGGGCGTATAATTTCATAGCACAGCCGAGGGAGAAATGAGCCTGTAAACAAGGGCTAAGAAAGACAGAATCAAGCTACAGAGCAGATGGAACATGTCCAGGGAATGAGGATGAGGGCTGAGAGGAAGGCAGAAGCAGAGAAGAGACAACCAAGAGCTAACATGGGCCTCGTCCTGCCCACGGGCACTGGGATGCCATCACAGCCACCTTCTTATGTTGTCAGATCCAGTTTGTCTGTTTGTTTGTTTGTTTGTTTGTTTTTAAAGATTTACTAATTCTTTGTAGAGTATTCTGTCAGCATGTGTGCGCCAGAAAAGGGCACCAGATCTCATTATGGATAGTTGTGATCCACCATGTGGCTGCTGGGAATTGAACTCAGGACCTTTGGAAGAATAGACAGTGCACTTAACCTCTGAGCCATCTCTCCAGCCCATCAAATGCAATTTTTAAGGAGCTAAAGCCAGTAGTGATATGTGAACTATGTGTGTGTGTGCTAGGGCACTTGATGAAGGAGTATAAGGCGGCCCTGCTGCCCCAGGATCACTGAGCATTCACCCACATGTCAAGAGGAATGCCGCCTAGAGTCCTACAGGGCAATGAAGCTTTGATAGTCTTTATTGTCTTTTTCACAAGGCCACAATCTGCAAGCTAATATAATCCCATAGGGACAGGGCTTTGGCCAAACAATAGTATATAGTGAAGTCATGGCATGTACTCACTCAGAGATTCGATCATTTCAGGCAGATGTAGGTCCCAAGAAAAGCTGTTTCCCTCCAGGTGGCTTAGATGCAAGTTCAGAGTGGTTTTTTGTTTGTTTGTTTGTTTGTTTGTTTTTCCCCTGCTTGTTTCTATCTGGGTTCAGGGGTTTTATTTTGTTGTTATTTTTAATAATTTATTCTTTGGTAATTTCATACATTTATACAATGAAACATGACCATAGCCCACCCTCCATCTCTACAGTTTTCTCTGCCTCCTGACCCCTCCACTGGTAGCTTTTATTTCTCCAGTATCAAGCTTTAGCTCCAGGCGACCCCAAGTAAAAGATGAATTCTGTTCACACAGTACCTTGGAAAACAGCAGCTCACTTCTTTCCTGGTAGCCATATACGGAGTTGCTCTCCCTAGGCCTTGCTTCCCCAAATGAGGGTGTCTACTAGGTTCTCCTGTTTCAACACCCAGTAAGACACAGGGTCTCTCTGGGCTCTGGGGCAGCCCAGAAAGCTCCTCATGGGCGGGCGGGCTTCAGAGGGCAGTCACTCTACACCAGTACCGGCGGCTTCCAAGCCTGGTTTGCAAAGCTGCAACGAGAGAAATGATTTGGGATTACAAATAAGTACTATGGCTCATTTCATCTCATCCTCGTGCACTTCTCTGCTTGTTTGTGTAAACTTACGGTGTACATCAGGTGCTGAAGGAGGAGTTTACTAGGCTGTCGAATGGATAGAATGTTTAGTCCCCAAATTTTTTTGTTTGTTTGCTTGCTTGTTTTTTTCTTCGAGACAGGGTTTCTCTGTGTAGCCTTGGCTGTCCTGGACTCAATCTGTAGACCATGCTGGACTTGAACTTGCAGAGAGTCACCTGCCTCTGCCTCCCTGGATGCTGGGATTACAGGCATGATCCACCAATGCCCAGCTCAGTCCAAAGCATTTTTAAGGTGTTGTTTTCATTATTTTTAGTTATCATGTGTATACATTTGTGTCTGTATGTGGCGTGTGCACGTGATTGCAGGTGCCCACGGAGGCCATAGGCTTTGGATCTCACCCCTCCCCCAGCTGGAGTTATAAGCCCTTTGTGATCCACCTGATGTGGATGCTGAGAATCAAACTCCAGTTGTTGTGCTTATAACCAATGAGGCATCTCTCCAGCCCCTGAGGAATTGTGTGTGTGTGTGTGTGTGTGTGTGTGTGTGTGTGTGTGTGTGTGTGTGTGCTGATAGAGATGCAGAATGGGGGGGGGGGAGGAAAAGATATAGGGGAAGAGGGGAGAAAGAAGATAAAACAGAAAAGTAAAAGGCTTGGAGATGTGTGTTCCAAACCATTCCATTTCAAGTTTTAATGCACATCCGAGCCTCCTGAAAATCTAACGTAAAGGCAGATATGGATGGAGTGAGTCTGGGTCCTTTCCAGATTCTGAGCTCCTTCTAGGCTCCCCACTGATGCTGAGACAGCACCTTGCACACCGTGAAGTTTCCTCAGCAGTGAGAGTAATGTCAATGCCCCCTCTGGTTGCTGCTGTTAAATGCAAGGGAAACAGTCAAGCAAAAGAGTCCAACTCCATGCCAGCCAGGCACTGCCATGGTACCTTGCTGAGGGGCTCTGGGGACAGTCCTAGGCGTCCTGACAGTCAGCACTTGGAAGCACTTTCACTCTCAATTCTGTTGCTTTCCTGGAGATGACAGGGGTCCCCTGCTCTGAGCCCCTCTGCTCCTGGATTGGCGGCTGGGCAGGACTCCCTGTCTCCACAAAGCTGGAGTTGGCAGGTTACTTAGACGGTCTAATCTCTAGATTTTTCTCTCTTTTGTCTCTGGGAAGTCGCTGTTCTCAGTAACATTGTTACAAGAAGAGCCGTTTATCTTGCTGGGGTCTTACTTTCCTTTAAAAAAAAATTCCACCTATGAACCCCTTAAACAAACAGAAGCACACTGTCTAGTCTCCCCCAGTACCTTGTACTATTGGAAGCTCTGGCGGGGAGAGGGGCGGACAATTGGGCCGAGAAGCAAGACTGAATGAACAATTAAATGAGCAAAGCCTTACCAAGTTTCTCTACAAAGATGCGCTCTCTCTCATGCACAGATAACCCTGTTCCGTTTCAAGTTTTACAACCACTTCATCTGGGCAGAAAAATCAGGAAGTCAGTTGGTGCACACCGTGCTGTTGTGAACGTCTTGATTTAAAAAAAAAAAAAAAAGGATGAAAGAGAGGAGAGGGGCCGGGGAACACAGACTTGAAAGACCCGCAGAGCCGCAGTTCCCCATCCTCAGCCCCTTTGCTGGCCTACAGGCCCTCAAAGCATCTTCTCCCCTGTATGTTCACAGCAGCCTCGGGGAAAATGGGAACCATTGAAGTAAGAGAAAATTCTAGCCTTTGATATTCTCTCTCTCTCTCTTCTGTTTGTCTCTGAAATATAAATCCACAGCGGTTATCACAGACTCTTGATCTCAGAAGCACGAGACTGGCTGACATTCTGGGGCGAATCCACTTTCCCCTCCCCCTTTACTTTGATTTCCTGTTTGTGGAACTGTACTCCTATTGGTCTGTTTAGCTAAAGGACAGTGAGTGGTCCGCCTGCACTCAGGGCCTTCTGCCAGTGCAGGTCCCCAATTCCAGCTACTATGGAACCCTCACAGAGCCAACGATCTGCATCCATGACACCAGTAACTTTTACCGTGCAGCCCGCAGAGCTCCGGAATACCAAACGCAGTAGCCAGATGTGCAGGAACCAGGACAGCTCCCTAAACCTGATTATCCCTGATGTTCAGAACAAAGCCACTGCTCTCCTTGCAGGCCTCCAGTGGCAGCTCCTGGAGAGGGTACAGTGCTGGGACCCACGCTCTATAGGCACTGAACCCACTTAACTGCTCCGTGGCCCTGGAACACTGTGATAAAGGGGTTTTCTGTGTTCCTGGAAGGGCCCTCCTGAAAAGGCCTACTGCCATGAGCTCCAAGCTCCCTGTTAGATCGGAGGCAAGGTGAAAATAAAGGAAAGATGGGCACCTCCAGAGCAGAAGCGGTCTTTAATCAGAACAACTGAAGGGCTGAAGTCTCTCCAGAGAATGGAGACCTGAGGCTGTGGGCATGTGGGGTGGAGGCCTTGGCGGTTCATTGGACGGAAAATGGTGAACTTTGGGGACGGAAGATTCCATCTGCGGAGCAGTTCTCCGGCAGTCTTAAAGTGGTGGACACAAGTAGGTTCGTAATGCAGATCTTACCAGAAGTTTCCATGGGTGTTATCCATCAAGTCAACCCTCCAGCCCAGAGCGTCTCAGCCCACCTGAGACGATTAGGTGATCAGTCCTTCGCTCCGTGCTCTGTGCTCTATGCTCGCCCAATGACGACCTGGAGTGACACTAGCAAATATTAAAATCTTCACTAACCTTCTATGCATTCATTGCAGATTATCTGATTCAAAGGTACAGCTATTTCTCAAATTACAATGGGATTCTGTCCTGATAAACCAAAAAATATCCAAAAATACATTGAATAAAGGCTGGAGAGATGATGGCTCAGCAATTAAGAACACATATCCCCAACATCCACACTGGGCAACTCACAGACACCTATAACTGCAGCTCTAAAGGACCCCACACCTTCCTCTATGGCACCTGCATACACCTTTAAAAATCCACTAACTGCATCTACCACATGTCCTTGATGAGCAGGTCAGCTGTGCACTTGGGACCAGGCTTGCTGTCACATCCAAGGCCAGCATCTTGAGGATCCAAATTCAAAGTCTGAAAGGGTTGTGGCTGAATGCCTATCTCAAACCATCCCAAGTCAAGGGGGATTCTCAGTGTTAAAAGTAACAACAACAACAAAACAGAATTTGGCTAGTTAATAAAATGCTATGTGAGTAAATCCTTGAGTTCTTGAAATTTAATCCTGGGCAGGACAAGGATGGGGAGGAAACTAAAGGTGAGAGGATTGCTTCAGGTAAACCTGATCAAAAACAGCTGAATGTGCTAATAGCTTTCTTATCAGAAGCTCTTGGGGGTGGGGGTGGGGTGGGGGTGGGGTGGGGGGGGGGTGGGGGGCAGAAACTGCAGGAGATCCAAGGATGTGATGATGTCAGATGTTTTCCTGGTGCATATTAAGAGCCCCAGTTGGAAGGCAGAAGATGTCACTCAAAGATAAGGAAACTGGACCTGAATTTTATAACTGGATTTAATTAGCACTGATTTGAGGTTGAGAATACCTGGTTTTTCCAGTTTGGAGGGAAAAGCATCTTTGCCTGAAGGGTTGGATACGGAAGGGAAACCTTGGGGCAGAGGAGTCTGAAGCAGGGGAAGGGTCCAGGACATGAAAGGCCCCCATCTTGGGTTTCCTCTGTGATGTGATAAAACCCCTGCTGCCCTCTTTTCCCCTGCCAAATGCCACACCTCCCCAGCATCAAACGCCAACCTAACAGCCATGAGGCCACAGGCCTCCCCATCAAGGCAGTCCCCACAAGGAACTGGGAAAAGCACACAGGTGTTCAAAGGTACGGGGGGGGGGGCAGACCCTGGTTCCCCTGTGGAATGCAGAAGAAAATGCAGTCAGATTCTCCTAAGCGCTTCCTTGATGGCAACCTCTTTCTCTTAGTGGATTTGAGGACAAGTGGAACATATACTATCATTCATTCAAAGAGACACCTGGGACCACTCTTCATCCACATACACACACGCACGCACGCACGCACGCACATTTTCTGACTTGGAGAAATGTTTTAAATGGGGCAATATTAAATAAAGTATGCCTTTAGGAAGTCCTGGGACTGTCAGTGAGTTGTAGTATTGAAGATAAAGCTTTAGATTATTGAATTTTTTTTTTTTAATTTTTCAATGTTAAGCTGAAATTTACAGGACCTCACTAAGCTAATGGGAATGAATTGATCCTTGCTCTAAATGTATTGCTGGTGTACAGTTTTATTTTTGTCGTTATGGATGGCTTGTTGAGTTTCCCCAAAAGATTTTGTCTGAAGCACTCTGAATGGGCATTATACTTGCTTCTTTGTCTCACTGACTGGGGGGTGGGAGGAGGGTTGAATCTAGAGCCTTGCAGTGCCAGGCAAGTGCTATCACTTAATCATGTCACCAGCTTTCTCTTTACACTGTTTGTTTTGGGTTTTGGGTGTTTCGAGATAGGGTTTCGTTGTGTAGCCTTGGCTGTCCTGGACTCACTTTGTAGACCAGACTTGCCTAGAACTCACAGCAATCCTACCTGCCTCTGCCTCCCTGAGTGCTGGGATTACAGGCATGCGCCACTGTACTCTGCTCTCTTTTTACTTTTTTGAGACCCAGTAACCAAGGCCTGCCTTGAACTCACCTTTTAGCCCAGGAAATCCTTAAACTCCCAGGCCTCCTTCCTCGGTGTCCCTAGTAGGTGGGATCAGAGGCGGGCACTGCCACACCTGTTGAGACCACGTTCTGGCTAGGAAGAGCCACAGCATGAGTGGCGAGCCTCAGTTTGGGATCTGGGTCTGTGGGAGCTTCCTGTGGACTTCCACTTTGCATGTGTGTGTGTGTGTGTGTGTGTGTGTGTGTGTGTGTGTGTGTGTGTGTGTGTTTTAGAATCAGTTAGCTTCAGTTTCTGATGCTCACAGACTTGGTCACTGAACAATAGCCCTTCCGTGTCAGCTCCTCTCCTTCCCTGCTTACCATGAGAAGGATTGCTTTGAGCATCATACAACAAGGATTGCTCTAGTAACATGTGGCGTGGTTGGCTTCCGGCTCCAGCACAACTCATCAGTAGGAGCTCAGGAAATTCCAGGTCTCGCAGTGGGACCGCTTCTCCCAGAGCAGACTGAGAGCAGGCTTATCAAGACAACTAAATATTTTCAAGTAGAGCTCTTGGCGGGGGTGGGGGGCTGAGGGTGGGTAGAATCTGAAAGTCCACCTTCTGAGCCATTCATTGAGGCAGCCACTATGCCTGCTCACATGCACTTAACTTAAACTTCATACATGAAGAACTCAACGTCTCAAGCACGCTTGCCAGAGTGCAGTTCTCAGCCACAAGCCCCAATAGGTCTCAACTACTGGCTGAGCAAAACCATTTGGGAAATGGTTGGCCTCTGCTGGAATTGGGTTGGGGCCGTGCTGGACCTGAGGCTATGGATGGGGCTGGGGAGAGGCAAGTGCTGGTGTTGAGCTGGGGCAGGGACTGTGTGCGTACTGGACATGGTGCTGGGCTGGGCTGAGCTGGGGGCTACGGCAAGATGGACACCGGCTGAGACTAAGATGAGGATTGGCTGAGCTTGGCCCCGGGGCGAGGGCTCAGTTCCCTTCTCTGTCCGCTGCTGATCTCCTTCTGTATGCCTGGGCTTCTTCACACAGGGCCTGTTTCTGACTGCCCGTCTCCTATTCAGAATGTCAGAGAGAAGGGATCCTCCCTCGCAGGCTTCAGATCACAGGGTCAGCTTTTCCCACAAGACCCTCAACGTCAGAGTCACCACAATCAGTCATAGCATACTGTGGGATCCCCAGGGCCATTACGTACTAACTGAGGTGCCCATTCTCCTACGTCATACATTTTATGACATGGAGTCCTTGAGATGTCTATAGAAACTGTGAAGTATCTTGGGAACATTGATGTTCTCATGGGATTGTACAGAGTGGTGCTACCACACTGTGACTGTACATCTGACCCCAGTGGGGCAAACTGGGCAGCGGTGACAGGGGACAATGAAATGATACACACTGCGACTACAAGCGAATCTACAGTGACCACAGACTAAAAACTTAAGACAGCTTTCTCACTTTTTTTTATAATTTGACTTTTTACTAAATTTTAGAGTACCAACAAAGGATCTTTAAGTGCAAATGAAATTCCTTTCTCCCATGGCTCTTGTGAACTTTACAAAGCTTGCAGCCTACTTGCTATGCTTTTGCTCACAGAGGAAGTCTTACAGTTGCCACAGGATTTCCAATAAGATTAGATAATGTAAAACTTTACAGCACACTTTGATATACTGGAATATTACTTTTGACTCATTTGCATGGCCAAATGATCTAAATACTGCGAAACAGGGTCTTGCAGCCTTTTTAGTATTTTGATGAGGGACAGGCAAGGGAGAGTGAACAGTCTTCCGTGGTACCCGGGCACACAGGGCTGTGTCACATTTCGTTGGTTGTTACTCTGAAATCCCTGTGAGGACCAGCATCCACAGTAGCCTCCATGGGGAAGCTCTCTTATTAATTTACAATACACGAATTGCCCCTAGATTTCTTGTTTGTAGATTTTTAACAAAACCATTGAAGTGGGAAGCTCTCCAGATTTGCGTTTTTAACCACCATCGCTCTGCCAAGTACAGCCTAGTTCTGTATGTGGCCATAAGAATCCTGTGTGATATATATAGGCAAGCATGAGAAAGCCATTCCGGCAAATGGTTGGCTTTGGCGTGGGGCCATAGTTACTCACTAGCAGTAGAATGAATTTAGACAGTTATCTTAATCCATAGCTTCCTATTGTTTGCAGTGCCAGGGTTTGGAAGTCAGAGCCACATACATCCCAGGCCCTATCTTCAATCAGATGCCCAGTTGCCCTCAATCCTGATTGTTAGCTGGGGTTAGGACATCAGTGTGACGCATGTGTCAACAGGCACCTAACACCCGTGGAGGGCTGTGCATCATGACCTCCAGTGAGTGGGTTGAGACCAGCGTTTTTCTTTCTTTAAGAATAGCATTGTAACATAGGATAGAATGAAGTCAGACTTGTATAATAAACACTTTTTAAAATTTCCTTCAGTTACGTGTGCAGGCGTGAGGGCGCATATGCATGCTGTGCATGTGCGTGTGCGTGCGTGTGTGCATGTGCGGTGCGTGTGTGTGTGTGTGTGTGTGTGTGTGTGTGTGTGTGTAAGATGTATGGGCCTGGTTAATATGGCAGTAGGTTTGTTGAATTGTTAGTGTTGGGGCAGTCACAGCTTCCTGTTGTTGGTCAGTGCTGCCACCAAGCTACAGAATGCCCTGTACATACTTGGTTCAGGTAAGCATTCCCTGTGGGAAAAGCTGGCCAAATATGGGGCATCAGGAGCCAGTTCCTGGGGTTATACCCCATCATGACAGGGAGTGTGGCAGCAGATACAGTGCTGGAGAAGAAGTAATTGAGAGCTACATCCTGACCGGCAGGCACAGAGACAGAGAGGCAAAGACACAAAGGCATAGAGAGATAAACAGTGACTGGACCTGGCAGGGACATCTGAAACCTCAAAGCTCATCCCATGACATGCTCCCTTCAACAAAGCCACACCCCCCAATTCTTCTAGTCCTATGAAAGCATTCCACTCCCTGGTGACTAAGCATTCAGATATAAGAGCCTATTGGGGAGGGGAGAATTCTTATTCAAACCACCACCCCCCCCATACAGGGTGTCTTGGCCAGAGGCCCCAAGGAATGTAGGTTCCACTGCTCCCAAGCCCTGTGACTGCCACCAGAACCAGGTCTCTTTGAAATCTGAAAACCTAAGTAATCTTGGCATAGGTTTTTGTTATCTTTTGTTTTTCGAGACAAGGTTTCTCTGTGTATCCTTGGCTGTCCTGGACTCACTTTGTAGACCAGGCTGGCCTCGAACTCACAGCGATCCGCCTGCCTCTGCCTCCCGAGTGCTGGGATTAAAGGCATGCGCCACCACTGCCCGGCTTTGACATAGTTTTTAAATACCACAGATAAACAAAGCATGGAGAGAAGCAGTGTTGTGCTCACGGAGGGTCCAGGAGGGTCCCAAACTGCCAGATAATGAAGAATCCATATAATAGAGTCCCTCCCTCCCCCCACCCCCCCCCCCCCCCCCCCCCCCCCCCCCCCCCCCCCCATCTACCTGGAAACATTATGGTTTTATGGTTTAGATTCTTCAGCAAAAGCTGCCTTCCTTCCATCCCTCCCACCTCTTGAGACTGTCATGGTGCTGCTAGCTAAGGGCACTGAAGTGCGCCATCATGCCTCGCCTCCCAGCGGTGTCTCCTACTTCACACACTGGCAAGCTTGGATTCTCTCCCATGATTCTCAGGGACTCGGGGGATAAACCATCACTGCTAGCTCATCTCTTTACCCTCCAAACTACACAAGTCTGCAGGACTGAGCCCAGGGTGTTCCAGCAGCCATGATCCCAAGCTTGATGCTGTAAGCATCCTTAACAGCGTTACTGATGTCTGACTTCCCCTGTATCACAAGCCCCCCCCCCCCCCCGCCACACACACACCATTAGGCACTATTCCAGCATGTTCTTGAAGTCAGGAATTCATGGGAATCCACAGAGAGCTTGAGTTGGCACAAATGTTCCCCAGGCCGTAGCCCACATCCCAAGCATGACCTTGACCTTGGGAGCAAGCACAGCATCTGTTCTTCATGGCTGGTGACTGGAGTTACCTCTCTCGCCAGCTGTGGAGCCACTTCAAGAGGGCTTGTCAAAGGGGGAGGATATTGCATGATGCAACTGGGACTCCCATAGACTCCATTTCTATGCCCCCATCCTGCTCGGACCCTGTGCCTTCCCTGCCACCCCCCCCCCCCCCCCGCATCCCCCCCATGCACCCTAAAGGCAGGAAAGCCCACACTCCCCACCCATCCTTTGGAGTAGCCTAGGGCTTCAGTGGCCCAAACAAAGGAACTCGCTCTTGGACTGTCAGGTCCCCACCCCCACCCCCAGGCTACTCAGTGTTTTCACAGATGCAGTCCCGTAGAGACCTCAGGGCACAACCCAGCTTCCTAACTGCAACACTGGCTCTGTGGTTTTACAAGGAGCTGTCATCTTAGCCGCCAGCAGTGCTCTGCCCCCAGCATTCTCTGTCTGCCCTTTGCCCTCAGCAAACCCTCGGAATGAGCCTCCCACCTCAGCCCATTTGCCTGTTTTAGGCTTTCCCACTGAAGAGGGGATGGCTCACGGTTGCTAATGAAAGTGATCACAATCCCCATGTATTTATCTTAGATTATGGTCGTTAGGAGCTGAAACAGCTCCAGCAGCCCTCTGCGGTTGATGTGAAAACAGGCGAGTCCCAACAATGAGCTTAGGGAAAGGTGTCAGGTATAAATCTCGGCTTCAAACACCAGGGTGCATTCCAGACTTCAGAGACACTTCTTTGAATAAAGGCTACCCCCCACCTTTTTTTTTTCAATCCCGCCTTTCTTGTCCTTGGGCCTGGAGCAGGATGAAAGTGTAGGGGTGTGTGCGTTCATTTAGTCTGATAATGAGGGCGAGGCTCGCGGGCATGGTAATTTGGCAGCTTCGGCACTTCCTGTAACAGTTTTAATTTTTTTTTTTTTTTTTTTTTTTTTTTATCCAAAGGCTGCTTAAAGACAAACTTTTTTTTTCTTGTCAAACGGCTAGTAGTTCATTTTCTGCAGGAACCGTGCAATTAATCTTGTTTATATTAAGAGGCAGGTTGCCTTTGTCAGCTTTCCTGAGCTATAATTAATGAAGATCAAAAACGTTACAAAGACATAATATTTAGCTAAATGCAGATGAGGCCGGGCAACAGCTGCATCAATTAGAGGAGTGGAGGGGAAAACAAATACCCTTTGGAATAACTCGGGTACATTAAAAGGCAAGGATCTTCAGGGATCATCGCCTCTGCCGGCTTTCCCTGGTAGGCCTGGTGACAGAGTTTGGACATCAAATGATTTGTAACACCCCAGCAATTACACGTCAACTGCAGTTGGACATACCTGAGGATTCTGCAGTCTAACCTGAGTTTATCCAGGTGTGTGGATGTAGATCAGAGGTTCAGAGCCTCAGTTTCAGTGAGGGGAGCCGGAAAAGCAGGGCAGGGCAGAGGAACCCAGCTGCTGTCTACCTAGAACAATCTAGCCTGCTGGGGGCACCAAGCAAGCCAGGTGGCGCTTTATTTGCAGCCTCTGAAGACAGTCGTTAAAAATGAACACAGTGAGTCAGATGAACCCAGTGTCTGCTCAGGTGACTTCCTAACCCCATGACTAAGACCAGTGGCTTTCACGGGAGAGTTCAAAGGTGTTGGCTCTGCTTTCAAGCAGCCGTGCGTGGGCTTTGCCCTGTCACAGAGCTGATGGAAAACAGCCACGTAGAGGCCACCAAGGAATCCCAAGGACATGGTTTGCAGACCCATAGGTGCACGTGCAGTTAGTTCACAGGACGTCATCTCTTCTGGGCCTCACAAATTTGAGATCCTAATTACAGAAATCTAGGGTGGGGAAGAAGAAGAAATAAGCAGTCACACACACACACACACACACACACACACACACACACTTTTTTTCATCCCATTCTGATGGTGCAGGAAGAGCCTGGGAGATGCAGGCATCTGAGCACAGTGAAGTAATAATATAGGGAAATTGTACTCAATCAAACTACTATAAAAGTCGCTGGGCTCATGTGTGTGGTTCTGGCTTCCCAGAACAGATAGATATCAGAACCTGCCTATTAAGATGACGCAGATTCATTTTAGGTTGTAAATGAGGCCTCAGGGTGCCGTTTTCACAGCTCAGGTTTTAATCTCGTGCCCTCCAGCTTCATAATTCTTCCCTTCACAATTTATAGGAAGAATCCCATCATATAGACGACACAAAGATGTTTATTGCAACAGTATAATAGTGAAAATTGGAACCAATATGAAGGTCGAATATTAGAGAATTAACTTATTTGTGATTCACCAATAAAATGAAATTCCTTGAACCATTAGATTATGATTCATAACAGTAGCAAGATTACAGTTATGAAATAGCAATGAAAACAATGTTATGGTTGGGAGGAGGGGGTCGCCACCACATGAGGAACTGCAGTAAAGGGTCGCAGTGTTAGGAAGGTTGAGAACCACTGCTTTAAGGGATAAAAGGGCAAACTGCTTCAAAAAATGGAAAATAAATATACTACTGAGCATTTCTTGGCACTCATACGTGCCAGACACTCTGGGATAAGCTCTAGACGGAGCTGTTTCCTGATGAGACAACCATTACACTCTGAACTATTTAGTTCAGTCTTCAAGAACAGATAGCTACTAAGTGACCAAACAAGGAATGTTGTTACTTGTTTTCTTGTGGCACTGGGAAGCCAAGTGTATGAGAAACAAATATTCTACAAATGAGCTATTGTATTTGTATTTGAATACTTGGTTCCCAGTTAGTAGAGTTGTTTGAGAAGGATTATGAGGTGTGGCCTCGTTGGGGGAAGTTTGTCAATTGAGGCCTCTGAAAGGTCATACCGCAGGAAAAACAATCAGTCCAATCCTTAGAGCTAAAGGCAGTAACTTCAACAGGCTAGCTGGTAAAGTCAAGCCCAAGATTGTCAGCAGAACTTTCCACTAATTTAACAACTGTCATACTGCAGGAAAAACAATCAGTCCAATCCTTAGAGCTAAAGGCAGTAACTTCAACAGGCTAGCTGGTAAAATCAAGCCCAAGAGTGTCAGCAGAACTTTCCACTAATTTAACAACTGTCAAAGTATAATCTTGTCTTTAGATTCCCTGTAATAAATCATTATAATGTTATGTACAAGAAAACATTCCAGTTACATGAAGTAGAAAAATGTGACTTATAATAATTATTATTATATTATATATAATTCTTATATTTATGTATAAATAATATATAATAATAATTATTATTATTTTTAAAAATAGTTGATAGAAACAACTTCCTTGTTGGAAGTAACAAAGACTTAAGAACAACTAATTTTATTTATTTACTTTATATTTTTTTAAGATTTATTTGTTTTTTAATTATGTATAGTTTTTTTTTTACCTGCCTGTTCCCCTGCACACCAGAAGAGGGCACCAGACCTCATTCTAGATGGTTATGAGCCATCATGTGGTTGCTGAGAATTGAACTCAGGACCTCTGGAAGCGCAGACAGTGCTCATAACCTCTGAGCCATCTCCCCAGCCCAGAACAACTAATTTTAATATGCTCAATGACTTAATGGAAAATTTGAGCACAGTCAGTGAGCAGATGGACAAGTTTAGCAAAGAGAGTGAGGTTTTGTTTTGTTTTGTTTTCTTAAACTAAAAAGAAAAATAGCTAACACTCAGGAGGCTATGAAAGAACAGTGAACTGAACTTATATCAATTAAAAGTATCTAAAATCAAAGGATTAATACATTTTTATCATGCCCTTCCACTGCTCAGAAACCCACTGTCTCCTGGCTTAGCTACTCACAAGAGACAGAATCTATATAGTCAAGGTTTTTGCAGCTAATCCTCAAACTACCTGCTACCTCTATTTCTTAATACCTCACATGTGGCCCTACCTCACCCATGTTCTGGTTCGCTTTTCTGTTGCTGTGAAAAACATGAAGACCAAACAAACAAACAAACAAAACTTTGGGAAGAAAGGAGTTATTTCATTTTACATTTCCAGGTAACAGTTCATCACTAGAGGAAGTCAAGGTAGGAACTCAAGGCGAGAGCCGAAGGCGAAGCCACGAAGGAGCAAGGCTTACTGGATTGCAGGCCTCAGCCTGCTCAGCCCGCTTTCTTACGCAATCCAGGACCACCTGCCCAGAGGTGGTCCTGGCCACATCAGGCCGGGCTCTCTTATATCAACTATTAATCAAGAGAATGTTCCATGGAGTTTCCTCCTGGCCAGGGTGACACAGGCAATTCCTCGATTGCTAGTCGTTTTTCCCAGGTGACTCTACTTTATGGCAGGCTGGCAAAAACTGCCCATCACACCCATAAACAAACTAGTGTAACCACCTTCTGATCATTCTGAGCATCAGGACCAGCTCAAACCCTCTCCTTTTCCCCAAGGCCTTAAGATGACATCAATTGCCTTTACCCAGGATGCGCTCCACAAACAGCACAGCAGCACTACAGGAGAGCAGCTGGCACTCCTGCCTTCATATGAAAAAAAAAAAAAATGTCCCTCAGCCCTTCTCATTGGTCTGCAGTCCAGCCTTATTCATCTGGGCACTCCAGTCTCAGAGCACAGCAAGGTCTGCTGCGTTAATAAGAACGGAGCTATGCTGTAACAGGGTAGTCCTTTGGATATTTCTCTCAATAAAGTTTTGCAAAGATCTACACTGTAGGACATAAATCTAGGAGGAGCTCCTGGGCTGGCAAAAATGCATGAGTCTCTAGATGCATTTAGCACTGTATCCTCAGTATAAGTATGGGCGAAGGACTCGAAGGCCTGGGTGAGGTGTCCTACCCATCATGGTAAAGCACTCTTCTCTAAAGCACATTGCCACCACCCAGATGCCCATCCCCATGGAAGCTCATCAGCAAGCCATCTCAAGGGTTAGAAATAATGACTTTTGGATACACATTTGACTTTCAATACGGCTGACATCCTTCCACTCTCATCACTTATACTGTCCTCTGTATTACTTTCGATCTTCTTGACGTTCACTACCTGCTAGTACAGTAGTCACGAATGACAGACGTCCTGGCCTTAGATGATCTTAGACACAGTTGCTGAGGTTCTAGGAATAAGTGTCAATTCGGCTCTTGGTGACTGTCTATTAAGTTTAGGGTCTTTCTTGAACATCTACTAGAGGTTGGTCATGCCACCAAAGTAGATGGAACAGAAGATGGATACTAAGAAGATTCGATGCACAGCTGCCATCAACCTCTATAGAATCCTTAGGGTGCTCAGAAACACTTGGGTAGGTAGTTATCAGCCTGGTGAACAAGGACCAGAAGTAGATAGGCTATAATAGGTGAGTTGCCTAGATGGCCCCCCAGAACACAGCATTTGTCCTACCAGATGCTTGGATGAAGTGAGGCACCGTAGAAACTACAGCTGAGACCCCAGCCAGCAGCTCCGCCAACGACACACTCCCTACTTGTATCAGACACACGCAATTCCTGCTCAAGCTGGGGAGTGTAAAGGCAGGGGCGCCAGGGCAACCCTACAGGGACATCATTTGCTGAGACTACGATGCAGCTGTACTTTACCTCTGCCCAAATTATTGACCCCTAGCTCGCCCTGAACTTCCACTACCAGGTCCGTGCCCTGGGGAGCTCCATCTATGAGGTGGAATGGAGGGCCCCAGTGGAGGACCCAGGTGGGACCAAGGGCAGTGCCAGCAGAATAGAGAGCATGGGAGCAGATGGAGTCCTGAGTGAAAGTGTGTTGTTAGCATGACCATGGCCGTGTCAAGGACGCTAATGCCTCAAGCCCATGGGAATGGCAAGTCCTTCCCCTAGTCAAATGTGGATGCTGACGATGTGTGCAGCTTCCTCCTCTTGGATGACTGCAGCCTAAGACTGCGCTCTTACAGGGACACCTGCCAAGATGAGCAACCCGCCCCCTCCTTCGGCTGCTTATAATAAATCCGCCCCCTTGTTCAGCTGTATACAATAGACCGCTGAGTTTCTGGGCTGCTGGTGCATCCCCATCAGTGCGCATGGCCTACTAATCCCAGCTATTCCTGTAGGTGTGTTTGTGTTCCTTTGTCCCCTACCACCCTGGCACGTCAGTTCCAAAGCCACTGTCCTAGTTAGGGATTCTGCTGTGATGAAGCTCTGTGACCAAAAACAACTTGGGGAGGAATGGTTTTACTCAGCTTACACTTCAACACCATAGTCCGTCGTCCAAGGAAGTCAGACAGGAACTCAAACAGGGCAGGAACCTGGAGGCAGGAGCTGATGCAGAGGCCATGGAGGGGTGTTGCTTACTGGCTTGCTTCCCCTGACTTGCCCAGCCTGCTTTCTTATAGAACCCAGGATCACCAGCATCAGGGATGGCACCACCCACAGTGAGCTGGGGCCTCCCCATCAACAACTAATTTTTTAAAAATACACTGTAGACTTGCATACAGACCAATCTGATGGAGGAGGCCCTTTCTCAAATGAGAGTATCTCTTTCTTTCGAGCTTACATCAGAAAACTAGCCAGCACAGCTATGCACTTCTTGGACAGAGAGGGTTGCAAATGGTGAGGACAAACTTGGTGCCTCTGTGGAAAAAAAACTATGTCCCCTGCCCTACCTCTCCATCACATGGCCTTCAAATGGAGAGGATTAAACAGTCCTTGCATTTCCTGCATTAATCGGACCTTACCCTGCCTACTGCTAGTCATAGCTTTGGTCCTTGTAAAACATAATGACAATCTGTGACCTACTATAAGGTGCTATTAAAACATCATAAATCAGAAACCACCCTCAGGACACCTAGTCTACCCAGTGTCGGGGCTTCTGGCCTGCCTCACTCATACTCAGGACACTTAACACCAGCCTGCAGCTGGTTAAAATCACTTAACACAAAGCCTGCCTTGTGTGGGTGAGAACAACACTGGGTATGGTTAGTGGTCATTGAAGTGTGGCTCCTAGGAAATGAACATTGCTTTCTTATCATTATTCTTTCACAAAACTGTAAGTTGGGGACTGTTGTGCATATAGAAAGAATATGTTTCAGAGGGCTGTGGAAATCTCTGCTGTGAAAGCTCGCATGTGCCCCTATGTTTTACAGCCATTGCCTGAGGTCAGACATATTCCAGGTGTCCTTCCAGAATTACAGCCTGGCAGTGTATGCACTCTCTGCCTGCCTGGCGGGCCCAGGTGCCACAGCTGTCTCCATATCCCAGGGAGGCAAGACTTTCTAACCAGACACTGCTCGCTTCATAACCCTCACAAAACAAGGACGTTGGCCATGGGGAACTCATGAATCTTTAAGCTGGACATGGTATCCTATGGTCAGTTGCCCATGACATCTGCCACTAAACACCGTGAAAATCTGGGCACTGGTAAGTCATGGGCAGTGCGTATGTGTGGGATTTGGGAGAAATGAGACGATCCATCGTCATGTGCGTTGTGGGCTGCAGGGGCTCTCAGGTAGGAGGCACAGGTTCCTGCGGCTGCAAACCTGGCTTCCAGCTTCAAGAAACCCATCTAGTGGGCAAGAGAAGAAATCCCCAGGCAGCTTCTAAGGAAAATAAAAGATGTTCCATGACCTTACTCATGAGTCACGCCCTGGTTTGAAGGCTGGTTTCTTAGGTGTGATAGCAGCAGGAAATCGTGGCCCTCAGCAATCAGAGGTAAAGGCAAGGTCACCCTTAGCTGGCTGGCCCAGGCCCTACCAACATAGCCATACAATGAGCACAGGATAGCCAGCCCACATTCTACTACTGATTGAAAAAGAGTGACACAATATTATCTATCTATCTATCTATCTGTGAATACTATTCCTTTCTTCTTAAAGATAATTATTTTAGTGCTTTTTTAAAAAATGGTCTAAGCTAGCCAAACATGGTGACTCATGCCTTTAACTCCAGCACTCGGGAAGCAGAGGCAGGTGGATCTCTGTGAGTTCGAGGCCAGCCTGGTCTACAGAGTGAGTCCAAGACAGCCAAGGCTACACAGAGAAACCCTGTCTCAAACAAACAAACAAACAAACAAAAAACCAACCAACCACCACCAACAACAACAAAGGTCTTTGTTAAAAGTTTAAAAATCAAACAGGGTAATAAAATATGAAGAAGAAAACAAAAGGGAATCTTAATTCTCTCACCCAGAAGTAACTATTATTAATTTGCAGTAGTCAAGCAGACTTTTTAAGGTCACCAAACTTATGTAACATGATAGTCAGGGAACCGTGATCCTTTTGTCATACAACTGCCCCAACTTCCAATTAGCCGAGAGGCTGTGGGTAGCTGTAAGTGTGAGCAAAGTCCTTGGAATTTTTCCAGTAAAGAGGTCTGCTGCTTCTTAAAGGAATGCAGCATCCGTGGAAGACAAGACAAGAGCGCAGCCTTAAAGCTGTTCTCTTTGGGGAACAGTAACCGCCAAAGCCATCTCACTTGAGCAGTTAAAGATCGTAAGGCAGAGGCTATGCTTTGTAGGAAGCACAGATGGCTCAGGACAGACCCATGCGCTCTTAAGAGCCCCTGTTCCTGGTAGGACCTGGGCTAATGTAGACATGCTCATATGTCTGTTGTCCCAGGTGTGTCACCATCCCAAAGAACAGCCCCGACTGCAGGTGCCAGCAGGAATCTGGGTGATTCCAAGGAGCCCCTCTCTGTGAGGTGAGTGAGGCTGGGAGTGCCGGGTGGCGCTGCCAGGATGCACGCTGAGCACATCTTACCTGGAGTGGAGGACTGCCAGGAGGAGGGCGTTGTGTCCTCAAAGACACCGAACACTTGGCAGCCCTCCCAAATGGCTGGTTCCTCATGCTTGAGGATTAGAGCGTCCAGCAGCAAGGCGGAGATGTGCAGTGGGACAGATCCAGGCTGGGGATCTCTAGTTCACTTGAATTGCCTTTTCTTTGGGCAGAAGAGAGCACAGAACAGAACAATTGCTCACAGGGCAACACCTGCCCTAGGCATCCATGCTTCTACTTTTAGAGGGTTAGGCACTCTGGGCACCTGACTAAATTGAACTACACAACATTTGTCCCTAAGCCACAAAGCACATGGCAGGGTTTGCTTCCTTCCTTATATTCCACTGATTGTACAGACCACATTTCCTTTATCCATTTGGGACCCACGATCTTTGAAATAAATTATGTCTCGTTTAAAAAAAAAAAAATTAGCTGTATTATTTTCCAATCATTTTCCCCTGGAATTCTAGGTGGCTGGTGTTTATGATGCCCAGATAGAGCAAATTTTATTCATTCCACCAACTTTTCACCTGGCTTTCGTGAGGTCTCAAAGCAACCCTTTCCAGGATTTTAATGTTAGCGGGTTTCAGGCTTTAAAACTTTAATTTTATTGTGGTACCAGTATAGTGCAGGTCTAAGTACTTTGGCATCATTGGAGGGCTCTTGATGTACAGATAAATAAACCATGGCATTCCAACCATGACAGCATTGGAACGCACGTGGAACACCTAATAAACAGGGTTTTTTTGTGTTTTGGGGGGGAGGGTTTTTTTGTTTTGTTTTGTTTTGGGTTTTTTTTTTTTGCCTGCTTCATTCTTTGGCAAAGCACCCACTAGCCTCTCCCAGAGCCTCTGGAGGAGGGTTCAGCCACACACATTGTGCTTTGTATGATTCTTTGTTCCCAGATAAAACCCCACCCCCATGCCATCAGAAGGTGAGGTTTCCATGCAAACAGGCAATGCCACACATGCATACAGCCACAACTCCCTACGGTCAGAGGCTCCGAGATGCACTAATTGAAAGCAAGACAGACCTTTAAAAATCACCAAACTGATGCAACTGCCCCAATTCCAATTAGGCAGAAATGCTATGGGTCGTCCCCGCCCCGCCCCCCAGGCTGTCATCGACATAGGCAGCAAGGGAGATTTCACTAAGCCTGGCTCTGTAGTCAGTAGCCGCCTCTGTCCTTGTGCTGACTCAGTGGCGTCTAGGGCATCTGGACCTGGCTCTGTGGCCCAGCTCTTCTCTCTGCACAACAGGACCTGCAGCCCATCTCTTCTATCCCTGGACCTGAGCTGCTCCTGTCTCTGCTCTGATGGCCTTTCTGCCCCCACCCCCAACTCTGACACTTAACACTACAAGGCTAGGCAGACATAGTAGCAGGGAAATCTTACCTACCAAGGGCATGAATGTCCCAGCTCCTTCCTAGTGTAGGAAATGGTCCTATGGTCCATCCCACTGACAGACGAATGGCAGTCCCGTTAGGTTAGGCACAACAGGGGCAGCTCCCACCAACATTGTCACCGGCGAACTATTTTCACGTTTGAAAGAGAACACCATTCTTCTGGTTCCATGTGCACGCTGCCGATCCAAGTCTTCTCAAGCCCCTCACTTTAAAGTCCTTCCTCTTCTTACCATCTGTGAAAGTCCGACCTCTTTTTACCCCACTTGAAAAGTGAGGTCACTAAGGCACAGGGAGCAGAAATGACTCCTGCAAGGGGACTGACTGCTCAGGGCGGTCTCTTATCCATCTTGACCCGGCCCAGCAGCATCTCTCCAGGGGAGTGAAAACACCAACATGCAGGCAAGGCCAACCCAGGCAGCACTGTGTTCTGTCATTCAACACAATCAAAAGATGCCACCATCTTTTTTTTTTTTTTAAAGTTCTAATTAGCACATAATAATTATACAGATTTGTGGAGTACAGAATGGTATTTAATGGTGTCATAGGTCAGGGTGGTTGGCATGTCCATCATGTCAGTCAGACGTTTATCATCTCTTTGTATTGGGAACATTTGACTCCGAGCGCGCTTTGGGTTCAACCTGTTGTCATCAACCACAGCTGCCCATCCATACAGTGGAACACTAGCCTCTTCCTCCTGTCTTGTCGCTGCATTGAAGCCCAGTCTTCGCTCTGAAATTTTTGTGCAGAAGACAGGAAGCAAGTTTACCCAATCCTGGGTGACTGTTAGAACCACGCCGGTTGGGGATCCTCTAGGCTAGTTACAGCCTGTGTCAGCAAGGGCTGTCCTACTTTCCTGTTTGTAAATCAGTCCCTGGGTCAGTCAGGGCAAGTGCCTCATGCGTGCTAGGTACCCTGCACTGAGCTACAGCCCCCACCTTTTCTATTCCTTTTCTATGAAGTGTATTGAACAGTCGACAATGGCTTCAGCTACTCCACCTTGAAGAAGGGGCCGGGTGGGAAAGAGGGCAGAGGGTAACTGCATTATATTATAATCTGCCTCTGTTAGCGAGCGGTTTAGCTGTATGGAGAATGAATGGAGCCAGGAACAGGTTTTACTCTCGGCCTCACTGATTCCCAAGCTCTCAGGAGGGTGTGAGCTATCTCTGTCTTCTGCTCCATCCAGCACAGGCCCTGGGGTGATACAAAGCAGATCCATCTCTGGGGTCCTGGCTGAGTTTGCAAGGTATCATGGCCTCCCCGAGTCCTTCCTGTTACCATACTTGCAAAGAGAACGCTCTTTCAAACCGGTGGAACAAGACTCTCATTTTGACAGGAAGGATCCAAATCTTCAAGTTCCTTGCTTCATGTTGGGACTCGAATTTAAGATAGAAAAACAAAGCGCTCTCTGAAGGGCAACACATAATGGCTATTTATAGTCTGCTCCATCCGGGTCATCTGTGTGAAGCAACACCTGTGCTGGGTTATTTCTGACAGTGGGGGCAGATGGGGAGGCCTAGCCCCAGGATTAGGGGTACATCTACTTATGAAATACAAACAAATCAAATCCTGTCCACTCAAATTCCGAGAGCCTGGGGCACAGGTGGTTTGTGTGTGTGTGTGTGTGTGTGTGTGTGTGTGTGTGTGTGTGTGTGTGTGTGTGTGTGTGTGTGTCTGCTATCAAGTGATCTTAACACATTGTCCCATTTGGTTCCTGGAGTGTGAACCCTTCGTGGGAAGTGTGGTACCAGGAAGTTAAGCTACCCTGATATTGAAAGGGTCAAGAAGAAAGTGGGAATGTACCAGAAGCAAAAAGTTTCGGAAGCTGTCATGGGTCATGGTGTGGGTTATGGGTCACGGTGTGGGTGCGGGGCGAAGGAGAAACCTAGCCTCTCCAGCCTCAGTCTGAGCACGAGCAGCAAAAGAGAGGAGAGAGTGGGCACACTGATCCTGATCCTTGTGATTTCCGTGGTTTTCACAAGGTTGTAGATGACACGGATGTGATGAGGCCACACCCACAGCACTTGGAGCCCGCCCCTTCTCTAACTGGAACCTCTTGCCCTCCAGAGCCCAGCCTTAGCTGCCTTGCCCTCTGGCTCTGGGACTCCTACTAACAAAACTCTAAAAAGGAAGAAACACTAAGTGGCTCTTCACTTGTGCCTCAACAGTCCCCACCGAGTGTAGGACATTCCCAAAGCATTCCTGATATTGTATTCATAGAGAAAAATCGCTCTCTCTGCTCCTCCATAGACTCTATGGGGTGTGTAGGGAGTGGCCAGTGCCTCTGTGGCAGTGCTGGGTGGTAGAAAGAGAGGTCTGCATGTGACTGAGCATCTGCCAGCAACGGGGGCCATGCAGTGCTCACCAAACAGCCTGGGGGTGTTCAAGGAAGTTCCCTCCGACTGCTGTTGTCCCCTCTGTGTGGCAGCCTTGCCAAATCCCATACTCACCGAGTGACTTACTGAGTAGCTGGGTCTCCTTGCTGGAGGAGGCTACCAGGACCAAGATCCCAACACACAGGGACAGAGGCCACACAAAAGCTACTGCTCTCTGAATCTGTGCATAAAAGATCCGACAGATTTTGTTGAGAGTGACCACATAAGACAGCCAGTGAGCAGTTCTGGTTCTGAGAAGGCTGTGGCTGCGATGGCTGTGGGCAGACACTATTATGCTTTAAGCCAGTGGTTCTCAACCCTCCTAATGCTCTGACCCTTTAATACAGTCCCTCCATTGCTTTGTGATGGACAAAGGGGCTGGCAGATAGGCAGACCATGAGAGGTAAGTACTGCATGCCCATACACAGACAGAGAGAGGAAAGGGGAGGGGAGGGGAGGGGAGGGAGGGAGGGAGGGAGGGAGGGAGCAGCATGTAACAACACTAAAGTACAACAACAAACTGCATATACAACAGTTACTCTATGAGATTGTAATGGAACTGAGACCTTCCTGTGGCCCGGTGGCATTGCAGCCACGATACCCTTGCAGCAAACGCATTCTTCATGTGTTTGTGGTGACCTTGGTATAAACAAACCTATGGTGGTGCCAACTGTGTAACAGAAAACGCATAATAAAATTATCTACAGCACTTCACAGTAGCTGATGGTAATGAGCTACTCTGTTACTTAAGTACTTATTATATTAACTTTTAATTGTTGCTTTGGAATGCACCTGCTTTACTTATCAAAGAACGAGGTGGCTAGGCTATTGAGAGTGTGAACCGCTCTTGCAGAGGACCCAAGTTCAGTTCCTAACATCCATGTCTGGAGGCTCATAATTGCCTGTAACTCTGGCTCCTGGAGGGTCCGATGCTCTTTACGGCTTTCGTGAGAGTCCACACTCATTTGCACACACACTGCACACTCACACACATACTCATATACATACTCACATAGACACACACACACAACTAAAATAAATCTTTAAATTAAAGAAATGCAACTGACTCTAAAGCAATGTTTAGTGTTGCACCGACATCAGGCTTGCACACCCTGCATTCACTGTGTCTCTTCCCAACACAGTTTTGCTTGTGTTTTCTGTATTTCCACTTATTCTCTTCACCGTGGCCCCGGGAGCAGTAGGCTGCACCACACATGCTGTGTGCTGGGCTGTACCTTTTAGGGTTGGGCAAGAGCAGTGTATGACACCCGCATACAGATAACTTCTTCAGAACATCCCCATTGTGATCTGTGGGCGTGTACTTGTGTGTTTCCAAGTACAAGTGTCTGTTGAGAACACATGCCCTGTAGCCCCTGGGAGACAGCAGAAGCCGGATAAGCCCTCCCCGCTCTGAGATCATCACCCAGATCTTTCTGGATGCAGACCTCAGTGCAGTGATAAACGATGGTGCCTGGTGCTCTACCTCATGTGGTGTGCTTTGAACTTCTCAGTGCCTCCACGTACTCCGTGCTCAAGTGTTTCTGCCTCAGCTTCATTCTCTGTCCCTCTAAGACTCTGCTTGGTGACACTGCCAAGTTTTTTTTTGCTTGTTTTTTATTTTTGTTTGTTTGTTTGTTTTGTGGTGTTTTGTTTTGTTTGTTTTGTTTGTTTTGGTTGGTTTTCTGTTTTTGCTCTGGGCCATCCCTAGCCACTTGGCCATGAGAGTCTTTTTCTATCAGAACCATGGGTGGCCTCACTTGCCACAGGGCCCAGTAAGAAACAGAAGGAATGGAGGCTCCTGGTTCATTGGAGACCTATGCCTGAGGTACACTGTCACACCAAGCATGATATGAGGACCCTTCCCCGGAGGGTCCAGTGGAGGAAATGATGCAGATTTTTCCAAACACAAGAAAGGGAGGATGGGCTGGGCGGTGGTGGTGCACACCTTTAATCCCAGCATCCAGGAGGCAGAGGCAGGCCGATCTCTGTGAGTCCAAGGCCAGCCTGGTCTACTGAGAAACCTTGTCTCAAAAAAAAAAAAAAAAAAAAAAAAGGGAGGAGGAGAATAAGAGGGGAAATAAAGGGAAGATGGATTCATTTCTGCACCACTGAGCAGTGATACCACCAAGAATCAATCAGAAACATTTTTACTTGCTGTGCCAACGAACCCCAGCTTCTGGCAGGAACGAAAGTCTATCTGTGTTAGAGAGAACTGGGGGGCCTTTGGGAGATCAGAGGATCCTAAAGCTCGGGGAGGCCACCAGCAGCCTCCCCTCAGGCTCCTCCTTTGGTAGAAAGCTTGGGAGGTGGAGGAGGGAGGACCTAGCCTTGCATCTGCCTCCCACACATTGCTGGCTGCCCACACCTGGCCTTGCTCCACAGAGGAGCTGGGTGAGCCCCGCTGCAGACCTCACCTCTTTCCTATCGGACATGGCCACCTAAGGGAGTCACAGGGCTGGGGGGATGCAGGGATGGCCAGACCTCTGCTTCCAGTCACTGCAACATGATGAGGACAAGAAGAACCGCATTCTGTTGCCTAATGCGGGAACTCAAGTGAGTAGAGCAGAGAAAGCTAAAATACGGAGGCAACCTTGGCCCACACACATTAAAAAAAGTGACTCTGCGCGTTTGCCCATCCTGTGTCAGTTGATAGATGTGGGATAGGATGTACCCAAGGTGGTACCCATGGCACCCCCTCTTCATTCAGGGGTAGCCCAGCAGGCTAGAAGATCGTGGAATGGCAGAGACTGGGCTGTCTTGGGTGACTGGCAGGAGGGATAGTCACCTTCAGAGAACCGAGACAAGCTGCCAGTCAAGATGCAAAGTCTGAGGAGAGGATTTGGGACGATGTGCCTAAACTTCTATATAATTTAGTGTTTGCATAATGCCTATATAATTTAGTGCATTTCTCCTCAGACAGGAACCCTGTCTTTCTCTGATCCACAGTCTGTAAGACAGCTGCGTGAACAATTTTATAGCAGCTATACAGAAACATGGATGGATATGTTGGCTTTATTTTTTTATTTTTTTAACAATTAGACTTTATTATACAACGTAGCTATCTTACATAAGAGGGAAAAAAGGTTAAAAGAAAACAAGAGTGAACCTTTTGGTATCTGTTCTGAGACAAGACCCGCCTAGACTGTCTTCACCTGGGATATTGTCCACAGTCCTTCTACATGGATGCATGTATGGATAAACATAATTAAGGATACTGCAGAATATAGATGAGGGATGCTGCTGGACGGCAGACTTAGGCAGAGAGAGGCCTCGCTAAGTCCGTCTTTCTTTCTGTGTTCCTGGGGCTTAGTTAAACATTGAGTTCTGCACTGTGCTCCCAGGTGACAACTGAGACTATGTTTCTCATGCCTCAATGCGCTCACACGCATCAGATGCGGTGGAAATGCAGACCCCCAAACAGCAGGTCTGGGCAGAGAGATGCTGATGATGCGGGGCCTAGGGTTCCACCTGGAGCATGGGAACACGTGGGTCAGTGTGACATTCTGGTCTGGCCTATGTGTTTATACCTTGTCTGACTATCCAAGCTGACATCAGAGTCCTGGAAGAAGAGGTTTGTGCTGGTGGCGTGCTGAATCTCAGGCATTGCCTAGTAGCTCACACTAAGGGGATCAAGCTCTTCCTCCCAACCTGAGAGGGTGGCACGCAGATATGTCACGGCGTCCACTGTCCTCATCCCATCACCTCGGCAGGGGTCCCAAACCCTGTCTCATTGTGCCATCCTTAATCATAGTTATCACTCAGCTGGCTAAGGAGCCAAGTTATTCCAGTTTTATAGAGAAGGGCCCTGATGCTCCTCAAATAGGGTTGAAAAGGCAGCAGGCAAGGGGAGGGCGGAACACTGAAGCAGAGCTCCTTGCTCTTGCAGACCTCTGTGGAGTCCTGTATCTGGACCTAGAGCTTGTCCGCTCAGTGGACTGTGGCCAGTGGTGAGAACAGATGCTGGATGAACTATGTGTGTTCGGATCCAAACTTTGCTCACTACTGTGCAGCCTTGGGCAAGTTACTCAGCTTGTCTGTGTTGGGCCACTGCATGAATAACATGGAATCATAGGAGCCCCTTCTGCATAGGGGTGGTGAGATGAAATAACTTAACATGCAGTAAGTAAATAATAGGCTTGGTCTAGACCACTATAGAAATGACACACTCTACCACCACCACCACCACCACCCTGAGTTCCAGTGCCACCCATAGATGAGGCTGTGACACGAGAAGAGGACAGCCCCAGCCTCAGAGAGCCAGTGGCCACATGTGTGTGTCCCCAAAGGCCCCACAGCAGCACAGAGATAAGTGGGATCTATGTGCCCACCTAGAAGAAACCATCTAGCACCTGAGAAAGCCGTGGTATGTTCCCTGCTTACCCTGTCCTGCTGAGAGCTGAAGCCACAAGCCTCCTCCATCAGTCCCTTATGAGGAGGAATGTGCTCTCCTGTGTCCCTGGCCTTCTCCATGAGGTCCTGTGGACAAAGCTCGGCACCGAGGTGCATTCAGCCTGGGAAGTTCACTGTGAGAAAGAGAGCCTATGAGGAGGAACACCTTTGTCAATGTCTGCCCCGTTCCCAAGGTCTCCAGCCGGGATGTCATGTATTGAACACACACACACAGGACAGGCAGGACAGACCTAAGGGCCTCACCATGACATTCCTGCCAGGACTCCGTGGTGCCTTCAGTGCTGGTGACAACCCCAGCACCGTTCTCTGATCTTTCTCTGCCTCCTGCTTCACACAGCAGCTGTCTTATAGGCTATGTGTAGGACAAAAGAGAAGAAGGCGAGAGCCGACCATTATAGGCACTGCTTCTCACAGAGTTGCTCCATCCTGCCACAGCCCTCCTGTCCTGATGGGCTGAACGCTCTGAAACTGTGAGCCAAAATAAACCTTTCTCCTGTGAAATGGTTCCTGTCAGGTATTTCTTCACCACAGTGAGGCCAAGGTAACTAACACAAACTGGTCACCAGCCCACTGCAACTTCCTGCCTTCCTCACACTCACACTCACACTCAGGCCCCAAAGGGGGCAGAGTCCTTTGACAGAAGCCCAGCTATTCATAAGTTAGTTACGAACGCTCATCCGTGGTTCCAGACACTGAAGACGCTACAAGCTTTTTGTTTACTTTTGTCTGTTTGTTTTCCTTTTGACCCTAGTTTTATTGGACACGTCTCTAATGAGCCTTTCAAAAACTGCTCTAGGCTGACACCAAAGTGTGCAGGCCCACAGGCCTTTCCCGTGTTTCAGGGAAGCTCCCAAGACTCTGCTATAATTAGAAGTCAATTAAATAAAAAACCATTAATATGCCTCTTGGAAGGCCTCCAGTACCCAGAGCCTCTGTCTGTATCCACAGTTACTGTGAAAACTCACTCGTCCCTGCTAATCCCTCTGTCCCTAAGCAAGGTCAGAACATTGAACCTGTGGCAGGAGTGTGTGTGTGTGTGCAGGGAAGCCACCCCATGGCTGACCTCAGCTGCCTCACCCCCAGCCCACCCATTAGGGCCATAGCCAGCCTCTCAGCCTATAGGCTGGGCCTCCCTGCCTCCCCTGATGCCTGCCCTAGCTTGTTCCTTGCCAGAAGGAAAACACCCAACAAGTTCACAATTGAGGGCAACCTGGGCACTTTCATCTTGACTCATGGGACTGAGGTGCAAAAGTGTCTGGAAGCTCCGCCATTTCTGGCAGGCCACCCAGTCACAGCAGTGATCTGTGAGAGCAACCCTGAGGTGTCTGAGCCATGTGGTTGAGCCAATAGGAGATCTAGACCCCGTCTCTCTCAAGGCCTTGCCAGTGACCCTGGCCAGGTCTCCCTGGACTCTTGCAGAATGCCCATCTTCAGAAGAAACACACTTCTCCCCGGAGTGAAATAGCTCCGTGGTCTTCTTCTCATCACAAAGTTCACAAAGTGGGACTAAGCCACCCACTCTCATCCTTGGTCCATGGCTGCCTCTATACTTTTTTACTTCCAGCCAAAGACAGTCTCTGCTGTAAGAACAGGATGCCGCTCAGAGCCCACGCCTGTGCATACAGACAGCTTCACAGCCGTAGCCAGGAAGGTCTTCTGTATGAAGTCTTTGTCACTCAGCAGTGGACACTGAGCCCTGCATGATGCTCCAGGCAACTGAAGCATCTATATTCTTGTCCTTGTGCTTGGGGGCCAGACCCAGGGCCCATCCCATATGCTTGGATGGGGGAGGAGGGACAGGTAATATTTTACCACTGGGCTGGCTGCACCCCCAGCCCAGAACTTTCTTGTTCAGTTATTGTGGTGATAAGTAAGAGTGACATCTCAGACCCCTACTTAGATCCCATTTATCCTCCTTAGACAGGAGTGTGGACACTTTTCTGTTCCATGGAGAAGAGGCAAGAGGCTGGACAGGACTGCTCAGGAAGGAAACAGGTCCTGAACACTGTAAATTCCAAGTTCCTCAGATACGGACCCTCCCTGCCTCTCAGCCTGTTTATATCTGGGGTATTTCCGTCCTAAATGTGTGCTCTAGTCCTAGAACCCAGACTGAACAGGACCTTCTACCTGCCGGGATCAGAAAGCAGATGCTGAGCATCCAAACACTCAGGATCTCCCTGACCCTGCCCAATGTATGCAGCTCCTCTCTTCTTTGACTTATTTTCAACGCATAATCCTTTGGCTACTTTTCTCAGTGTCTTTAGGATATTGTGGGGCCGAGTTCTGACAAGTAGGGGGAAAGACAAGAGGATAAGGAGACAGAGGGCAGAAGTGGCTTCCGGGTACCATGTCTGCTTTGAGCCTCCCTACCCAGTATTCTTTTGTGTGCTATTTGTGAATTACTGGTTCCCAATCGTAACAAAAGGGGAATGTGGGATTAAAAAAAAGCTAGGGGGTTCCTGAGGACTCAGTTTGATTTGATATTTATGTAATGAGTGGATTCTGGAAGGTTCCTAGTATGCTTTACCTCTCAAAGAGACTATGCCTTTGTAGTTAGGTTACCCCCAGTGCTAACATCATGGCCATAGTGTGGCACCTGGGGAATCCAGCAGCTCCCATGAGCACAGTATCTCTTGTTAAAATGTATGATAATTAATACTCATACTCCCATAAAATAGCTTGACATGGAAACACAAACCCCAGTTCACAGTGAAAAGGTGAGCAGATAACACTATGGCAGAGCCATGCACTAATGTAGTAGTTGGTGCAAATATGTGAATCCCCGCACAATGGCTATTCTTTATAACATTAAATAACTGTGTGGCCTTGGACAAGTCACTTAGCCTCTATGGCCTCCCATTGCTTCAACTATAAAACTACGTGGCTGAACCACATTATCTGACTCGTCCATTCTAATGGACCTGATGGTCAGTATTCAAGATTCTTGCTGTCCTGGATCCCAACAGGCAGGGCCATCCCAGGGCACCTCATGGTGGAAGCTTGCCCAAAGTTCCTCTTCAAACTGAAGAGCATTGTAAACACTAGCCCCAAGCTCCCAGCTTAACAGCAGGGCCCACGCACTCAGCCTTCCCTCTGGGGGTTCTTTCAGGTTCTTTCTAGGGCGTGGTGTGATGCTGGTGAGGATGCCTGAGCTGGCCTCAGGGTCGTCAGCCTGGAGCTTACCTTAGAGCCTGTCTATTCTGCAGGATGTGCCGTTCCCCGTGCTGTCTGCTGGAAAGTTGCCTTCACCCACTGAGAAGCGGCGAGGATGAAAGCAGCCGCACCACCTAAAACTAGTGCAATATGTCTTTCAGGTGCACTTCCAGGAGATCATGACCTACATGGGGGACTGCAAGTGGATGTCCTGGCTCCCGGTGCTGGTGGTAAGTGGTTCTGAGTACCTGCTCCCATTGAACACTTTCCTCAGCACCTACAGGGCAGTGGCTTTCCCTCCAGCTGCAGCCTTCACTAGCTGTACCACCTCAGACAGCCCTTAGCCTCCTACACCTAGGCTTGCCCAGCTGTAAGAATGAGGGGGTACAACAGTACCCCCAGTTGTGATTGGACCATTTGCCCGCCACTACCTTCACAGGACTTGTAGACAGAAATGTTCCTCAATGCTTATCTCTTAAGTGTTAGCCTGTGTGATAGGCCCACAGCTGAAAAAGACCAGAAAGTTCCTGCCCTCGAGAGCTCCTCCTGGCAGTGTGGTTGGGAAACCATTAGACTGAAGGACGAGCATCTGTAATACCTAGAGGTCTAGCGACTCAAGGGAACAGGTTCTTCTTTCATGACCTTAAGAGAATCCAAAGCCGGGCATGGTGGTGCACACCTTTAATCCCAGGACTTGGGAGGCAGAGGCAGGTGGATCGCTCTGAGTTCGAGGCCAGCCTGGTAAACAAAGTGAGTCTAGGGCAGCTAAGATAACACAGAGAAACCCTATCTCAAAAGAGAGAGAGAGAGAGAGAGAGAGAGAGAGAGAGAGAGAGAGAGAGAGAGAGAGAGAGAGAGACTATTCAAGGTAGAATTGCTGTGGGAAGAGGATGTGGTTGGTTGTAAGGATGGCTGTGTGTGACAGGGGTGGCTCTCTGGGCACTGTCCCCACATAATAGCTGCATCTTAGGAAGGTGTGGAGGCTAAGTACCCTTTCTGTGGCAGGTGTCTCTGATGTGCTCGGCCAAGGCAGAGGACTCCAACTGTGGTGAGAATGAATACCACAACCAGACTACCGGGCTGTGCCACCAGTGTCCTCCCTGCAGACCAGGCGAGGAGCCCTACATGGTAAGGACCAGTCTGTGCCCATGAACTATGGGGAGGGTATGTGTGTGGGCTCCTCTTAAACTGGCTCTGAAGACCAAGAGGTAGGTCACCAGGATATATTCACTAGGACTGGGCGGGATGAGCCACTGAGCACAGTGTACTTACCAGATGTGCACTCCCCAGATGTCCGCTCACCCGCATACTTCTCAGGTGTTCTGGCTTCTTGAAGAAGTGTTCCATTCTTCCCTGTTGGGCTCATAGTCTGAAAAGGAAGCGTGACAGAAATGCCTTCCAGGAATACTCCATCATCAGTTCTGAGTGCCGGGTCCCCTTCTAAGGAAAAGGCTAAACACATGTGCTCTTTGAAACACCAGAGAAATGTCTGGGGCAACAGTATCTGGGGTCCTTGCAGATTTCTGAGAAAACTCAGGCTCCCATTGAAGCACTCCGGGAAGCCAATGGACCTCTTTAAAAGACCTCATCTGAGGCTGGAGGCTCAGCATCAGCTGGTAGAGAGGAGCAGGCTGAGAGAAAGAGCCAAGGAAGTCCAGGACTTAGCAATTACTGGAGGATGGGCAGCCGAGGCTGCAAACAGCCAGCATGCCCCTGTGCAGGCCGCTGAAGTCTCTTGCTGTGTTCTCATATCCTCTGCCTCCCCCGCCAGTCCTGTGGATACGGCACCAAAGACGACGACTATGGCTGTGTGCCCTGCCCTGCAGAGAAGTTTTCCAAAGGAGGTTACCAGATATGCAGGCGCCACAAGGACTGTGAGGGCTTTTTTCGAGCCACTGTGCTGACACCAGGGGACATGGAGAATGATGCTGAGTGTGGCCCATGTCTCCCTGGGTAAGTGTGGGGTGTGTGGCTGGGCTGTACCCCTGAATGACCCCATGAGCAGAACCCCCACAGGCACAACGGGCCTTCACAAAGTGTCATGCCCACCCTTTGTCACCTTCTACAAGATGGCGAGTCCTGTTGCTGCCCATGGACAGGCAGGTAGCCTTCAGGCACTGTATTTGTGCCTGATATGAGGCATCGTCATAGCGTAGCCTGACTAGGATGTATAGCCTATGTAAAACAGACCAGCTAAGCACAACGAAACAATACATGTGAAGAATTTTGGAGGGGTAAAATCTAATCTTCTATAGGAAGGTATTACTTTCAGTATTCTGGGAAATGTGTGAATAAAAGTGTGAGTCCCATGACATCTGTGCTTTCTACACTGCTGTATTATATAGGTCCTCACCTCCACCACCACCACAAAAATAAAATAAAAAAAATTTAAAAAGCAAATTGAGAATACAACTGGTCTGGAAGACAAAAAGATAAAATTCTTTCTGTTTTCCTTATAGAGTGCATTAGCAAATTCTACCTGAAACCAGAAAATTCCTGTCTGGTCACCCAACCATCATGTTTGGCAAGACTGCAGATGGAGAGGGGAAGCATGGTGGGAGGTGGGGAGGGACAGAAGTGAGGTGGTGATGGTGGTGGTGGTGGTGGTGCAGGTGTGGGTGGAGGAGGTAGCAGAGATGGTGGTGGTGGTGGTGGTGGGCAGGATGGTGCTGATAGACATAATGTGGTAGGCCTGGGGAGATGGGGAGGGAACGTAATAGCAGAGATGAACATTACCTTATGAGAAGGAACTACAAAAATGTCAGAACCCCCCCCCAACATAAACATTGAGCTGTGAATTCACTCTTCGTCACATGCATGTGCACACATGCATGCATGTGTGTGCACACGTGTGTGCGCTCTCTCTCTCTCACACTCTCTCACATACAGAGAGAGAGAGAGAGAGAGAGAGAGAGACAGAGACAGAGACAGAGAGACAGAGACAGAAAGAGAGAGGATCTGTTTTATTATAAAGAAGTATTTTATTTCACAACTTCTGTCACCACCCTACCCGTGACTGACTCCCACCCCAATTTCCCAGAGTTCTGTCTTCCACTCAGGCCTCCTCCTGAGCCACAGACGCAGGTATGCAAGTATTTGCCAGGCAATCCCATGTTCAGGTCCCTGACACAAGTGTACTTGTCTGGTGAGTCTGGGAAATGGTACAGCTTGTCATGTAACCTTATCCTTCAATATGCAAAAGAGCTGTGAGTGGGGAGAAGGCTGAACTATTCCTTCTGAAACGATGAGGGAAAAATAGCCATTTTGTACCAACATAGTTGTTGCAGTTACTGTGTTGTAGGACTCCCCAAAAAAGGAATAGCAGCACCAGAATGGGTGCATCCCCACATACCTGTATGAGCACCATTGAAGGGACAGGCTGGTGTAGACCCTGGGATTGCCTATGAGGGAAGGAACCTCAGTGGGATCTGATGCTAGAATTAGTCTCTGATAACTTGTTCCGTTCCTAGAACTTGATTTGGATTGATTCATTTATTCATTGGCTTCAGATTGGTTTTTTTTTTTTTTTTCTTGGTTCAAAAGTATGATGCACAAGTGCAGAGCGCCTGGGGTCATCTGTGTAAGGCATACCCATCCCAGTGTGCTCCCTTCGAGGGAAAGAACCCTCAGTGTAAACCTCATTTATGAGCCATGTGACAGCTGCATGATCTATTTCCCCTGAAAGCAGCAAGCATCTTCAGGGCCTGGTCCTCTGGTTCCCATGGCCACAGTGAGGACTTCATGCCAGATGTGGAGATGTTAGAGGCAGATGGAGCCAGGTGGAAGTGTTTTAGCAGGCAGCACTGAAAACCTGGGCCTTCAGCTTGTAAGTGATACAGGTCCCCCACTCAGAATGCCAAGTCAGGGAAAGGATGCAACAGGGCCCAGTGTCAGTAGGATGCTTTTGACAGCTGAGGAGCGAGGAGCCTGGAAGCTAGGGAGCAAGGACAATATGGACATCAGGGGTAACTGTGACAGGGGCAGGGGGCGGGGTGAGGGTGTGGGAGGGTGGGGGCAAGAGTCTAAGCGCTTCCAGGAAGCTAGATGGAGGAACAAAGTGGAGAAGACTCACTGGTGTCTGTCCTGCCTGTGCCAGTGTGGACAGTGTGGCCATATGTACAAATGTAGACTATAGGAGGGAAACATTTTGGTGGGGCTGTGGAGATAGGTAGAGGCCAGATGTGTAGAATCCAGTGACATGGGTGGATGGAGCGGTGTAACACTCAAGGTAAGTGTTAGACATTAGTTGTACTAGAGCCATTTGTCCAGATGGGATCTGTGGAGTGTAGGGAGTATAAGGTGTATGGGCCAGCCCATAGCAAGCTCCCCAACCCCACATGTAGCTCTTGAGTGGTTGTAGGTGAGCCCTGTGATGGTGCCCCATGAAGCAGTTGTCCTTCTGATCCAGATCATCTTAAAGGGACAGTGACTGTATGCAGCCAGTTCCACACCCATTGGAGCCACAGAGACTCTAGCTAAAACAGACAAGCCTGGGATCATGCAGTGATGGCACTGCTCGGAGGCAGATGCCAGCCAGCACTTGAGAGCTGACTCAAGAACCATGGGGATACTTTGCCTGGTCCCAATATTTACCAGAAAGCATCCAGTCCCCAAAGACCTTGATAATGGTAGCTAGCCCCTTCCTCTAGAAGGCTTCAAGCAGATGTCATTTGTAGAGTCAGTGTCAGAGACGCTTTGCTTCCAAAAGCATGTTTCCGGCTCTCAAGTCTTGAGCACTTCTTTCTCTGTTCCGTGGAACAGCATCTTTGTCTTCAGTATCTGGGACACATCAAGGCTTGAGCACCGGCTAAGTGAGGGAGGGGCACATGTCTACGCCCATCTCAGTGTGCTGTACATCACCCCACGAACATGGAAACTATGTAGTCAGATCCCTACTAACTTGCAGTGAGATATATCTGCTAAATCATCCATCTCTGACCCTGAAGCCACTAAACAGAAAAGCCCCACTTCCCTAGACCCCAAGGCCTCCAGTTGCACAGGGGCAGGACCCACTCTTCCTGTTGCATGCACTAAACTCACAGAGGACTATGGGGCATTTTGGCAGGCTGGACAGATTAGCTCCATAAACCGCCGTGGTTATGAGCCAGGATGTAGATTTACCTGGTGTTTGTCTTTTTAAGGCTGCTGCGGGCTGGCCCTCTCTGTGGTTTGGCAGGTGCTGGCTCCATTCTCAGTTCTGTACCCACGTGTGGCCCAGATAGCCACTGAACAATAGCAGCAGCACATGGGGCTTTCCTGTTGGGAAAGGTCTGTGTGGGAGAGAGACAACAGGAGGCAGGGACCAGGCATGAGGGAAGGGGTTAGATTTCATAACCTCCCCCTTTTAGCAACCCCTGCCCTTGGATAGCTCCTGCAGCCAGTTCTACAACAGCCACTGCTTTTACACAGGAGGCTTAGCACTGCCCATGGGCTGGGTAGGCTGAGGAAAAGAATCTGCAGCTCACAGGTTGAAGGGAGTGATCGTCTCAGGACCCAGAGTATCCACTAAAAGCTTAGGCCCCAGGAAATCAAAATCTGAAGGGGGAATCAGTTTCTCCCATCTTAGAGGAAGTCAGTCTGAATAAAAGACTCTTTAATCCTTGTTTAAACTGAATTTTGCCCAAAGCTAGACAATTTGGGCCAGGAAGAACAGGGGGGAAAAAAAAGGAAAGAAAATACTTGAGGTAGTGCCCAAGTGACAGTGGCTTAACTTAGCATTTCCCCCCAACATTATAATGCTTCTACACATTAAAGAGAAACAGCACTTCAGCCTGGGTTAACAGAAGTTAATGGTGAGTCCTCTATGCAATCACTGTCTTTCACTTCCAGAGCAGAAGTATGTGGGACACTTTATTATAAAGTAGGCTTTTGTGCTAGATGGTGCACCCCAATAGTAGGCCAAAAATGTGCATGTTCTGAGCATGCTGCCTGCAGCTCCAGCAGTTAGCACAGGGCTGGGTATACCAAATGCACTTTCTATTTAACAATTTCTTTAACTCACAACGATCTTATTAGAATACAACCTCGTGGTAAGTCCAGGAGCATCTGTAGAGAAAATTAAAATATGGACCAAAGAGCAAGGGATCGCATCTTTCCAGGAAGATATACAGTCCTGACACTAGCTGGGCCACAGGTGCCCAAAGAAACACTTGACTTCTGACTGAAGAAGCTGTCGATGGCAGAAGACAGGCCAGTGTTCTCCACTCTTGCCTACCTGGGCAGAACCGCAAGTGTAAAATGTTTAGGTTAGTTTAGGTTCATGCTGAAAGAAAAAAACCTAACACTTAAAAATGTTCTCTGGGCTGGAGAGATGGCCCAGCCAGTGCCTGCCATGCAAACATGAAGATCTGGATTCCCATCCCCAAAATCCATACAAAAGCCAGAAGTGGCACCAAACATCACAGAGACACAGGATCCCCAAGGCTCAGTAGCCAATCAGCCTGGTTGAACCAACCAGCTCTAAGCTCAGTGACAGACCCCGTCTTTAACAATAAGGCAGAGAGCAAATCAACTAAGGTTACCAGACATTGACCTCTGGTCTCCATACATTTGCACACACAAGAACATGTGCACTGCATGCATGCAAAACATGTGCACACACACACATACAGGAACACATACACAACAAAACACATGCATAAATTCTTGCAGCAATACACGCTAGAACAAGGTTGCTTCTTATCTGGAGACATTTGACACTTGTGCCAGGTAGGCCGTGCAACTTCTAAACAGTTTCCTAGAGCCAACCCATCTTTAAAATTGCTATAGCAGAGCTGGAGAGATGGCTCCGTAGCTAACAGCACTGGCTGCCCTTCCAAAGGAGCTGGGTTTGACTCCCAGTATCTACATGGCAAACTGTCTGTAACTTCAGTCTTAGAGGATGTGACACTCTCTTGTAACCTCCACTGGCACCAGGCATGCATGTAGTACACAAACAAAACATGCAAACCCATGTACATGAGATAAAAGCAAATGATTAAAAATATGTTTACACCTTTCAGGAGTGCTCCTAATTAACTCTGTACAGCTTGGTCAAGTGCAGTCAGGGCCCCGGCAGGAGCATGGAGAGGTAAACATTCATAGCCCCTGTGGGAATCAGAAAGAGACGCCCAGATGGGAGAGGTCAGCCTACAGCAGGAAGTGCCTGCCTGCCAACCACTAGAGATGGACTGAGCAGCTAGCAGTCCCCACCTAGGCGTTAAATACCCATGTCTGCAGTGTGGAGCATGTACTCAAGCCCAGGTGATCTACACTTCTTTCATGTGTGTGGCTCTGGAGCCTTACCTGGGACAGAACTCAACATCCAGGATATAACAGGGACAGACAAGTCTGTGTGGCTCTGCTGGGTGGTGTACCATTGGAGCTTTTCTCCAGCTGGGCACTCCAACTGTGCAGAATGCAGTGCCATTCATTAACTTGTCCAACCAATATTTACCAGCAATCATCCTTCCATAGTACCCGGGAAGAGGTAGGAGTGAGGTTTGTCGTCATTGGCTGCCAGCACCTGGTCTTAATGAGATGGGAGAAAAAAAACAATGGTGCGAGACTTGGAAGTGAGCAGGTAGAAAGCTGCAAGCAGAGCAGCTGGAGCAACTTGAGACTCCCTCCTCCGTGGGTGGATCCATCATTGGTCTGTCTGTAACTCCTTGCTTCGCTGACAAAATGGCTTCTTAGGGGACCAAAGGGTGTGCTAGGGAGCTTTTTGCAGAAGGCTTACCAGTTAAACTGCTGTGGCTTCTCCAAGGGGTGTTTTTGAGATTGGTTAATTAATGTTTACAAGATACTCAGGCATCTGAGGATGAAAGGCTTTGAAGGAAGGGCAAGCAATTACAACCCTGATGTTACCGGTAATGGTCCAAGCTCAGGCAGGCTGGGGTCCAGGGTGCCCCAGCCCACCCTCCTGCGATGAGGGCCACATCTTACCACCCACATGCATCAGGAGGGCCCTCATGGTAAACAGCTAATAAGGAAGAGGTTAGGAAACAGTCACAGGTGGATCCACCAGCAGAGAGGGCTTTTCATCTCTTGAGCTTTAATAGCTGACGGCAACTTACTTTATTTGACTAGGCTGCTGCTCACAGTGTGTGTGATAAATGGCTTCATGATCACCATGCCATGTTTGTGGGAAATGGCTCCTACACCAAGATGTGAGCCAAAATGTTAAAGCATGACATTACCAGAAGGGAGCTGCCACTGGGGGAAGTATAGCATGAGCATTGCTTGGGTAGGGGTGTGGCCACTGCTGAGGGCTGGAACCTTTAAGGGGTGCAGGGTGGGGGTGTAGCAGGAACATTGTTTGGGTGTGAAGGACTTGAAGCGATGTCATTCTAAGTGCAACAGTAGATGAACTCAGTAGTTACACAGATGCCTTTAGCCCCAGGGCAATCAGGTATATCAGTACCTGGTTTCACTCAGGGTCATCTTCAAGGCTACCTGCAGTGACCTGTCTGGCCAGAGTTGTTGTTTTCTGTCTCTGGCACTGTCACCCACTCAGGAAGTTGAGGGGTCCCAATGGGCCCAAGGTGAATAGGCTATTTTGTAAGCAAACCACTAACCTATGGGCTCTGAGAAGGGTGACAGTGCGGAGAGAGAGACACACAGGGAGCTCATCAGTATCCACATATGGTGACACATAGGCACTTCTGCTGAAAGCCTTCATGAAGGTAGTGAAAACACACACACACACACACACACACACACACACACACCTTCAGGAAGGAAGTCAAGCCCCAAATCATCCCAGTACCAGAAAAAGAATGTTCCACTGCAGGACACTAAACACCACCCCGACCCCAAGGAACTGAGAGAGCCCTGAGGCCTCTCAGGTCCTCAATTCCCAGCAAGCTATCTCATGCCTGCTTTCAGCCGTGGCCTAGTGACATCCAGGTTGTACCTGTGTGGTATCTCTCACTCATCTGCCTTTACTCTGTCTCCTCTTGCCTCCTGTAGCTACTACATGCTGGAAAACAGACCGAGGAACATCTACGGCATGGTCTGCTACTCCTGCCTCTTGGCACCTCCCAACACCAAGGAATGTGAGTGCTGTGCCCTTCAGCACAACCACTGTCTCATTTCAATGTGTTAGTAAGGACAACTCAGTGCCCAAAATATGTGCAGTGTTGCATCAAGGGGGAAAAAAGTCCAAGTACTTCTCCCTTGGAGTACGCTTAGGGAGAGCAAGCCCAGATGGGAATTTCCCATCTGTCCTGTGGTATGAGTCTGAATCTATGCCTGCCTTTGAGGAAGGCTGTCTTGTGAATCTATCTCTGTGCCTGTGTGGCACAGAGAACAAAGGGCTTTGCTCTCTCTTGTATTGAACAACACAGAAAGTATCCCATGGGGAAAGAATAAGGGAAATTGCAGACATCTTTGACAGAGTTTTACAAGGGATTAAGTCACTGTCTCCAACTGCCCCACATCACAAACACTGTTGCAGACAACGTAACTGTATCTGTGTTGTAGCCAACATTTATGGTGGACATGGCTTACAAGGTTGCTTACTTGTATTTTCTGTGTTCAGCATTTGTTACTATAACATACATAAATGCCACAGGTGCACTACTCTTACGTCAGGGACATGGAAGAGTGCATAACTAAGATTAAAGCTATGTATTGTTTTAGGGTGTGAATGTTGATTGCATAGGAAACCCAAGACATAGTAAGGTTGGTTGTTATATTGTTCTCTCAAAAGCAGGATAAACACTGGCTACGAGGTCCGATCTCTTAGGATGTTCAAAATAATTGTGATGTTGCATCACCACAGGACCCCATCTCTCCAGCACTGGTGTCATTCACTGCTGGTGCAGAATGAAACCAGGTCCAACGCCTAGCCTAGATAAGATCAGCACAGTAGGGGGCTGGAGATGGAGTCCTCTTGCAGAGGACTGCAACTCAGTGGCCAGCACCCACCTCAGGGGGCTAATAACCATCCAGCTCAGAGGGTCTGATGCCCTTTTCTGGCCTTTATGGGCACCTAACACACACACACACACATTTTTTTAAAAAGTTTTTAAAGACCAACACAACAAAAGTATAAACAGGGCTTTGCTGCAAGTGCTTTTTTTTTTTTTTTTTTTTTTTTTTTTTTTTAGTCAGATGTTAAGGCTGTCATGCAGGTCAGCTAGCAGTGCCTCAAACAAGCAGCTTGGCTGTACCATCTGTCATGTACAGAGAGACCCCCCAAGACTGTACCTACTCATCTTATGTGACCGTTGGAAAAGTTGAGGGGACTGCAGATACAAAGATACTTTGAAAGTACTATAAAGTAGTTCTCGTGTGTAATTAGAATCACATGAGGCCATGAGGCAGGTAGAAATATCCACAAGTTATCAAGAAATGAATCGGTTTCCAAAAACCAACTGTATGCTTTCACCCTCATCAGTTTATAGCCATCCATGGTTGCTTGTTTTCTGATCTTATGATCTTTCATCTGTGGTGAAGGATCCTCCCTCTGTTTCAGAGGATTCTAATGTATGGAGTTTTGTTTTGTTTGTTTGTTTTGTTTTATTTTGGTTTGGATTGGGCTTTATGACATGGTCTAATAAAAGAGTGATGTTCAGTAGCCAGGGCCCTTAACCCACATCCAAATGTCAAACTTAACTGAAACTGACACTCTGGATGGAGGTGGGATGAAGGAAGGCTGAAAGGAGGCTAGCCTCATCATCTCTCCAGGGGATATGGGAAAGGTGATTAAACCACTGGGCAGGATGCCTGGAGGCAGGGATGCTGGGAGAGCCAGACGGTTCTCTGCATTCCAAATGGTTTGGCAATTGGAATAGATTTGCATGTGTTTAAAATTGAACTTCCTACCTGTCATATGCTAATTAATTTACAAATTGAGGGAGGCCCTGGGGCTCCTGGCTGCCAGCCTGACCTGTGGTAAAGTCAGCTGCCATTGCTAATGTGTCTTCTGTCCGGGGGTTCTACGTGAATGAAATGCCTGATAACTCTGGGATGAGGTTCTCACTTCAGTGGAAAATCTCAGGACCACACCATCCAGCAGAAAAGGTTCTTTGCCTATGGAATCTGGGGGGGAAACAGCTCTCTTCAGGGGCCTTCACACAGATGCATGCCATTCCTTAATTGCCTGGCCGGTCAGAAGTGCTACCCATCAGCATCCTACCTCGGGGAAGCCAGCAAAGTCCCTGGGTCCTAGAGATCTAAAACAATCAATGCATCCTTTCCTTTAAGTGCTTAACTGACAGCTAGATCCCAGGAAGGCTTCATTGTTGGTTTGTTATAATCCAGCAAGACAACCTGCCGTCTTGGCTCTGAGGCCAGTCAGCTCCCCCTGGACTCCTCTCAAGCAAGTCTTCAGGAGTCTGTTTGCCCTGTCTGGATGCCTGTCTGTGACAGGTGTGGTAGGTAGAGCACTGACTGATCAGAGCCTCCCTCAGAACATAAAACAGTTCCACTCTAACCTTCTCTGTTGCCCAGTTGTGCATTGTGACTGGAAAGACTTCCCAAAACTATAGCCCTGTGAAATTAGGAGACCTATATGCTCAGTATTGCTGCCCACAGCCCCACCCCAGGAAAGCCAGGGATTGGGCCAAACCTCATCTTTGTCAGGATCTTGAAATCCCTGGCTGGTGGCCTAGGCTGCACCTCTTCCTGAAGGGTGGATTTCCTGGGCTGTGCTGAACCAAGTTGTCATTCTTGGTACTGTGAGTCAAGGACCCTGGGGCACATGTGATGCAGCCACATGCCCGGTAGAGCTGGGGCAGGCAGCTGGCCAGGTGCAGGACAGCCAATCCGGCTACATGCCCGAGTCAGCATGATGTCCTCCGCAGGAAGGACAGGGGTCAGGGTACCCACCACTCTCCTCACCCCGCGAGACCGAGCCTGCATTGGCATTTTCAGAGAATTGGCTGCTTCTCTGAGCATGGCAGAGGAAGACGATTCTTATCACCTTCCCATGAAATGCTTTCTGGGCCTGCCTCTGGTTTAGTAGGCCTGGGTGGCCCCCAAATACATTTTTACTAAGTCTGACATTTGGGTGGAGGTTAAAGGCCCGAGCTCTAGAACCTCTCTGCCTTTGTTAGAGTATTTATGGACCACGTGGAGCTCTGGTTCCATTCCTGCCACGACGCTGTACCACGTGGTGTTCAACACAGAGTTTTGCACACCAAGGTGAGTTAATGTTCACCAAGACCTTCCATACACACATCATAAGGGTGCTACCGTGTTGCTGTGACACAGACCACAAGGGACCCTCAGGAGGAACGAGAAAGTGGCATGCATTTACTCACAAAGTAGAATAAAATGTCCCTGTCCCTAGATGGCTAAGGTGTTGAGTTCCAGGTCAGCCTGGCCCCCAGGCTGGTCATCGTCTCCATTGAAGCATGGATGCAGTGTGATGCTTGGGGCCACTTGGGTTTCTGCTTTCTCTGCCGTGTAATTGAGACCATAGCTGCACATTCCGGGCTTGGCGGTATGTGTACATTGAAACTGAAAACACAGAGCAGCTACAACTGCCAGTCCCTAAACCAGTACCTACACAGGCCAGTAGCTGAGCCATGTACAGAAGCAAAGCCCCTCCCCTCCTGCCAGTCAGAGCCCATAGGGAGAGCTTCAGGCCTCACTGTACTTTACTACCTGCTGTTGCAGTGCACTGGTGAATCCATACTAGACCGAAGGGACATGAAAAGCCATTGGTTGGTTGGTTGGTTGGTTGGTTTTCAGTGAACCAAAGAGTACAGTGCACTTGGCCAAGAAGCTGTCTATACTTTCCTTTTTCCCATGTTGTCTTGAGAACACAGGTGCCTGGGCAGCTAAGTAGACAGGGCCTGCTGTGTAATGACAGCTGGTGAAAGCTCTGTCTAGAGGGAGGCAGGACCTCAGGAGTGGAGAAAGGTGTGCCTCCTACTTGGCTGCCATTGTGAGTTTCCAACCCTGAGAAAAAGATCTCACTCTCTGTATTCCGTCTCCTCTGAGATCTTGTGATACAGGATCTCTGTGAGGACAGAGGGGACTGTATGGGCCATGTGTGGGAAATGCCCGTGTCAGTTCAGTGCTGGGGATATATCCTAGCACAGTGGGCAGCAGGCTTAGCCACATGGCAGCAGCCCTGCACTTCCAACAGCTCATCTGGGACAGAGTGGTTAGAGGGGACAGGACATAATGCAACAGAGGTACTGTGTTGTGACAGTGCCAGCCCCGACACTGGCCCTTCTGGTCCCCCCCCCCCTCCTTTGGTGACTTGTTAGTGGCTAAGACCCATGAGTTAAATCAAGGATAGAGTAGCGTCCTAGAGAGGGACACCCAGTAAAAAGACTGAACTGTGGCTTATAGCACTGAAGTGGTTTCTGTTTGGCACACATGACTCCTTCACATGAGCTTTAGAACTTAAACAGAAAACCCTGGCCTCCAAGAGCATGGACGCAGGTGTTTCTGTAAGGAACTATTCACACCAGAACATGCCACATAGCACTATTCACACCAGAACATGCCACATGTCACTATTCACACCAGAACATGCCACATAGCACTTATTCACAGCAGAACACACACATGCCATGTGTCACTACTCACTCTAAAATATGCACATAGCACTGTTCACACCAGAACATGCCACATGTCACTATTCACACCAGAACATGCCACATAGCACCAAGGACCTGGTAAGAAGCAGATTCCTGTAGAGCAGGTCTGGGCAGACGCAAAGGCTGTGTTCCCAACAAGCACTGCTCTCACTTCTAGCACCTAGTGAGGATCTGACTCCACTCATCGCTCATAGATCCACCTCCAGGGTGTGTGGCCAGTGCCAGGGTTGAGGGGCACCTCCTTGACAACTCTAAGAACCAAATCACTCTTTAAAATCCAAACTGTTTACACTCTGTAGACAATGCCAGCCAGCCGCTAATACATACTGGCACTCGTATAAATTGTGTGGATTAACAACTTCAAAGGCCCCTTATATACCATCATCTCTTTGAACAGAGGTATAACTCCACTAAGCCCGGTGCTTACAACTCACTAAGTCCCTGAGGAAGGTGAGCTGAGCCCCTGCAGCCAGCCTGGGAGTTCATAGTGAACTAGGCACATCTGGCCCTATCGTCTTGGCTAGTAGTGGCCCTGGAGTAGAAACATCTGTCCACTTTCTGCAACATGATTTTTACCAGCTCTTATCAAACGTTTCATCATGTTCCTTTAGAGCCAGGGTCCTATGGAGGCAAGCGTTCATCCACGGTTGACTAACCCAGAGAGACTGCTGTGCAAGAGCAAATGACCGAGCGCGGGCACAGGGGAGCATGGGATCTTCCTAGCTGCCAAACATGTTGATAGTATAAAGTCAAACCACATTAGGCCAGAGTACAGCCTGATACAGGAGAATCCGAACACAGGGAGCATAGCGTCCTGCTCGAGAACACGCACCATGTTCGGTGCATCGTCTATGCTACCCACATACCTTGCAAGGTAGGATAGTATGGAGACCCACGGCTGGTGAAAGGTGTGCAGTGTGGAGCAGCTATAGCGAAGGTCTCTGGGCTGGCTCTTTCTCTCTCCCCTTGAGTTTCACACACACTTTACTCAATATGATAATGTGTTTATAAGATTAACATGAATATATCTATAATTCTGGTATGTGTTTTTCAAGGGCACGGGACAGTAGAGAGGGGTTTATCTCCTCTGGGGAATTTTCCAATCATTCTGTGGAACAACAGGAGCATCCTGATGTCATTACCAGGGACCAGACTCTGCCCCCCCGCCAAGGTCTGCGGTGCCTTCTTGCTCATTCTCAAACTAGTCATTGCTGCTTCTAGGTGGTCTTTTGGGGCCTGTAAGGGTGGTGTGTAACGCTGAATGAGGTCAGCCTGTCAGCTTGATGATGGGCAGGACCGGGGATTGCGTGGCTCATGTCACTCCTCCTTCATGTAGAAGCAGAGGGCACTGAACTGGGGACAGAAGAGAGCAAATAAGATGCAGGTTGGTGTTTTTGTTGCTGCTATACTCGGAGTAGTTCTATTTAATTTGTTTTTGTTTTCTATAAAATACATTCCTTTCACGGGCCTGAAACAGAGCTGTCACTTAGAACATCCAAACCAGGCACCCATGCATTTATTTGCTGGGACTCCCCTCAGCCCTCTCTTTGGTGAAACAGCAGTTCCATTTTCTCTTGCCAGCTCTGCTTCTGAGAAGCCCATTGTCAGGCCATGGGTTGCTGCCCTTCAGGGCCTGGGTGAGGCCATGTATTTCTGCTCCTTCTGCATATAACATAGGCCCCAGCATCTGCTGTGTGTTCCCGGAGGAAAATGTCTGTCTCCGTGCAGATTCTGGAAGGTCCCTGCAGCCATGAGGACCAGAAGGATTCAGTTAAATGGTGGCTGCAGGTGTTTGGTTCTAGCCCCTGGCTTAGAGAGGTCTACCTTCCTGCCATACCTCAACCCCACTTCCCCATTCTCAGATGTGTGCTGCAGAGCATCCTGGGGATGCTGGGGAGTAACTGGCAGCCCCTCCAGCCTGTACAGCCTGGATGCTCCACTCATGCCAGCTGGAGTTGAGTTTGGGGAATGTCCAGTATATCGGAGCAAGGCATAGCTGGTCCAAGCAGGTAGCATCCGCGGCTCAGCCAGACATCCTTAACAAGCAGCAGCCTGCACCAATGTTTGGCGATGTCATGTAACCAGCCCTCCCGGGTACAAGGGCATTTCATAAGTCTGTACTTACCATGTTTCCCTCATTGTTTCTTTCTAGACCATAGGCCTGGGTGTATTTGTGCCCCATCCCCAAGCAATGTCAATGCCTTGGTCTGCAAGCCCTAGCAAGAGGAGACAAGAAAAGACAGAGATCGCTGGCGTCCACAAACACAGCCCTAGGCTTTTTTTTTTTCTCCTTTTGCCCACATATCTTAAGCTCATTTGAGCCCCTTACCAAACCATCAGATCAGTTTCTTTTCAATGTCCTATTTGCTTTTGAGAAAGAAAATTAGGTTCTATTCAAAGCTGGGTCAGGACAGTCCACCTGATGACATGTGACAGCTGTTTCTCAGCAGAGCACAATTGGCAAGATCCTGGAGCCTTGCCTTAGCTGGCTGGGGCAGCTGCCAACCTGCAAAGGACTTGGTTGGGGTCTGCGAGCAGGAATGGAACAGCCTGAAGGTCATTTGATAGGTGAGCAAGTGAGCGCAGCCATGTAGACAGGACTGCCACTGGGGACTCTGTTCTCAGTTTCTCCCTCGAAGTCATTCCCAAAGATAAACCTTAAAAGCAGAATGTAAGTTTGGAGCCTCCAGGCCACAAGAAAGCTTCCAGTCTTCCCCCAGAAAGATAAGAAGACAGCTTACCCTTTCTGGGCAACTGACTGATCTCCTGGCCTGCACCATAGTTCTATTTCTGCTTAATGTTGAGGGACAAGTTAGTCTGAATACCTTGGTTCACTGGCGTACAGAAATCCACCTCCAGCCAGCCCTCAGCCTGTGACGTCCTCTTGAACCTCTACACTGTTCATCTGTCCATCTCTCTGTGTTGAACTAGGAATAAGGACTGAGGAGTATCTGGCCTCTCTCCACAGGATACATATTCAGTGAGGCTGTCAGCTAACTCAGCAGGCAGTGCATTCTACTTCTGTGGGACTGTATTCCTGCTCCTGGGCTGGCACAAGCCGGATGGCAGGAGGCTTTACACATAGCAGGCCTGTGTTTCTCCCAGTATCTGTGTTACCTGCTTACTCCTCACAGAAGCCCTGTGGTGTGTAGGGTGAGCCCAGGGTACCCTCCAGGCCAATCCTCTTGGCTGGCTGGGGTGGGTGGGAAGGATATGACTTCAGGGAAGGTTGGTGCCCCTGTCTCGGCCTGTTGCTGCTTTTCATAAGCATGGGACTAGTTTATGAACATCTCCAGAGCTAAGAACCAGCAAGGACAAGGAGAGGAGGAAAGGAAATATAACCCACTTCCCCACTGCAGGGCTGGCATCACACCTGCCATTGTTCTGCCTCTACCACTGAGCTACGGTCCAACCCTGGTTGCTTTTTATCAACTGAAAAACTCAAGTTTGACCTAAAGAAGGTTATTATCAGGAAAAAAAAAAAAAAAGTAAAACATGTACTTGTGGTTTGTCTGATAGTAAATTAGCTTCCACTTTTCTCCATGCTGTGACACTTTTTCTTTTCTTTCCGGTTTGTTTGTTGTTGGTTGGTTGGTTTTGGTTTTGTATTTTTGAAACAGTCTGTCTATGTAGTACTGTCTGCCCTGGAAGTCACTGTATAGACCAGGCAGGCCTTGATCTTATAGAGATCTGCCTGCCTCTGCCTCCCAGTGCTGGGACTAAAGGTATGCACCACAATACCACACTTTGGGGGCTTTGTTTATTTGTTTGGGATGTGTGTGTGTCACTTTTTTTCTGTGGTGGATGAGTAATGAGCCATGGCTAGGAGGGAGAGCAGGGCATGTCCATTCTTAAATGGGTTGGTTGAAACTATTTTACAAACTCAGCTTAGGCTAGACTCCAAGGGCCATGCGGTGGTGCAGGGTTTGCCTAGCTCCATGAGGCCAGTACCACAGAGACTGAGCCGCTACCACAGAATCTGAGGGCAAACCCTAGAGAGAAGTACATCAAGAGCTAAGACTTACTGTGAGGCTCTGCTGGTTCCTTCTGCTTCTTCGCTGGGATTTGTCCAGATGTTTAGTAATGAAGATACACTACTTTTTTTTTTTTTTTTAACTAGGAAAGAGATCAAGAACATATTTCTGTTCTCCATAACTGAAAAAAAATTAATCAAGTATTCTACTCCCTAAAATGCCTTCACAGACATGTGCTATCCTTCATGTAGAGTGCACAGAGTTTGTCTTGGTTTCTAGGAAAACTGAGTGGGAGAGACAGAGCTGTCTTTTTATTTAAAGAACAAAAGCCCCTGTAGATGGAGAGATGGCTCAGTGGGTAAGAGCACTTGATACTCTTCAAGAGGATTCTGTAGACCAGTTCAGTGCCCAGCACCCACGCTGGGTGGATTACACCATTACACCCACTGGTAACTCTAATCACACACACATACCCACACACACACTGATTTCTAAGATGTCAGAATACTCTTTGGGGAACATTAAGCACACTAGGAAATAAAAACATTTCCTCTCTGCCTCACTCCCTGCAATGTAGTCTAGAACTCCAGATTTGTTCATTTTGCTGCTGTCTTATTTTCCAGCCTTTGAGGGCGATGCTTTGCTGTATTTCTAAGGTTATCTGTTTTCCTTGTAGGTGTAGGAGCCACTTCCGGAGTTTCTGCTCACTCCTCCAGCACTTCTGGTGGCAGCACCTTATCCCCCTTCCAGCATGCTCACAAAGGTGAGAAGGGGGCCCAGCTGTGGGTCTTCTGGATCTCAGAGAGCTGAGAGTGAGGAGGGGGAGGGAACAGCTGTCAGCAATGAAGATGGAACCCTTCCTCTTGTCTCTTTATCACATGATCACACTCAGAGAGCCCCAGTTGCAGGACCTTGGTGTAGAATTACTATTCAGTGGGTGTCCTGGTACTCCAGCTACCCTGGCAGGGTGAGCAGTGGGTACTTGGGACAGTCAGCAGCCAGTGCCAACAGTAATCTACACTTTTAATACTCATTTCCAGTGACTGTTTATTCTCCCTAGGTCACTGGAAATGATCCGACGGAAATGATGGTTCAGAGACACTCTCTCCACCCCCATCTATGCCTCTCTCAGTGCAAGAGCTTGAGTGTGTCCCTTCTCTATGGTTTTAATGCCATCCAATTCTGCATATTTGGGGTTGGGTCTCCATGAGGTTTGGGCACCTTCAAGATCTCTCAAAGCATTAGTATGTAGCCTGCTACATCTGCAGTGCACAGAGATGTGCAGACATGCCCACTTCACTTCCCCAGCACCTGGGAACAGCATACAACCAAGAATAGTAAAGCAGACATCATCTACCTCCCACCCCAGTAGTCATAGGTGTGCCAGATGACATCAAGAGGCTGAACAGGCTCTCAGCTCTGCACCTCCTTCAGATGGACCAGAGCTCCAGGGGCCTACTGCTGCTTCTTTGGGAACCATCTGTCCTGTTTGGTTATTTTGGAGAACTTGAGGAAGGTTCTGGATAGTTCACATATCCAAAGATGCATCAGGGAACCAAGCAAACAGCTCCAGGGACAAGGAGCAGCCAGGCAGAAGTGGAAGCAATAGGAGTCCCCGGGTCAGTTCAGCCCTCTTTTACCCTGGGGCTCTTGTTAATACTCTGAAGATGAGATGCCAAGTAGAACCAAACCACGAACCCAACCTCTAGCCTGAGGGGTGGCCTTTTGCTTGGGATGCCTGAACTTGGACTATGCTGTCTCCAGACACATGTTCACTTGGCCTCTCATCCTCTTTTCTACCTTTCTCTCATGACCTCAGAGTAGTAATGCTGAGAGTAAGCAGCCCAGGAATGACTTCTTGGTTCTGCATCCTGATCTTCCCAGTCTAATGCCCATGAGCCCACTTGACAGTGTGGTGGGTGGTTGTGACCTAGCAGCCAGTGCATGTTCTGAGCGCCAAGTATGATCCCTGGGGGCATTCCTGTGGCTGAATCTTCTCGTGAATGCTGCGGCTTGGAGGAAGGGCCTTCACAAACATTTACCTTCTTTCCCTTGATGCCAGCAGAGCTGTCAGGCCAAGGACACCTGGCCACCGCCCTGATCATCGCCATGTCTACCATCTTCATCATGGCCATCGCCATTGTCCTCATCATTATGTTCTACATCATGAAGACTAGGCCTTCAGCCCCAGGTGACACCCCTGCACCCGTGTCCCCATCCCAACACTCTGTCACCTTCCCTGAGAGCCAGCGGGCTCATGCCAATGGTTTTTCTCTTCCTTCAAGCAGCCTGCTGTACCAGCCCCCCAGGAAAGAGCGCAGAAGCCCCAGCTAGCACACATGAGGAGAAAAAGGAGGCCCCAGGTTTGTACACACAGCCCACACGGCCCCCTGTACAGTGTCTGGCATGAAGGTGGAGTATGTCCACTTTGTCCTCAGACCCGGCAGCCCAGCCTCCTGACCGCCTCTGATTTCAGGACCCTTGATTTGGGAGGTGTACCCATTTTGTTCTGTCCCCCAAGTGGAGACCTGATCACCAGGGATGTCTACTGAAAGGGAACCATAAAGGGAGATCCAAGTTCAGAGCCACAGGCTAAACTCTCACCTTTGCCCTAACTTCCATTCCTACAGACAGTGTGGTGACTTTCCCTGAGAATGGTGAATTCCAGAAGTTGACAGCAACACCCACAAAGACCCCCAAGAGGTATGTGGAGCAAGAACTTGCCTTCACACACTACTATGTGGAATAGTCCCAGTCCCACCTGCCTGCTACTCCCCACTTGCCCACTCTCCCTGCCCCCAAACTCCCCAGATGCCTCAAGCATCTTCCTCCATCCTTGTTTCAAACTGAGGGGAGAACAGGAATCCCAAGATATGCGTACCCTGATCAGGTTCCCACAGCAGTCAGCAATGCTTAAAATGCTTTAAAGCCAACAAGACAGCGTACAAACGCCTTTCTGCTGGACCCTGTACTGTGGTTTTACAGACAAGTGTGAGAATAGCCCCATCTACCCAATACCATTCTTTGCAACTGGAGTGCAGAGTTCCCAAGTGTTGCCACGCCAATTGCCAGAAAAGCAGAGTGCCAAACCATCCTTCCTGACCCAAGACAGGATCTTGCCATGACCCAAGAATTCCTGCCAAGTCTTTCCTACTTGAGAATAAGGATTCCAGCTACCTGGACAGAGTCCAGGCACTGAGGAAGGCCAACCTAGTACATTATCCCATTTGGAAAACTCTAGTGCTCTCAGTATTCCCAACACAAGCGGCTCTGCACAGTCGAAATGAGCAGTAAGTGTGAAACTACTCAAGGCCTTGTGGAGGGTTGAGTTCCCACAGCGCCTTTATTCTAACCAGACGTTGTTCGGGCTTTGGGGAAGGATGCTCTAAGCTCTGGCATACATGGTGCCAAGGCTGAGGCGGGGCCCTAAGTATGGTATGATCTCATTTGGTCCCAGCTTGGCCCTTCCATCCTTTCGGCACTTTTTGTTCCTAAAAGTAGCAAAAGGGAGTGATGGGCAGGCGAGAATGTGCCTTATGGCCTGAATTTTTCCTGAGGAGTAAATAAATCTGTAGGACTTTACTTGGGGAAATATATACTCTTTGCATATGTAAATGTTAATCTCTTGCTCTAAAGACAGGGTCATGAGCCTTTGTCCCTACAAGCAGCTTTTGGGCCTTGGAAATTCGACTTGGAGCTATGTGGTGGTCTGTGGAAATGCCACAAGGTGATCTGTAAAGATACAGTCATGAATTTCATTTGCCTGAGTTAGTGATAGGGACGGGCCAGCCACCTCCCTCTTAGGCCCTCAGGCATAATGACAAAGCGGCTCTGTTAGATGGTTTCATAGCTTTTTTTCTTTTCCTTTTTTTCTTTATTCTGGCTCCAGGGCTGTGTTTGTATATGGCCTTCATTGCTAACGGCAACACTCAAATATACTATGTGGCAAATATAATGCCTTTTCTAAAGTTCTTTAGCCAAACGAAAAAAGTAAGCAGAATGCTTTGCAGAAACCATATTGCTTTGCTTTGACTTTGCATGGATTGAGGGTGTGGGCTCTAACACACAGGTACTAGGTCCTGTGTGACCTCAACAACAAGCACTGTACAGGATATGTGATCACCCACCCTCCGGGGCTCTCTGTAGCTCCCACAAGACAGACATCTAACTCCAAGCCACTGGTCAAGAGGGCTTTCCAAGGCTACACCTTTGTGTTTGTTCTTGGTTATTCTAGAAGCTATGCATGGACTGAATTTCAGCCATATGATCTAATAACTTAACATGGTTAAGTACAGGGATCCAGAAAATACTCAATGCATCTTCACCAACATCCGTGGTGTCAGACAGGGTGGAGAGATGTGCACATGCAGCCCTTGGGTGTGTCCCCAGCTCTCTGGAACCTACTGCTTCTTGGGAGCCCCATTCAGACATCTACAGGCCAGTCAGTACCAGAACGGCTTGTGTGTCAGGGATCAGGATCTGCCTTTCTCACCTCATGTCCTTTTACCTAGAGCTCAGGAGTTGTACTAAGTCCTTAAGGAACAAGACACTGTACAATGCTGCCTTTACCTGGGTAACAGGACCAGTGCTGGGGCAGCTCACTGGGGCTGCAGTTTCCCAGGCTTCACTAACAGGTACTCTCCTTGTTTCCACAGCGAGAATGATGCCTCCTCTGAGAACGAGCAGTTGCTGAGTCGCAGTGTGGACAGTGATGAGGAGCCAGCTCCAGACAAGCAGGGGTCCCCAGAGCTATGCCTGTTGTCACTAGTTCACCTGGCCAGGGAGAAGTCTGCAGCCAGTAACAAGTCTGCTGGGGTGAGGTTCTGGCAACACATCCCATGGTACACTGGGCAGTGACTTACAACCAGCAGACAAGACCCCTCATGTTGAAAAAGCTCCTTAGGACACAGTTTCTCCCAAAGGTACCAACTAGGATGCTGAACAAAGCAACGGGTCAAAAACAAAGAAAAAGAAGAAATTTATCTTGAATATACTGCTTATAGACAAAAGAGAAAAGTTTTAAAAACTTAAATGCCAGAGGGGAGAAAAACTTCAAAAACATACTGTGCATATCCAAGCAGTTACACACACACACACACACCACACGTGTGTATCTGTGGGTTCTGATCACATGGAATCTATGAGTCCACTAAGCATAGTTAAAAAGGAAAACTGTATTAAACATGCATGTTTCTTATTGCCATTAATCCTTAAACCACACATAGCACTTTGTGTCTTAGAAATAACTTGAAGATGATTTAAAGTATGTGGGATGGTGTGAATTGGGTCTATGCAAATAGACAGTTTACATAGTAGTCCAGAGGAAGCGCAGGCTTTGATACCCTAGAAGGTTCTAGAACCAAGGAATGATGTTATATATGTAAACACATGTGCATACACACATTCATCTCTCTTATATAGCAATAGGCCCACTGGTACAAACTGTCCGGACGGTTTTATCACTAAAGTAGAGTGCTTTGGAATGTCTGTGGCACAGGGTGTGCTCTGAGGCTCTGGTATACAGTCTTTCTTTAGTCTGTGCCTCAGGCAGCCCTGTGGAACCAAGTGGCAACATTGTTGGTAGTTTAAAAAACAACAACAACCCACTGAGATCCTGGATCTGGCTTGGTCCTGCACGCTGGGCACTGCTCTCTCTAAAAGAACCTGGGCTCCATGCTGCCTGGCAAGGCCACTGATCTTTTCACCCGGGGCCACTCATTGCCTAGCAGTGCCTTGGGCGTTCTGCCATGGGGAAGAGAGCATTCCATAGCTCTGCTAGCGCCTGCATGGATGGCTGTCCAGGTGGACATGTGGGGTCCTCATTGTCATTCTTCTAAATGCACCAAGGACAGCTGTAATGTTGGTGTCCCTGTTAACACAAGTAGCAGCCCTGGTGTGCACAGCAGGTGTTTCCATAAAACCCTAGGACCTTTCTTCCCCCTGGTATGTTTGGGCTGTTCCCACCTAAGGCTTTGGCACGGCAAGTATGCTTAGCTGTCAGGGTCAAGCCAGTGCAAAGGAGATGATTTTGGGCTTTGCGACCATTCCCCCCCCCCCCTTTCTGAAGATGAACATTCTCTTAATTGTTCTTTACAGATCCAAAGCCGAAGGAAAAAGATATTGGATGTGTATGCCAATGTGTGTGGTGTTGTTGAAGGTAAGGACCAGGGAGCCGTCCAGATCTGGATGTGGTGTAGCATACCTTTAAGTACATATCCCAGCACTTGAGACAGAGTTTGAGGCCAGCCTGCTGTACACAGTGAGTTCCAGGCCTGCCAGGGCTACATAGTGAGACTCTGTCTTAAACAAACAAAAAAGGAAGAGCCATGCAGGGCACACTTCCCTGAGATGGTACCCCCCTCAGTGCCAGGCATGGGAGGGGCCTCCTGTGTGAAGGATGGAGGACAGCCATCCACATCGGATGGGGGTTGTCAGAATGGCCAAGTGAAGTGATGTGGAGGGACAGAGAATTTGGTTCCTGGTTTAGGCTGAAGCACCCCATAATGCTTTCCTTGCAGGACAAGAGACAGTGTGTTGATACAGTGCCACACGGGGACAGAACAGAGTGATGAGGCCCCTTAGCTCCCGTGCCTGTGTTGATGACGGTACCATCATAAGGGAAATGTCCTATGGCACTGAGTAGTCAGTGCCAATGGGTATACATTCTAAGAAACAAATAGGTGTGCCATTTTGTCCCTGTGTCAATATAAGGTGTACAAACACAAGTTAAGATGGTTACAGCAACCATAGGTATACCTATGGAGCCAGAGTTTTCTGTCACTGACAGAAGCATCATCATGCAGGGTAGGGCTGTACCTAGAAAGTGTTATCTACCATCTTGAGCCTTACAAGGCACACATGAGCAGCAAGGTCAGACCGCCTTCAGTGGACAGGGAAGAGAGAAGCCGCAGGATAAGAGCCACAGACATTCCAGTCTGTAATCTCCCTCAATGCTATGAAATCTAGGCCCCAGATTAACTTCTATTTGCCCTGGAAATAAGACCCTCACTGCTTACGTCAGGGGACTTTCCTTGCGGGCATCTCTCCACACACCTTTGATCTGGGTAAATCATGGGACTGAAGGAGTCACATGCTGCCACTCATGTCCCATGTGGGAGAGGTGCAGGTCCTAAGCTGGGACAGGCTGGTTAGATGCCCTGTTTGGCCAGGAGCAACTACGGAGCAGGAAATCCAGGGCCAAGAATCCTTCTTGGCTGCCTTCAGAAACATGGCATGGCTCCATAAGTACATGCCCGGTCACCCTGCTTGATCAGGCTTGGCATGGTAGGTGCTGTTGGCTGCCCAGAAGGATATGGTCTGGGAGTTACATTCCAGCAACCCCAAAGCTCTTTTCTGTTCCAAAGAATGTTTTGGCTTTGAAAGACCAAACCCAGGGGACTGTGGCTTTCAAATTAGTTTAAAACTTCATAAGAGCAGCCCTCCAGTTGAGTCCTGTAGTGTGGAAGCATCAAGCCTGTGCCCTCAGGTGCTCCTTGACAGCCCAGGCACTTGTGCCTCCTAATGCCACAGTAATAAGACACAGCCAAGGCTGGGTCTGTAAGGCCAGTGTGGCGTGGCTCCCAAGACCATTAGAATCACATGAAGACCTTAATATTCACTAGCTCTGCCTACCAGCCTGCCCCACCTTCCTCAAGATCCTAATGTAGCTAGTATGACAAAGATGGCTTTTATTGTGATACTCTTTTCATTCACCAACCCACAACAGGGTTTTTCTGTGTAGCTTGGCTGTCCTCAAACTCAGAGATCCACCAGCATCTGCCCCCTAAGTGCTGGGACTAAGGGTGTGTGCTGCCATACCCAGCTTGTGGTATTCTTACCACCTGATGCTAAAAGGTATTGCAGCAAAGCCTGGGTGCTCTTTTTTTTTTTTTTTTTTTTTTTTGGTTTTTCGAGACAGGGCTTCTCTGTGTAGCCTTGGCTGTCCTGGACTCACTTTGTAGACCAGGCTGGCCTGGAACTCACAGCGATCGCCTGGCTCTGCCTCCCGAGTGCTGGGATCAAAGGCGTGCGCCACCACCGCCTGGCTAGCCTGGGTGCTGTTTTCCCAGCCTCTGCTGATGGTAACAGCTCACAAAGCCCATAAAAGTCCCAACCAAGATGTTGACCACAGTGGACCCCTTCCACCACCACAGGGGCTTCTCCTGCTCCCCAGCCTCCACCTGCAGCCCTGTCAACCACTAATCTGTTCTCTGTTGCAGTAACTTTGTCGTTTCAAGACTATTACAAAAGTCACATCGCACAGCTGGAGAGATAGATGGCTCTAGTTCAGAGCACTGGCTGCTCTTCCAGAGAACCCAGATTCAATTCCTAGCCCATACATGTCAGCTTACAACCATCTGTAACTCCAGATTCCAAGGATCCCACACCTTCTTCTGGTCTCCATGGATGCGGCATGCACATGATGCATAAGCACACTTGTAGGCAAAACACACACACACACACACACACACACACACACACACACACACACACACGATATGAACTTTAAAAATACTATACAGTACACACTCATTGGATTATCTGGTCTCACATACCATAATCCAGTAGATTCATCTGGGTTGCTATGTATGTCAGTGGCGTGGCAGTTTTTGAGTAGGTATTTGGAACCTTCTGCATCCATGCACACAAGGACAGTTCTATTCCTTCCCTTCTAGTCTCTGTGTACGGTTTCTTCTCTGGCTTCACTGCTTTGGCATGATGTCACGTGTGAATACTTTGAGCAGAGCCCTGGACCTGATCCCAAGGAAACAAACATTCAGCTTTTACCACTAAGTACAATGCTACTGCTGGGCCTTACTTTGAGTCACATTAACTTTTTAATACAGAGCCAGAATTACATCCCTAGAATAAATGTCACTTATCATAGTAAATCATCCTGTCCTGTTGTTGAATTCTATTTGTTAAGCATATTGGACTTGGCCTAGTTTTGGTATCAGATTGGGAAATATATTCTTTTCCCCCGTTTTCTGGAAGATACTATTTAGAACTTACATCATCATCATCATCATCATCATCTGGTTTTCGAGACAGGTGTATCCTTGGCTGTCCTGGACTCCCTTTGTAGACCAGGCTGGCCTTGAACTCACAAAGATCTGCCTGCCCCTGCCTCCCAAGTGCTGGGATTAAAGGTGTGCGCCACCATGCCAGTTACTACATTATTTTTTAAACACTTGGTAGATGTTTAGTATTAAGCTCCCATGGACTTCCACGCATGACATGCGAATGTGACCATTCCTCTACAGGTCTCAGCCCCACAGAGTTGCCATTTGATTGCCTTGAGAAGACAAGCCGAATGCTTAGCTCCACGTACAACTCTGAGAAAGCAGTTGTGAAAACATGGCGCCACCTTGCCGAGAGCTTTGGACTGAAGAGGGATGAGATCGGGGGCATGACCGATGGCATGCAGCTCTTTGACCGCATCAGCACTGCGGGCTACAGCATCCCAGAGCTGCTCACGAAGCTGGTGCAGATCGAGCGGCTAGATGCTGTGGAGTCCTTGTGTGCAGACATACTGGAGTGGGCCGGGGTTGTGCTACCGGCCTCTCCGCCTCCAGCTGCATCCTGAGGAGTGTGCCTTGGACTGTCCTCCCTGGGACCAGCTGGGGAATGAGGCCATTGCAGCTGTGAGTGATGCCATTGGACTGCCAAAACGCAAGGCTTTTCCTGGTGAGTCACTGTATTCCTTGGGCTGCCCGAAGGAGCCCGCTGAGCACTCAAATGAACCAAATCATGTGGGGTGGCACAGGTGAAGAATCTGAGCCCGTCTTTTAAAGAGGCACTTGGAAGATAGAGGACATGGTACCATGTCACCAGAAGGGATGCTAAGAAAATGTAGCAAAAGTTCTAAGAAGTGATGACGTCTCATGGAGTTAAAAATGGGGGCATCCTAATGAAGAAAGTGGCTTGAAGGTTTTAGTAAAATGGTTACAAAGTACAGACATCCCACTTCCTGCATTGCTTCAGACTGAGCAGTTTGTTGGCATGCCCTATAGGCTTCAGGGGTAACCTGACCCATGTTTGCAGTCACCCACGGTGATACAAGCCTTGCAGTCACTAGTGGAAGAACTTGTGGTAAGTTGCTGACACACAAGGCACATCTTCCCAGCCAAAAGTATGGGCAGGTTTAGCCTCCAGCACCACTCACAGACACAGCAGGTACAATGTGTCAGGCTGGCTTTACTTCAGATAGGTGTGTGTCCTTCTCTAGGAAGGGAAATGGCGACTTGCTAAGAGTTTGACCATGCCTGATTCTAGATTTGAGAAGTGGCCAAGATTCGTGGATGAGGCCTGTAAGAGTTCAGACACAGCATCCTGAGCCAGAGAGAATCAATGGAGCCCGAAGAGCAGTATAGAGCTGGGGCCTGGAGTTCTGGGCCCTGGTGGAGTCGTCCAAGGTGGCTGTTGTCTCCTCCCCCAGACCTAGCTTCTCTTCTTCAATGAGAGGTTGGTCTTCATGGCTGTGGTCAGGAAAGTTCAGGGTCAAGTGAGCAAAAGAAAATGGAGGCAGGAAAGGAGAAACCAAGGGTAAAGAGTGTGAGCAGCCACACAGGATGGGAGTCGAAGGGAAACTCACCTCGGCGTTCTCACACAAGGGCAACTGTAGGGCAGAGCATTTACAGAGGTAATGAACGGGCATTGTTCCTGACAGATTCTCTTACTACACCTGTAACTGCCAAGAAATAGGAAGCCAAGGGAGCTTTCCCACCAGGGGGTTAATGCAGAGCTGGCTGCTGCACCCCCTCCTGAAGCAATAAAGCCTCTGCTTTCGAAGGCTGTGCATTTTTTAAAAAATTACAAGTCATGTGACTAAACAAACTCTTCAGGAGTGGGGAGGAAGCAGCTGTGTGTTTAAAACCATCAAGCACTTTCCCACCACTGAATATAGACCATACTGTGAGAGGACCATAATTAGGTCCTGAATATTTAATATGATCATTTTACTGTGTCTGTTTGTGCTGGATTTTTAGAAGGTATTTGTTGTATCCTGCAAGTTAAACAGTCTGCTTAATTATCCTTTTAATTCCTCCTTGCAGTCCTGCAGCACTCCTTACCTTGTCTTCAGCAATGATGTTGAGCTTGCCCTTAGTTAGACCGTAAATGTCATCTGTGATGAATGGGCAGGTCTAGGACAGCAGGCTCCTCTCCACCTGTCACTCTGGTGAAGAGCGGGCAGCTGCAGTCAGCAGAACCCGTTCACCCTGTTACATTTCAAGGCTTGAGAGCAGCCAGCATCCATGTTGTTGCACTGACTCCCAGCTTGCTGGTTTGGGGGAGCCAGTCTCTTGTCATTTGCTTTATTTGGCAATAAATCTAGGAAGGGTTTGCTTCAGTGAGCTTTGCCTATGATGTAGAATTCTGAACCAACAAGACTGTAATGATTCTTACTGACCAATGCTGGAACTCCATGCTGCCATTTTTGTGCGGAGATTGTCATTATTTTTCAGTACTTAAAGGTATTTAGTACACACCTGGGCTAGCAAAGCCTTAATTGTGAATATTTTATATAATTGTTTATATAATTTATTATATTTTTATAAGCTCAATAAACATATTAATAAAAAGAAGACCTACAAACTGCACACTGTGAACTCTTATTGAGTGGTGAGGTGTGAGTGGAGAAGTGAGTTAGTGGTCCTGGCCACTGTGTATGATGAGAGTATGGGGCTATGGGCATCCATAAATGAGGTATCTAAAGAGTTAGAGCAGGGAGTTGTTCACTAACAAGGGAAGGCATATATAGAGAACATGTAAAACAACATGAGACACTGTTTTCCATGTCACCACCATTAGTTACTATCCCCAAATTCAGTGTCTTGGAGCATAGTTGTTTCTCAATCTAGCTTTGGGATCAGTAAGGGCTGGTGGGGTCACCTTGCCTGGGCCATGCTCAGGCAGCTGCCTGTTGGACAGCCTTGACTCGGGCAGTTCTGCTCCATCATCCCTCATGCCCCTCCACAAGCATCAGTTTGAGTGCCTGAGCATTATGGCGATGCCAGAAGCCAGGAAGCAGTATGGAGGCCACCGGAAGGCTTGGGCCATTTCTGGCTCATCCTATTGGCAAAGCAAATCAAGTGGCCAGACCCAGAGGCAAAAGGAAGGAAGGAAAGAGACTACCCCAGTGCACTAGGAGGGAATAAAGGACAAAAGCCGGGGGAAATAAGACAGTGTGTTATTTGGCCACTGATGCTAAACAGTGGCAGCTGAGTTGTAGGCATCCTCTTGGTCTGCAGAGAGTTGGAGAATTGCTCAATGTAAGGAACAAAACTTACTGGTGTCTGAATGGTGTGTTTCCCTTAACAGGCATTTCATTTTAAAATCCCAGTGTGGAGATAAGGTGAAAATGGGAAGAGAGAGTTAAACCTATTTGCCTGTCAGTCACCCTTAATGTGCATATCACATAGCCAAGAAACACCTCATGGTTCCGAGGAGCAGGCTGCTGGTCGGTGCTCCTGTGTGAATCTTGCTGGTCAGCATCACTGGCTTGGCTTCTTTTGATTAAGGACCATGCTCCTCTTCTGACAGCAGTAGCAAGCTTCTCTGTGCCTCAGTTTCTTCTCTGTACACAGGATAATAATAATAGGTTTCTTTGAGAATTGTTGTGTGAATTGAGTAATCAACACCAAGCACTTCCCCTGGCATGCAGTGTTCAATAAGGTCTCATACTACAATCACAACAGTATTAGCTATAGACACTAATAAGCTTACTGCCCAGTTTCTTAGTAGGAATCGGTTAACAAAGATTATTCTAAGACTTGCTATAATCACTACCAGGAGAATTAGTCTTAGAGTGGAAGGAAAGAGGATGTTGGCTGAGCTCTTAGCACACAGGTTCTTCACTCCCCAGAGAAGAAGCTGCAGCCCTTTCACAGAGGACTGTCTCCATGCCCTGTAGGCCCTAGACCATGGCGTCCACTGCATGAAAGGTATAAGGCTCCTCCATTTTCTAAATGCCAGAGACAACTGGTATGAACTAACTGGACCTCTGAGAACAAACCAAACATCCTACAGTTCATTTGTAATTCAAAATTCAGTGTACAATGTGGATAAGAGAGTCCTTCAGCATTGCAGTACACCAAATGTGGTTACACTTTCCAGACCCAAGTTCAAGCTGCTGTGCAGGGTATCTCTTATGCGACCCCTGTGAAAGGGTCATTTGACCCCAAAGGGATAGTGATCCACAGGCTGAGAACCGAACTGTGGCTCTAGTCTCTTTTGCTTCAGCTCGCGCTCCTCACCAAGAAGGGTGTCACCCTGGCACCTCATGGACCTGCACTGCTAACCTGTATTAGGATGAGGATTGATGCACTCTGAAGTGCCTTTCTGCCCCTTGTCTCCTCAACACTGACAGAGTAACCGGCACTGCAGTTTCTGTCCGACAAGGACTAGGGAGAGCTTTAAGTTCACACTGGTCACAGGTGAATCTGACAGCCAGACTGGCTCCCCAGCAGAAAATAGTTGACTGCTCAGGTGGGTGTTTACTGACTTTTTGTTGCTGGGATACAATACCATGACCAAGGGAACTTGCCAAAGGGAGAGTCTGTCCAGCCTATAGTTATAGAGCAAGAATCCACAGTGATGGAGATGGACAGGCATGGAGTAGGAAGCTGGGAGGAGGGGCAAAGCCTGTCCCCTATGACATATAGCTTCCAGCAAGACTACACTCCCAAAGGTTCCACAGCATCCCTAAACAGGGCCAACAACTGAGGACCAAGTGTTCATACACATGAACCTATGGGGGCCATTTCTCACTCAAACCCCCACAGTTGGAATTTTCATTTAGAGATTTCATTTATGTGTTTATTTATAAGACCTGTTTATTAGGAGAGGAGGAGGCTCTAGGGGAATCATGAGGGATAGGGCATCAGTTGCCAAACTCTGGAGCTGGAAGGATTAAGGGAAAATCCCTCTTAAAGCCAAGGCCCTAAGTGGGGCTCAGAGTTCCAGGAAGTCAGCTATTTGTGCAATTCCCAGAGGCTGGGAGAGAAAAGCAGCTGACCCCCAAACCCAGTGTTTGCAGAAACAGACAGACTTCACCTTCTCCTGGTAGCTTCAAATTACAGCTTATCTAGAAAAAAAAAAAAAAAAAAAACTTTATACCCCGATTCTGCCCCCAGTGAGACCCTGCTACTCATTCCTTAGCCTTAGCTAGGAACCTCACTCAAGTCATGCTGCCCTGATTACAGTACCTTTGGATCTTGGGGTGCCCCACTCAGGTTAATAAAGTCTCCCCGTGATGTGGAGGCTGACTTGAATTGTCATTCTTTCCTTCTGTAAACTCAGTTTTTAAGCTTTTAGTGCTGAGCCAGGGAAGGCTTTGTGGGAGGGTACCATCCCCTCTGGCCTCCTCTTAGTCAGACTCCTCTTCTCCATCTCCTGCATCTTCTCGTTCCATTGTCTGAGAGCCACTCTGAGTTTGCTAAGGCTGGACAGCAGCAGAGACATCACCCAGAGCCCCCTTGCTCTTGGAGCCATGGTCTCCAGCTCCCTCATTACACCCGAGTTAAGCAAGGGCTTCTTTGTCTCTTTGCTGGCGTGGGTGGTACTCTCACACTTCTTCTTACTCTTCGACCTGAACTCTGGCAGGCAAGAAGGCCATCGTTGATGTCTCCTCCCAACACTGGCTGTGCTCCTTGCTGAACACAGAGAAGTAGGTAAGAGCTCTGTTCCTCTCCCAGTGCTCCCCTGGGGCTTCCTCTCAGACCTGGGTGTGGGGAGGTTTCTCATCCTTCATAGTTCCCTCAGGGACACCCAAATGCTCTCTTTGGGGAACTGGGAACTTCGTTCCAGTGACATTTCTGATCTTAGAGGATGCTTTAAGTAGGAGACTATCCCTGGCCTATTCAGGCCTACATAGTAAGCAATATCCCTTCTGCTCCCTTCAGCCCCTATAGAAATCAGTGTGAAGAATTCTCAAGAAATTAAAAATACATGTAGCATATGACCCAGCTACGTACAGTCCCTTGACATATAGCCAAGGGATTTGACGTCATTCTCCACAGATACTTGTTCAACCATGTTCATCGCTACTCTGTTCACAGTACCTAGGAAAAAGAAACAACCTTAACATCCTGCAACCTATGAATGGATAATTAAAATGTGGTAAAATACATGATGAAACACAATTCAGCTTTAAAAAAAAAAAAAAAAAGGAAAGAAAGAAAGAAAGAAAAAAGGAAAAAGAAATCATGGGCATTGTAGGTAAATGGGTGGACCCAGAAAACGTCATATTGAGTGAGCAACCCAGACCCAGAAAGACAAGCACCTCATGCTCCCTCTCATTGGAGCCTCCTAGCTCCAAATCTTTCTGTGAGTACATGCTTGTAGTAACTATAGAAACAAGGAAAGTAAGCAAGGTGGTGGTGGCCCACACCTTTAATGCCAGCACTCAGGAGGCAGAGGCAGGTGAATCTTTGTGAGTTTAAGGCCAGCCTGGTCTACAAAGTAAGTCCAGGATAGTGAAGGCTACACAGAGAAACCCTGCCTTGAAAAACAAAAGCAAAAACAAAACCCAAACAAACAAAAAACAAAAACAAAAAGAAAGAAAGAAACCAGGAAAGTAAAACAGAACTGTTGCCAGGATAGGAAAATTGGGAAGGAAAAGAGGAATAGCAGGGTACCAGTGATCTGGTCAGAGAAATTAGAGGGGGTGGGAAGAGTCATCAGGGAAGGGAAGGGAGGGAGGCAAATACAGAAGAAGGTGGGAGAAGGTCGAAGGGGACTAGCAGGATGTCTGGAAAACCCACAGTAAACCAGTAATACCCAGTAAACAGTAATACCCAGACTGCCCAGATTGCGAGAACCCAAAAAAAGACCGCCAGGACTTGATACCGATGCAACATACACAGGGTGCTGTATCATGGGCTTGAGCTCGGGTCAAAATCTTTCCTGACGCAGCAGGATAGCAGAGTGGCACCGGGCTTTAAGGGCAATGGGCTTATAAAGGGGAAAAACTGTAATCGGGGGTTGGGATCACAGGGAAGTAAGGAAAAAACCATAAGTGGGGCTTGTGCATCACAGGAATGTCGACCTTCAGGCAGGTTGGGTGGAGGCTGGATCTTAAGGGGAAGTTTTTTGTTTTATTTTATTTTATTTTTTTAGATCTCAGAGGAACATTGGGAGCTAATTGTATCTAATTGCTTCGGTGGAGTTTCTGGAGACTGCTGGCAGGTGCAGTTTACAGCAGTACATGGTCACTCCCGGAATGCAGAGAGAAAGGTCTCCTAGGGAACAAGTTCTCACAGAAAATATCAAGCATGGCATTAGTTACAAGACATACAGAACATGGCATTAGTTTGGTCCTTACACTATTAACTATTTACCAAAAAAACAAATAAAACAAAAAACAAAAAAAATACACAAGGAAAAACAAAAGCAAAGGCACAAAAACTCCAACCAATACATAACTCTGTGTATAAATATACATATATAGCTTTAATGAACTTTTCTCATCTGGGCTGATGATGTTCCCTCCAAGGGCCAAAGACCACCCAACAAAAAACCCAAAAGCAGCTCTCTTTTGAGTTGTTAGCCAGGGTTGTCCAAGAGACTCCCAGAACATACAGCCTATTGCTGTTGCTCTTGGTTACCCCACACACAGAGGTAGAGGGTAAATCCTGATTGCTGAAAACACCGTGCACTTCAGAAACAGTGCCCAGAGACCCCTGACCTGGAAGCCCCATCCTGAGGACCAGCAGGTGCCATACAAGCTTCCAAAGGAGGGAGGCAACCAACAGTCCTATCCAGTGGTGACGCCTAGGAAGCACAGCAGCAACCGGCATGACACAATAACCTGTGCGTGCCGTGGCAGGAAGCAACCACTGTCTAACTGGACTTATGACCCACTCAGCAAGAGAAAGACTGTGCCTGGTACTGGGAACCCAGCTAAGTACTCAGTGCTAGTTGAAGTCATGGCTATTGGAGGAGTATCTACAGCCAATAATGTACTAAACCTGCATAATCCTCAACAACAATCTATAAACATCTCTCCTTACAGCCACAGAGAAGTGTAGTCATCACCACTCGTCAAGGAAGCCTCTCTTTGCAACAGTCAGAGACCATTACAAAAACAAAACAAACAAAACAAACAAACAAACAAAAAAACCCAAAAACCATAGATGCCCGAGTCCTCACTGCAGGCATAATACCAAGATTTGGCCTCCTTTCTTCTCTATCATCAGACTGCCTCCTAAACTTCACAATTTCTAACCATATAACTTTAACTTCAAAAAGAACCTACTCATCCCAATGCTATCTCCAATCCTCTGGCAAAGTAGAACACAAAAAGTGTATAGTAAGAGTCCCTTCCTAAACCATCCACAGAATTGCATGAAGCCTGGCTGAGACTCCTCCCGCTGGTCCTTCTGAAGACTCCTTCCTTCCCACATAAGCCCTTACACCTAAATACCTTTGAACTTTTATATGGCAGCTCCTTTATAACCTCTGGAATGCCAGCTCCTTCCTCTCAATACTTAATCCCACTCTTACTCCACCTTCCTCTCCTCCGACACCTCCAACAAATCCTCTGGATCTAGGTAGACCAAAAATTCCAATACCCTCTACCTAGCCTGAAACCTCCATCTTGAGGCTGGACAATAAGGTAGATCTCAATGTTCCACACACACCAAATATTACCCTGCGACAAAAATGGAAAGGGCGGCTCAAAGTCATACTCACCACCACACAGCAGCAAAGCTCCAAGGATGTCTAAACTCAAGCTGTCCCTACCCTCTACAACCGTATTTCTACAGGCCCACTTCTCTCTGACTCTCCAGGCTTTCTCCAGTCCAGAGGAAACTTCTGTGGTAGTCTCTCACCTTCCAACAGTGGTTGGCTCTTGATGCAGTACAGCAAGACCTCCGGCTGACACCCTGACTAGTCACATCTGAGAAACTTCTGGATGCCACTGACATCCTCTAGTGACAGGGCAGTTTTCTCTCCTTCACCCCTGATCCAACAGTTGCTTACACTGACTATTTCCTTTTATTCACTTTTTCACACTGCCCCTCCCTCCTCACTAAACCTAAAGGGTCAAACAAGCCTAGTAGGTAATGGGCCAACAGACAGAACGAATGCAGTAGCTGGCATTTGGAGATGGCTGGACTCTCACACCAACTCTCTAATAGTAATAATAGACCTGATGACGCTTTCTCTGTTAGCCAAAGTGGTTCGCAGAGAATGGAATCTGACTAAAAATATCTCCTTTGCTACTTGCTGTTAGGAACCTGGTGTTGCTGCACCCAGATGGATCCCCCAAAAGAACCAGAAGACTCGAAACCACTGTAAACTCAACAGAAGTCTTTAATTCAGCCCGGTGGTCGGATTGCTCTTGGGAAGTGACCCCAGGCGGTGACCTGAAGAAATTTTTATAGTTAACATAAGCGGGTCTAAAGTCCAACCGGCTACAGAGAGGAAAAGGTGCCAAGACCACTCACAGCTTAACTTTCTTTGTTCTTTTTTTTTTGTTCGCCATTTGCTCGGGGAAGGGCGTTTTTTCAGTAATCCCATCTCTAGGGGGCAGGTCAGTTGCTATCAGATAACACTATCTCTGGTTGTAGCTGTGAGCTTGAATTTCTTTTAAGTCTGTTTCTTCAAAGAACTCTGTGGACCTCAGATAGGCCATTTGTGAAGCCAAGATCATCCAGTGTTAGCTCAAAAGGCTCTGTGCTTCCTTTGGTGTTAATAGTACTCCCCTGGCTCTGCATTCCTGCCGGGTGTTTATAGCACTTCCCAGGGCTCCACTCTTTCTCTCAGTGTTTTCTCTATTTGCCCTTTGTTTGGCTTCCAAGTGCTGGGTCACCTGGCACACGGCTCTGCTCCCAGAGAGCCTACATTTTGACTCATACTTCCAAATTACCTAAATCAAAATTTCTCTCTGACAACACAACTTTTGTTTGTTTTTTGTTTTTGAGATAGGGTTTCTCTGTGTAGCCCTGGCTGTCCTGGAACTCACTCTGCAGCCCCTGGCTGACCTTGAATTCAGAGATCTGCCTGCCTCATGCGCCACCCCCACCCCCTGCACAACACAATTTTTAAAGGAACACAATTCCTTTGTCTCCTGCGTATTCCACCTCTCCCAAACAGCCAACCTGGCATTTCCCATACTTCTTCCTGCTTACTTCACCCCTGAGTTTTCATTTCACTCCTAATGCCGACACCTTTTTTTTTTCTTTTGAGACAGAATTTCTCTTTGTAGCTGGCTGTCGTGGAACTCTCTTTGTAGACCAGGCTGGACTCAAACTCACAGGGACCTGAGTGCTGGTATTAAAGACATAAGCCTCCATGCCTGGCTACACACCTCTTAATGTAAACATATACATGTCAGGTGCAAATGTTACCTACCCCATACCACTCCCCAAATATGACAGGCCCACTAATTTGGTCCAAAGTTTAGTATAGGCCCAACTCAAGCTAGACTATGGAAAGATTTCAAAGCTCCTGCTGGTCTCCTGGCTCCTCCCTATTCACAATACTCATTATACATTTCAAAGACCCGCGGGCCAGCCTCAGAGCCCCTCACCCTCACCCGTTACTCCTGCACCGCAAAGCTGCTCCAGATCCCCACTCCCTTTATAAGAGCAAGGTTTCCCCCTGGCCCCCGCTATTCTGGATATCCTCCCTACTCTTGCAGATAGCCCCGGTCATATCCAGTCTGCTTCTTTTCCCCTGTGCTCTGGACTCTTCTAGATGCCCTGCCCCTGCTCTTTTCTATAGTGAAACTCTCCCTGCAACCATGGAGTGGCCATTTCGGTGGTTTCTTTACTTTGTCCCTCACATACAGTACTAAACAAATAAAAGGGTGTCCTGTGGATTGGTTCTGAATTCAAAAACATACAGGGAGATTTATGGACTGGCCTAAAGGACTCAAGAAAATGAACTGTGATTGATTAACTTTCTACAGCATAAAAACCACCCACAGGTAGCTCTAGCCTATCAGGCTCCCTTTATCCTTTCCTGCCTGTGACCTCCGCAATGTCAGGGCAACCTCACCCTCAACATATTTCCCCCAAAGGGACTCCCCTATAACACAAAAATGTTCAAGAATGCCTGAGTTATTGGTCTTCCGATTTTCAATCTGCTTGAATCTACCAAAGGCTCCCAATATCACTGAGGGCAAGAGACCTCACTTTCCAGGCCTAGTTAAGTCTTTTCCAAAATTCCAAACCCTCCCCACTCATATCTGATTCCACACCCAGTTGTTGGCTTCGAAACACCCCCACACCTTACTGGGTTTTCCTTGACACTAGTACCTTCCACCTAACACAGGAAAACCCCGCAATTAACCAATCTTGCTAGTCAGGTTACAACCTTTCCCTACTTTGTCCCTAGGGTACTCATTATCCTTATGGTACAACTGAAAGGGTTAACTGTACCCAATAACCTGTTTCAGCCTTCTTCCACACCTCTTCTACAACACAGGGCTACTCTGGATCTGCTGGTCAAACACCTACCTATGCCTGCCTACTAAGTGGACAGGGACTTGTACCTTGGCCTGCTCATCCTCCGGATACCCCAACTCCCCATGGTGCCCTCTCCTCCAATAAGAGCAAACCACAGCTCTCTGGATCATCCCCTTACTAACAACTCTAGGCATTCTCTCCAGGTGGCTGGCCTAGGTAGGAATCCTGACATCAACTCACCTCTGTCTCTCCAGCTCTAAGGAAGCCTTGAGGAAATTTCTAATCAGCTTGACATCCACCCTTCGCAATCTACTTGATTCTTTGGCCACTGAGGGGCTCCAAATTTACTGAGGGCTAGACCTCCTGCCTGCAGTCCACAGAGGGATATGCGCTTTCCTTCAGGAACAACATTACTTCTACACCAACAAATTAAAATTAGTTTAGGACAGGGCCCAAAGACTTAGAAACCAGGCACCAAAATCTCAACAGCAAGTTCCACTCCAGACAGGCCCTCTGTTCCCTCCATCCCGGCCCCTCCCCTTACTGGCCCCTTCCTCCTATTTCCTTCAGACACTTACAGTTTTACCTTGTCTTTTAACAGGGATTATTGCTGGACTGCTTACTGCTGTCACGCAGTCTACCACACTAGCCCAGATAAAGGCAACCCTCTCACATATAGCATAGGGAGCACCATTTCTTTGGCCATAACTTCCTGATAGGGAAGATTATCATTTTGAGATTCTTGGGTCTGTAGTGACTCTAATGTGGAAAAGGGGAAACTTCTACCTCTCCTTAAAACCAAGCTCCTAAACTGGGCTCAAAGTGCCAAGAAGCCAGCCATCTGTATAATTCCCAAAGGTGGGAAAAGATAAGCAGCTGACTCCAACCACAGTGGTTGCAGATACAGAAAGCGGACCTATCCCTCCTCCTGCAGTTAAAAACCAACAAACCTATTTAGAAAAAAAACCCAGCTTATCTCCCCCATTCTGTCCCTAATGAGCCCCTGCCCTCCCCTTGCTTACGTGTGCACTCACGCTCTAGTCACCGTGCAGCTGGGTCTGGGGATGCCCCTTCCAGGGTAAATAAGGTCTGTTCTTGCTGGCGAGGTAAGTCTGAACTTTCATTCTTTGTTCCTTTCTTCAAACTCAGTTCTTACAGGGATGATGTGGCAGGGCTTGGACTTGAGGAAGCACTGGGAAAACTAAAGGTCTAACGTCCTTTGAGGTTTGCTAAGTGCAGCAGGAAGTTCAGGTCAGCCTCCCACTGGAGAAGGGCGTGCAATGGGTCTAGCAAGGTCCTAAATAATATTCTACCACAGCCCAGCAGACCAACAGCACTCAGCCTGCATCCTCTCTCTCGCCCAGGACCACTGGCCCTGCAGAGGCCTTTGCAACTGCTGCGAGGGTTGACAACCCACAGGAAGGTCGAAGGGCGCCAGCAGCTCTGTCCGCAGCCCTAGTTCCCTGACACCAAGGTTCACAGTGGCTCAGACTCCTGCCCCAGCTGCTTATACTTATGTCTGGAAAGCACAAGGATGTAGATCTTGTGTTATGCTGATGTCTGAAAGAGATGAGAAGTGAGATGCCAAACAATGCTCAAAACACAACGGGCCGCCTTGTATGTGATCCTGTATTTATTTCATAGAACTAAAAGTAACAACAGCCACATCCACCTCTCTAGTTTGGCCTCATCTCAACTAGCTACTACGAATTTGTCAAGAAGTGCTTTTAGACTGCTGTGTAAACAACTGTGGACCTTAAGACACAAAGTATTGCTTTTTAAGTCTTAAATGAGTTAATTTCTTTGATGTTTACATTTCTACTGGAACTGACCAGATCGACTAGAATTATGTAAGAAAAACAAATCTCTTAAGTAGGCTTTGGATTCAGTAACAGTGGGTTTCAGTTTTTAAGACAGGAAAAATTGCAGCGATGGCTTCAACTTACTTGAAAACTATTCAGACTTTAAAAAAAAAAATTATGTGTATGAGTATTTTATCTGCACGGATGCCTGGCACCTGGAGAAGCTAGGAGGAGGCAAACTCCTGGAACTGGAGTTACAGACTGCTGTGAGCTACATGTAAGGGCTGGGAGCCAGATCCAGGTCTTCTGGAAGAGCAGCCAGTGTGCGCTTAACTAGGAACCCACTGCTCCAGACCCAGATATTTTATATTTTGTTTGTTTGTTTATATTTTTGGTTTTTTGAGAGGGTTTCTCTGTTTTAGCCCTGGCTGTCCTGGAGCTCACTCTATAGACTAGGCTGGCCTTGAACTCACAGAGATCTACTTGCCTCTTACCTCCCCAGTGCTGGGATTAAAGGCATGCATCATCACTGTCCGGCTTTAATTCAGGTATTTTCATAAGTAGATATTACTTAATTTTAAGGTTTCAAGTTATCAAAACGATTTTTGAAACTAGTTTTTAAAGAGACACGGTTTATAAAACACCATTATTATCAATTCTTAGACTGCCATTTGAAATTAATGCTACATTCAGCCTCTATCAGAGATGCTTCTTATTTCAATAGTAGGTAATGCAGAAACCCAGAACTGGTCAGCATGTCAAGGATAGATGATGGGCTGCTCTACCCGACATGGACATCTCTACCACTGGAAAAAACTCAGGGAACAGTACAGAAGAGGGTCAAGAAGGGCTCCAAGAGCCAGAGGATGAGTGTGTGCAGCAAAAAAAATAAAAAAATAAAATAAAAAGGATGTCCTCTGGACACAACCAAGCTAGCTGCTGCACTCATGAACTCACTGATGCTCTGCTTGTCTGCATAATGCATCCCTGTGACTAACCCTGTTGTCTCACCATGGATGTTGGATGGAGCCATGAGACCCCACCTCTCCCTGGGGTGATACTGGCAGCTAATGGTTGCTGGAGGTGGGGGATGTCACTTTCTTCACAAGTGTAGCCTCTGATAATGGTCCAGAATAACCTCCTATCCACACTCACATGAGAAACTCCATTAAATTATATGGGACACACATAGGAAAGGACATGAAAATAGAAGGAGTTTGCTGGGAAGAAGGGTTTTAAGAGGAGGGAGAGTATAAAAGGGTCTTGGGGAATAAAAATGGCTAAAACTAAAATTTACTATCTATGTGTAAGAAAATGCCAAGAAATTAAAACACATAATTGTTTTCAATAGGTCACTTAACATGTTTGAGTCATTCATAGTCACCAGCTTTACTTAAAGATTATGTTCGATGACATCTGGGTCATAGGCATATGGGTATCCTAAAATATACTTACTTATTGGCCATTTGTATTTCTTCTGAGAACTTTCTATCCAATTCTTTGCCCCCATTTTTATTGAGTTTATTTACTTTTTGAATGTTCTGTATACTCTAAATATTAGTGAGGTGATATTTATAGCTATAAAGATTTTCTTCTATTCTGTAAGGCTTCTTTGCTCAATTATTTTTTTTAACTTCTATACAGAAGCTTTGTAAATTCATGAGGTCCTGGTTGTTGGTTGTTGGCCTTTTATTCTGAGCATTAGAGTCCTAGTCAAAAGTCCTTGGCTATGCCTTTATCTTCAACTGTTTTTCCTGCCTCTTTCCCTAGCAATTTCATCTCAACAGGTGTTACGTTGTTGACTTTAATACATTCAGAGTTAATTTTTGTGCAGGGTGAGAGATTGAGATTAGTTTTAGTCTTGTGTATCTACAGCACCCTTTGCTAAAGAGGCAGTCTTCTCCAGCAACTATTTTTGGAACCACAGTAAAAGGAACCGGATAGCTGTAACTGGGTGGGTTTATGACTGAACCTTCTCCATGTCTGTTTTCATGTCAGTGCCATACTGTACTTGCAGCTATGGCTCTGTAATACAATGACAAGTCATGTTATATATGGTGACACTTCCAGTCTTTTCTGCCTGTCTCCCACTCCCAGATTGATCTGGCTGAGAATTTTTAGCTTCCAAATGAATCTTAAGTTATTTTTCTTTCTTTTTGATTAATAGCATTGGAATTTTGATGAGGATTACATTAAATCTTTAGATTTCAGTCATTTTCACAATAATGAGTGCCTTCTTCCATTTCCTTCCTCACTGTAGAAGTCTTTCACTTCCTTGGCTAGAAGGTATGTTTTTAATGGCAACTGTGAGATTATATTCTTCATTTCCCCCTCAGCATGTTTGTTATTGGTTTACAGTATAGCCATTGCTGTTGTGTGCTGATTGTGCATCCTGCCACTTTGATAAAAAGTTTTCTGGTGGAGTCTTTAGGGTCTCTTTTATATAAAATATTACAATCTATAAATAAGGATACTTTAATGCCTTCTTTTCTTATTTGTATTCCTTTTATTTCTACCTTGTCTCACTGATCTGGCTGAGACTTCTAGTACTGTATTGAACAAGAAAGGAGAAAGGTGACACTCATATCTTGTTCCTAGTTTGATTGGAAATACCTTGATTTTTTTTTCAACTCAAGTGTGCTACATATAACCTCCATTATGTTGAGATAGGTTCTTTCTATTCCCACTTTCTTCAGGAATTTTATTCTGAAGGTCTGTTGAATTTTGCCAAGAGCCCTTTTTGCACCTAATGAGATGATCTTGTGAGTTTTGAGTGCATTTATGTGATGTTTCACATTATTGCATATTTGTTTATGCATGTTGAACCATTCCTGTATCTCTGGAATGAAGCCAACCTGCTCATGGTGAATGATCAGTTGGATATGCTCTTGAATTTGGGTTGCAAGGTTGTGGTGTTTTGTTGCTGTTGTTGTTTGAGAAAATAATCTCCTGATTGAGAAGATAACAAACAGCCTAATGAAATAAGGACGCTAAGGTAAGACATGAAAGGGGAATTCAAAAAAGATGCATAAGTACTGAAGAAAATAATAATCTGAACTGTTGGAAATGGAAAGCATACTAATTCACATAAGAAGCTCTGTGGAAAGTCTCCCCACAGAACAGATCAAGCAGAAGGTCTATCTGAGCTGACGATAAGGTCCAGGAACTGGAACAATCAAACAAGGACAAAGATAAAATCAGAAGATATCAGTGGGAATTCCAAGACATATGAAAAGACCCAACCTATGGGCAATAGGCATAGAAAGGGAACCTAGTTCTAAAGGTAGAGAAAACACTAAAAAGAAAAAAGAAGCCCAACACTTTTCTAAAGTTAGGAAAATAGGTGCTCATCAGACTATACTGGTTAGTAGGCAAGTTCGTGGGACAGTCTCTTGACTGATGATGTTGGAGGCCCAGCCCACTATAGGTAGGGCAACTTCTGGACAGGTATTCCTGGGTTGCATAAAAAAGCAAGATGAGTGAGCCATGGAGAGCAAGGTAGTAGGCAGCACTCTCCTATGGTCTCTGCGTCCAGGTTCCTGACTGTCCTCAGGCTGCGGTGTGGAAGTGTGACATAAAATAAGCCCTTTCCGCCCAAGTTGCTTCTAGCCAGTGCTTTATCCCAGTAATAATAAAAAGCAAAGCTGACAGACACCAAAAGATGTTCCAAATAAACGGGCCCAGGGCAGAGGCCCGTGCTGGTGTTCCACCATCGGCAAAGCTGGCTTCAAACCAAAACCAGTGATAAAAGACAAAGATGATTATTTCGCACTGCTTAGGAGAACAGCAGCAAGAGGATCTGATGACCCTCAACACATACGCACCCAACTCCATAAACAGTACTGCATGTGTCATATACACTCCTATGTTGGAGCTGTACCTTGTTACAACCACAATGCAAGTAAATAAAAGAAAAACAGAACAAACAAATAAAAGATAAGTACTTGCCTGAGTGTGGTGGCACATGCCTTTAATCCCAGAACTTAGAAGGCAGAGAGACCTCGATGAGTTTGAGGTCAGCTTGATCTACACATCCAATTCCAGGACAGCCAAGGATATGTAAAAACTGTCTTAAAAAAAAAATGTATTTTGCAATCAAAAGAAGAGATTATACTATATTAAGGAAAAAATGATAGCATAGTTTATTTCCACACAAGAACAAATTATGTTCCAAGTAATCACATAATTTCAAGAAAGACTTTTCCAAAAATAGTTTTATAAAAAGTAACCCTGGTGCTTTAAGTTCTAGAAATGCTACCTTGTACATTAGTATTACCTTAAATGGAAACATTCTAAAACTTGCATGGGTTTTACAGGTCTCGTTTACACAGATGAAAAAATTCTTCTAGATAACTTTCATGATAAATTGTTGTTGATAACTTTACTCTGTAGAATCTACTTTGGTGATTTTTATACTGTTAGAAATAATGAACACATGTACACACATACACACACACACACTTTTCTAATGGCTTGTACTAGAGACCACGGAGTTACATTTTGTTAAACCCAGATTGAACAGAGTTGAATTTAGGTTAATACAGAGAAAGGCGTGCTCTGGATGTGTTGTCCTTTGTATTTCCTGAAGCATTAGGTGAATGGTAAAAACTTCAAAGAGCTTCTTGTTACTCCTGCAAAAGAATAGGCATATTATTTAGTTACCACATAATCTGGCGAATAAAATGACTCCCAACTTTAACTTTTCCAGTTAAAATACAGAGTTTGGAATATACTTGCTGTATAAGACTACCGCTCTTCCAATGCACACCCTGTGCAACAGACTCGGGCTGCAAACTCTATATTTTAATTGGAAAAGTGAAAGTTAAAGTTGGGGGGAGCGGGGGGGAGCGGGGCGTCATCTTATATGCCAGACAATATGGTACTTAGAAGCTTGAGAGAACTTATGCAAATGTGAGGAAATGGCACTTGGTCTTGTTGTTGTTGTTTCTTTAAAGTAATTTATTTACTTTCTTTTTTATTGTATGTACATTCGTATGAATGTGTCAGACCCTTTGGGACTGGAGTTGAGCTGCCATGTGGGTGCTGGGAATTGAACCCAGGTATTTTGAAGGACAGACAGTGCTCTTAACCACTGAACCATCTCTCCAGCCCCAGGGCACTTGTTTTTTTTTGTTTTTGTTTTTTTTAAACAACTGAGAAAATGGCTGACTATACAATTAAGATACTAATAAAACTAAGTTTTATGAGCTAAGCCTGAAGTAGAAAAACATTAAAGGCAAAAGATAACATAATTTATATCCTGAAAACTGAACCCTATTCACTAACAGAGAATAAGTACTAGAAACAAGGAACATACCCCCCTTTCCCACAGTTAGAACCAACTGTCTATCTTAAGGATCTAAACTGGCAATACCCTACTCTTTAATCACTCTCTTTAATGAACATTCAAGCTTGGTGTGGTGGTGCGCACCTTTAATGCCAGCACTCTGGGGCAGAAGCATGCAGATTTGAGTTCCAGGACAGCCTGGTCTGCACAGTAAGTTCCAGGATAGCTAGGGCTACCTAGAGAGACCCTGTCTCACAAGACGAAAGGAGGAGGAGGAGGAAAAAAGAACAATGAGGAACAAAGAGTGAAGAGGAAGAGGAAGAGGAGGGAAGAAGGCATTCAGTGATTTCCTTTTTATTAGAGTCCTATCTTAAATATAAAACAGAATTCCTCCATATTTTATTTTCATATCTTGGCATACTTGCCTCTAGAGTGGTTTGTTCTGACTTTATCACTTGATTAATAAACTTGTTCTTTGTGGAAGAGCATTTGCCTACTATGCAGTTAGCCCTGGGCTACCAGGACCACAGAAGCTAAAGCAGCCCTCAACATACAAACGACCTCCCTTGCAATGTCTCAAATTACAAAGCCTTGTTCCCAGATTTGCATGCTCTCTCTGATATTTAAAGCTGGTTAGATGAACTGAAACAATTGAGGACAACTCTGCATTCAGAGACTAATAGTCCATTATTAAATCTCTCTCTCTCTCTCTCTCTCTCTCTCTCTCTCTCTCTCTCTCTCTCTCTCTGTGTGTGTGTGTGTGTGTGTGTGTGTGTTGCATGGCACGGGCACATGCAGGTGGTCCATGCATAACAGGCAGGGAGGACGTCCGGCACACTACTATCTATCTTTCTCTGATTTAGTCTGTCACTAGAACTGGAGTTATGCTGGTATCTCCATCTCCTGCGGTGCTGGGCTCCCAGGTGCTTGCAGCCACACTTAGCTTTTTATGGGAGCACTAGGGATTTGAGCTCAAGTTCTCATGCTTATGAAGTAACTACTTTTTTTTTCCCAAGACAGGGTTTCTCTGTGAAGTCCTTGCTGGCCTCAAACTCACAGAGATCCACCTGCCTCTGCCTCCCAGGTGTTGGGATTAAAGGTGTGCACCACCGCCACGCTGCTATGAAGTAACTACTGTTACCTGCCCTATTAGTAATCACAAAATAAGTATCAATTAAACATGTTACAAAAAGATATTCTTACTTGATTTTGGAAAGCTTCTGTAGGATAATACTGAGCTTTTCTAGGATGTGAAGATCAAGTTTAGGGGTCCGAAGCAGTACAGAACAAGTACGAAAAAATAAAGAGCTGCTGCAGGCTTCCAGGAAAGGCTGCAGGGCCTCTGCAAAACAAGTCACCAAGTAAGAAGTATACAAAGGAATTGAAGAAGCAGAGCCAGAACTGTGTGAGGCATTTGTCCACACCAGTGTGGGCTTTTATTCTTTCATCCTTAAACTGTAGGCCAAAACTATCACTTGAAAAGTGAAATCATCCATTGGCTCTTGTTGGGTGTTACAAGGAGCAGGCCATTATCTAATACAAAGTGTGTTGGAAAGAGAAGGGGAAACTGTTTCTTCAAGAAACTTCTAACTGGAAGCCAGTCTAGATGATTGCAAATAAGAAATCCATTGAAGAAGCAAATCCCTTTTCTTAAAACCCCAATAACAATTCTGAGTATTAGATAGGAAAGATCATTTTGGCCATAAGAGCTAATAAATGAAAGATTCATAACAGATTGAAAACCTAAGGGTAAAAATGTTAAGGAATCATGGTGGAAGAGTGGGCAGAAACATGAGGATCAAGTAGTCTGCCATAGGATTGTGCCTCCTAAGATGTCAGCTCCTACTATCAAGTCTTACCAACATGATTGCTTACACATGAGCTGAACAAAACAACAGAGATGCCAAAGTGGATGAGGAAAACCCACAAGGCCTTGTGGAGACCAAACCAATGACATTTTGTGTTCAGGGCCTGAGAACCCTACCTACACCACCACCACCACCACCCCGGAGTTTCCAGGGAAAGCCGCAAACATACAGCTAGCAACTGTTCCTGGGAGCTTGCACCCAGGGCCAACCAATCAGAGCCACAGGTCACTGTGACCAGAACATACAAAAAACTGCCCCCTGTGGTCTGGCTCTGGCCCCCCTCTCTTAGCCCTGGTCCCCAGCCAATCAGCTTAACTGGCCTGGACCTTTAAAAACGCTGTTCCCTAGCACTAGGGGCTGCCACCTTCCCTCCTCATGAGGGGGCTGATGGTCCAGGCTCTGAGCTTGAAATAAATGAGATTCTTTGTGATTTGCATCCGGCTGATTCCTGGTGGTCTTTGGGGGTCTCACAACTTGGGCATTACAGCCTCACCCCTACACAAAACAGTATAGGGAACTAGGAATGCTGAGGGTGGGAGAAACCATCTTCTCCAGGGAAGACCACACCAGGTGTTTACCCTACACCAAATAAATGGTCAGCCCTGAAAACATACACATACATGTAACATGATACAGTCTGAGCAGCTTGTAGTCACGTATTCAGGGGTGTGTGTTTATTTACACATATGTGTGTGTAATAACAATGCACAAAGGCATTGAATTTGAAGGAGAACAAGAAAAGACAAATGGGAGAATTTGAAGGAGTAGAGGAAAGGGCATAATATAATTATATCATAATCGCAAAACAAAGTTATCTTTTAAATTTTAAAGTGTTCACATAAAGATGAATTTATTTGAAAAATTAAGAGTGAAACTTAAAAGTCAAAACAAAAAAGAAATTACCAACTTAGAAGAGGAAAGGAGAGATGACTGTGCATATATTTGCTGTAAGACTGACATCATTACCATGAGTTCTTATGGATCAATTAGAAAAGATGGACCTAGTATTTTTATTAGAACACAACTAACCCAACTATAAGAAAACACAATATATTCAATCTCATTAATAATAAAAGAATAAGCTGGGCAGTGGTGGTGCATGCCTTTAATCCCAACACTTAGGAGGCAGAGGCAGCAGATCTTTGAGTTTGAGGCCAGCCTGGTCTACAGAGTGAGTTCTAGGACATCCAGGGCTACACAGAGAAACCTTGCCTGGAGAAAACAAAAAGGAAAGGAGGAAAGGCGAGAGGGGAGAGAGGAGGGGGTATGGGAGAGGGGAGAGAGGAGGGGGGATAGGAGAGGGGAGAGAGGAGGGGGACAGGAGAGAGGAGAGAGGAGGGTGACAGGAGAGGGGAGAGGGGAGAGAGGGGGAGAGAGTGGAGGGGATGAGAGGGAGAGAGAATTTTATTCAGCATTAGAAAAGCAAAATCATGACATTTTCAGAAAATAGATGCAAATGGAACTATGTTAAATGAAATAAGCCAGACTCAGAGACAAATATCACGTTATTTCTCATACAAGGAACTTAAATTTTAGATTATATACATATGTATGTAGCTATATCTATATGTTTGTATTTGCAGGATACTTAACTAGAAAAGGAATCATAAGAGGGGAGGAAGAGATCATAAAATAGGAACAGCAGAAGACATGTGATAAGAAGGTATGAAAGGGCACAAACCGGAAGAAGAACAAGAGCCATCTGAGGGAAGGGGCAGAGCGGGCAGTGGCGGGAGGGGCACACAGCAACAAAGTATGACAATGAAATCTCATTCTGTGTGCTGACCTAAATGATCACTTTTGGAAATAGCCACCACTTAGAAGCTGCAGTAGAGCCCAGTGTGTGGGGTTAACCTCTTCCAATTAGAAGGAGATGAAAGCACCATTTCTTTACATACATAAGACATACAAACTTACTGGATTCCACTGTCATCTGAAGCAAACTGTCGATGACGTTGGATAAGAGCCCTTTACTGGATATTCTCAGGTGTCTCAGTATCACTGGAACAGCTTGGTACTCCAAAAATAGGGTTTTTCCTTCATCTGTCTTCAAGTCCAAACAAAGGGAATCAAATGCTTGAGCTAGGTAGTCAGCTAGAAACAATATAAACAACCATCTATGCATCAGTTATTCAATCAGAAACAAAGTTTTTTTTAAAAAATCCACCATTTTAATAAAATAAAAATATAAAATAATTAAATGATCACAAACTAAGTTTAGATTCCTCTTCTTCACTGGTTTATTGGAATGCAATGGAGAAGGAGAAAGAAAAGGTAGCCCAATTACAAAAGGTTAATTGTTGATATATTAAAATAATAAGCCCCATTTTGTTTATAATAAGACAGAAAATGATTAATATTAAATAACACAGCAGTATATATTTCCATGCTTCTACTAACTTAAACAGAACTAGTATTGATATCTTAAAGATAGCTTCTAAGATTCCATGTCTTATTGCTGACTTCTAAATACCTCCCCACTTAAAATTGTAACTATACACAAACTTGCTCAACAAGTTCTAAGCACGGATTTCTGTCTCCTACTAAAGAGTAAATATCACACCATTCAAAACAACTTCAAAAAGGCTGGGCTGTAGGCGCTGACCTTTTCCAAACCTACTTTATTTGGGGTTTTTAATTCTTACATCTCCCTTCCAACCCACCTACCCTAGATAGGAGAGAAAAGAGGTTAATGGGAACAGGAGAAGTAGACATTTTTGGACTCAGTTCCTGGGAGCGATTCCCCTGGCGTAGCCAGCAGGATTGAGCAGACCAGCAATTCCACCAAAGTTGCTGCTGGAACCTGGAGCAGCAGCTGGGACCCGGACTGTCCTCTGGAGCTGTCTCTCTAGGAGCGTTTCTCAAAGTGAAACGATGAACAGCCAGACAATCCCAAGACCCAAAAAGCCCCCAGCCTCCTGTTTTTGGCCCATATATATATCTCCTCTCAGAGTCTGTACTAAGATGTGTTTCAGCCTGCAAAAACCAAGCCCCCTCACGAGATGGCTCATCCTCTAGTGGATAAACATCACCTGTTCTCTCACAAGTCTGTTCCCCATCCCACACTTGAGACCAAAACAAAAACATGTTTACATCCACTACTTATGCCACACTTGGGATCAAAACAAAAACCTGTGTCCACTACACTGGGCTTTGCTGTGGTCCACTACACTTTGTGACCTAACCATTATTATGAACGACAGCAATTATTTTACCAATACCAACACTAGAATGGCACTTCGAGATCAGATTCAATTCCTTCCCTTTAAACATGTTCCACATGTGACTGGCAAGCCATTACGTTAAGAGAAGCACCAATTAAATTACCATCAATGCAAATAAAATATCAGAGACTTGTACCATTACTCTTTGGTTCAGCAGCTATCCCATTATGACATGTACAATAGTTTTAACTGCTTTTAAACATGTGTAGTTTCCAAAACGTTCCTTCAGTATAAAATTCTAAGAAATTTTTAAAAATCCATGCTATTCACGTAACACTGAGTTACCTTTTTTAAAAAAGTATTATTTAAAGGAGGAGGTATAATAGAGTGTCTTGAGGCAAACATACGCCTTTCCTAAAGTAGGCAGAGGCAGGTAAATCTCTGTGAGTTACAGGCTAGCAAGGACTACATAGCCAGACCCTGTTAATGATAACAACAACAACAACAACAACAATAATAATAATAATAATAATAATAATAATAATAATAATAGGACTCCAAAGTCATTAGTTGGTAAATGGAATCCCCTAGTGGTCCCAGGTGTGGGATATCTCCCTGTGAGCTGTTGGTTGTGGAAGGGGCGGGCTGGAGATCACCAGTACAGGCTTCTGCCGTTGCTCTTCTCTGCCCCTCAGAACTGGACTATAAGAGCCCACGGCTGAAGACATTGCACATTTTGGTTGCAGAACATGGAGAATGCAAGCTGGCCCTACGCTGCTTCCTACTGGCTTTCTCATTCCTGGAAAGTGCCACTCAGGCTGCTGGAAGAAATGGCCAGTGTAACAGTCTTTTGCAGCTGTAAACCTCACAAGCTACAATACCAACATGCCAGGTAAGCTGTGCCCACTGGAGCAATAGTGGCAGGACTGTTACGCTCTTGGGAAGTCCCTGAGTTCAGTTCCCAGCAGTGTTGGGTGGCCCACAACTCTTTCTAATTCCAGTTCCTCAGGAACGGACACTGCTGGCTCTCACATGCACACAGACCATACAGACACATACACAGAATAAGAAATAATAAAAATAATTCTCGAAAATGTGCATGAAAAAACTTTGAGTAATTCTAATCTGTATCCATTTGTGATATGCTATTTTTATTTCTAGAAGAGTTCAGTTCAAAGAACACTAATACCACTTAATTTTTTTACATAAAAATAAACTCTGCAAACAAATACATATTTAGCACAACTGCTAGGTTCTGTTCAGATTTGTCTGGCTTGTAAGTTCATTTGTGCATGTTTGTGTGCGTGCGGAGGACAGATACTGGTGTTAGGTGCCACTCTTATTTTTGAAATCAAAATATAATCACATCATTTTCCATTTCTCATTCCTCCCTCCACCCCCTCCTACGTACATCCCCACTCGTGGCCTCTGGACCCTTTTTCTTTAGTTGTTTTGAGCCAGGGTCTCTCACTGAACTTGAATCAACATTTTGGTTAGAGAGGCTGACCAGTGAGCCCAAGCAATACACCTGTTTGTAGCCCTCAGCGCTAGGACCGGAGTCAGACACTGCTGTGCCTGGCTCTTGTATGGATGTCAGGAATCTAAACCAGGGCCCTTATGCTTGTATGGCAGGCACATTAGCCACCAAGTCATCTGCTTGGCCAAACATTTTTTGAAGCAACAACATAGAATAGCAAAGCCTGACCTCTTCGTAGGAACAAGTTTTACAGCAGCGCCCCCTACTGTATTTAAAATTACCTGCAACAGCAAACATGATTAAGTGTACTATATCATAGGGCTGTTAGTTGAGACAGGGTCTTACTGCATAGCTAGCTCTGCCTAGTCTGGAACATCATGTGTAGACCAGGCTGGCCTTAAATCTGCTTTAGTTCTCTTGCCTTGGCTTTCTTAGTGCTAAGTAGACATGTGTGTCACTGCATCCAGCTTAATGGTACTTTTTTTTTTTTTTTTTTAATTTATAAGCTTAAAAGGTTGTCCTTTTCTTTCTTTCTTTAAATCTTTTGGTCTGGACTTTTGCTTTGTATATTACAGTTTCCTATTTTGTGTTTTTATGGTGTGTGTGTGTGTTTTTCTTATATTTTTCTTCTTATGTAAAAAAATTCTGTTTAGCTTTGTTTTGTTTTGTCTGTTTTGTAGAAAGATAGAGAAACAAGGCATGGAGTTAGACTGGTGGAGAGGATCCCAGAGAAGACGAGGGAGGAGAAACCATTATCAGAATATAATGAATGAGAAAAATTATTTTCAGTTTTAAAATGAGGGGAAAAGAGTTGTCCTTTAACAGTTTTCACAGATAGAAAAATCGTATTTGGTTATTAGTTTTCTAAAGAGCTTTTATCCTTTTAAAGATATTTGTTTTATTTGTAATTATACATATATATGTGGGAAGCGGGAGAACATGAGTGTGGGTGCCTGCAGGGGCCAGAAGAGGGTATGGGGCCATGTGGAACTGGAGCTGTGGAAGAGGTGCTGGGAGCCACACTCCAGTCCTCCACAAGAGGAGCAAGCACTCTTTCTTGAGTTCTTTATATATTTTGGATATTAAACCTTTGTCAGATGAAGGGTCGGTGAAGATCTTTTCCCAGTGTGTAGGCTGTCGCTTAGTTCTACTGACAGTGTCTCCTGCCTTACAGAAGCTTCTCAGCCTCATGAGGTCCCATTTATTAATTGTTGACATTAAGGCCTGGGCTGTTGGTGTACTGTTCAGGAAGTTGTTTCCTGTGCCTGTGTGTCCCAGGCTCTTCCCCACTTTTTCCTCTAACTGAATTAATGTCTCTGGTTTTAAGTTGAGGTCTTTAATCCACTTGGACTTGAGTTTTGTGCATGGTGACAAATAAGGGTCTAATTGCATTTTTCTACATGTAGACATCCAGTTAGACCAGCACCATTTGTTGAAGATGCTATCATTTTTCCATTGAATAGATTTGGCTTCTTTGTCAAAAATCAAGTGAGCAAATGTGTGTGGATTCATCTCTGGATCTTCAATTCGATTCCATTGATCCACCGGCCTATTGCTTTGCCAGTACCATGCTGTTTTAATTACTGTTGCTCTGTAGTACAGCTTGAGATCAGGTATGGAGATTCCTCCGGAGGATCTTTTATTGTATAGGATTGTTTTGGAACAAGCACTCTTAACCACCGAGTGGCCTAACCTTTCAAAAATAAGTCAAGCTGTGTCATTTTAATTTCTTTACTGTTGAAGATTTTCTAAAAAAATAAAACTAATAAAATGAATTTAGGTTTCCAACATTTCAGTTATCAACTGTATCAAAATGTGCTTTTAAAAATGTATGTGCTAGAGCTGGAGAGTTCGCTCAGTGGTTACGAGCATCTTATGGCTCTTGCAGAGGAACAGAAGTTTGTTCCCAGCACCCATGTCAGGAAGCTTACAACCTCCTCTAACTCCAGTTCCAGGTGCTCCAACACCAAGGGTGCTACATTCACATGCATGCGTGTACACACACACACACACACACACACACACACACACACAATTTAAATGAGAAAATATTTTTTAAATGAATTGTGGGCAGTTATGCATGGACCACCTGCATGTGTCCGTGCCGTGCAACACACACACAGATTTAATAATGGACTATTAGTCTTTGAATGCAGAGTTGTCCTCAATTGTTTTTATTCATTTAGTCTACATGGTAGATAATAAAAACATGAGAAATTCTCTGCAGCAACTCTTATGAAAAGGGAGCTCTGGAGAGCTGCAGGGGTCAAGGACCTGGGCGCATGGGGGCTCACAGAGACTGAACCACCCAAGAGCATGCACAGTCTGGGTCTAGACCCCTACACGTATGTAACAGACATACAGCATGGTCAACATGTGGGTCCCCTAGGAATGGTTGTAGGGGCTATCTCCAACTCTATTGCCTGCCTCTGGATCCCTTTTCCCCTCTCTGGGCTGCCCTGCCAGGCCCCAGTGGGAGAGGATGCGCTTAGTCCTGCTGCGACTTGACTTGAGGTGTGAGGCTGGGTTGATACCCCTTAAGGGCCTCCCCTTCTCTGAGAAGGGGACGGTGTGTGTGTGTGTGTGTGTGTGTGTGTGTGTGTGTGTGTGTGTGTGTGTGTGTGTGTGTATGTAACCCGTAGGAGAGGAGGGAGGTGGTGGCAGGGTCAGGCTGTAAAATGATTAAATTAATAAGTAAATGGAAAAATGAAAAGGGAACTCTGTTGCCAGCCTCAACCCTTGCCTAACCTGGTGGCTTGGCCAAAGCACACAGAAGCGATGCTGTGTGGACAGGCGCCCAGCCTTGTGTGCTCTGCAGTCTCCTGGAAGATGGCCAGGAATAGATCTCATGATGAGAGGCCAGTGGGGAACAGGAAGATGATCCAGAAAAGGTAGCTAAGCCCAGGCCAAACTTCCAATGCAAGGATCTGTAAACTAGTAAAATGAATTTGTTTCTTAAAGATTTTGTTTTGTCCCAGGGGCCTTGGGGCAGAGGGGCTTCCCTGGCCAAGGGTCCTTGCTGAAAGGGCAGCACACAGATGAGATAAGGAGTCAGCAAGGGGAAGGAGGGAGCCGGGATGATGGTCAGGGGAATCTGGCAGCTCCCTGACTGACTAGCACTCAGGTGCTTCTTTGTTTATACAGGTTTCACAGAACAAAGAGCGACTAATGGTTCTCCAAGTGGTACAGATTATGTGTTTGATTTTCCATTACATGTCCAGGGTTACAAGTACAGTCACAATTAGAAAATACAAACAGAACAGTACTTATTATTATTATTAGCCCCATAACTCCAATTTAAAGAATCTAAAGAATGTCTTCTCCAAAGCAAACACATTTATTATATGACAGCCTGCTTAATAGTGTAGCCTGGCCAGGCGTCGTGATGCACTCCTTTAATCCCAGCACTCGGGAGGCAGAGGCAGGTGGACCACTGTGAGTTCGAGGCCAGCCTGATCTACAAAGCGAATCCAGAACAGCTAAGACTACACAGAGAGACCCTGTCTCGAAAAAACCAAAAAACAAACAAACAAATAAACAAAAAAGAGTGTAGCCTGTCAAGTGTTTGTAGTTTGAGAGCACTCCAGACAAAATATCTAAGCCAGTCTTTTTATGAATAGCAGATGCTAATATCTAACTTCTTTTATTTACATTTCATCACCTATGCTATAAAGTAGGAAAAGTTTTAGTCAATCTAGTTTAATTCCTTCAGGAATGTACCCTATATGACCCCCATCTTTACACTTGAATCTGTTTTTTGTTTTGTTTTTCGAGACAGGGTTTCTCTGTGTAGCCTTGGCCATTCTGGACTCACTTTGTAGACCAGGCTGGCCTTGAACTCACAGCGATCCACCTGCCTCTGCCTCCCGAGTGCTGGGATTAAAGGCGTGCGTCACCACACCCGCTGAGACCTTGAATCTGTAGCCTATTCTCCTGGCCAGTCAGGTTTTGTCAACTGTTTCTGTTTACCCTGCACCAATTATACTGTTTGAGTTTGCTCAGGGGCAAATACCTCAAGGAGACTCCTGGAGTAATGGCCTCATCTGGCTATATCTCCGTTTAAAGATCTCGAAGGCATAAGGAATAATAGCCAGATAAAGTTAATTTTAGGATTTTCCTAAAAAGACTCAGGCATAATTTTCTCAGGAAAAGACATAAAATGAATCATAATTCAGAATGTCCCCCAAGAATGCAACAAGCAGAGACCAAAACCCAAAAGTTAGAGATAGAAGGAGAGTGATTAGAGCAATCTGCTCAGCTTTGCTGGAACTGTGTCAAGCCGCTGTGCTGGCTTCCAAGGGTTGTGGCTGTGCACTGCATGCATGCCTCATACTCACGGAGGCCATAACAAGGCATTGGATCCACTGGAGCTAAAGCTAGAGGCAATTGAGAGTCATGCTACATGTGTGCTGGGAACCAAACCTAGGGTCTCTGTGAGAGCAGCAAGTGCTCTAAAATGCTCAGCCACCTTTCCAGCCCCATACACGTTGTTTTAAGTCTCTTGTTTGGTATTTTATTATATCAAAAGACAGCTAATACAGTCTAATAAACATTAATTGTGATCTCAAGTAAAACAAGTTCTTAAATATTTAAAGCAGTATTTATTGATAATAACAGCCATCTAAGAATTTACTATATGCCAAACTTTTGCCAAACTTTTACATTAATTCTTTCACTTAAGCTTTAAAAAGCAAAATGCACCACTATTATAAAATAACTGAATCTCATTCTGAAAGTATTGAACATACTTGACTGTAAAAGAAATGCTTCATTATGTAATACTCACTCATAACTATTTATTCAGTGGACACTCTGGAGGCTCACCTTGAGTGACTGTTTTGAGGACAATTAAGGTTGACAAAAATCTTAGTGACAAACTGGAGCTCTTGAAGAACGATGCTGCCTTTGGTTTGTTCTCCACAGAATGTTCTAAAGAATTATCCTGAATTCCTTTAATGACAACTCCTTTAAATATGTCTTCACCCAATCTCCTTAATGTTGAGGTCATAGTTGAATGCTGTGAAAAAAAAAAAATATATGCATGATCATCTATTTTAAATGCTTTGATTAAATTTATGTAAAGCAAATATTTATGAAAAATAGAATAGAAAATATGCAAAATTACAATTAAAACTACATAATTAACTTTTAAAAACCAAGTATGGACTTCTTTTCTTAAAATGTTTTCTTAAGGAGTTAAGATCAGGTTAAATCTGGCACATCAACAAAAGAGAGCTGGACTCCTGTGAGTGCACCTCCTTCCCTCTTGGGAGCCAGGCCAAATCAGGTTTTTCTCAGAGGCCCTGTTGAAAGAGTGAAGTCCACAGGAAGCTAATGGAGCAGTGTTGCTCAAAGGAACACAGGGTGTCTCAAGTGCATCACAGACTGAGCACATGGTGGCCTGGGGACTGATAACCTCAGTCTCTTCAAGGAGGAAAAGCCAGGTTCCCGGGAACCACAAATAACTTAACTCTTTCCAGGTCCTGCCTCAGCCCTGGACCAGACCAGACCTTGCCAACTCTGCTCTGGGCAGGCACACAGGAGTGCTTGCTTAGCAAATGGCTGGCTTCATGTTTTCAGCTCAGTCTCTCTATAAATACCCCCAGTGGACTCTGGAAATGTAACAATTTCAAAAGAATCAAATACTGGGAATACACGGGAAATTCTCATAGGATAAATTGCAACAAGAAAACTGACAAAAGGGAAATAATGGCACAGAATAAGGTATCTCTAGAATAACGTGGGATCTGACGGCCTTCCACAGACTTATTACAACTCAAACAAAAGGAAACAATTTCACACTACTGAAAATGAGAATGTGCAAGCTAGACTTAGAAATAACTTAGAAGTTTCTGTGTTGTGTTCTGTGTTCCAGCCCTTGTCACTTATTTTCATGATGATTTTCCACATCGTCATTAGGATTTATAAACTCATTCTAAGTTCAGAATTGATACTGCAATGTGGATAGCACATTTTGAATGTGTATATGAAAAACTAAAAACAGACATTCTGACTTGTGGGGGCATCAAATGATTGGCGGTGAGTAGAATGAACAAGGTGACTGTTTAAACGGATTGTAAATCAGACTTTGGTATCCCTGAGGAAAAGTACTTTTTTTTTTTTTGGTTTTTCGAGACAGGGTTTCTCTGTGTAGCCTTGGCTATCCTGGACTCACTTTGTAGACCAGGCTGGCCTTGAACTCACAGCGATCCACCTGCCTCTGCCTCCCGAGTGCTGGGATTAAAGGTGTGCGCCACCATGCCCGGCTTGGAAAAGTACATCGTTTTAGTAGCATGCAGAATGTTCCCATTTTAAAAAATTTAAAATAATTAAAACTTGCAAATTTCAAAAAATTTTTAAAGAAAATGATCAAGAAAAAAGGAAATTATATAATAAAAACAGGATCAATATGCCAAGAAGGCATAATAATCCTAAATGTATATTCACCAATCAACAAAATTTTGAAATGTGAAACTAGGCTTGGCATGATGGCTCGGCTGTTAGGAGCACCCTCTGCTCTAGCATAGGACTGCTGTTTGTTTCCAGCAGCACATGGCAGGTCACAACTGTTTATAATTCCAACTCAAGGGAGTCAAAGGCCCTCTTCTGAGCTCCATAGGCACTGCATGCATGTGCAGGCTAAACACTTTTATCATCATCATCATCATCATCATCATTATTTTATTTATTTATTTCTGGTGTTTTGAGACAGGGTTTTTCTGTGTAGCTCTGGCTGTCCTGGAACTCAGAGATCCACCTGCCTCTGCTATCTGAGTACTGGAATTAAAGGAATGTGTCACTATCACCCAGCTCACATTAAAAAAAAAACTTATTATTTAATGTGAGACAAAAACAAGTGATACAAGAGAAACAAACGTGCAGGCTACAACATAACTTTAACATACTATCCTCAGCTATTGATGGTAGTACTAGAAAGTGTCAGGATATAAATATATACATAGACACACACATACATATACACAAAAAAATAAGTATTTTTTAAATGTAAGTAAAAATGTGACATATCAAATATGTGGAAAATGGAGGTGCCTCGGGTGGCTAAGTGCCTGCTACACAAGCATAAAACCTGAGCTGGGCCCGCCCACCACCATGAAGCATAGGTGGAAGACACCCAGAGGCCTGCCTGCAGTGGGCCTGCCCAATGACACGTGGCCTGCCTGCAGTGTGACCTGCCCAAAGACACGTGGCCTGCCTGCAGTGTGACCTGCCCAAAGACATGTGGCCTGCCTACAGTGTGGCCCGCCCACTGACATGTGGCCTGCCTGCAGTGTGGCCTGCCCAATGACACGTGGCCTGCCTGCAGTGTGGCCTGCCCAATGACACGTGGCCTGCCTGCAGTGTGGCCTGCCCAATGACACGTGGCCTGCCTGCAGTGTGGCCTGCCCAATGACACGTGGCCTGCCTGCAGTGTGGCCTGCCCAATGACACGTGGCCTGCCTGCAGTGTGGCCTGCCCAATGACACGTGGCCTGCCTGCAGTGTGGCCTGCCCAATGACATGTGGCCTGCCTGCAGTATGGCCTGCCCAATGACATGTGGCTGCCTGCAGTGTGGCCTGCCCAATGACATGTGGCTGCCTGCAGTGTGGCCTGCCCAATGACATGTGGCCTGCCTGCAGTGTGGCCTGCCCAATTGCACACGGCCTGCCTGCAGCAAGAGCAAGACTGTGAAGTGTGAGGTGGGGGAGCCACTACAAAGTACAAGTATGTGGTGGCCGTGGGGGAGAAGGACAAGCTGAATGCTTTGAGCACAATGAAGAGAGGCGCAGCAGTGGGGATGTGAGGGTGGAGAAAACGGCCTGCTGTGAGTAGCCTGCCCTATTACCTGAGGCCCTGGTAAAGTCCCAGCCCATGCTGCTGAGGGCCATGTCTGGGTCCATGACCGTGCAGCAGCAGGGGTCTGTGTTGATGTCAGTGGCTCATACCACCACCTAAGGTCTGGGCTGCCGCCCAGGACCATGTTAATGTCCAAGGGCTGTGCAGAGCTGGCCCTGCCCCTCACTGGCTGCAGCACTCGTGAGAGATGGCCCTACACTTGCTGGCTGAGGCACTGGGTGAGCTAGCCACGGCAGTGCTGAAGAGCTTGCCCTGGTGGTATGGTGCAGGAGAGCTGGCAGGCTGACCAAGTCTGCTGCCACCGAGGCCCAGATCCAGTCCTCTGAGCTGGCCCACCCAACATCTATACCATACAAACTGCTAGGGTGGGGGGCATGAAGGAGCCAGACCTACAGATCCAAAGCTGCAGAATCTCCAGGGCATGATACAGGAAAAAAAAGAATATCTGAGAGGAGTCCCAGAGAGGATCCAGTATTGATAGTATAGCAGAAACAGAGGGCTGGAACCAGACCAATGCTCACTGCAATGAACATTTGCAAGAAATATATGTGGACAAAAGGGTGTACTGTGGGACACACAGTGACACACTACAGCTTCCATGATGAGATTTTCTTTTACTTTTGCGGGGGCAGGGGGAGTTACAAAGGCAGAGGGTGGATACAAAGGGATGGGGAGATGAGTGGGTTTGTGGTGCATGATGTGAAATTTACAAGAGTCAATTGTAAGTTAAAATAAAAAAGAACCTGAGATGAATGTCCAGCACCCCCGTCTGTAACCCCAATCAGTACTGGGGGGCTGGCAGGGAAGCAGGTATAGGCAGATCCTTGGACACCACTAGCTTGCCATTTCAACCAATCAGTGAGCTCCAGATGTGTCTCAGAAATGGAGAGGGCTTACGAGATGGCTCGGAGGGGCATTTGTCCCACAAGCCTCATGCCCTGGCCCTGGAAACTACAGAAAGCTAGGACAGAACCAATTCCACAAAGTTGTCCTCTCACCTCTACACACAGGCTATGACACTCATGCTCACACATATACTTCATGTATACATATATATACAATAAAATAAATATTTACATAAATAAAGTAGAGTGACTGCAGAAGACAGCTTATGTCTATCTGTTCTATATACCCACACAACCACATGCATGTGCGTGGATGCAAGTGCATGTGTATGCATGAACACATACCTGGGGAGGGGGCAGCAAGGGAGAGAGACAAGATGGAGAGGGAGGAGGGGGAGAGAGAGAGAGAAGCTGTCATCGTGGCATACACTATACTCCCAGCACTCAAGAGGCTGAGGCAGAAGGCCTGTGAGTTAAGGCCAGCTTATGCTATACAGGAAGACTGTGTCAAACACTACCACATATACAAAAGGAAAAACTCTTAAATCAATTATCTAAATTTTCATTTCAGTAACCAAGAAACAAGAGAGTAAAATAAACTTTTAGTAGAAGAAATTAAATTGAAAACAAAAAATATATTGTGTCAGCAAAACAAAGAAATGGTTCTTAGAAAGATCAATTTTAAAAAATGTTTAGAGCGAGGCATAGTGGCACAGGCCTTTAGTCCCAGCACTCGGGAGGCAGAGGCACGTGGATATCTGTGAGTTCGAGGCCAGCCTGGTCAATAAAGCAAGTCCAGGACAGCCAAGGCTACACAGAGAAACCATCTTGATAAACAAAACAAAGTAGTAACAACAACAACAAACAAAATGTTTAGGAAAAATAGCCAGAGTAAAGAATTAAAAGCCTACAAATTCTCCACCTTGACTGTAACAGAGGCACTATTGTGGATACTGAGGCACATCAGAAAGAAGGCCACTGTGAAAACACAGCCACCTTAAAGCAGCTCATTTCAGACAGCCAGTGATGCTGTACCTGTTTCCATTTTATCTTTACATTCCAAATACTAGATATATAAATTTGTCAATGAGACAAAATGGTTCAGTTCCTCAAAAAGCACCAACTACCAGAAGTTAGAAAAATCAGAATAACCTCGTAACTATAAGGGGCTGATGGAACAGTTCAACAGGAAAAGACCCCTGCTGCCACACTTGTCAACCTGAGTTAAATCTTTAGAACCCAAATGGTACTTGTTGCTTTCTGACTCCCATATGGTACAAAGACACATGTATGTATACACACATACACGTTATAAAATTTTAAAGAAAAATTGAATTCATATTTTAAAACTTTCCTCAAAATAAATCTCTGAGATAGTGAGATGGTTAGGTGCTTAGGAACATTTAGTGAGGCGGGTGGTGGTGGCACACACCTTTAATCCCAGCACTCGGGAGGCAGAGGCAGGCGGATCACTGTGAGTTTGAGGCCAGCCTGGTCTACAGAGTGATTCCAGGACAGCCAAGGCTACACACACAGAGAGTCTGTCTCAAAAAGCAGAAACAAATAAACAGCGAGCACTTACTGGTCTTGCAGAGGAGCTGGGTTCAGTCCCAGCACCCACATGATAACTCACAGCCCTCTGTAACCACAGGTTACCCAATGCTCTTCTCTGTGGGCCCTGCATGCACAGGGTGCATTTACATACATGCTCTTCTCTTTGCCTCTGTGGGCACTGTATGCACATGGCGCGTTTACATACACGCAGGCCAGTGCTCATGCAAAAGGAAGAAAAAACTTAACCTCCTGAGCACTATCAAATATTTAAAGAATCCATTCTATCTACCTAATAACGTCTAAGAAATATAAAGGATGAGAGAATTTCAATTTTTATAAATCAAATAGATATAAAACCAGACAAGGTTCAAAACACAAAAACCAAAGACCAACATTCTATTAAATAAATGTCTACATGCTATCACCATAAACATACAGAGAACAAAACTTAACAGATAAAAATCACTCAAAAACAAACAGTTGAAAAATCTAACAGTATACATGTGAATTTTATGCAAAAATTATACAACACTGATGCAAGAACACAAAGCTGTGAGTGAAAAGATGGTTATGTTCCTATACTAAAAAGACTGAGCACACGAAATTGGTATAAAAGCTGAATACAATTTCTATCAAAACCTTAGGGCAGTATTTCACAGAGAAGATTGTTCTCAAATAGAGAATAGAACGTTCATGCACTCGAGTGCGCATGTGCGCGCGCGCGCACACACACACACACACACACACACACACATTTTATTTTTCTGTGAAACATAACCAAGAGAACTGACACTAAGTAGAGTGTGCTAGAAGATAGGTTCCAGTGAGTCAGTACCTGTGTGCCAGCATCTAGCTGCCTTAGAGACCAGTATATAAACTTTACGAACGGTTCATGCAGTTTGGGGTTCACAAATGGCATCCACTGCAGCTGCTCTGTCATCAGAGGCAAAAGCTGAAGGTTGTGGGAAACAAAAACGCAGTGTGCTTAGACATCTCAAACCAATTGCCACAATTTTCCAAAAATGAACTGAACGACTTTTAGGATTGGTCTATCAATTTCTACAAAGAAGCAAGTTGAAATTTGGGCAATTCAGGGACTGGAGAGATGGTTTGGTGGTTAAGAGCACTTACTGCTTTCTAGAGGACCCAGGTTCAATTCCCAGCACCCACCTGGCAGCTCACAACTGTCTGTAACTCCAAAATCTAACACCCTCACACAAACATACATGCAGGCAAACACCAGTGCAGATAAAATAGAAATAAAGAAATAATTAAAAAAAAAAAAAAAAGAAATTTGGGGAATGCATTGAATATGCGAATAATTTGGAGTAGGGAACTTACATTTTTAAAAAATATTAGGTCTTCCAGACTATGGATGTTTATTATATAGATACTTTAAATTTCTCTCAAAAATATTTTATAGTTTTCTTTCTTTTTTCTTTTTTGGCTTTTTCAAGACAGGGTTTCTCTGTATAACAGCCTTGGCTGTCCTGGAACTCTCTTTGTAGACCAGGTTGGCCTCGAACTCACACTGAACCATCTGCCTCTGCTTCCCAAGTGCTGGGATTAAAGGCGTGTGCCACCACTGCCTAGGCCTATATATCTATATGATTTTAGTATTGCATGTTTTATATAAAAATGACTACATTGTCACTTACTGTATTTATTCTTTCATATGGCTTATGTGAGCTTTCATTGCATCCTGACAGATTCCCTTTAGTTCCCCCAGCAGGACAGTGGTTAGTGAAGCCCCTCGGCTTTTCTTTATCTGTTTTTCCACTTATAAAAGGCAGCCCTACTGGACAGAGTACATCTGACAGTTTTACTCGCGGTACTTGGTGCCACCCCAGCTGCCTCACAAGGATCTGCCGCAAGAGCTGCTCCTTTGTACGCGGCAACTTGCTTTTCTCTTGCCTGTAATTCCAGCACTCAGGGAGGCAGAGGCAAGTGGGTTGGTGTGAGTTCGAGGCAGTCTGGTCTACAAACTGAGCCCAGGACAGCCAGAGCTACATAAAGAAACCTTGACTCGATAAACAAAAACAAAACAAAACAAAAAAAGGAGAGAAAAACAAAAACAAAAACAAAAAAACCCAAAAGACTATGGGTAACTTCTTTCTTTCTTTCTTTTCTTTTCTTTTTTTTTTTTTTTTTTTTTTTCCATTTGTTTGTTTGGTTTTTCGAGACAAGGTTTTTTCTGGGTAGCCTTGGCTATCCTGGACTCGCTTTGTAGTCCAGGTTGGCCTCGAATTCACAGCGATCCACTGCCTCCAGAGTGCTGGGATTAAAGGTGTGCACCACCACACCCCTATGGTTAATTTCTAAAGTTATCTCAGTGATCCAAGATTTTTTAGAGTATATAAGTATCAACCTGGCCTGCTCACCTTTAAATGTCAACTTGGCATTGCCTGGAGTTGCTTAAGAGGAATCTTGACTGTCTATGAGGACTGTCTTAATATCTTATGATATTTTGTTATAGCTATAATAGGACACATTTGATTTTAGAATTTTTAAAAAGATTTATTCATTTATTATTTATACAGTCTTCTGCCTGCTTGTACACCTGATGCCAGAAGAGGGCACCAGATCACAGTATAGATAAGCCATCATGTGGTTGCTAGAAATTGAACTCAGGACCTCTGGAAGAGCAGACAGTGCTCTTAACCGCTGGGCCATCTCTCTAGGCCCTGATTTTAGAAATTTTAACATCTATATAAACCATTTCTCTATAGCAAGTTCAAAGCCAGAAGGGAATTTATGACAAAAGAATCCTAGGTTTAACACTATCCTAAACAACAGAGTGAGACCCTGCCTCACAAAACAAAAATACTTTCAACCTTTTTTACTTAGAAACATGTCAGAAGTTGGGGCTGGGTACAGTTCCAAGCACCACATGGAAGCTAACAGAAATCTGTAACTCTTGTTCTAAAGGCTCCAAAGCAGGCCTTGCCCTCTGCAGCACCACACACACATGTGCTACACAATCACACATGCAGGCAAAATATTCTCGCATGAAATAAAATACATGAATCTAATTTAAAAAATAAAAATGCCAGGCCAATGAGATGGCTTAGTGGGTAAAAGTGCTTGCCACCGGGCCTGAGGACCTGAGTCCCACTCTTGGGATCTGCACAGTGGAAGGAGAGAACTGACTACAGAAAGTTGTCCTCTGACCTCTATACAAGTGTGGTGGTATACATGTGACCTCCTTGCCCCCAAATTAAATAAATAGATGTAATTTAAAAAAAATAAAATAAATAAAAATGCCAGAAGCTTTTTCTTACTTAATCATCATGAATTTAAGATTAGAAAACAAAAAAACAAAAACAAAAAAAAACAAAAAAACAAAAACCCAGGGGGCTGGAGAGAGGACTCAGCGAGTAAAACCACCTACTGCTTTTACAAAGGACCCAGGTTAGGTTGGACACGCTGATGTTGGCTCCCTACCTTCTGTAAGTCCAATTCCAGGGGGTCCAACACCCTCTCTGCCCTCCACAGGCACCAGGCACACAGGCAAAATGCATACAGGTAAAACACAAATAGGTAACTCTTAAAAACTGACCTTTACACACTTCTCTTGAATGTCACTTCTCTGAGGAGGTTTGAATGATGGTTTTTCACCATCCACACCAGGCTCTTCAGGCTCCACTTTGCTAAGATGGTGGTCTGATATCCAGTCCATGAACACAATCAACAGTTCATACACTTGTCCATTGAGTGCTGTCTATGGATCAAACATTAAATAAAATATTTACTTCAGTTGAGAACCCCATGATCAATTTTTATTTCTGTTTGTTTGTTTGTTTATTTATTTACTTTTGGTTTTTTTCAAGACAGATTTTCTCTGTGTTAACCTTGGTTGTCCAGGACTTGCTTTGTGGCCTCAAACGCTAAGTGATTGCCTGCTGCCTCCTGAGTGCTGGGATTAAAGAAAGGCATGTGCCACCCCGCCCAGCTCCAAATATTCTTAGTTAATATTGAAAACACAAAATTTGTGCTTAGATAAGTCAAGTAAATTCTCATAACGAGGAAAATCAAAGTCCCCTTATTGCTACAGTAAAGGGTTCTCATGGCCCTAGAGTATGCCCACCCCCGCACTACAGGGGGAGCAAGAAGACAATGAGTTCAAGCCAAACTGGGCTACACAATGACACCCTATCTTAAAACCAACAACAAAAACAAACATTTTAAAATAATTGCCATTAATGTTATTCAAGTTTAGCCGGGCGTGGTGGTGCATGCTTTTAATCCCAGCACTCGGGAGGCAGAGGCAGGCGGATCGCTGTGAGTTGAAGACCAGCCTGGTCTACAAAGTGAGTCCAGGGCAGCCAAGGCTGTCTCAAAAAACCAAAACCAACCAAACAACCAAACAACAAAGGCTTTAATTCAGCAGCATGAATCGCCCTGTCTAAAAAAGCCTAACAATACAGACTTGATGACTCTCAAAACTAAAGAATTTCTAGGGTGGGATTTCATATTTTCTTCCCACAAAACTTACTTTCTTTGTAATAATAACCTGATAACATGATGTGCATTTCCCCCCTGGAAATCCTATTCTCTGGGTGCCTACCAAAACAAGAGAAAAAAAAGAGTAAGACAGAGGTCTAGGGATATAGCTCAATTGTAGAGCATTTGCCTAGCTTCTGTGAGATCTATGCTTGCTCCCACCAAAAGAGAAAGAAAGAAAGATTAAAACCCAAGCAGCTGGCCAAACCTGTGAGGGATTTTCTTGAGGGGATCGTCTGAGGCTGGGAGACCACCCTAAGTCTGGGCCTTTTGGTGGCAGGCAAAATAAAAGGATCTGGGAAAAGGAAGCTTCGCTTTTCCCCTGCTTGCTTTCATTCTCTTGGCATGTTCATCTACCCTGCTGCTGAGGCCCTCCTTCCCTGGGGTAAGAGCCTGCTTCTTAGGGACTGTCGACTGAAAGCCAGCAGCTCTCTAGGACTCCAACACAAGATTGGGACTGCTGTCTCATGCACAGATCAGTGGTCAGATTCTCAGCTTTTCCACCAGGAGATGGCTGCTGGTAGACTACTTTGACCACAGCCTGTAAGCCATTCTAATAAATTGCTTTATATAAAATATGTAAATGTGAGTGTAAACATACACTGACTGTGAGAGGTCAGTTCTCTCCTACAGTAGGTACTGGGATTCACTGAAGATGTCAATCTCAGTTGGCAAGAATATTTGCCTACTGAGCCATCTCACTGGCCTGCAAGAATACCTTTAAATCTCAGTTTTTGCTTCAAGTAGAAACTAACTACCTTTAGATGAAAGGTCAATAATCTTGAGCCCCTGGATATAATTTCTGACTACTTATTTATTTAATTTTATGTATATGAGTGTTTCACATGCATGCATATCTGCAAAGCATGTGCATGCAATGTCTGCAAAGGCCAGAAGAAGAAACAGGATCCCCTGAAACTGGAGCTACAGTGGTAACCACCATGTGCATGCTGAAAACTGAACCCGGATCCTCTGGAAGACTAGCTAGTGCTCCTAACCACCGGGCCATCTCTCCAAGCCAGTACCTGGGTATAAAACTTCCATCTTTTCCCAATTTACATAAAGAGCTACAAAATTTATCAAAGCAAAGTCCATGGTAAATATTATTACATATATATTTTGTAAAATTCAAGCTTTGAAAAAGATTAAAATTGATAAACAGTGACAAGTTCGTTAAGTAAGTAGAACTTTCATACATTGCTATAATTACAAAAATGGAACAATCACTTTGGAAAATGGACATTTTCAAAATTACAAATCTACCTTCTAAGTCAGAAATTCTTGGTCTTGTATGCAGTGAAGAATCAAAGCATGCCCACAAAATTCTTGTATGTGAATATGTGCAGCCCTTTTATTTGTAAGATACAAAGCCTAACGGGTAAGTGAACTGTAATGCATTCTTATCATGGAGTACTGCTGACTAGAGTAACGCAACCAACACAGTGCTCAGAAAAGAAGAGCCTTACCCAAATGAGGACAGACTTCACAATTCCATGGGCTAAAGCTGCAAATAGGCCAAACATTCTGGATCATAGAGTTCAAGTCAACAACTGCTTCTGACGAGCAAGCGTGAATAGGAAAGAGCAGAGAGGCACAATCTAGTGCTATATTTGTTTGTACATGGCACAAGTAAAAGCATTTGCTAAAACTCATCAAATTTTATGTGAGAATAATCTAAGATGTTGTTATATATGATTTACACCTCACATTAAAAAAGACTAGGGATTCACAGAGCCCACGAAGGGGTAGTACTATGATCTGAATGGCCAATGTCCCTCCAAAATGCAATGCTGAGAGGCAGGGCCTTGAGAAGTGAAATAAGTAGATCATGAGAGTTCTGACTCAATGGATGATAGATTAACAATGACTTAATCAATGATGAATAGTCAGTGGGTTAATCACTCAACTCATAATCTTATGACGTCCTGGAAGAAGGTGAGAGTGAGGAAGTGTTGCTTAGGTGGAGGAACGTCACTGGGGACAGGCCCCTCGGGGACACGCCTTGTTCCAGCCTTTCTCCAGCTGTTTCCTGGCCATGAGGAGCACGGGCCGGCTGACTACATGTCCTTCTGTCCCGAGTCCTGCCCCATCCTCGTCCGCTTTCTGTTGCTGTGACAACACTAAGACCAAGACAACTTGGGGAGAAAAGCCAAGGAAGGAACGCGAACAGGACCCTAGACACAGGAACTGAAGCAGAAACCATGCAGACGTGTTTTTGTGCTGCACACACTAACATACAAGAACACTTGCTTCTGGCGGCTTGTTCAGCTTGCTTTCATGCCATCCAGGACCACCTGCCTAAGGGTGATGCCCCACAGCAGAATAGACATCAGTCAGCCATCAAGAGAATGCCAGACTTGCTTAGAGGTAACCTGATAAGAAGCATCCCCCTAGTAAGATTCCCCTTTTCAGGGCTGTAGTCACAGTAATCAGATCCAGGTCTAGGACAACCAAGGCTACACAGAGAAACTGTCTCAAAAGAAAGAAAAAAAGAAAAAGGATTCCCTTTCCCCAAGGACTCTCTAACTTGAATAAAGCTGACAAAAATAAATTAAAAAAAAAAAAAAAAAAAAAACCTAACAGGCTGCAAAACAGGGAGCCAAATGACTATGCTAAAATTACTGAAACTGTGAACTAAAATAAATCTATTGAAAAATAGCTAACACAAACACACATATACACACACAAATAGCTAATACAGCCACGATGTGGTTTTGATAAGAAAATAACTTTATTAACAACAAGTAACCTTAAAGGGCCTGTGACTTGTCACTGACACTGCACCTAAGACAGTGCTGAATGGTGTTTTGTTTTTGGGGAAAAGGATATATGTGTGTATATGTATACATATATGCATGTGTATGTACATGTGTGTGTGTGTGTATACACACATACAGTTACTTCTCTGTAAAATAATTAAGAATCTTTCAAAATATGTATTTTGCTTGAAATAGAAAGAAAAATGATTAAAAGATAAAAGAAAATTTCTTGGCTCTCCGTTAGAGGAATTTTAATCATATCATACCTTGAAAGGCTTTGAAGCTGGTGCTTTTTCTTGTTTTAGACTTTTCATTTCCTGAGCAGCATGGGAGTCTCCTTTCAGTCTCTGTACTGTCATGAACTCATATTTCCTCTGCGACAGCACATGGCCATGAATTAAAGAGTAATCTTACAAAAAGCAAATCCTTTACAAATTCAAGACAGGGCTGGAAAGATGGCTCAGCAGTTAAGAGCTCTGGCTGATCTTCCAGTGGACCTGCATTCAGTGCCCAGCACCCACTTGTAGCCACCCGTAACTCCAGGTCCAGGGATGTTCAGTACCCAGCACCCACCTGTAACCCAGGTCCAGGGATGTTCAGTGCCCAGCACCTACCAGTAACCCAGGTCCAAGGACATTCAGTGCCCAGCACCCACCTGTAGCCACCTGTAACTCCAGGTCTAGGGGATGCAATGCCCTCTTCTGACTTCCATAGGGACCAGGCACACACGTGACACATAGACATACATGATGACAAAACACTCATACACATAAAATAATTAGTTAATTTTTAAAAATTTGACAAGGATTAGAGAGGAACCTCTTCAGGTAAGAAAAGGTATTGCTTTTTTGGAGGACCAGACATCAGTTGGGTAGCTCACAGCAACCTATAATTCCAGTTCCAGGGGCTCCAATGCCCTCTAGTGGCCTCTCTGGGCAACTGCACACACATTGCATATACTTACTCAGACACACACATAGGCACTAAAAAAAATTATAAAAACAAAAACTCATGAGAGAAAAGCAGGCAACTTACCTGTAAGTTATCTAAACGAGCTTGAACCCTTTTAGCCTGAATCTCCATCTTCCTGTTTTCTTCACTTACTTCATTTAGCTAAGGAGAAGGAAAATTACTTTTTCAATAAAAATTTTGAACTATTTTGATACCAAGGATTTCTCAATATATTATCTAATTGTATCAGATACCTAATCAAGCAATGTAACAAAACAGCCAAAAATTCCCATTTCACTATAAAACATTAATGGTATCTAGAAAACTTTACATTTTATGAAAAACTTGCAAAACTCCTGTGATGGTTAGTGTTAGAGTCTGTAATCATTCACAAGGCAGGCCCCATCTGTAAGGAATTAAATTAGGTTAGGGGTTATTTTGATTAGGTTAAGTGACATTTGAAGACCTACCCTAAAACAGAGCAGTACTACCAGAGAGCTTGGGGTCCTAGTCTGCATAAAAGAAGGAAGTTGATTCCTTCTCAAATTACCAAGTTTTTCTTATGCTTGCTTTAAAAGTAAAATTATTAGATGAGCATGGGTATTTTGCCTGCATGCATGTCCATGCACGCCTTGTGGAGGCCTGACGAAGGCATCAGATCCCCTGGAACTGGAGTTGCCGACAGCTGTGAGCCGCCTTGTAGGTGCTAGGAGCTGAGTCCAGTCCTCTGCAAGAGCAGTCAGGGCTCATAACCACTGCGCCTTCGTTCCAGCCGCTGTGCCTGTGGTTAACCTGGTAAAGTTCTTCTGGTTTTAATTTTTTTCAAATTGCCAATTATATCAGCCAGATAAAAAAGATGGAGCAAGTGCAGTGGTGGCACATGACTTTAATCCTACCGCTCAGGAGGCAGAGGCAGGTGGTCTCTGTAAGTTCAAAGCCAGCCTGGTCTACAAAGTGAGTCCAAAACAGCCAAGGCTACACAGAGAAACCCTGTCTCGAAAAACCAAAAATAAATAAATAAATAATAAAGAATTTTAAAAAGGAAAGAAAAATAATCTGAAGCAAGAATTTAAATATTTGTCTATAAGAATTTTATAATAAAGCTAACCAATTTAATAGAATTCTTTCTGGCTGAAATGTCTTAAATATAATCTGAGCATCTAATCCCTATGGAGCAGGTCTTACCTGTTTTCTTAAGCTATCATTCAGCTCTCTTAGGGCATCAAAGGAGGACCTCATTCTCTTGCTTTCTTTATTCTTTTCCTTAAGAGCTTCCGTTAGGTAGTCAACTTCTGCACTGTGTTGCTAGAAAAAAAGGAACTGTGATCTAAATAACCACTAAGAATCTCGTATCAATGGGGCCTAATAGCCTAAATTACAGGCCTACCGCTGTAAGTTGAATTCCCACCAAATTAACAAACAAATAAATAAATGCTATTAAGCATAAATTAAGTAAAACAACTGAAATTGTTCCATCACAAAAACTCTAATCAATGTATGTAAGCATAGGCAAAAGGTAACACACACACACACACACACACACACACACATACACACACCACACAAATAACGCTAACCAAGAAAGTGAAAGGCTTGTATTACAAATACTTTAAGGCATTAAAGAAAGAAAGAAAGAAAGAAAGAAAGAGAGAGAGAGAGAGAGAGAGAAAGAAAGAAAGAAAGAAAGAAAGACAGAAAGAAAGGAGAAATCAGAGGATGAAAATATCTCCCATGCTCATGGATCAGTGGGTTTAATATTGTGAAAATGGCCATCCTTCCAAGAGCAATCTACAGATTAAATGCAATGGCCACCAAAAGTCAAACACAGAAATTGAAGAAAAAGAAGGGGAAAAAAAAAAAAAAAACACTTCAAGGAGGCAGAGACAGGAGGATCGTTGTGAGTTCAAGGCCAGCCTGGTCTACAAAGTGAGTCCAGGACAGCCAAGGCTACACAGAGAAACCCTGTCTCAAAAAACCAAAAAAGAAAAAAAGAGAAACTTTATCTTTGCATGGAAACACACACACACCAAAAAAACTGAAAATCACTACAACAGTTTTAAATAATAAGAAAACTGCTGGAGATATCACTACATCTGACTTCAAGTTATACTATAGAGCTATTGTAATAAAAACAACATGGTGTTGGTATAAAAAGAACCACATTGATCAATCCAGTCAAATTGAAGAGCAGACATAAGTCCACATACCTATGAGTACCTAATATCTTAACAAAAATAAGCACTGGAAAAAAGACAGCATCTTCAACAAATGTTGTTGGTCAGATTATATAGTTGCATGTAGAATGAAAATAGATCCATATCTATCATCACCCTGCAGAAAACAACTCCAAATGAACCAAGGACTTCAACACATGGCCAGATACCCTGAATCTGACAGAAGAGAAAGTGGGGCATATCTGAACTCATAGGCACAAGAAAAGACTTCCTGAACAGTACACTAATAGACACAGGCACTAAGAACGATTAACCAATGGAATCTCATGAAGCCGCAAAGCTTTTATGAGCAAAAAACATCAATATTTGGACAAACTGTCAGGCTACACAGAATGGGAAAAATAATCATTAATTAGTCATCTGATAGAGGGCTAAGATTTTTTTAAGCTAGACAATAAAATATAAAATATGCATGAGTGGGTACAAAGAGGAAGAAGAGGTAAAATAAGCAAATATGGCAAGATGGTAATCTTTTTGTTTTGTTTTGTTTTTCGAGACAGGGTCTCTCTGTGTATGTAACTTTGGCTGTCTTGAACTCAAACTGACAGCGGCCGCCTGCCTCTGCCTCCCGGGTGCTGGGATTAAAGGTGTGCACCACCATGCCTGGCTGGTAATATTTAAGTAAAATTTTTTATATAATTTATTTAACTTTTATCTTATACACATTGGTATGAAGGTGTCAGATTCTCTGGAACTGGTACAGACAGTTATGAGCTGCCATGTGGGTGCTGGGAATTGAACTCAGGACCTCTGGAAGAATAGCCAGCGCTCTTAATTGCTGAGCTATCTCTCTAGCCCCAAGATGGTAATAATTAATGAAGCTAAGAGAAAGAAGAATTACTCTATAATCAAATGCTGTATAATTACCTCCTTTAAAATTTGAAATCTTGTCATAACCTCTTCTTCAACACCTTTGATTTTGCTCAAGGCAGTTTCATGCCTGAAAAGCAGCTGTTCTCGTTCTGCTAAAAACTGTTCTCGTTTTTGAAGTTCTTCAGCAAATTTCTGCTGTGCTGCAGTTTCACCCTACCAAAATATACAATTTAAATGATTTTTCTTAATTAGTTAATAAATTCTGAAAATTATGTTTTAATCTTATAACACTGTTTGGTTTTTGCCCATGTGAAATGGTGTGGCCACTTTGGAACACAGTCTGGTTGCTCCTCAAAAATGTTAAACATAGTTACCATCTGACACCAGTTATCTAAAAGACATGAGGCATATAATGATACAAAATGGAAACACAAATGCTCACAGCAGCAGCATCACAATAGCCTACAGTATAAACAACCTATAACTAGTTAGTTTTAACTGTCAACTTGGCACAACCTAGAATTACCTTGGGAAAGTGTTTTAATAAAGAGTTATCTATATTAGGTTGGCCTGTGCACGTGCCTATGGAAGACTGCCCCTCCCTTGGCAGAGAGTCCTGCACTATAAAAGACTCAACAAAAAGCTAGATGACTAACATGCATTTCTCTGTATCTTTTGACTGTGGATAGGCTATAACTAGCTGCCTTTAAGTTCCCACTGCCTTGACTTTCCTGCTGCCACGGACTGCAACCTAGGGTGGCAAGCCAATAACCCACTCCCTCCTCTGTGTTGATTTTTGCCAGTGTTTTATCACAGGAACAGAGATAAACTAGGACACAACTTAAATGCCCAACTAATGAATAAAGAAAGAAAATTTGGTATAAACACAGTAACACTTAGCAATAAAAAAACATGTGCTGGTACATGATACAACAGGAATGAACGTTAAACATATGCGAGGAGGAAGCATCCAGTCACAAACTACTACATACTATAGGACATCATGTGTAAAATATCCAGAATGCACCAATCTAGAGAGACAGAAAACATATGAGTGGTTGCCTTTTGGTGATGATGAAATACTTTAAAATTGGTTGAGATGGTATACAATTCCATAAGTATATTAAAGACAATAGCACATTAAAAATTAATGAGTTATAAATTTAAAATGAAGTTTAGTTCAGCAAAAAGCTGCAGCATTTAAGCAACTGCCCACCAATAAATGTTTCCCTTGATTTAACTTTATTGCACACTCCCAAATCAAGCCATCTCAGTACCATTGATATGATTCATCTCTTAAATATCTCAAAAGTTCATCCATTTCTCTGTATCTTTGAGGCCCTTATCCTAATCCAAGATAGCATCAGACTGCCATCATCACCACACATCTTGCCATCTCTCTAGACTTTAACTACTGATGACAACTTAAGATACTGACCCCATATGTAGATACTGCAGCTGAGAATTAGGTGTGCCCAACTCATGGCCCATAGTAAAATGGAATCTGGGGTAGGTATGAATATGACCCAATATAAACGTATAGACTTATAAAACATGAAATGTTTCTCTGAGGGTTTTGGTTTGTCTTATAACCCAGCGGCACAATTGTCAAGCATGGGCTTCACAGATGGCAACATCATGTGTGGGGAAAATAACTACATGTATACTTTCACAGCCTGTGCTGAGTTGGACACGTCTCAAAGCCCCGTGTATCTTTGGTCCCCACAGTGGTACTAAGGGATGGTGCTGAAACCTTTTAGAAGTAACTTTGTGGAAGGCCTTTAGGTCACTGGAATACACTCTTGAATCACATTACAGATCCCTAGTCTTTTTTCCTTTGCTTTATGGCCATGAAATAAGGTTTCCTCTGACAATGCTTTTACTATCTGCTGTAAGAACTCACTGTGCTGGTTAGTTTTTTTCAATTTTATTTTTTAATTTTTAAAAAAGATTTATTTATTTATTATGTATACAGTGCTCTGCCTGCATGTAACACCTGCAGGCCAGAAGAGGGCACCAGATCTCATTATAGATGGTTGTGAGCCAACATGTGGTTGCTGGGAATTGAACTCAGGATCTTTGGAAGAACAGCCAGTGCTCTTAACCTCTGAGCCATCTCTCCAGCCCTTGTCAATTTTATATAAGCTAGAGTCATCTGGGAAGAGGGCAACTCAATCGGGAAAGAAAAATCTCCATCACACTGACCTTTAGGCATGTCTGTGGAGCGCTTTACTAAATTAATGATTGATGCGGGAAGGCCCAGCCCACGCAGGGCAGTGCTTGGCCAGTTGGTCCTGGGCTGTGTCAGAAAGCAGGCTGAGCAAGCCAGGGAGCACAAGCCAGTAAACAGTGCTGCCCTCTTGCTTCTGCTTCAGTTCCTGTCTTGAGTTTCTGCCCTGACTCCTCTTCATGATAGAGTGTGATCTGGATGTGGAAGCCATTTAACCCTTCCCCTCCGCCCCAAGTTGTTTTTCATCATACTGCATTATTACAGCAATAGGAAGCAAGCAGGATCATCACAGATTAGAATCTCCAAAGCTACACAAATCAAGCCACTTTTAATTATTTTACACTGAAATCAGATCTTCCCATGGTTTTCAGCCTTCTCTCAAATTCGGGGGCTCAAGTGACCCTCAAACTTCCAAGCAGCTAGGGCTCCAGGTGTACACAGCTACATGGGGCACACACTTGGCTTCATAAGCTGACTGTTTCGAGTACTTTGTTACAGAGACAGAATCCTCACTGATGAACAGATGCCTCCCAAATTAGGTGTTTACCCAAGATCAACAATGAGACGGCCAGGCTGATAGGTTGAACTGCCAAAGCAACCCAAACCCACCTCTCCCAAGGAAACCCTTCTCCTTCCTGAAATCTGTGTTCCTTCATGCTACGCAGATCAGAAAGATCAAAACTGAGTTAGGGCCCTCACGCCTCCTGTGTGCTTCATCCAAACCAGACACTTTTACCTCCACACTAAAGTCTCTGCGTCCCTCAGCTCTGGGTCTCTGCCACCAGCCCCCTGCATGCCATCACTGTCTCTCTCTCATGCAGTGACCTGTCTAATCTCCCAGATTCTTCACCTACACTCCTCTCCAATCAACTCATACAGCAGAGTAGCTTATGTAGCTGTCCTGCTTTAGAAATCCTCAGATATCTATTATTTTCTTAAATCAAGAGCTTTTCATGCAATCTAGAATGCGTTCCTCTCACTAATTAGTCTTCAATCCTCATTCTTTAGAATTTAACTTAAATGTCAGCAAAACCTAACCTGACTTCTCATGCGCTCTTAATCAGATAGCCATGAAATACTTCTGCCATCCTTCCATTTAAAGTTATAAAATTCGCCTGGCTTGGGGGTAGAAGTTTGTGCGCCAACTCTCTAGCACTCCAGCTGAGGCAGGAGGATGGAGAACTCAAAGATGGCCTCCTCTACATAGTGAGTTCACGATCAGCCTGGGCTGGCTAATGAGATCCTGCCTAAATTTTATTATAAATTATGTATATAATATATATTAATTAGATAATTGTTATTTGCATTTAATAAGATATATGTAGCAGGGCCCTGGATAGTTTATTCACTTGCATAGGTACACAGCATTGAACATATGAATGTATAGTAATAGATACTAAACTATTTGTTGAATGGAGAGTCACATAATGTCACAAAAAGCTGTATGTTTAATGACAACTCTAAGACTACAGGATAAATTTTAAAAGCAGATGAAACTGTAGGTTAATGAAGCCATGTTAATCACGTTCACGTCACTGTTTTTACTTTGTACTATTTGCTGATACATCTTTAGTTTGTTTTTCCTTTACTGTACATGGCACTTCCCAAAATACCATGTTTTAATTTCATTCCTTAGAGTAAAATCCTGTAAGATTCCATTACTTTGTTTTGCTACAAGATCTGCTTAATTCACAACCTAACAACCTTTTCTCATAAGCATCACATTTGTTCTTTTTTTTTTCTCTCAACATAATATTTTTATTGACTATTTGGGAATTTTACATCATGCACCCCAATCACATTCACTTCATAGGCCTCCTAGGGCTCACTGCCCACCCTTGAGACCTCCTCCCCCAAAAAGAAAGGAAGGAGGAGGAGGAACAAGAGAAGGAGGAGGAGGAAGAATAAGAAATAATTTGTGTTATCTATACACTCACTGCAGTATGGTCAAACTCTCAGTGGCTAGCCCCTTAAAGAACACCGAGTCGTTCCTCACCTGTACCCATACACTGAGTGTCTCCTCACCTGTACCCTCGCACCGAGTCTCTTCTCACCTGTACCCCACACTGAGTCTTTCCTCACCTGTGCCCCAACACTGAGTCTCTCCTCACCTGTACCCCAACACTGAGTCTCTCCTCACCTGTACCCCCACACTGAGTCTCTCCTCACCTATACCCCCACCAGAAGCCATCAACCAGGGAGAGCTACATGGCAGCATCAATATCACAATTCCATTTTTGGTTTTGTTTTGTTTTTCAAGACAGGGTTTCTCTGTCCTGGAATTCACTCTCTTGACCAGGCTGGCCTTGAACTCACAGAGATCTGCCGGCCTCTGTCTCCTGGGTACTGGGACTAAAGGAGCATGCCATCACCACCCAGCTTCTTGTCACAATTTTTAAGAGTTCTTTTCAATGACTGTCTGTCTAGGGGTAGGGGTATGGGTTGTCACAGGAACTGTCTATGTCCCTCTTTCTCAACTGTGAGTCTAGTCACCAATCCCACTGCAGAAGAAGCTTCCTTGCCCTTTACAGTGGGCGGGAGCATGGGTCATGGACTTCCACATAGCATCTGGAACAGCACAGACCACGGACATCCACATGGTCTTCAGCCTTGGCATGTTGTCCCGTGGCCATGCAGACCACAGACATCAGTACGGCCCTCTGCTGCAGCATGGGCCTTGAACACCATCAGAGTTCATTCTGAGGCAGGGTCCCACTATGTAGTCCTGACTGGCCTGAAACTCACTGTGTAGACCAGGATGGTTTTGAACTCACCAAAATCTCTTTGCTTCTGTCTCCTGAGGGCAGGGCTTAAGGTGTAAGCCATCACATCTGGTTAATGACTTTGTACCAGAATGTCACTCTCACTGCTCTCCTTTCTAAATTCTACCTCCAGTTCAAGACCAGATTCAGTCTTTCCCAAAATATTTTTGGGTGATTTAGGCTAAAAACAATGTCCTCTTTTATTGTTGTTGTTTTTGGTTTTTCAAGATAGGATTTCTTTGTGTAGCCCTGGCTGTACTAGAACTCTCTTTGTAGACCAGGCTGGACTTGAACCCACAGAGATCTGCCTGCCTCTGCTTCCCGAGTGCTGAGATTAAAGGCGTGCGTCACCACCACCCAGCTATAATCTTGTTCTTAAATCGTTGTTTCAGTTATTTTGACAAGATGAGACACTTATTTTAAAACTCTTTTCTTTTTGTTTGTTTGTTTTTTGAGACAGGGTTTCTCTGTGTAGCCTTGGCTGTCCTGGACTCACTTTGTAGACCAGGGTGGCATCGAACTCACTGCAATCTGCCTGCCTCTGCCTCTGCTGGGATTAAAGGCATGTGCCACCATGCCCAGCTTAAAATCTCTTTAGTAAATAAAATGCTTTAGCTACCTCCTGGTTGTATAGGACAGCTTCCAATGGAAAGAGCCATACAGGCTGCAGGGGGCAAACTCATGCTTCCTGTCTAGACACTTGATGAGCACACACTACCCTGAGACAGAAGCCCCAACGATAACTTCTTACACACAGGTACACTGCTATCATGACTTTATCATGTCTTCAAATAACACACCTTATATCACCTTAAGGATCCCACAGGTTGAAAATAAATATAAGACAGTCTAAAATCTAAAACACACCTACCAGCAAACTACCACTGCTTTGACTTTTCTTTTAGCCACTACATATCCTATTTAACCGTTCCTATAAGTTAAGTCTGCCTCTTCTGACCTGCCTTGACCTGTTTATGTACAGTTCCAATCAAAGTCCTTACAGTGAAGTTTTGTAAATAGTCTTAGAACACAAATATTTCTGAATCCTCAGTTCAGCATTTGGCTTTTACCTGCAGTTTCAGATGTATATGAAACAACTCATCATATATTTGATTTATTTCATGTGGACGCAAACCCTGCTTCTTTGACACTTTGGGTTTTGGATAAATGGCATGTTTCAGAGAAGAGTCAATGGAATCACTGCAACATTCAGTCTGAAGTCTTGAGGAGGCCATGTTAGTTGGCAGAACATCTGCAAAAGTTTTAAATTTTATCAGACAGAGAATCTTCAGAAAGAGTTACTTTAAATAAAGATTACAGTATTGTTAAAAAAAATATGTAAAGAATGATATAGCAAAAAACAGTAAAATGTAACATAAGATTTGGATAAGGTGTATAAATGAATTTGTCTGTACTTTGTGCAACATTTCTGGTAAATCTGAAATTGTTTCAAACTTAACTATAATGTGAATGAAAACATTCATTCATTAACTAGCCCAGGCCAAGATATGGAATGTTACCTCAGAAACTCCTAATCATGTTTACCTCCTAAAACCAAATTAACCACCAGGTCAATTACAGTGCTTATCACTACCTTTACTTTTCAGTTTCTTCTGCCTACTCTGTCAAAACCCCTGTGTTGTCCATTTCAGACTTGGTGTACTCTGTAAACACTAACATGCTCTCTGAAATCTACCCCTGTTGCCTGCAGAATGGTGGGCTCACGCGTCTTTACTACTTATCCTATTTTACATAGTCATGCCTCTGGCTCCTGCCACACATGTTCTGTAATTTCTCTGGGATACACACACACACACACACACACACACACACACACACACACACACTCTCTCTCTATAGCAAAATTGCTGGCTTTTAGGATCTGTGTACAGGTTCAACTTTAGTAACAATGACAAATTATTTGTCAAATGATTAAATAGTCTGTACAGTAGCAGATAAGTTTCACTTGCTTCTGATCCCTATATTGTATATACCAAAACTTTCTTTCCCCTAATAGAGTATAAAATGCTTTCTTGCAAAAAGTAAATCCTTGGGGCTAGAGAGATGGCTCAGCTAAGAGTACTTGCTGTTCTTACAGAAGATCCAGGTTCAGATGATTCTAAGCTACAAACATCCATAATTCCAGTTCCAGGGATCCAATGCCCTCTTCTTTTTTAAAAAAAATATTTATTTATTTATTATGTATACAGTGCTCTGCCTCCATGTACACCTGCAGGCCAGAAAAGGGCATCAGATCACATTATAGATGGTTGTGAGCCACCATGTGGTTGCTGGGAATTGAACTCATGCCCTCTGGAAGAGCAGTCGGTGCTCTTAACCACTGAGCCATCTCTCCAGCCCCCCAATGCCCTCTTCTGACCTCTGCAGACACCAGGCACTCACATGGTGCACATATAACCATACAGGTAAAACAGTCACATGCATAAATAATAAAAAAAAGTAAACGTGTGTGTGTGTGTGTGTGTGTGTGCTTGTAAAATACAAATCAGTTCATCCTCTAAGAAAAACCAATTTAGGCTCTTTAGACTCTTACGACAGTCATATCACTTCCAGTTAAGGACTCTAAGTTAATGTAGCACAGATACTTGTGCATACATGTTTGCTACAGCACTAATCACAAGACCAACTTAGTTATATTTCAACAACAACAACAAAATAACTAATGAGCCAGGCGTGGTGGCATACACCTGTAGTCCCAGTACTCCGGGAGGCAGAGGCAGGTGGGTCCCTGAGTTCAAGGCCAGCCTGGTCTACAGAGCAAGTTCCAGGACAGCCAAGGCTGCACAGTGAAACACTGTCTTAAAAAAAAAAAAAAAAAAAAAAACAGAATAAAAAATAAAACCAATAAAAGATACATAAGATGGGCATGGTGGGAGGCATCTTTAATCCCTCTTGGGAGGTAGAGGCAAAGCAAATTTCTTTGAGTTCAAAGCCAGACTTGTCTACGAGAGTTTTAGGACAACCAGGGCTCCATAAAAAGGACCTGTCTCAAAACAAGCAAACAAAAATTAGACACAAAAAGTGATGAATGTATATACAACATGGAGAGAGAAGCAAAACTTTCTAGAGACAAATGGGGAGCTATGCTCTAAGATCATTACATGGCCTTTTTATGAAACCCAGTGCCATAAAGAATATATGCCAATAAAAACTCATATAATAAGTGGAGCACAAACATTAGAAAACAAATTCTGTCACAGTGGCCTTCAGAGCTCAAGAATCTTTCCTTATACTTCCTCATCCTGGAGAGGCCATTGCAACAACCAAAATAAAAAATACTAATATACTCTCAGGAGCCAGAGGCAGGAAGATCTCTGTAAGTTTGAGGCCAGCCTGGTCTACAAAGTGAGCTCCGGGACAGCCAGGACTACATAGAAAGACCCTTTTTCAAAAAAACAAAAACAAAATATCCTACTGATTTCCAGGTGGTATGTGGTTCTCCTCTTTCCTGGGGGGCTGTGGGCCACCAGCCCACCGTGGCAGGAGGAGCAGAAGGCTAGGTGCAGAGCTTGGAAGGCCAGGACCACGAAAGAGATTGAACACTCTGGGAACCACTTTAGGAGCCAGTTCAACTTTACTCGGGGAGAAACAAAGGCTATGTAGTCCTTGGGGAGTGGGTGGGGGCTTCCAGGACAGGTGTTCCTATGGTTGAAACCAGGCACTTTAAGGATGCTTGTTTTGCATTTGGCAGCACACTCCTATCATATGGATGGGAACACAGCACCTAATTATCCTATAGGCACAGGGAGGGGAGAGCTAGCAGGAGCTGTGTCAAGGGCCATATATCAAGTGTCTTAGGGGTATCTATGGCTAAAGACACTCTCCAGATGGAGTCAGGCAGAGAGCTGGAGGCCCTGCTGGGGAGAGGGAGTCCTGCATCTAATGCTGAGCTCAGAATGGCTGTCCAGGAGGAGTGCAACACAAAAGAGCAGGGTCCTTCCAACAGTAGTATAAACCCATAATCCCAGCAACTGACTGAGGCAAAGGCATCCCAAATTCAAGGTCAGTCTGAGCTACCAAGTAAGAACATATCTGAAAACAATGTAATAAAATGAAATTTTAAAAAACAAACAAGTTTCATTACTCAAATAAAGAAATGAGTGAAAATTCCCCTCTAGGGATCTAACTAACCAGTCCCTAGCCTGTACATATATATATATACAGAGAGAGAGAGAGAGAGAGAGAGAGAGAGAGAGAGAGAGAGAGAGAGAGAGAGAGCGAGAGAGAGAGCGCTCCAACTGTAGACAGCATGCGCCCAGGGCTTCAGCGGGGCATCAGTGTGCTCCAACTGTAGACAAAGTGGACGTGCCCAGGGTTTCAGCGGGGCGTCAGTGTGCTCCAACTGTAGACAGAGTGGACGTGCCCAGGGTTTCAGCGGGGCGTCAGTGTGCTCCAACTGTAGACAGTGTGGACGTGCCCAGGGCTTCAGTGGGGTATTAGTGTGCTCCAACTCTTGCAGCCAAGGGGCAGTGAACAGATACTACTTCTGGTTTCCACTTTCCCTAAGATCCTGAGGAAACTATGGTATACATTCAGGTAGACAGAGAGGCCCTGCTACTGAGTGGCAGGCACGCCAGCCTTAGCAATTCTCAGTGCTTTCTCAAAGCATCAGGACTGGGCAAACTCTCAGAAGCCCTTTCCACAAAGGGAAACATGGAAAAGAACTAAAGGCACCATAAAATTAATCATGAGCTTATTTGGGTAGGTTTTGAGAATGGGAGAACACAACCGGAAAATAGTCTGTTTATTTCTTTTCTCCTTTAGTTTAATGTTAACTATAGAAAGTATGATATGGTTTACAAAAATTCAGAACACAAATATATACATTCATGAGGAGCAATTGCTACTATGAGGTAAGCATGATTTTCTCTACATATCAAGTTATTATTCATGAGTGTTTCTCTTACCTTTTTCTGTTTCTTTGAAGGACTGCTTTGTTATTTTGGAGGCACCATCTCTGTGATCATCTTCGATTAATTCTTTTTCTGTTTCCCATCTCGTTAAGTCATGAGAAGAATCCAGGTCATCATCTAGGCTTTAACAATACATACATCAGAAATCTGGAAGTTCACTACAACAACTGACAAAAAGGCAAACTGCTTTTCAGATAGTAACACCACAAGTGAGGAAAACATTAAAATCACTTTTAAATTAAAAAAAAAAAAAAATGAATGCAAAATGTACCATCTAAGTTTAAAATCCTGAAAGTCTACTATAAGAGTCTTTCAGCATTTTCTGCACATTTAAAAGCTTTAGTATGCTCTGTGGCTACCAAACACTTCCAAAACCCAGTTATTCAGACTCAACAGGCATTGTTATCTACAGTTTGACTAAGATAATTACCAGTTAGCTTATGAACCAGAACAGAACCCATGTTCTGAGGTTACCTCAGGGCAACACTGCTCACAAGGAACATAATGTAAATTACAGACACATTTGATCATTCCTCTGGTAGTATATTAAAAGTTTTTTTTTAAATCTATGTCTGTGTGAAGGTGTTTGATTAGAGACTGAGGTGAGTGAGCTGCCACGTGGGCACTGGGTCCTTGAAGAATGGCCAGTGCTCCTAACCTCAGAGCCATCTTTCTAGCCATGGTAGCCTATTACAAAGAAAAAGAGGCAAGACTTTCACAGTGCTTTTTACTTACCATAGTACATATAAATGTCACTTCACCACAGAATGAATGTAAGGCACGGAGTTTGTTGTGGCTGTGTGTAAGGTACTCCTAATAGGCATCAATGTTGCGCCTGGATAATAGGTTTACAAGTGCGCTAGTTTCATGAAGAGGTTAACCCACTAAATTATCCCATCATACTAAATGAGCTGTTAGGAAATGGGGCCTGGGTGGAGAAAGGACATCACTAAAAATGCGTTTCTTTTTTATTTTTTAATTTTCTTTTATTAATTTATTCATATTACGTATAAATTGTTATCCCATCCCTTGTATCCTCCCATTCCTCCCTCCCTCCCATTTTCCCCTTACTCCCCTCCCTTATGACTGTGACTGAGGGGGACTTCCTCCCCCTGTATATGCTCATAGGGTGTCAAGTCTCTTCTTGGTAGCCTGCTATCCTTCCTCTGAGTGCCACCAGGTCTCCCCCTCCAGGAGACTTGGTCAAAAATGAGGCACCAGAGTACGTGAGAAAGTCATATCCCACTCTCCACTCAACTGTGGAGAATGTCCTGTCCATTGGCTAGATCTGGGTAGTGGTTTAAAGTTTATCACCTGTATTGTCCTTGGCTGGTGCCTTAGTTTGAGCGGGACCCCTGGGCCCAAATCTGCCTATCATAATGTTCTACTTGTAGGTTTCTAGGACCCTCTGGATCCTTCAACTTTGCCATTCTCCCATGCTTCTCTCATCTAGAGTCCCAATAGGATGTCCTCCCCTCTGTCCCAGTTTCCTGGTTAGTGAAGACTTTCATGGGACATGCCCCTTGGGCTAGTATACAGATATAAGTGAGTATATACCATTTAACTCTTTCTGCTTCTGGGTTAACTCACTCATGATCATTTCTAGTTCAATCCATTTGTCCACAAATTTCGGGAATTCCTTGTTTTTAATAGCTGAGTAGTATTCCATAGTGTAAATGTACCACAGTTTCTTTATCCATTCTTCTACTGAGGGACACTTAGGCTGTTTCCATGTTCTGGCTATTATGAATAAGGCTGCTATGAACATGGTTGAGCAAATGTTCTTGTGTGCTGGAGCATCTTCTGGGTATATTCCAAGGAGTGGAATACCTGGGTCTTGCAGAAGCCCTATTCTCAGTTTTCTGAGCTAGCACCAGATAGATTTAAAAATGCGTTTCTTAAAGATTTATCTTGAGTCTGTTTCCCAGCAGCCATAAAGTGGACAGCTCTGCTCTACCACACCTTCCGCCATGACATTCTGTGCCTACATAAGCCTGGAAGTATGGCAGCCAGCCATCAGGGACTATAAATCTAAAGCCAGGAGTCAAAATAAACCCTCTCCTTTTGTTTATGTCAGGGATTTTGTGACAGTGACAAAAATATGCTAACATAAGGGTTATCTTGACCATGCTATGTCTTTGAAGTATCTTGGTGTGCTTTATATTTATAGCATATCTCTTTTCAGACCAGCCTCTTTAAAGTACTAAATAGTTATTTGTGACCTATATCTACTGGCAGGACAGCACGCTTGTAGACTAGATTATGACTAAGAATTCACACATTCACACACACACACACACACACACACACCAACTGTATTATGAAAACAAAGTCCTCAGATTCAAAAGTGTTCACATTATGATTTAGAATTGTACCCAGATTTATAAAACTGGTGGCACTGGAAGAAGGTAGTAGAATAAATGTACCAAAAATGTAGAGAGAGGTTTAAACGGAGAGTAGGAGCAGAGGCACACAGGGAAAGGAAGCGGTAGGAAGCAGTGTTGCAGGGTATTTGATCCTGTTGTGAATCCCAAGACTATGAACTGTAAAAACCTGTTTCTTGTTTGGTGTGGCTCAGACCTCACACCCACCCTTAATCCAAGAGCTTTCTATTTATTGTAAGGTAGTTATGGTGTGGCTCATCCCTATCACACACACCTTTAATCCAAGAGCTTTCTGTACACAGGATTAAATAAAGTTAACCCTAGGTCCAGAGGTCGAACAAGAAACCAGATACCAGGCAGTAAACAGAAGTGTGGCGGGGAGGGCATTGAGTTGAAGTATATTTAAGACAGCATAGAAAACAAGCATATACATGATACACAGACATGCATGCAAAACATTCATATGCATAAAGTAAAATAAATAAATCTTTTTAGGTGTTAAAGGGGGGATGGAGATATGGTACAACAGTTAAGAGTACTTGTTGCCCTTGCAGAGGGCCTGGCTCATAACATCTGTAATTCCAATTCCAGGAAATCTGATGACCTTTTCTTCCAAGAGCATCAGATATGCACATGGTACATATACTTACATGCAGACAAAACATTTACACACATAAAACAAGTCTTTTTTTTTTTTTTTTTTTTTAATTAACTACTTAATAACTTAGGGCAGGGGGCTGGAGAGATGGCTCAATGGTTAAGAGCACTGTCTGCTTTTCCAGAGGACCTGAGTTCAATTCCCAGCAACCACATGATGGCTCACAACCATCTATAAAGTGATCTGATGCTTTCTTCTGGTATGCAGGTGTACATGCAGCTAAAAATAAATTATATTGCATAAAAATAAATACATATTTTTTAAAAAATCAAGTGCCTGCTAAAGTGCTGTGCAGGTGACTGACATTAAAAAACAACTGGGGACAGGAAGGATGGGTCAGTGGGTAAAGGCACTTGATGCCAAGTCTGAGAACCTGAGTTTGATACCTGGGATCGAAACGTTGAAAGCAGAGAACTATCTCCTGCCGTTGTGTGCTGGCCTCCACGTCTGCCTTGGCACATGCGTGCACCATCCCCACTCACAGATGCAAAATAAATAAATAAATGCAATAAAGAATAAATAGGGGTCGAGTGATAGCTTAAGAGCACTGGCTGTTCCTGCAGAGGATTGGGCTTGATCCTTAGCACCACACAGTGATTCACAAATGTCTATAGCTGCAGATTCAGGAAATCAAATATCCTCTTGTGGCCTCCAGGCACACAGGCACACAAGGGGTGCACAGACACAGGCAAGCAAAGCACATGTACATAAAGCAGAATAATAAAGTGGGCTCAGCTCTTCAACATCAGGATGCAGACTGCTTTTACGTCCTCTCAAGAAAACATACACACGCAGACACACAGACACAGTCTCTCTCTCCCTCTCTCTCTCCTCTTTTCCACAGCTGTTTCTGGAGATGCTAAGAGGACAGTAACAGTGTCTATTCTGAATGCCTTACCAGTTCACATTGAAGTGTTTGGAGGAACTGCAAAATGGTGTTGTAGAATGCTTCCTTTCATCAGAGTAACATCTCAGTGATGAGCCAATTTTATCTCCAGAGCAGTAAGTGTCCAAACCATCTGTCAATTAAAAAAGAAAAAAAAAAGTCAGATGAAGACATCAGACACTAGTGATCTTATTCTAGCCTCCTCAAAGCAGGACACCAAAATCACTGACTGACTTAGAATTTCATGCTTAGGTTGTGCTTTTCTGATTGCACAGTGATTCCCATTCTTACTAGACTTATTTGTAAGAAGAATAGGTGCTTTTAATTTAAGTCTACTGTACATGCTAGGACCCTAAAGACCAGAGAACCGATGTGAACCAGGTATATTACCTGGAAATCAGAATATATCCTTTTTTCTCCTAATATGGTCCTCAAGCATTTGTTTTTAAAAACTGTAAGCCTCTATCCAAATCCAAATCCAGTGTGGGGATGGAGGCCCTCACTGCAAATAAAAATAAAACAGCTTACTTAGGGCTTTTTTTTTTTTTTTTTTTTTTACTGTGATGAGATGCCAGAATCACAGCAATTCTTTTTGTTTTTTGTTTTTTGAGAGGGTCTCTCTGTGTAGCTTTAGCTGTCCTGAAACTCATTCTGTAGTCCAGGCTAACCTCAAACTCACAGAGATCTGCCTACCTCTGCCTCCAGAGTGCTGGGATTAAAAGTGTGTGCCGCACAGCAACTCCTATAAAGGAAAGCACTTACTGGGACTGGCTTACAGTTCAGAGGTTTAGTCCATTGTGTCATGGTGGAAAGCATGGCAGCACGCAGGCAAACACTGCTGGAGTGGTAGGTGAAAGTTCTACACCAGGACCCATAGGCAGCAGGAAGAGACAGTGAGACACTAGGCTTGGCTTGAGCTTCTGAGACTTGAAAGCCCACCCACCCCGCAGTGACACACATTCTCCAACAAGACCACACCTTCTAATAGTGCCACACTCTGTGGGCCTAGGGGTGCATTTTTATTCAAACCACAATTATGCCACCACAGCAAGCATCCATAAATTATTTACATTTCAAAAATTCAAAATAGCACTCTGGAGACTGGGACAGGAAGTTAGAGGCCAGCCTGTGTCTCTCTGTTTGCTTCAGGAGTCAATTGCACAGAGTTCTCTGAGGAAGTCTCACTTGGAAGACTGCCTTCATCAGATTAGCCTGTGGGCGTGTCTATTGGGCATTTACTTAAACTGATGGTAAGCTGAAGTGTAAGCTGAAGTAAACCATTCTCTTCCCAAGTTGCTTTTGGTAACGTGTCTTATCAGCAACACAAAGTAAACTAGGACTCCAGGCTGCGTAACAAGCCCCTGTTTCAATGCTTTTAATTGATACAACTTCAAGGTGTAAGATGCTTAGAGGGGAAAATAAATGAAATAACTTAATAAATCATTTGATAAACTTAAAAAGATTCTAAATATTTATTTAATCTTTTAATGTAAAGAGTTATACCCTTCAGAAGCTGGGGTTCAGAAGGTCAGAGACAAGTAAGGCACAGAGCAAGGCATACAAGTTCCCATTGTCAGCGCTAGTCATTAACAACCCCACATCTGATACAGAAACTAAATATGTATGTATGAGTTATTAACTCACATTCATTTCTATAGATTTTTTTATGTGTGTGTATGTGTATGTGCACGCATGTGTGCAAGTGTGTGTGTGTGCATGTGTGTGTGTATGTGTGTGTGTGTATATACCATAAGTGTGGGGGTGCCCACAGAGGCCAGCACAGGGTGTTAGATCTCCTTTCCCCTAACATTGAAGTTATAGATGGTTGTGAACTCTTGTGGGTGCTGGGAACCAAACTTAGGTCCTCTGGAATGCAGTGTGCCTTTTCTTTCTTTCTTCCTTCCTTTATTTTATGTGGATGAGTATTTACCTGCACAATTTCCCTCCACAGTGTCTGGCAGAGGCCAGAAGAGGGTATTGGATCTCGTGGATCTGGAGTTATAAAAGGTGTGGAGTTGGGGCTGGAGAGATGGCTCAGAGGTTAGGAGCACTGTCTGTTCTTCCCGAGGTCCTGAGTTCAATTCCCATAACCACATGGTGGCTCACAACCATCTGTAATGAGGTCTATTTCCCTCTTCTGGGGGTCAGGCACACATGTAGACAGAATGTTGTATATATAATAAATAAATAAATCTTAAAAAAAAAAAAAAAAAAAGGTTTGGAGTTGTCATGTGGATGCAGGGAATCAAACCTCTGCAAGAGCAGCCAGTGCACTGAGCCATCTCTTTAGGATCCAGGATGCAGTCTTAGCGATAGGACCATTACTGTAGTTCATCGTTCATTTCTTTAATTAAAAAACATTTTTCCACGCAATATATTTTGATATTCCCCCCCCCCACACTTCTTCCCAGATCTTCCCCACTTCCCTACCCAATGAACTTTTTTCTCTTTAAAAAAAAAAAAAAGCAAGCAAAATGAAACAAAAAGTCCACAAAAATACCAGGGTTAATTTTGTGTTGGCCAACTTCCTGAAGTATGGATGACATACCCAGTGATATCCATTGGAGAAAACTGGTTTTTCCTTTGACAGCACGTATCAGTTGTAGATGGTTCTTGGTTAGGGGTGGAACCCCATGTCCTTCCCCCACTCTTAGCGCTGACAACCCATCTAGTCTGAACTGTGCAGAATTCACATATGCTGCCTGAGTCTCTTGAGGTCCTATGTGCGTCAGTCCTATTGTCTCTGAAGACACTGTTCTCTCAAAGTCATCCATCACCTCTGGCTCTTCCTATCTTCTCTTGGCATAGATCCTAACATCCCATTTAAAGCTGGGTGCTCCAAAGTCTCTCACTCTCTGCACATTGTCCAGTTGGGGGCCTCTGTGTTAATTTCTATCTACTGAAAGAAGTTTCTCTGGTGTGAGTTGACCAAATCACTGATTGTTTCCTGTCTTTTCACACTGAGGTGATGTCAACCTTAATGTTGAGGTGTGCTTCTTGGATGCCACAGAAAAATAGATCCCGGGGCTAGAGAAATGGCTCAGCACTGGGTGTTCTTCCAAAGGTTCTGAGTTCAATTCCCAGCAGCCACATGGTGGCTCACAACCATTTACAGTGAGGTCTGGTGCCTTCTTCTGGCATGCAGGCATATACTGTATAAATAATAAATAAATCTTAAAAAAAAAAAAAAGAAAGAAAGAAAAGAAAAATAGATCCTGTTTTCTAATCTAATGTTAGTCTGTGTTTTTCTACTGGGGAATTGAGGCCATTAACATTAAGAATTATTACTGAAAGCTGGCAGTGGTGGTGCACGCCTTTAATCCCAGAACTCAGGAGGCTGTGAGTTTGAGGCCAGTCTGGTCTACTAAGTGAGTCCAGGACAGCCAAGGCTACACAGAGAAATCCTGTCTCGAAAAGCCAACAGAGAGGGGGGGGGGGCTATAAACACCACACACACACACACATACACACACCAATACTCTCATTAAATTTAATTCTATTTTTTGTTTTTCGAGACAGGGTTTCTCTGTGTAACCTTGGCTGTCCTGGATTCACTTTGTAAACGAGGCTAGCCTTGAACTCACATTGATCTGCCTGCCTCTGCCTCCTGAGAGCTGGGATTAAAGGCCTGTACCACCACTCCCAGCTTTAAATTTAATTCTTAAAGGCATCTTCACCTCTAAATTCACAATTATTACCAGGCTAAAAAATTTTAAATAAAAAATAAGTAACACTAACTCTAAATATAAACATTTATAAAAATCTCAAATTAAATTTGTTAAAGATGCTCAAATATAAAAAAAAATATTCTATTGACTTACCTGGGGAGGTTAGAATTCTTCTTTTATATTTAGTATGATCAAAACTTGAAAACTCACGCTAGGGAGGAAAAAAGATACACTTAAACACTAAAAAAATAGTCTCTTAAAATATTTTTCCATAGATTCTATGTACATTACAAAGATTAGCATGGAAAAACCTAGGTGTGGCACCCTAACCAACATTAGCATCACTAATTAGACAAGCAAACAGCATGTACCTGTTGAATCATCAGAGCAGCTCACACACCGCTCATGTCACATTCCAGCCAAAAATACAAAACCAGAATCAAATCAGGAGGCATCCATTACACAAACTGAGAGACACTCTAGGACACACCAGCCTTCGACCCTGTGTAAGTAAGCATTTATGTTACAAGAAACTAAGTGCGGGTATCTGTTGTAGATTAAAGGCAACAAGAAGCCTGGCTTGGTGGCCCACGCCTTCAATCCCAGCCCTTGAGAGACAGAGGCAGGCACATCTCTGTGAGTTTGAGGCCAGCCTGGTATACAAATCAAGTACAGGAGAGTGAGGAGCTCTGTTACACAGAGAAACCTTGTCTCAAAAGACAAAAAGCAACACAAAAGGGCAACGAGAGACAACCAAAATGTTAATGTTCAAACCTAGGTGGTATCTGCTCCAGGAACAGCTTTGTACAGAAGGACGTAACTGAGGTGTGACCTGAGAATGAACTCTGCATTATCCTGTATTATTGTAGCCATACTAAATTTCCTGGGAAGTATCAATGAGGCTTTTAAAAGAGAACGTGCTTCACAGGAAAACCAAACTAAAGTATGTGTTGGGCATCTCAGTTAAGGTTATGTGATGACGAGACCACTGAGAAACACTGATGTTTCTTAAGAAGGGATTTTGGAATGCCAGCAAATGTAGGAAGGAACAGAGGAATACCTGCAACCTTCCTCGACTTCTGGAGACTAGTCAGGGCAAGTGACGTCCCCATACCTCAGATGATTATTCTGAAGACTACATCGTTGTGCTTTATATAATGACCCTGAACATGCTGGGCTGTGAAGCAGCCTTCTCAGCTGGACTGTAAACTCCTCTCTTAGCAAAGGAGGGTGATAATAAAAATGGGCCTGTTATGCAAACTGAGCACTGCAATTGGTTTTTCCAGCACTCATCTGAGATGGGGTATGGCCAACTTCTCACACCTATTAACAAATTGCCTCAGTGTAGGCCCGCAGTACATAAAACACGACTCCCCTGGTGAATGGCGCGTTTAGGGGAGGGCTACAAGGATGCACATGGCCAAAACTTTTCTCTAAGTTTGCAATTATTTCGGAGTAAGAAACTTTCCCGAAGGAACTGCTCGGTCTTCCAACGCACTCCAGCAGGACCAAAGCCACGCCTCGGCTTTGGGAAACCTCGGCGGTTTCCGAGGGAGGGCGCTCGCCGGTGAGCCTCCCTGAAGAAGACGCCCCCCCCCCCCCCCGGCCCCGCAGCCGCCCAGCAGAGCCTGCCGCGGCTTCCACTCCCCTCACCTCCACGAAGCAGCTTCCCGCCAGGCCGTAGCGGCTTTTAAGACGCTCCACTATCAAGTCCTGGCCCGGTGGCTTGACCACCCTGCGCTCCATGGTGGGCCGCTGGCCGCCGTCGCTCGGGGAACCGCTCTCACAGCAGCGGCGAGGCAAGCACTACGTCACGACGCTCAGCCCCGCCCTCGGGAATGCCGAAAGCCAATAGGAAGAGGAGTGCCGGGAAAAGGGCACTCTGCAACCCCGCACCAGGTTGCCTCTTCCAGTTTTCTCGGTCTTTCTCCCACAATAAATGATTTGAGGAGCGAAAAGAGGGTTCCATCTTCCCTTGAGAGAGCTGGCTTTGCCAGCAGGAGAGCGAACATCTTCTACACACTTGAGAGACAGTGTGCTCCCAAGGGCCGGGGGCTGTGCATTAGAACTTGCCCGAACACAGGCTTCTTCATCAAAAGTGGTTTAGGCTCACAGAAAAATCAGGACATGTCTTAACACTAAGCACATACATGGCAGCAGCTTTTGCCTGTTTCCTTAGGTAGTAGTACCACAGGGTACATTTGAGATCGACACGGAAGGTGGAGGTAGGGGGACTAGCTTCCTCCACGGTCATAATCAGTTGGATGGCTCCCTCATGAAGTCAGAACTTTCTCTGTACCCACACAGGTTGGCTTAAAACTCAAAACATTTCTTTGCCAGGCCTACAACTGCGCACAGTACTTACTGTGTTCAACCTTATCACCATACAAGTTCATACCTGTTCAGTTTTTCTCTGGCATACATTAACACTGACAAATTCTTTAAGTGCACATGCGGACTGGCAGCCCCTACATTCTCTGGATTACTTTTAACTTTGCTAACTTGATACGTTAGCAAGTAGACAGAAAACTATCAAAAAATTTCTTAAAAGGATACCTTTTGCTAATCAACAAGAAACTACCATATAAACTGATTTTTATTAAGATTTTAATAAACATAGAAAACCTAATTGGAAAAGAAAAATCTACCAATGTCAGTTTATACCATTATCAATGACTAAACTACAAATCACACTATTCTGAAATGTATCAAGGACTTATAAAATGCCTCATTTTATTTTTTAAGCTTCATTGTTAGAGCTGAATAGCTCAGCTACTAAGAGCCCTGTCTGCTTTTCCCAGAGAAGTACCCAAATGGTGGCTCATAAACTGTGGTAACTTGTCAAGTTACAAACATCTGCTATTAGTACCAATATTGGAAAAAATAGTTTAACATGCCATTTTTTTCAAGTTTTTGAAAAATCTTTAAGAGTTGTAATGATTTGAAATAGCATAAAATATCTCTTAAAAATCATTTGCAACCATGCATAGAGGCACATGCCTGCAATGCCAGTGGAGGTAGTAAGATCAAGAGTTCAAGTCCAGTATCAACTAAAAAACAAGTTCAAGGCAATGTGGGGCTACAGATGATTTTGTTGTTTTGTTTTTCGAGACTGGGTTTCTCTGTGTAGACTTAGCTGTCCTGGACTCACTTTGTAGACCAGGCTGGCCTCCAACTCAGTGATCCACCTGCCTCTGCCTCCCAAATGCTAGGATTAAAGGCATGAGCCACCATGCCCGGCCACATAGTCTTAAAAAGACATTTCTATTTACTTAAATTAAAAAAATATGGCATCCAAAAAAGATATATATAGCACTGGCTGTGGTGGCGCAAGCCTTTAATGTTCTGTACGAGTAGACCTGTAAGAATATCCCCTCCCTTAACAGTTTACTAACTCACTCACACAAACCACATCCAAGTATATTTTCAGTGTTCATCAAACTCGTGATGTTGAGAGGTTAGAGCTCAGAGTGCTGACCTTTAGCTGATCTCACTTTACATTTAGTCACAAAAGGAACAGACAACTTAGATGCACAATCAATGAATGTTTTAAATGTCGTGGCTGTTATCAATTATCACTTTATTTCTGCTACAAAATTCACCAGAAAAAGGTACTGCAACAATCTAATATAAAGCAAATCTTTAACCAAAGAACATGGTATAGCTCTTTTAAAAATATTCATACTTTATCACAAGAACTAGAGAAAAATTCAATTCTATCATCAGGACCAAGCTGAAGTTTTTGAGGTAGTAGAGACAGGTAACAGAAAAGTGAATGGAAAGAAGAAAAAAGGAAAGGAAGAAAGGAAGATGGAAGAGGAGGAAGCAAAAACAGAAAGCTAGCTAAGGGAACGATCAACTTATTTAAAATGTAAAAATTAATGTCTTCAAAAGGGCACTACGTATCTTAAGAAAAGACAGTATCCTACTTAAAAGTTAATTTTTAACTATACAGGAGCATAAAAATTACAGAAGAGCACTTTGGTTAACTCATATCTTCTGTGGCTCTATCCATTCATAAATGAGTCTATACATAAATGAGCACACGAGTAAGTTAAGATTACCATATATATATTTCAAATCTAAAATAAAATTATCTTGAGTTGTGGTCCCCTTATTCAATGGTAAGTACCATGCAGGAAGTCCAAATATCTTAACAGGAATTAAAATAAGATTGCATATATCATATTCCTTCAATAGTCTGGGAAGCTCTATTGATTTTAACAAAATTAGTATTAGCCATTCTAATACAAATATGTCAGGAGTACGTAAACACAAGTACACCTGAAATACACCAGTGTTTAAACTTTTATTTCACACCATGCAAGATCAATTATTACACATTAAAAAGTGGCAACAGCTATAAGCTACAATTTTACATTTATACATTGGAAACATGTTTTCAAAAGGTGAACATAATTACCATGTTGCCTGTAACAATTGAGCATCAATTAAACTGCTTATATAGATAAAATTCACTGTGAAAAAGTACTTTATAGCTGTCCACATTCTGTGATAACAATTCTTCGACTAACAGACCCTTGAGGAGAACCAAATGATTCAATCTTTCTCACAGTATCCATGCCATCCTTAACAAACCCAAATACTACATGCTTAAAGTCCAGATGTTCTGCTTTCTTCAGTGTTATAAAAAATTGAGAATTGTTGGTATTTGGACCCCAATTGGCCATGGATAGTAAGCCTGGGCCAGTGTGTTTCACATTAAAGTTTTCATCTTCAAATTTATCTCCATAAATGGACTGTCCTCCCGTTCCATTGTATTTGGTAACATCTCCCCCCTGAAAACAAAAACAATTTTTTTTCCATTAATACTGACTCAAACATTGAAACACAAAGAAAACAGTGTAACAGATTAAATAATAAATGTTCTTTCTTTTTTCTTTCTTTCCTTTCTTTCTTTCTTTCTTTCTTTCTTTCTGAGACAGGGTCTCTCTGTGTAGCCTTGGCTGACCTGGACTCACTCTGCAGATCAGGCTGGCCTCGAACTCACAGAGATCTGCCTGCCTCTGGGTCCCTGATTGCTGGGATTACAGGCGTGCACCCCTGTGCCCAGCTAATGCTCTATTTCTTTAAGGATACATTTTGACATCCAGGCAGAGGTGGTGTACACCTTTAGTTCTAGCACTCAGAAGGCAGAGGCAGGTGGATCTCTGTGAATTTGAGGCCAGACTGGTCTACAGAGTGAGATTCAACAGAGCTGGGGCTATACAACATAGTGAAACTATTTCAAAAAGGAAAATATATTTGAAAACTAAGATATTCATGTTTTGTTTTGCGGAGGGGGTTTCCTCATTGTGTTTCTATCAGGTACCAGGCATTAGAACGTTGGACCCTTTTAGTCTGAATGTTTGAAAAGGAGTAGAGTGTCAAGTTAAATGCCAGTCATGGTATGAGAAAGCTGAAAATTCCCAAGATGAGGATGAGGTCAAGACGAAACACCTTCCCAAGTTGTTATGGTCCAATCTTAGCAGACTTAATCATGTTCTATGTATAGTGACACTTACTTGGCAAACAAAATCTGGAACTACTCGGTGAAAAAAGGAGTTCTTGAAACCAAAGCCCTTCTCCCCAGTGCACAATGCTCTGAAGTTCTCAGCAGTTTGAGGAACAATATTTGAAAATAATTCCATGGTTATCCGTCCTAGAGGTTCACCATCCGCACACACATCAAAGAACACCACAGGATTGGTCTCCTTTGATAATTCTGCTGCAAGGGATACTTGTTCAATCTGGAGTTTCAATATATTTTGTTGACATTCTTCAAATTTTTTCTTAAAACTCTCAGTCATTTCCTTTGTCTTAAACCTCACTGCAAGCTGTTCTACTTTTGCTTCTCCATCTGCAAAAATGGGAGGGGGGACCTTAATATTTAAGTAACTTACAAAGCATGTGGATGTTATAGATTTCAGAAAAGTCAATAAAATTAAAAGGCATTTGAAGGTAGAAACTCACCAGCATAATCTGAAGCAGTCCAAACTAAAGCATTATTTGAAACATTTAAAGGTTTCAGTTCCATGGCTTTGGTAATAACATGGTTTGCACACACTTTAAAAACCTGATCTCTTCTCATTAGGATCCGATAATAATTCTTCATTGTATGCCAAAGAATCTTTATGTCTCCAATACCTCTCTCCTTCCACTGACTGGCATCTCTATCCCATCTATAAAGTTTGGCTCTCTCTTTGAACAAAATTTCTTCATCTTCTTCTCCAGATTTCACTTCTACCTATGACAACAGATGAGAATGGCTATTACATAAACAGCTGGTTATAACAATTCCATTAAACAATGCCAACAGGTTTTACATTATCATGACAACTAAAAATACCCTAGACTTATAATGTATTTGACTTGGTTAAGACATGATTTATCATTAAATACTTTCCTATTGTACAATATTTTACTTCTCTTTGTGAAAATAAAATGTCTTTAAAAGTCAGAAGACCTTTCAAAAGTTCTGGTTCTTGCCAAGCACGACAATATACACCAATAATCCCAACACTTGGGGAGCAAAAGCAAGAGTTCAAGAGGTCCTGGCCACCCTGGGCTACATGAGATCAGAGGTAATGAGGTTCTTTGCATGGATGTACAGTAATCCCAGCATTCCAGAGTCTACAAGGCAAGAAGATTACCATAGGTTTGGGCCAGTGTAGTAAGAATTTTGGTGTCTTTAAAAACCTGGTAATGTTATGTAAACATGTTTTTGTTTTAATCCCAGATGCTTCAGACTGTCCATAGCAACAAACTGTTTTCCTCATGTCTGCTCTAGCGGCGGCCTGATTCTGCCAGCTGAAGATAGTTTAATTTTGGGGACTCTAGAGAAGGTATAAAAAGATCAGAGTCCCAAAGAGGAGGCTTGGCTGTTCCTCCTGCTGGTTTCTGCTTCTGCTGCTGCTGTTGCTAGTTTGTGAAGTGGTCAAGAGAAAACAAGTTGGAGATTAGGGTTGGAAGGGAGGTAGATAGAGGAACCCAAATAATATAGACTAAAACCAAAAACCATGCCAACAGGCCAGTATGGGCTACATGTGAATTTCAGGCAAAGCAGAGCTATATAACAATGTGCTATCTCAAAAAAAAAAACAGCACTCTACCCAAGAGTGCTCATTCTTTCTAGTTTTGCAACACTTATCTATTTTATGTATATGGCTATTTTGCCTGCATGTTTATCTATATAGTGCATGTGCCCATTCTCTGAGGCCAAAAAAGGGTATCCCTTGGAAGTTACAGGTATTTGTTAGCTATTAAGTGGGTACTGGGAATTAGGCATTAAGCCATCTCTCCATGCCTTTTATTGTTTGTTTGTTTGTTTAAGACAGGGCCCCTGGCTGTCCTGGAACTTGCTCTATAGAACAGACTGACCTCGAACTCACAGAGATGGGCCTGCCTGTGCCTCCTGAGTGCTAGGAGTAAAGACATGCACCACCACTGTCTGGCTTGGTGTTTTTAAAGATGTTTTTTATTTTTAATTCTATGTATGTGTGTGTCTGTATGTGGGTATGTGCGCATGAATGGAAGTGCCTACAGAGGCCAGAGGATCCCCTGAAGCTGGAGTTACAGGCAGGTGTCAACTGCACAGGAACCAACAAGAACAGTACAAACTCTACCTCTGAGCAGTGACAGCAGTGCTGATCCCTTTTTTTTTTTTTAAAGATTTATTTATTTATTATTATGTATAAAATGTTCTGTCTGCATATACACCTGCACACCAGAAGAGGGCATCAGATCACATTATAGATGGTTGAGAGTCACCATGTGGTTTCTGGGAATTGAACTCAGGACCTTTGGAAGAGCGGGTAGTGCTCTTAACCACTGAGCCATCTCTCCAGCCCACAATGCTGATTCTTAAATCATGATAATAACTATTGAGACAGAAAACAGATATAATTTTCTTTAAACAATATTCTTCTCTATTTTGTCCCTTAAATTATTTTAAGACAAACATGATCTTCTAATGTCGTAACAAAAATACTTATGGCTTATCAAGATAGCCAATGAATAAACATGCTTCCCACACAATCCTGAGAAAGCCCTGAAAGCTATCCTCTTTGACCTCCACGGAGCACTATACATATACATACCTGCTTGTGTTCTCCCATACTCTCTGTGGTATATGCATACTCATTTCCTTCCACCGTCCCTCCCACCATACTCTCTGTGGTATATGCATACTCATTTCCTTCCACCGTCCCTCCCACCATATTCTACACACACACACCCCTTTCCAACAACTACATAAACAATTTACCAAGCAGCATTGACATAAAAACTACTACAGGGCAAAGTATGCACTGAGTAGTAACATGCTTGCTAATATGAGCAAGGTCCTGAATTCAGTCCCCAGAATTACACACAAAAAAATTCAAAACAATTCCTACTTAAAGGCTGGAAATCTGGGTTACAGAGATGGTTCAGCAGTTAATAGCACAGACTGTTCTTTCAGAGGATCTGGGTTCAACTCCCAGCACCCACATGACAGCTCATAACCATCTGTAACTCATCTGTATCTAATTCCCAATCAAGGGGATATGACTCCATCAGGAGATATGACCTCTGCAGATAATAGGCACACACATGGTATTCAGTCATGCATGCAGACAAGAGACTCATATACATAATATAAATAATTGTTTAAAAGTCTGGAAATCAGGCCAGATGTGGCAGCATACACCTTTAATCCCAGCACTTGGGGAGGCAGAGGCAAATGGATCCACTGTGAATTTGAGGCCAGCTTGGTCTACAAAGAGAGTTCTAGGGCAGCCAAGGCTGCACAGAGAAATCCTGCCTCGAAAAACCAAAAACCAAAACCCAAAACCAAAACCAAAACAAAACAAAACGCCTGGAAATCTAACAAATAGAACATAATGTTTAACTGACTGTTCTGGGGGAAACTATGTAGTAGTGGTATTCTTTTTTAAGTCAACTCACAGCATATTTTTATACTTAAGTCAGGAGTAAAATGTTTACCCCTGGTACTTACCTCTGGTAATGAGACTATGGGCTCAAAATGGATGTCCTCATTATGAACTACTTCTTCATCACTGCCATCCTCATCTTCGCCACTTTTACCTGCTGACTGTGTTCCAAACACTGCTGCTCCAGTATTTGCCCACTGGAAATTTTTATCTGATAAATAAATCAGGCTATTTAAACACTGAACTCTAAATTTTTTATTAAAAAGGTTTTTGCATTACTTTTCAATTATTTCATCAGTACATCTAGTTTTCAACAATGTCATCAAGCCTATTTGAGGTGTTTAAAGCAGCATCATTCTGGCCATTTCAACAATTATGGAACACAATCAATGACAATATATTTATAAGATAAAATACTATTTTAAAAAAGAAATTGCCAGACAGAGTGGCCCATGCCTTTAATCCCCACATCCAGGAAGCAGAGGCAGGTAAATCCCTGTGAGTTCAAGGCCAGCTTGATCTATACAGTAAGTTCTAGGACAGCCAGACAACCAAAAAAGAAAAAAGAAAAAAAGTGTAGAGGAAACTAAAGTAAGGATTCAACAAAACAATACATTGAAGAAAAAAATATATAAACAAAATGGAGAACAGATAAAACCAAAATCAGCTTTGAAAAGGGAAGTGCAAAAAAAGTGACTTTTTATCTTAGCAAAACATGGAAAGAGCTCATGAAGAGAGGATGCAGTGGTAAGATTTACTGAGACAAAGCTCACCTAATAATTAAGTTCTACCTCACACTGTACTATACTCACAGTATATAATACTACCAAAATACTTTGAATATACAGGGTAATAAGCAGTCACTATCAGTTTTCATTTGGCTTTTTTTTTTTAAAGTAGATAATTATACCTACTATACTGGTATATTTACTCACTACCCATTTTTTAAATTCCAACCTATTTAATAGGTTAAAACAAAAGTTTAAGAGCTTGTTATCACCTTTAATTCCAGCACTCAGGAGGCAGAAACAGATCTTTGTGAGTCCCAGCCCAGCTATGGAGACCTATTAAGACCCTGTCTCAGAAAACAATAAACTGGCTTAAGTAAAACTATGATTTTTTTTTTGGGGGGGGGGGGGCACATTCTGAGACAAGGTTTCCCTGTGCAGCCCTCAATGCCGGGACTGAAGGCATGTGCCACCACACCTGGCTAAACTATGAATTCCTATCAATCATTTCTTTTATCCTTTTTACTTTTCTTCGAGTTTTTTGAGATAGGGTTTCTCCTACAGCTTTGGCTGTCATAAAGAATATATTTTCTTCTTCTTTTCATTTTTGTTTCACAAGACAGGGTTTTACTCTGTAGCCCTGGCCATGCTGAAACTTTTCTGTAGACCAGGTTGGTCTACAGAACTCACAGAGACCTGCCTGCCTCTGCTTCACAAGTCCTGGGATTAAAGGCGTGCATACCACTACCCAGTCCTGTCAATCATGTCTAAAAGCTTAAAGCATTTCTATAAGTAGCAGGACCTGAAAAATGTATAAATACATGAACAGAACTAAAATCTTAAATTGTTTTATTTGAGCATTTTAAATTTATTCTCCAAACACCTTACAATAATTTAAATTGTACTATCTGTACAATATAAAAGAGCTTATGAGTAAATATAATGAAATCTAATGCCAATAAAACTTGAAACAAGCCGGGCGTGGTGGCACATGCCTGTAATCCCAGCACTCGGGAGGCAGAGGTAGGCGGATCGCTGTGAGTTTGAGGCCAGCCTGGTCTACAAAGGGAGTCCAGGACAGCCAAGGCTAACAAAGAGAGACCTTGTCTCAAAAAAACCAAAAACACTTGAAACAAATAGCACCACATGGCAGCTCACAACCATCTGTGACTCCAGTTTCAAAGGATTTGTCCTCCAAGGGCACTGCATGCATGTGATAATACTAACCAATCAAATTTAAGAAAGGTACAATACTATCCAAGTCAGGATTATTCCAAAACTGAAAAACACACACGAATATGAGAAAAGCAAGGCTATTAGCACTGACTTCAACTAAGTTGAGAGAAAATACTTATAGCTATTATCATCAGTGAAATCCGAGTTACTAAAACACTACACAAACTAAAGACAGGGCCATTCCACTTATAGTCATGATATGGAAGGGACTTTTTCAGTTACACTTGGCTGACATGATCATTAATAGCTTTCCTCTTGATCTTACCTTTAGGACCAAAAGCAAAATCCCCAGAATTACTTGAAGCCAAATCTGCAAATGACAGGCTTGTACCACTTCCAAATCCAAACAAAATAGTCTTGTTTTCCCCTGACAAAAAAAGGAAGAAAAAAAAAAAAAATTCCTATTTAAGTTAAGATAGACAATACATCAAAACCTTCCCCAGGACCCAGGACTCAAAAGTAACATGATTCAGTACTCCAGGTGAGGTGAGGGAATAAACTACATTTTTAAACTTAATATTTACTCTTCTAAAATGCCGTCAAATTCAACCCACATTTCTGGGTTAGTTTTTTGTTTTATAAACTACATTCTAAGTTACAAAATACATTCAAGTTCAAGGTTATTCAGTAACATTAAGTTTAAAAGTACTATTCCCAATGAAAGAATCCTAAACTTAAACCAAATTCATTTAAAAATACACTGAGCTGTAAAGCTGTCCACACTAAGCTACAGTATGGGACTACATGGTTTCTGTTTTACCAAGGATCTTGCACCCTCAAACAAGTCAAAGGCAAGACCTCGGGGGGGGGGGGGGGGGGGGGGAATCTGTACTAAGCATTTTAAAAGATTTATTATTTTTAATTATGAATTTATGTATCTGTGTGTAGGTAGATGTCCATGAGTGCAGGCTCCCAAAAGGCCAGCAAGAGGACTGGACTTATGGGCCTAGCTTGGATGTTGGAAACTGAAACCTCAAGTCCTCTGCAAGAGCAGTAGGCACCTCTAAACTGTGCTCTTTACTGTAAGTAATCTCTTACATTTGCTGTTCTGAAGTCTGAAGCCTTTGTCTGAATCTTTTCCTGCATAGTTTCATGATCTCTGAAATTGCTTTGGCCTACCTAATTTTATCTGAAAATGCGGAGGTTTTAGTTGTGTAGTTACTTTTTTGTCCCAGTATATTAAGATAGAAGTGGCCATGAATGTACTATTTGTGGTCTATATTGGGACTTATTTCTGGAGGAGGGGAAAAGGGTAATGTACCTAATGTCCATGTATAAGGAAATACAATTCAAAGACACTACTTCCAACTCAGAAAAGCTGAGACACACAGTACACTAATAGTTATTAGTGTAACTGACAAGTTAGTGAGTTTTGAGGCCTATACAAATTTTAGTGCCGTAAATCTAAGCTGCTGTAATCCCAGCACTTGGGAGGCAGAGGCAGGCAGATCTCTGTGAGTTCGAGGCCAGCCTGGTCTACAAAGTGAGTCCAGGACAGCCAAGGCTACACAGAGAAACCCTGTCTTGAAAAACAAACAAACAGACAAATCTAAGCTGCTACTGTAATACTTCATAATTAAAGCACTGTGATGTGAATGTTTAAGTAATACTAATTAATATTACCCAGTAATAGTCAGGTAAAAATAATATATAACAACAAGAAAATTGTCATGCAAGCAAACTATTCTCGTTTATGCAGACAGGCAGGTCAATTATAAGGCTTTTTATTCCCTAATACTCAAAACTGAATGATAAATTGGAAGTGGCAGTGCACACCTTAAATCCCAGCACTTGGGAGGCAAGGGTAAGCAGATCTGCGAGTGGGGCCAGTCTGATCTACATAGTGAGTTCTAAATTAGCCAAGGCTACACTGAGAGACTCTGTCTTTTAAATAAATAGATAAATAAATAAGATAAACCAAATGATGGAAAAGTTATTACTGTGTTTCATTTGTTGAGAAGGCAGTATACCTTGTCTAACTACTGTGACAAATACATTATGTTTCTATATTCATCTTAAATATTTTCAACTAAGTTCTTAGAATCTAATCTTTCAAAGTCTTTTTTTCTCAAACATACAGGCAATAGCTTATATACTGCACAACATAAACAGATAAGCAATTTTACCTTGGCTTGGGAATTCCGTGTCAGTTTCTTTTCTAGTAGACAAATCTACAGGCTTGTCCACAGTTTCAGTAACAGGGGATGAGCTACTAGACTTGGTGTTAGAATTGAGTTCTTCAGACTTACAGACAAAAGGGCTTGTCACTTCAGTCTCACCGGTATGCTCATTACCAACTGCATCAGTTACTTTCTCATTCTGGGATTTCTGTAAAAGAGAAAGAATAAAATATATCACTAAGCCATCCCCTACTGCCACCAAAAGAAATAGAAAAACAGTAAGGACTTTCTATAAAGTTTGGTTGTGTTTTTTATTTTTACAGTAACCACTGAAAAGACAAGAAAATGAATAGTAATGAAAACAAGAGACAGCCAAAACAAAAAGTGAATAGTAAACTTAGAACCCATCTCTACCTTACTGACCAAATGAATAACAAATGGTCTAGATACTTGTAAAAGACTATTTAGCTGGGCGTGGTGGTACAAGCCTGCTATCCCAGCACGTGGGAGGCAGAGGCAGGCAGATATCTGTGAGTTTGAGGCCAGCCTGGTCCATAACCAAGTCCAAGACAGCCAGGGATCTGTTAGATGGAGAAAAAACCCTGTCTCGAGAAAAAAACAAAACAAAACAATTATTTACTCAGGTTTCTTTGTTTTTAATACAAAAAACACTGGGGTGGGGATTTATCTCAGTAACAGAGTAGCTACATATCAATTGAAAACACCTGGGTTTGTTGATTCCATGGAAAAAACACACAGGACATTAACAAAATGATGCTCAGGGTTTAGAAGGAAGCTAGGAAGTTAGAGGAACGGGGACATAATGATAAAGACAAAAAGATTTTAAAAGTATACCACGCACATCGGCAGAAAGAGTATATTTTTAATCAAACAAAGCAGACTTAAGTGATGAAAGATCAATTTGCTCTCTTAAAATGGCAGAGTAAGTAAGAACCACCTTAAGTAGTTTTCTCCACAAAAGCACAAAGAATGATGACCACAATCAACTCTTTTGTCTACTCTGGAAATTAACCAAAGAACCACAACAATCTGAAAAGTTTTCCATCAACGTGTGAACTGAAGTTAAGGCGTGTAGGGCTGGTTTTCTAGCACTGACTTACTCTCACTCCCTTTTCTGTCTACCCAGACCCCAATCTCAGATCTGTAGTAGTTTATAAACCAAAAGCCAGACAATCACGGCAAAAAGACGAATGTCTGCCAGACATTTGGGCATAGGGTTTTTGTTTGTTTGTTTTTACAGCAATTAAATCATTCTGTAGAATACTATTCACTACAGATTTGTAACACTTCATAAGAGAACATACAGAGCAATGTAAACTATATAAACTATAAATATACTGATAGACCGTAACTGAGTTAAACTACAAATCACTAATATGTACAAAATTACCATTTAAAATGGCATATAACTGTCTAATGCTCAAAAAGAATGGCAAGAAAGCATTCTGACCTCAACAGAAATGACAGCAGATATTAGAACCTGTCTTCTTAAATAATACATAAGGGACAATATTATTTGTATCAACAATGAATGTGCTCTGAAATCTGTACTCATGCTTCCACATTAAAGAAATAGAAAGAGAGCAAAGTAAACCAAAGGCAAGAAAGAAATAATAAAGAGCAGAAATCAATGAAACTCAATGAAGGGGGAACACAGCACACAGACCGACAACTAAATCTACTTATTCTGTGGGAGGACGGGGCCAAGAACCATATAAAAGATAAAGGGCAGGATAGGGAGAGAGTAACATAAGACAAAAGGAAACAAAACAAACTTGTGATATCAATTGCACCCTTTACTAGATTGAAAAATAGCAAAGAGGGTAAGGTATTTCAATAATCCTGAACCTACAACCATTAAGAGACTGATAATGGAAGCCAGATTAGTGGCAAACACCTGCAATCCCAGCACTCTGAAGATGAGAAGATCCCAAAAAGGTCAAGGCCAGTGCGAGTAGTACAGTGCGAGGTCCTGTCTCCAATACCAAAATTGATTAATAAAAGTTTATTCTACAATTCTACAAATTTAAATTTGAGAATTCCTTTAAAGGCACAACTAGAACTCATTCCTTTTGTTAAAACTAAAAGGAAACAACATCAATCAGACAAAATCTCCTTTAGAAAATAGCCAGGCAATGGTGGTGCATGCCTTTAATCACAGCACTCAGTAGGCAGAGGCAGGTGGATCACTGAGTTCAAAGCCAGCCTGGTCTACAGATTGAGTCCTAGAATAGCCAAGAGTACGCAGAGAAACTCTGTCTTAAAAAACCAACCTCCTACCCCCAAAAAGCAAATAGCAACACAAAAGAGTATTTCCCAATCTACTTACTATACCACAGTTAACTTTTTTTTTTTTTAAGGAGGGGTTTCACTATTTTGCTGTGAATGGCCTGGAATTCAGAGATCCACCTCCTTCTATGAAATTAAAAGTGTGGGCCACAACTCCCAGCCCAGCCCAGTATGTGTATGAGAGATTATACACAAGTGAGTTCAGGTACCCAGAGGCCAGAACAGGGTATTTAAGCCCCTGGTGGTGGTGTGTCATCTGACTGACATGGGTGCTAGAAACCGAACTCCAGTCCTCTGCAAGAGCAGCGTACACTTAACTGCTAAGCCACCTATCCAGCCCAAGTACTCATTTTTATAAACTAAAGATAATACTAGAAAACTACTCAACAGTATTATTACCAAGGGACATCCATTTTTAAAAGTAGCAACAAAATTTATACAAATAGAAGCTAAATGATACAAAACTGTAATATACCATAACCAAGTGAAGTCTTTCCTAGGCTGAAAAGATCTGTATCACTTCATCAAAGACAGACAGTAAGATAGTATATACTCAGCCTTAAACAGAATCAGGGCTCAGGGAACCCTGTAGAAGAGACAGAAAAAGTATTAAGAGCAGATGGGATAGAAGACACCAAAGAAAACAAGGTCCTCTAACTCAACATGATCAACACGCTTATGAACTCTGACTGAGGCAGCATGTGCAGGGCCTGGACAGATCTGCACCAGGCCCTATGCATATACATTATGGCTTCCAGTTTAGTGCTTTATTGGGATTCCTGAGTGTGTGAACAAGTAGAACTCTGTTGCTTGTGCCTTCTCTTGAGCTCTTTTCCTGTTGTTTATTTGTTTTGTCCAATTTTGGTGTGTTAGTTTTTATTTTATTTTACTATATTATATTTTACTTTACTATTATCCCTTAGCAGCCTGTGTATTTACTAATGAGAGACAGAAAGAGAGATCCAGTTCAGGGGGAGGTGGGGAGGAACTGGGAGGAGTTGAAGGAGGGAAAATGGTAATAAGGATATATTATGTGAGAAAAGACAATTTACTTTCAATAAAAGAGAAAAACAGGGGGAAAAAAACCCTTAACTCATATTAGCTATAACCTAACTGTTAAAAAAATAAATAAATAAAAAATTGTTTCTGTCTACAGAGAATTCCGGTGATGTTTAACGGTATAATTTAAGGCTATAGTTTAACCTGGGGTTTGATACCCTAATAATTTTGAGGTTCTTCTCCATGAATACTAACATGGCTCTCTGTCTATGTAACACATGTGCTTGCTAAGGCCAATTATTACCATTTGAGATTAAGAATTTAAAATGTACTGCATCAACAGAGGCAAGAGAACTGAAAGGAAAACAATGGAGACAACCTAACCTGAGCTTCATGAACTTTCTGAAGCTCTGCCTGAAAATCCTCCCCATTTCCATTGTCCTCATCAGTATCACTGCAGACTCCGCAGAAAAATGTAGGTGGAAGCTTTAAAGTATCTGCTTTTGCTCTCTCTTCAACTGTTGGCTTCTTTTCCCAAACAATAACACATTCCTTGTCATTATCTGAAAAAGCCATACAACACAAGCAAAGACACAATCAGAACTCCAGCCATCCAGTGCCAGCCTAAAGGGTTTTCAATGACATTTAAAGGCCTCCATTACAAGGACTATGAATGCTCATAAAGCCAGCCCATAGCTACCAAAAATTAGTGTTTTTCAACTAGTACTCTTTTTTAAACATTTTAAATGAGCACAAATATATCCCATTAAAAAAACCCTGGAAATTATAGATACTATTGGAGTAAAAGGTACCTTTAAAAGGTAAGACTTAGCCAGGTGTGGTAGCACACGCGATCTCTGTGAATTCGAGGCCAGCCTAGTCTACAAAGTCCAACATAGCCAAGGCTCTGTTACACAGAGAAACTCTGTCTCAAAAATAAAATAAAATAAAATACTAAAAACATTAAAATAAACATACCTGCTAGATTTTCTTCCAATGGTTCATGTTTTTCTGAGTCATCCAGATAGAGTTTTCCATTAAGTTTCTTGACAGCCATTTCAAAATCTTCATCTTCAAATGCAATTGATTATATTGAATAAAAGAATTTTAGTAGGTAGGTTTTCCTAGCCACAAACCTAGAAATGATCTTCATACTTTGACTCTCCCATAGTACTCAGTTTGCCAACTTTTATTATTAGATCCTTCTTTATGTTTTTATATTCACTCTGTTTTGCTCAACTCTACCTTCTACTGCTATTAAGAATTTTCCACTAGTGCTTCCCTCACATTTGTATATTCTGTCATTTCAGCATAGCTCCCAACACGCAGTCACCCAGCCCCACGACGTAACATTCTCTACCAATGCCCAAATGATCTTACTGGGACTTTGAGGATGTTTACCTTTCTCCCTCTTTAACTTGGAGTACTTCTCGAATTATGATTACTTGCAATTTCCTCAAAACATCTACCTGGCATATGATAACCATCTTTCTCTCCCCCCCCCCCCTTTTTTTTTTTTGGTTTTTCAAGACAGGGTTTCTCTCTGTGTAGCCTTGACTGTCCTGGACTTGCTTTGTAGACCAGGCCAGACTTGAACTCACAGAGATCGCCTGCCTCTGCCTCCTGACTGCTGGGATTAAAGGTGTGTGCCACCACCACCCAGCCGATAACCATTAATTTTAAAGAGCCTTTTAAAATGGATGCTACTTTAATCATTTCATGCACCAACTATTTTATACGCACAGGGTAAATACCTACCTCCACGGATGTTAGTCTAAGTTCTAAAAGTCTGTTTGGATTTTGTTTCTTTTTGAGAGGTCTTACTCTATAACCCAAGTTACCCTGGAAACTCCTCATGAATATGAATTCATAGCCATTTTTCTCAGTCTATCAGGTGCTAGGATTATAGGCATGACCCATCATGTCTGGTAAAAAGTCAGGCTTTAAATAATTACACTATATTCCAGATTACTAAGATTACCAGAAGTGATTTTGAAATAGACAGAAGACTTACCATCCTCCTCTTCTTCACTAACATAATCTGGCCTATTCTTATAACAAAAGAACGTTGGAGGAAGCAGAAGTTTGTCTGCAAGGGCTCTTTGCTCAGGAGTAGGAGTGAGTTCATACACAATGAGAACATCAGCGCCTGAGGGAGGATCTTCAGGGTTATGCTTCTCTTGTGCTGTAACCAAGTCAAAACAACTGATAAGACAAAATAACCAGCCTAACTGAAAGCAAACAACATGAAACTAATCGATAGGCTAGAAGAGCACACTGATAATAAAAACACAAACTTTGGAACAAACAAGTTCTGCAATGATCACAAATTAGAATTAGGAGCCTGGTTTAGTGTTCTATTAAAAATTCTTAGAGAACACCAAGTTTTAAAAAATCCTTTTCCTAAGTAATTGGAAATTTCTACCTTCTGTAATCTAAAAAGTGCTGTAATCACACTTCATACACTAACCAATAATCCAGCAAAGTGTCCACGCATTTACAACTGAAAAATGTATCTCCAGTATTATCCAACACAAACATTAGTATACTCAGAGCCAACCTTCATTAGTTCCTATATAGAAGGCGAACAACTTTGAGGTGCAGAGGACACATTCTTTTTGTATGCTAAGCCATTGCAGCTGCACGCTCATGCTTCTAGTGTATCTTAGTTCCACTCAGCTGCCTTTCAAGTGTAATAAAGTCACACATGGGCAGGCTGCCATATTGAACACGGCAGCTTTAGAGAATGGCAGGTGATAACACTGTATCCATTTTTTTTTTGCATATTTACAAATGTGAAACTAGATGAAATTAAATAATCATTCTATGGTCACACTTTGTGTATCAAGACAATTTCTGTGGCTAAGAACACCCCGCCCACTCCAACCTGATGAAAAGACAAAAATTTAGAAAGGAAAAAAAGGAACTCTATAAATAAAATCTGTTGTGATATATTAAGAATCTCTAGATCGTAGGTTCTGATAAACCAATGCCTTAAACCCATCGTAAAATATGCATGTGCCAGTAGCTACTAGGGAATCATCCTCTAAAGCTGCCGTGTCCAATGTGGTAGCCTACCCACATGTGACTTCCTTACACTTAAAAAGGTGGCTGAGTCAAACTAAGATGTACTAGAAAAATGAGATGCATACTAAATTCGAATGACTTGGCATTAAAAAAAAAAAACATGTACAATACTTTGGGGTTTTTTTTTATCCTGATTGATTAAAAGTTATAATTATTTTGTACATATGCATTAAATTGAATAATTACTAAAACTGATTATCTTTTATGCCACCCATTTCTGTTTCATTTTCTATGTTGCTCTCAAAATACTTTAGGCACAGAGATCATACTTTATTTCTACTAGATGGCATTACTAAAGATGGCATTACTACAGGTTAAGATGAATTTCTGGGCATATTCCCCTCATTTGGTCTTAATGAAGCTTCTATAAAATCTGCATATTTACTGTCCCAGTCAAGAAGCAACACTTACTTCTATAAATGAGCTGTACTATATAAAGAACATACGTTATTGAAAGATAGCTGTTAAAAATGAGGTCTACTTTCAAATATAGTTCCTAAACCCTACACAGACATGTATTATATACATTCAATTGCCATCATATCTGAATACTGGCAGAAAGCTGTGGCTAATATCAATGGTTAGAAAAACAGGTCTTCAGTAAACAGTTACAAAGAATAAAGGAAAATTCAATGAAGCAATGAGACAAACATTAAGCAGAGTTGAAAATGAAGCAAAGAGAGCACAAAAGGACATAGATAAAAAATATTAAAAGTGTTACACCACCACCCAAAAAGTATGCTTTGTAAAATGCCATTCTTTAACATGCACACTGCAGTGTTAAGTACTTCAACTCATACAGCCACAATGACTTGGCTAAGGACTACCAGCTAGTAGTCACACCTCACACTGAGAATGCTAGCTCTATACCTTTGCTCTCAGGTTGTGAGCTAGGGATGCTGGTCCAAAAAGCCATTGGATTAGATTTAAAAAGACTAAAATTAAATCCTAGGAAAATAAAGAATATTTCACTTTTTAACATCTTATGAACAAAATGACTTTAAAAATTCAGAACTCTGAATTTATACCAACAGGTTCTTACATATTCATTTACGCACAAGGCCTCTTTCTTTGCTAGTTGAGTAAGAGGTGGCAATACTAACTTATTTAACATATGTGCAACATCTCAGTAACATATGCTTCAAGTAATTTTAAAAACAAAACACTGAAGAATTAACATTTAGAAGGCAAATTAATACTCATGTGCATGAGACTTTGTATTATACTAGGTTCCTCAGCATTGCTTTGTAATGATACGTGTCTCCCCAGTTATTAAAGTGACTCTCTTATAATCTGTTAGTTTGAATACTCAGATAAACTTATTTAGGGGTTAAACTTGTTTGTTCAAATACTTTTGAATGTTTACAAACGAGTTTATTTGACTAAAACATGAGCTTCCTATAGAGTCAAAGGTACACATAAAAAAATCTGCTTGACTCAAGACTAAGTACGTACCCTTTTCTGGTGTTTTAAATGTAGAACTAGTTGAAGAGTCCTCCTTTGGAAAGGCAACGAGATTTTTGACTTTGCCATCTGAAGACTGTCTGATGTCAGAGTTCTGTGGCAGCTCACATTTGTCAGGTTCTACTTTTCCTTCAGATCCACTTGAGACTACTGAAGTAATTTCACTATTGCTATTTTTCAAAGGTGCATTAAAACTAAATCCAAACAAAGAACCAGTGGCTGAACTGTTTCCAAATGCAAATGGCTTTGATTTTTCACTACTAAAAATGCTTTTAACAGACTCTGAGCCAAATACAAACTTTGGAGGAGAAACTACTGCTTTTGGTGTTGTTTCAGAAGTGCTAGATGTTTCTCCAGCTTCTGAGGTTGTATCTACTCCCTCATCTCCCTCAGTTAAATCTGTCCTTTCTCTTGTGGTTTCCTCTAACATAGCTACAGCAATTTTGCCACATGGTGACTCTTTAGGAGTGTTCAGATGAGAAACATAAGGTGTTATCAACGAATCTTTTTCTTGGGCTGTTTTTGCTTCATCAAAAATTTTCTTAAATGAGTCTGCAACATCCTGTAGTTTAAAACGAACAGCTAAATGTTCTATTTTTCTTTCTCCATCTGCAAAATCACATGCAGTCCACACCCACACTCTTTCTGTCCCTTTCATATTTTGCAAAGTCATGTCTGGAGTTATTCTGTGATTGGCACAAAGTTTTAATACCTGGTCCCTTCTCATCACTATGCGAACTTGTTTATTATCATAATTCTGCAAAATCTTTATATCACCAATGCCTCTTTCTTTCCACTGACCAACTTCTTTATCGTATCTGTAGAGTTTTGCTCTGTGACTAAAAACAACTTGTTCGTTTTCCTCACCACTGGATACTTCAACTAGATCAGGTAAGGGAACAACAGGTTCAAAGTACTGTCCATCTCTCTCTTCTTCCTGAGTAACATCAGATTCTTCATCAGTGCCAACTGAAGTTCCACTCTGGTTCAATTTGGCAGGAGACTTAGATGGACTCAAAGCAGATTTAAAACTGAAGTTAAATCCTGTAGTTGACTCACCGAATCGGAAGAGGTTTTTCCGCACAGGGCTGCTTGCCAATGGAGAAGCATGAACTGAGCTGCTGCTGACACTGTCATCCAAGGCGTCTTCCCGCAAGTCATAGTTGTCCCACTCCAAGGTAGGTCCAGGGTTTTCAGGGTTTTGTTTAACTGTAGTGTCTGAAGCACTGGAGGCATCTGCACCTGAGCCTGTGTTCTCTTCATCAGTGACCTTCACTTGATCGTTTGTCAAAAACGTTTTGAAGTCTTTCAGTCCACTTTTCATCTCCTCGGCTCTCTGTATTAGCTTAGCAGCCCTGCCAGTGTCTACCAGTTTATGAGGCGTCTGAAGAGGAATGTCTAAGAGCAGGCGCTGGCACTCCTCAAACTTCTGCTTGAATTCTTCAGCTAGCTCTGGCGTTTTAAACTTGGCGGCCAGCTGTTCGAGTTTGGCGTCCCCATCTGAGAAGTCACTAGCCAGCCACATCCATGCTCTATCTGACCCTGAGAGAGGCTTCAGGTTCATTGTAGTGGTTATCCAATGGTTGGCGCAAACTTTTAGAACTTGTTCCCTTCGCATCAGCATTCTCAGTTTACCGTTGACTTCATTTTTGAGAATTTTTAAGTTTCCCAAGCCCCTTTCTTTCCACTGACTGATCTCAGCATCAAATCTAAATAACTTCACCCTTTGTGAATACAAAACTTTTTCATCTTCCTCCCCTGTTACAAGTTCTACCTTCTCAGGCATCTGCACCACTGGCTCAAAATGGATGTCATCACTGTCCTCAGTCTTATAGGCATCATCATCTCTCTCAGGATCAGAAGAAGTACTTGCTTTCTCAGCCACTTTGCCACTTTGTGATGAGAATAGTTTTTCTCCTGCGCCTGAAAATCCCTTAAAATTAGGGTCTTTCTTGCCAAACTGAAATCCTTCTCTTGAAGTTGACTTTGCAAGATCTGCAAAGGTAAAAGTGCTGCTTGCCTGACCAAAGATCATACCACTACCATTCTTCTGACCACTAACATCAGGAGCTTGGAAACTAGCATCATTTTCAAGATGTTTTTCACTCTTCTTCTCTTGATTTCCCTTTTCCTGAATGCCAAACTTAAACCCATCGGCAGATACAGGGATGGAGAAACTAAACCCATCCTTGATTGACTTAAATTCTGTATTAGAACCCTGGAAGGCAAAGGAAGGTGCTTTTTCTTGATCCACATGCCCAAATTTAAATTTCTGCTCTGTAATGCCAAATTTAAAATTTTTTTCTGGAAAGTTACTTTTAAATTCTGTTCCCACTTGACTTCCTGTAGATTCATTTAACTGTGATTTTGAGCCCACTGTGAAAGCTGAAGGAGCTTCTACAACAGGCTTAGGAGTTGGCTTGGAGGCATCACAGGCCACACATTTTAAGGAAGAGCTCTCATTTTGCAGAGAACACACACTACACTCCCACTGTCCTTCCTTTTTGGTGAACAAGCCTTCAAATCCGCTCTTTGGAGATTTGCTTGTCTCTGAAGGGGCAGGAGCTGGGACAGCAGATGCAGGCTGACTCTGCTTATTTGGATTCTGACAAGCAATGCACTGAGTAGCACTTGCTTCATTTCGGACTGAACACAAGCTGCAATCCCACTGTCCTTCTTTCTTGGCAAACATGCCCTCAAATCCACTCCTGGGAGCCTTACTCATCTCTGAAGTACCAAACTTGAAAGAAGGAAGTGTTGGAACAGTGGTAGATGGACTTGGCTTCACAGGATTCTGACAAGCAACACATTTTATAGCACTTGCTTCATTTCTCACTGAGCATGAACTACAATCCCATTGTCCGTCTTTCTTAGCAAACATGTCTTCAAATCCACTCTTTGGAGTTTTATTTATATCTGAAGTGCCAGCCTTAAAAGCAGCAGGTGACGAAACAGAAGGCAGAGACTGTTTTCCTGGGTTCTGACAAGCAACACATTTTGTAAAGCTTCCCTCATTTCGGACCAGGCATATACTACAATCCCACTGTCCTTCCTTTTTAGAAAAAACAGATCTGAAGTCACTGTCAACAGACTTAGGAAGATCTCCCTGGCCAAATTTGAAAGAACTTTGAACAAAGGAAGATCCATTTTTGTTAGCTGACTTTGTGTTCTGACATGCAATGCACCTAGATGCGGTGGGTTCATTTCTTACTAAACAAACACTGCAATCCCAATGTCCTTCTTTATTTGGAGTCATCAATGAAAATCGATCTTGAGCATTTTCTGAGCCAGTTTTAAGAGCAAAGCCATTTTCAACTAATGGTGGACCTAGGAGCTCTTTATTATTGGTTGGGTTTATATTTTGGCATGATACACATTTCTTAGCTGTTGCAGCATTCTTAAATGAGCAGCTGTTACAATGCCACCAAGACCCTTCCTTCTTTACAATCTGGAATTCAAAATTCAAGTTTCCACCATCAGATTTGCAAATATCCTTGTTCTGAGTTGCAGGTTCCTTTACAATCCTGAGTGTATGATTTGGTGCTGTAGACACATTTGTTCCTAAGGCCTTTAAAATGTTCTGAGCCTCTTCAAATTTACACTTAAATAGTGCTGCTTCCTCAGGAGTTTTGAATCTAATTGCCAGCTGTTCTGGTTTTGGCAACTCATCTGCATAATCAAGGGCATGCCATACAAAAGATCTATCTGAGCCAGCATTTGGTGTCAGTTTCATATCTGGGCTAATGTAATGATTTGCACAGATCTTCAATACTTGCTCTCGTCTCATCAGAAGGCGAATTTTACCAGATGTTTTGTGCCTTAGTATTTTCACATTGCCTATCCCACGTTCCTTCCATTCCTTGGATTCACCATCAAAACGGAATAACTTTGCACGATTGCAAAAAAATTCTTCTTCATCTTCCTCACCAGTTTTTACTTCTATTTTGTCAGGAAGAGGTACCACAGGCTCAAAGTGAGGGCCATCATCATCCTCATCACCATGAGCACTTCCTCCATCTGTTTCATGACTCTTATTTGCCAGCTCTGAAGCAGGTGTTGCAAATATGGACTTCCCTGGGCCATGAAAAGTAAACATATCATCATTTCGACGAAAACCAGAATTCTTCTGCTGATTTGGGCCCATGTTTTCTGTAAGTGTGATTCCAGACACATTTTTGCTTCCAAAACTGAATGTACTTCGAGACCCACTAGTTTGACCAGATATTGGTTTTGGTCCACTATATCCATCTCCTTGCAAAGGTTTATCTGAAGTCAGAAGACCCAAAAGACTTTCACTATTACTGTAAGCTGTTGAAGGAGGCTGTGTCACTACCTGTGGTGATGAAAATGTGAAGTCACCATCATTTGATTTGAAATTTGAGTTAAATTTAAAGGGAGTTGTCTGTGTTGTATGTGCTGGTGTTGTCAGAGGTGGTCTTATTACTTCACCCGGCATGGGCTGAACAAAATTGGTTTTCCCAAATTCTATAACCTTTGATTCTGCTGACCTTGAAGCATGAGCTACAAGTGGAGGCTTTGTGAAATACCCTGGTTCAGGCAAAGGTGGATTTGTGCTTGTCTGCTGAACATTGTAATTAAAGTAATCATCACCCCTGGGTGATAGAATTCCTGTTGCGGGAGACTCAAACCGCAAAGGAGGACCGTACATCTCCTGAGAAAACATACAAGCAGATGAACTTTGCACTGGTGGTGTGTGCATCTGTTGTGAATAGGCATAAATATGTTGCTGGGGTGGAAGCCTGTTCATGCCATAAACTGGACCCTGAAAGAAAAAAATGAACAACTTAATAGATTATCTATAAAACTATGAAGATCTACATACAAATTAACTCTCATAAGCCTCAAATTAGAATATTATTCAGCAAAAAGCACCAATGTACACAGTACATTAAAAGACACTAATGGTGCTACAAAGAGACGTATTTAGCATGTGTTGATAAGACAACACCTTAAAAATCTATACTTACAATGACTACAAAAAATTTCTTATTCACTAAACAATTACCAAATTATGTTAACAGTGATGGTTATGACTAAAACTAATCAAGCATTTATTAATGTATCAACTGGGCACTGTTTAAGCATTTTATCTCATTTTAGGAGTCTTAAAAACTCTATTAAATGTAGTATTAGTCTCCTTTTAAAGTGGGTAGCCTAAAAGGTACAGAGGTTTAAAAAAACTTACCCACAGTCACAATAAGAAAAATGGGGGTCTAAATGTACCCCAGCTCTCTGTTCTTAAAGTCCCCATTTTTAATTACCATCATAATACCCAGTTTACGTCAACAGGATGGCAATACATCAGCCTAGCAAAGTAAGAATGCACTAGCCTTATTCCTATCAAAACAGAATGTAAGAGCCAAAACTACCCAATTCTCTTATACCTAAAATACTCCAAATGCTTCAACTTACTGTTGAAACAGAAAAATAAGATGACTAAGAAATGCTTGTATTGCAAAGGTCACATAACTTCCAATACTAAGCTACTCCATTCAATTTCTTTAAAAGAAACCTAAACATTTAAAATGTATATAGTTATAATGTGTAAGTTTTTCCTTTGTTACCTTTGTAGGAGTAACATTAGCTGCTGGTCTGAGAAGATACTGGGAATTATATGCAGGTGACTGACTATAATATACTGAAGGGCCAGTAGTTGCAACTAAAAAAAGGAAAAAAAAAAAAACAAACGAAAGAAAAGAAAACAATGTTAAAAGTTCTATTCTACAGTTTAAAATACTATCAAGAATTATAAATATAAAATAGGAATCAAAGGAAGTTTTAATTATTCTGATCTTTACATTTCTAACATACTAAAGTATACCATAAAGCAATTAATAAATAAAAAGCTTTAAAAAAAAAAAACCCTTAAGTGACACAAAGAATAAAAACAACACTGCTGTTGTCAACAAGAACAAGTGCTTAACAAACATGAGCATAGTGACACATGCCACTTGATTGCCACACTCAAAATGGCAGGTGGAAAGGTTTCAGTCATAGGTACATAATGAGAGATCATCTCTCAGAAGAAATCAAAGAAAGTAAATGGTCCACCAAAGATCAGCAGGATGTAAAAGCATCAAACTGCTTGATTTTAGAAATAAAATAGTCACATAGGATTTAATAACCAAAAATGCAATGATGGCCTCATGTTTAAGAGAGGCCTTGAAAATCCACAGAATGATGGGATTACAGAGCACAAACTCAAATTATTACTGAGGTTTTCAAGCTTAAAATGACCTAATACAATCATGAAAAGGATCTGACAGTAAGCATATGGCCAGCTCCATGGCTCTTCAGGTGAAGTTTGAGTGTTACCACACAAACCTAGCAATGACTTTTACTTCTACAAGACATGTAAAGGTAAAAGGTTGTCCTCTAACCTCCACAAAGCTGTGGCATACATACAGATATACACACAGAAATAATGTATCTGAAATTTGAAAACAACAGCACAAGCATTGTATACCTATAGTACATATGTACATTCAAGTAAAATAAATAATTTTGTTTTTAATCTACAGTTAAATTAGCAATTCCATCAGTGACTAGTTAGTCACTGGGACAAAAATTGCAAGTTCTTATAAACTTAATAAAAATAATTTTAAAATGCCAGTATATTAATAAATTGTAGAGAAAAAAAATTGAAGAGACTACAAAGTGCAGAGCATATACTATGTAAAAATAGTAAAACTGGTAACATTTTGTTCATATACCTCAGCAAAGATTTTTGTATAGTCTTAAGAATACAAAGATGGGCAGGCCATGGTGGTGTATGCCTTTAATCCCAGGACTCGGGAGGCAGAGGCAGGCTGATCACTGTGAGTTCGAGGCCAGCCTGGTCTACAAAGCGAGTTCAGGACAGCCAAGGCTACAAAGAGAAACCCTGCCTCGAAAAGCAAACAAACAACAAAGATGGGGGCTGGAGAGATGGCTTAGCAGTTAGGAACACTTGACTGCTTTTCCAGAGGTCCTGAGTTCAATTCCCAGCAACTACAATGTGATATGATGCCCTCTTCTGGCTTGCAGGTATACAGGCAGGCAGAGCCCTGTATACATAATAATAAATCTTTAAAAAAAAAAAAAAAAGAAAGAAAGAAAGAAAGAAAGAAAAGGCAAAGGCTGAAAATTTTAAATGCCTGAAAGAACTTAAGATTATAGTTCATGCAAGCTTTTAGTCCCAGGACTCAGGAGACAGAAGCAAGCAGATCTCTGTGAGTTTAAGGACAGCCTGATCTACACAGAGAAACCCTGTCTTGAAAACCAAACCAAACACACAAACAGACGAAAGGATATAGTTCAACTGAATGGTAGTGTACTGTCAAGCATGTAGGAGGCTCAGGGTTTGAGCTTTAACACAATAAAATGAAAAAATAAGGTAAAACAGACACTAACAACCCTAGAATATGTCCAACATTATTTAGAGTATACTGGCAGTTATTTGCATATAAGAAAATACCATGGAGTCAATAACAGTGTTTTCAAGGAATTTAAATATTTAAAAGCAGGCTAACTTATTTATATAGTAGTAACAATCTCATAAAATAATCTGATGCATAAAAAAAGAATAGTCAAAAGGAGAATGTTGTAAAATGTTATGGCTACATATTTAGGGGCTGGAGAGATGGCTCAGCAGGTAAGAGCACTGGCTGTTCTTCCAGAAGCACCAGGTTAGATTCCCTGCACCCACATGATAGCTCTTAACTATAACCCCAGTTCCAGAGGATCCAGCATCTTCTGGCCTCTGGCACTAGGCTTACCTGTGGTGAACAGAGATACATGCAGACAAAACACAGACACAGACACACACACACACACACACACACACACACACATAATATATAACAAATTAAAAAAATTTAAAGACTGTTTTTAGAGGATACTTAATTGCTAGTCTTCTTTATACTGTTTAGTATTTCCAATTATGTTTATATATCTTTCCCTTCTAGGCATCTCATTTTAAAACACAAGAACTCAGCTGGGTGTGGTGGTTCATGCCTGTAATACCAGCACATGAGAGGCAGAAGCAGGTGGATCTCTGTGAGTGTATGGCCAGCTTGTTCTACAAAGTAAGTCCAGGACAGCTAGGGCTATACAGAGAAACTCTCTCCAAAAAAAGAAAAAAGAAAAAAGAAAAAAAAGACAAGAACTCTTCTTTATATTATTTACTACTATGAAAATAGGGCTGCTATTCCAGAGGTCCTGAGTTCAATTCTCTCATCAATGACATGGTGGCTTATAAGCATCCATAATGTGATCTGACACCCTATTCTGGCTTGCAGGTATACATGCAGGCAGAGCACTGTATACATAATAATACATCTTAAAAAACGAGAGACAGACAGACAGACAGACAGACAGACACACACACACACACACACACACACACACACACACACACACGGCTCAGAGGTTAAGAGCACCACCTGCTCTTCCAGAGGTCCTGAGTTCAATTCCCAGCAACCACATGGCAGCTCACAACCATCTATAATGTGATATGATGCCTTCTTCTGGCCTCCAGGTATAAAGCACTCATAAACACTAAATAAATAAATAAACACATCTTTAAAAAGAAAAGAAAATATGGGGAAAGCAAGCTGCCAATAAGCTTATGAGCCTGTCAACAGCCTCTGAAGTTTTCCTTAGCTATAAAACAAGGATGTACAGCTGTCACAATTCCTTGTCCTTCCAAGAATGAGACTATATGAATATTATGGTTTTTGCTTATATGACCCCAAAGAGATGCCAAAGTACCCACTGTACACAAGAACTAATAAATTATAGAGGTCATCAGCCTACTATCCACTATGATCCTTCAGACGATGCACAGGAGTTTTAAGCAGGCAAGGACGGAGCTCTAAACACGTACTTATCTGTGTAAGACATGGCACTTAAGTTTAACTCCACAAAACTCTGCTAGCACTTAGAATCACTGTGAGAAGAGAACAGAGTGAGGTCCTTGAGTGTGGCTCTAGGAACCAGGACAGAAACCTTCCTGGTTTGCAAGCAATTAGAAAACAAGATGTATCCACACCTTTAAAACCACCCTTCTGGCAGAGATAAGAACATCATTATAAATTTGAAAACAGTTCGGGGCTATGCCATGGGTTCTTCTAGTCTAGCCTCGGCTACACAGATGCTGTCAGAAAACAAACCAACGAAATAACCAATATACTAGAGTTCTAGTTAGGTGTCTTTTGTCCCAACTTTTTGGTGGCAAGGTGTTTCAGGTTTCAAAATATCTGCATATATATAAAAAGACAGAACAGAATGCCAAGTAGCACTAAGTTCACTCATGCTTCATAAATTCTTGCAATACACATCATGAAGGTCTGTGGATTTGTTTCTGAGACACAACGTTACTATGTAGGCCAGGCTGGCTTAGACTTGTGATCTTCCTGCCTCAGCATCTTGAATACTGGATTACAGGCATGTTTGCCACCATACTCTGCACCTGGTAATTTTACATAGCATTTCAGTGAATCTATATTTTGACAGCAATCACTTTATGACACTGTGTCAAGACTCAAAATTCTCAAGTTTTAAGGAATTTCAGATTTCAAAATTTCATAATAGGGGTACCATTTGTGGTATCTCTCTGGTAAAAGAAACCTATTTGTATTATTATTTCTGACTACCTGGGGGCACTATACCATACTGGAAAGTTGCTTCTGAGCTTCAGGTGTAAATATCACATCTATAAGTAACTAACTATATAGTAATAATGGATAAGCTAATGAACCCTTCTAAAGCTATTTCCTCATCTATAAAACCAAGTTTACCAACAGAATTTAAACCCTGTTACTGTGATAAAATTACATACAAAATGTACTTTTGCACATAGCCAACCCACAATTAACACTATTAGTAACCTTGGCTAGTTAGCTTTACTCACATAGTAAAAAGTGGTATTCCCATACCTACCTGCAGATACACGAATGCTGACAGTTATATGAATTTAGGGGTTAAGTTATACAGCTAAATGTGAAAAAGAACGTATTATGCAACCAGCTGTGGGAATGCGTGCCTATAATCGTAGTACTTGGGAGGAAGAGGCAGGTAAATAAATTTCTGATTTGAGGTCTGCTTGGGCTACATGGTTCCAGGCCAGCCAAAGCTACATAGTAAAACTCTCGATAGATAGATAGACAGACAGACAGAGAGACGGACCGACAGACAGGATGGAGCAAGTTCCCAGCCACTGAGAACTACATAGTAAAACTCAGTAGGTAGGTAGATATATAGATCCATCTATGCATGCATGCATCCATCCATCATCACAGATGATGAAACACTTATGATCTATGTCATCACAGATACATAGATGTAGGCATAACGTTATTGTGTAATTCAAATGCTGATTTCTGTACCCCTCATATCTGGTTGTAATCCTTGTTCTAACAATCTCCTGTCTCAATGTTGTGTAAACACTGATGCCCATTGTCCCCTGTTCTGCCAATAAAGCAGCTTGCAGCTGATCACTGAGCAGGGGAGAATAGGGCCAAACTTCCTGCCAGCCAGTATAGGAGGAGAAGCAGGGGGCTGAGCCACTGTAGAGGTTCAGGTAAGGTAAGAAGAAGGAGCTGGGGCAGGAAAGCTACACAGTGCAAGTATCTCTGGAACGTACGCTGAGAGGAAACCAGATTAGCTTAGAGGATTAAGAATAGAGTAATAACTGCTCAGTTACTGTGTTGTGAAGCTTATTATTAAACAATACACATAAAAGAGTCTCATTTCTGTAATAGCCAGGTTAAGTGAGAAACAAACATAGTTTTATAAAGATAATTTTAAAACACAGATAAATAGATAAAGTAAATAGTAAATAAATAAACAGCAAGAGAACAACCTAGCATGGGTTTTCCTGTGAATAGCCATGTTTCAAAATAAGGGCTGAAGAGATGTCTCAACAATTAAAGGCTAGGCTCACAATAATGTCTCTCTAAATACCAACAGGTTTAAGTTCTTATTTATGAGGCACCTCTCAGTACATAACTATATTGGTTAACATGTTTCAGTTTATGAAACATTTCATAGTTTAGCTATGATATATGTAAAAAGATTTAGCTTTAATATATTTAGATTTACGATAAGATTTATTTATGATTGGATTTATGAATTTTCAGTATACTATATAGAGTGTTTTGGCCACATGTAAGTAGGTGTGTTTAGGCATGTACAAAACCAAAGACAAGTAAAAATTTCAAGTTACCTCTTTAAATGAGGGTGAGGGGTGGCTGAGCTGGAATATAGCTCAGAGGTAGAACATGTATCTAGCAAGCACAAGGCTCCCTTCAAGTTTAAGTCTCAGTACTACAAAAAAGAAAATTTCAGAAAGGACTATTATTTTACTGGCGTGTGGAGGTTGCTCAGCTGCCAGCTCACCTGTGAGAGGGGCACCATGGAAACCCTGTGAGCCCTGGAAGCCGTCCGGCGCTGGGTCCTGCCCGTAGTGCTCTGCAGGCCAACGGCGAGAGGACGCAGAGCTGTTGCTATTTAGCTTCAGCTCCTGCATTTCTTTCTATTAAAAAAAAAGTAAGGAACGTGAAACATTTAAGTATATAATGCTAGAAACAGTCTCAGCAAACACTTAACAAATGTTTTAGATTTAAGTGTTTGGTAGTGTCTTTTAGATTATACTTTCCGCTGGAATCTAAGTACCGGAAACAGTCTACTCAGTCACTTTAACTCTACCCCCCAGAACTAACTCCCTATATCTCATTCCATTCTTACTTACAAAACCCTCATAAAATTTAGTCCAGCCACAACACCTACACAAAAAACTAAAATGAAACTTCTTTTTCAGACAATCCCTGTCCTCAAGCACTTCAAGCTACCTTTTTAGCTGCTAAGAGTCTTCTCCCCACATTGCTATGTCCTCCGGATTGTCTGGACTACTCAACATTGAAACCCACTCTTATCCACATGGGAGGGAAGCAACGAATTTCCAAGGTAACGACAAATTAGTCAGCAATAACTGAAAACAGTGTCTGCTCAAAACTTTATCATGTGTACATTCTTAGGCATACCATGTTGTTAGTAAAAACAAACAAACAAACAAAACCCCTCATACCTCAAATAGTCAGACATAGATATAGATAGACACACAGATGCAGGAAAAGACAGAACTGGGATCTGATCAAGAACAGACTCCAAAATGTTTTTTGTTTGTTTGTTTGCTGGTTTGTTTTTACCAATTCTCTCCTGCCAGACAAGATGGCAGACATACTGCCTTCTACATGGCTTTCTTATCTCTGCTACTCTACTAAATGGCAATACCCCATCCAACCCCAGAACTTACAAGACTTCCTCTTACAATATGGGACTTAATAATGAATTTTTTTTCTTTTGAAACAAGTTTCTCTGTAGAGCTCTGGCTGTCCTGGAACACACTATGTATACAAGGCTGACCTCAAAAGCGCAGATTCCGCCTCTGCCTCCTAAGTGCTGGGATGGTGTGCCACCATCACCTGTTTTTTTGTTTTGTTTTTCTTGGGAAAAAAAAAAAAAATCGATGTATCTGGGTATCAGATGACAAGTCAATTTTGAAAACAGGTTCAAAATTCTCTAGCTAGGCATCCAAACAATTTATAACAAATGAAATCAGAAAGAAAAAAACAAAAAACAAAAAAACCTAGTTTATGTGTTTTCTTGTTCTAGAAATGCTTCATTTTGAGTGGCAGCTCACATATATAATCCTAGCACAAAGCAAAGTGAGGCAGGAGAACTGCCAAAAGTTAAATTATGTTTCAGGCACAGCAACAAACAAATGCACGTGCTTCAAATATTTCCTTACCTCGATTTCAAGTTAAAAATAGAGCCCACTCATCTACCTAGTCAACTGTCTAGATGCTGCACATCGCAAATAAAAATGAGAAGAAATGATGGGTTTCTGGTCCAAAGTTCTAAACTTTATATACAATATAATAATAATTGTTAATAATAAAAGAACTCGGGGCGGGGGGAGATTGTGACTCCGTCTGTAAAGTGCCTACTGTATAAGCATGAAGCTCAGACTTCAGACTCCAGTGCACACATAAAAGCTAGGTTTGGTGGTGTGAACCAAAAATCCTAGCACTAGAAGGTAGAGCTTACTGGCCAGTCAATTTAGCCTACTGATGAATTCCACATTCAATGAGAATAAAACAAGATGGAAATCAACAGAAGACAACTTGAAGTCAGTATCTGTGGCCTCCAGATGTACCCACCTGCATGTACACATTTTTTAAAGTATTTTTTTAAAGAACCAGAAGATGTAGTAACAATTGATTTCAACAATTCTCAAACCTTACAAAAAAATTAATCAGACAAAAGAAATCAATTTATTTAAGAACAGTAACTAGACTCAAAGTTCAGTGTAGCACCACCTGGTTTTCCAGGCTCACAGACTAATGCTCCATTACATGTCCACAGAATATACTGCTGAATGACTAAAACCTGTATGTTGAAAGAAATTCTAATGTGTTATCATGGTTTATAGAACACAAAAATAACTGTACAAACTCAAACCTTTATTATTTAACCAAGTAATAACCAAAGCCAAATACTGCTGATTATACATACCATACTAATCACCACATTGTACTTAGTATAACATAGGTGTAGGAATGATTTAGTTCTTAGCCAATAGCAAAAAAAAATCAAAATAAAAGTTGTATTTAGCTGGGCATCATGGTGCATGCCTTTAATCCCAGTCCTCCAAAGGCAGAGGCAGGTGGCTCTCTGTGAGATCAAGGCCAGCCTAGTCTGCAAAGCAAGTCCAGGACAGCCAAAGCTATATAGAGATTAAGCTCAGACAACTTTTCAATTCCTAGTGATAAGCCTGACATACTTTATCAGCAGCCATGGTGAGCAATGAATCAACAGAAAACGGTGGTATGATAGTGCATAGCAGTACAAGTTACTTGCGTGGGATACCAGGAATCACGTATTTTAGGTAACAGATTTTCTTAAAAGCTTCACATCTCATGTGTAAGTAATTTAGAAAATATGGTTAAGAGCCAGGAAAGATATAATGCAAAACATGATATATAATCCATAGAGTATAGCAAGAGTATATTTTGATCAGCTCTAAGAAAGTAAAGAAATTTTTTAAAAAGAAAAGAAAAAACCGGCATAGTGGGCGCACACCTTTAGTCCTAGTACTCAGGAGGAAGAGGCAGGCAGATCTGTGAGTTCAAAGCCAGCCTGGTCTACACCAAGTTCCAGGACAGGAAGGGCTGTTACAGAGAAACCCTGTCTCGAAAAACAAAGCAAAACAAAAAAGAAAGAGAATGATTATAGAGAAAGAATTTTAGCACAAAAGGTTACATTTAGCCAAAGGAAGTGGTTACCTTAATGGCCTCTACTTGCTGGCAGATCATTTTCAGTAAAGAATTTTGATCTTCTGCCCATCGGGGAGGTGTTTTTGGAGAATACTAAACACACAAATGCACACACAAGTGTCAGGGGTGTCACAACATTTAGAAGAGAATGTCACACTACTATAACTTGTCTCCATCCCACTTGCCTTGTAACTTTTGCTTGGTGATAAAGAATATTTTGTAGGAGATGGTGTAGAATGTTTTATTTCCGGATCTGTACTGCGCAAGCAACCATTTCTATAAAGAGTACCTCCTTCACTGTAGTCTTCAAGTTCCTGCATAACTGAGTTCAGCATCTCTTTTACAGACTCAAGGGGAACAGGCAACTTAAAAGAAAAAAAAAAAGCTTTAGCTTGAAAAAAAAATTTCCAGAATAACTTAGAAATAAAAGATTCTATTTCATTAAACTGTTTACATTTTTCACACAGACAGGATTGTACTTGGTAGCCCAGGGTATCCCTGAATTCTCAGTCCTTACGTAGCCTTTCAAGTGTGAAGACTACATGTGTGCACCACAGCACATTTTAGCATTAAGTTATACATATAGCATTACAGATCTAAAGTCTAAGGTGTAGGGCTGGACAGATGGCTCAGAGGTTATGAGCACTGACTGCTCTTCCAGAGGTCCTGAGTCCAATTCCCAGAAACCACATGGTGGCTCACAACCATCTATAATGTGATCTGATGCCCTCTTTTGGCACAATGTACATGCAGGCAGAGCACTGTATACATAATAATAAATAAATCTTTAAAATAAAAGTCTAAGTTGTTTTTATTACCTCTGTAAGTCACAGTAATAAAAAAAGTAAACTTAGGACAAAGTTACCCATTCTTCTAAGATATTTTGAAAAGAGTGAAATATAGATATTGAAACGCACCAGACAATATAATCCTAATCTAACAACAGCAACGCAAAATATTCAGTAAAAAGGTTAAACATAAAACCAACGTGAGTGTGAAACTGCTGAGAGATAGTCCACAGGAAATAAAAAAATTCTCTGATTTCACTTCAGCAAAATTCACATTATCATGTTCATTTTGATAACATGTCAAAATGACAAACTACTGTCTACCTTAGAAACAAGTATTCACCTAGGATACCAAAGGGGTGTGTGTGTGCGTGCGCTCGCATGCATACACATGTAGACAAGCATGTGTGGTGTAGATATTCACATACATAGCAGGAATGTGCACACATGTATGGATATTAAATATTTCCCCTGACTCTCTATCTTATATATGGAAGCGTAACCTAGCTTCTCACTAACCTGAAGCTTCAGCTAGTCTAACTAGCAAGCTTACTCAAGGATCTCTGTCATGGCTTCTTGGAAGATAGGTGAGTAGTTATGACCACCTGAGGTTTACTTGAGTGCTGGGTAACCAATCATGGAACCTCACATTTGTACAGCCATCTTCCCAGCCCCAAATGCCAATTTCTGTTGTTGTTTCAATATACGCCAACCCTAAGATAAAGTAAGCTAAATATTCAGATATTTCCACTACACACAAGCCTCTGAAACATAAGAGACATAAGAGATGCCAAAATATGAAACCTGAGCAATTATCAACAATACTAAACTTCAGACAACAACCAGCAACTTACTTTCTGAACCACAGAAATATTTGAATCACTGTCATCTAAAATCTTTATCAGGTAGTCCCTAGTCTTTCTCAGATAATTTTTGCATTCTTCTTGTTCTTCAGGAGACAGGGAATCATTTTCAATATCTTCTGCTTTCCTGTGAAAAATCTATACAAAATACAATTAGGCTCTCAAAGCAAGCAAGCAAACAAACAAAACTCAATTTAATCCTCACATCACTTACCAGTGCAAGATTCCAATAAGAAACTACATTTTTAATAGATTCAAAAGCAGTCATGGCATCTTCTATATTTCCATTAACAGCATCCAATATAGCAAAAGTTATGTGTGCATCTTCTTCACATTCACCAATTTCAGATGCCTAAATATGTGTAGTAACTGTTAGTAAAACTGCTTCAAACCCAAATTCCCAAAGATTATACTTTATCTAAAGAAAGTTAACATTTCATTACAGTCATACTTTTTGTAAGCTACACGATTTAGAAAGCAACACTATCATAAAATAGCTAGGTAATTTACTTATGGAGTTATTTTCTATATGTGCAATCAGTTCATTAGTGTTTATTATTACCTGAATATCCACACTATGGAAATGTTTAAACAGGGGATCGATAGGTTCAGGAATACTATTCTTCTTTCTGATCATCTTCAACAACGGTAAAACTTTCCTCCAATAATGAACACTTCTGCCTATGTATTCCCGTTGATCATAAAAAGAATTAAGACTGCTGCCCTAAAATAGAAAGTCAGTAGTCCACAACTTTATAAATGGTTTAGAGAAACTGATAAAAATTTCAAATCAAAGTTAAATGGAATTTAAAAAAAATTATTAACTGCCTCTACTAATGACACAGCCCAATCTATTTTTAAGGGTTGCCACTGTTAAGGTGGGTATGGTGGCACACAACTGTAATCTTGGTACTTGGGATGCAGAGGCAAGGCAATTGGTAGTTCATGGTCATCCTTGGCCATATATCAAGTTCTAGGACAACTTAGGCTATGTGAAACTCTGTACCACATTTCCTCTATAACTCAACCCCACTGCAACAAAACCTGCCATTTTTAGATAACCAAAGTCTGCCCCGGAAAATAACACTTTGGTCAAAAAGCTAAACACCTATCTAATCTGATACATAGCACACACCAGTACTAGCCAATATTTTACTAATTGGCTATGTGTAAACGCATTAACTTTACTATGGAAAAACACTTTTGTTTAAGGCAATGCTCTTTTAAAAAAATATACACATGCCACGAACTCACTGTTTTCTGAAGGTGCTGTGCCCAGTGCACAAGTAGAGCAGGTTGAAGGCCGTGCTTTTCTTGGCTTCTCAGAGTGTTTATTTCACGCTGAACTAGAAGTCGTAATTTTGCTGAGGTTCCAGGTCTAAAAAAGTTTAACAGAACTGCTTTAAAGAAATGCAGATCAATACCTACATACATCTGAATGTAATTATATCCCTAGTAAAGTCCAGGTCATACGCTAAATAATTATTACTGTTTTACTACTTACACCGCCTTTCTGTGAATCAGAGTGCAGACTGCATCCCACCAGGACTTCTGCCTTTCTGTACACAGCTGTCTGCACACAGGAAACGGCAAACACAGTGGTTGATAGAAAGTGTGGTGAGAATTACATTTCTCCTTTAATTGTAAGTGACTGGTATATATAACTCCAAGTAAGAATACCTGTTTTAGTTAAAAAAAAAAAAAAGTTAGAAAAACAAATTATAAAGCCTTGAAATATTTAATTAATTATAATCATTGCTTACTTCAAGATCTAAAATACATATTGATTCAGGTGCATTTGTTTCAAGCCTTGAGGTTTCCTGAGGCAAATGGTGAAAGAGCTGTTTTAGCCATTTTCGAATTGCTGGTAAAGTCGGCAGTGACTTCCACTGTAAGCCAAGCCAGGTAAGGTGCTGAAGACTACCATTATGTGCTCGAACGGCACCTGAAACAGAAGGGCAAAAACTGACCATGTAAAAAACATTATCTTTGGGTCTTTAGCTTATGAAAACAATTAAGCTAACATAAAATTTGGTTACAAACTGCTTCTCTGTTTTTAAACTGAGAAACAGAATAGCAAAATTTTCACATTTTTATTGAATGCATTAATACTTTATAAATTTTGTTTTTGTTTTGACTTGTTTTTTCAAGACAGGGTTTCTCTGTATAGTCCTGTCTGTCCTAGAAATTCACTCAGCAGTCTTGAACTTAAGAGATCAATCTACCTTGCCTCCCAAGTTTTGGGATTAAAGATGTGTGGCACGATGTTCATGTACACTTTATAAATTTTAGTAAGAAACGATATGAGAAAGTTTCTTCCAGGCCATCTGAGAAAATTATGACTCTTCAACAAATAAATAAGGAAAAAACATTAAACTTAAAAAAAATATACAATAGGGGGGTTGGAGAGATGGCGCAGCAGTTTAAGAACACTGGATGCTCTTCCAAAGGTCCTAAGATCAATTCCCAGAAACCACATTGTGGCTCACAACCACCTAGAATGTGATCTGCTGCCCTCTTCTGGTCTGTAGGTGTATATGCAGAAAGAGCACTAATACACATAAAAATAAATATTTAAAATAAATAAATAAATAATAAAAAATAAACAATACGGACTGGAGAGGTGGCTCGCAAGTAAGAATACTGCTGTTCTTCCAGAGGACTTGAGTTCAATTCTAAGCACCCACACAGCTCACAACTGTCTATAACTCTAGTTCCAGAGGATCTGACACCCTCTCATAGACACCAATGCATATAAAAATAAATTATTAACAAACCAAAACAATAAGTTGGGCCTGGTGGCGTACACCTTTAATCCCAGCATTCCAGAGGCAGAGACAGGTGGATCTGAGGTTGAAGCCAGCCTGGTCTACATAGCAAGTTCAGGGACAGCCAAGGCTACACAGAGAAACCCCGTCTCAAAACAAAACAAAAACAAAATAATAATAATAAAACAAATCTAACAAGTAAATAATATCCACTTTATAAAAAATGTTCAAAAGATTTCCCTTTCAATAAGGAGCCATTAAATAACAATGGGATACCATTATATTAACTTATGAGCATTAATAAAAAAAAGCATGTTTTCCTCTACAAAAAAAATTAATACCGAAAGCTTATGAGCTTCTGGAAGTAAAAAAAGTCCAACTTTTATGGAAATGCTAGCATTTTGGCAATTTGCAAGAAAAGATAGTAAGCACTTCTCCATCTTAGTAGTTTCACTTTTAGGAACTAATTTTAAAACACACACTGTCTACTACTGAAGTTGTCTAGCACTCTTCTGTTTTGTCCTCATCACTACCCATCTGAAAGGATGAAGTAGTTCAAGTTGTAGGAGAACACTAAAAATAGATCGGCTGACTGGCAAAGGGACCCAGGTTGACAAGAAGAAAGAAGCCATCTACACTGAATGGGTACAGCAAGAAAAGGCTAATGGCACACCTGTCCAAATGAGCACTCAGTCCAGCAAGGTGGTTGTCACCAAGCTAAAGCTAAACAAAGATCCCACCCCCCACCCCCACACACAGACACACACAAGAATAAGGCTAGATAGATGGCTCAGTGGTTAAGTCCTCTTACAGAGGTCCTGAGTTCAATTCCCAGCAACCACATGGTGGCTCACAACCCTCTGTACTGATCTGATGCCCTCTTCTGGCCTGTCGGGGTACAAACAGACAGAGCACTGTATATGTAATGATTAATCTTAAAAAAAAAAAAAAAAAAAATCCTAGAATATAAAACCAAATCACACCAAATACAAAAGAACAAGGGCAAATAGAAGGAAGAAAACTTGGTTAAATGAGGCCAGCCATGGTAGAATATGCCTTTAATTCCAATACTTGAAAGGCAGAGGCAAGTAGATCGCTGAGTTCGAGGCCATCATTGTCTACATGGCTAATTCTAGGCAGGCAAGGCTACAAGTGAGACAGACTCTGCCTCAAAACAAAACAAAAAGATCCTGTCTAAAATTCTCAGTATTATATTAACAGAACAACAGCAACAAAAAGTAAATAAATTGAATGCTAAATATAAAGTACCAAGCAAATGATATATATACACAGATATACACATACTACAGGATAGAAAATTCACAAAGGAAGACATACATACTACATATTACTATTTCATCAGGCAGTGATAGCATACACTCATAATCCCAGCATTCAGGAAGCAGAGGCAGGCAGATCTCTGAGTTAAAGGGGGGCTACAAATAGGGTGGGGAATGGTGGCATACACCTTTACTTTGACCACTAAGGAGGCAGATGCAGGTGAGTCTCTCTGAGCTCAAAGCCAGCCTGGTCTACAAAGCAAAGCCAGGACAGCCAAGGCTACACAGAGAAACCCTGTCTCAGAAAACAAAACAAAGATTACATAGATATCTCAAAGAAAAAAATGTGTCATCTACATTCATACTCTTTAACTTCCAACTCTTGTCAAAATAGACATGGAAAGAAATCCAATAAAATATTAAGACTGTGGCAAGAGAGATAGCTCAAAGGTTAAGAACAGTGACTGCTTGCAGGTGTACATGCAGGCAAAGCACTGTATTCTTTGTTGTTGTTGTTGCTGTTTCTGTTATTTGAGACAGGGTCTGTCTGTGTAGCCTTGGCTGCCCTGTGCGCCCTTTGTAGACCAGGTTGGCTTCGAACTCACAGCAATCCATCTGCCTCTGCCTCCTGAGTGCTGGGTTTAAAGGCGTGTGCCACCACACCCAGCCTGTGTTCTTAATAATAAATAAAATCTTTAAAAAAACAAAATTAAGACTGTTAAGGCCTTTCTGATATAAGTGGATCATAATAAAGAACATTTCCTTTGAAAGGTGCAACTTACCAGCATCATATCTAGCCAAGTCATCAGGATCTGGTACTTGTCCATCAAGGTTTCCAATATCATCATTACCAAGGAAAGATCTATCCTTCGATGACTGACTGGAAAACAGAGCATCACAGAGAGCAGACTGGCCACTTTTATTAGCGAAAGATTCCACAACTTCCTTTAAAAAGTCTTGCTTGCCACGACTTAAGTTTAACAACATGTGTCCTGAAAAACAAATTCTTTCCATCATTTTATGTTGAAACACCCGTTTTATTTACTCACATCTCTTTATCATTTAATTACGATGACCAAGAAGGAAATAACATGTTTCATCTCAGACCTCATCTTCCAACATCCAAATAACAGCTGGTCAACAAAAATAGTACTTTATCAAGGGCAAACAAAATATACAGGCTTCACAGTTTATGTCTACATAAAGTAAAACAAGCCAGGCATGATGGCATACACCTTTAATTCCAGCACTCAGGAGGCAGAGGCAGGCGGATCTCTGAGTTTGAGGCCAGCCTGGTCTACAAAGTGAGTCTAGGACAGCCAAGGCTACACAGAGAAACCCTGTCTCGAAAAACAAGAAACCAAACAAAACAAAAAAAGTAAAACAAAGGAGGGAGGGGACAAAAAACACATTTAAAAATGCTAAACATTTTCATTTTAGACAGAAAAGTATAGGATTTAAGTGGCCCTCTGACAACACTAAGACCAGGCCCTAATGCTCTGATCTGATTATCTTGCTTGGTAAAACTGGCTTCTCAAATTCTCGCTGTTTTTAAACAGCTTTAAGAAGGACTTAATTCTAGGTCTACAGATAGAAATATTTTATTGCAGAAATTTGGGGTAAGGATTTGTTTTAAGCTACTACTTGGATTAAGTACTGACACCATGAATGGACCCTGATAAAAACATACTATGGGAAATATATACTCACTAGCCCACCCCCTACCCCGCCCTGCAACATTTTATAATTCCATTTAGGCAACTAGAGACTCTGTTCCTACAGAACAATGTTTACAAGAGTAGTATTAAATAGTCAGCCAATGGTATGTGGCTACAGAATTATTTTTACACACACAAGATAGATAGATACTCTAACACCTACATAGAAAAGTTATTTCCACTGGGAAGCCAGCAAAATTAAGTAAATAAATCTTGAAAAAGAAAAAGAATGCAAAGGGGACTGGGGATTTAGCTCAATGGTAGCACACTTGCATAGCAAGTATAAGGTCCTAGGTTCAGAACTCAGCACCTGCCTCCTGGAGGCCGGGGGGAAGGCAGTTTAAACAAACAAACAAAAAGGTAAGATTGTTTTTTAATGCTTGCCATGCCTACCACCTTTGGCAAAATTTTAACAAGTAATCATGGAAGATTATCTCTGGACACTAAAAAGACTTCAATCTAAGAAACCTAATAGAAGTTTTGATCTTGGGATGGCAAGATGGCTCAGCTGTTAAGGGTACTTGTCACCAAACCTTAAGAACTGAGTTCAATACCAGAGCCTACACGGTAAAGACAGACTCAACTACGCGATGCACAGTATGAATGAGCACACATACAACTCATATACATAAAATAAAAAGATGTTACTAAAAATAATTTTTCAAGCTTTTATCATTTACGTTCTTCTTGCTGTATGTAGTTTATTATATATATGTATAATGATGTAAACGTATATGCAAAAAAAAGCATTAAGTAAGTTTTTACCATTTCAAGATTTAATCAATTAAAATATTGTTACCTGACTGGCTAAGACGATCATGGGCCATAATTTCCAGTAGATTTTGTCCATTTTCTCCTTTTATTAATTTAACCTTTGGTCTTGGAACCTGACAATTTTAGAACAGAAAGAACATAATTCAATGATATCCATATTTCCAACAGCCAGATGTTCCTTTCTATACTACTTTAAAATAATGGCCAGTTAATGATTAAATTTGATTGGAAAACAGCTGCCAAGCAAAAAATTTAAGCAATCTATTAAAAAAAAAAAAAAAAATACAGCCAGGCATGGTGGTACACGCCTTTAATCCCAGCACTTGGGAGGCAGAGGCAGGCGGATCACAGTGAGTTCAAGGCCAGCCTGGTCTACAAAGTGAGTCCAGGACAGCCAAGGCTATACAGAGAAACCCTGTCCCAACCACCCCCCAACAAAAAAAGACAAAGATGTTTTGTTTTTCTTGAGACAGGGTTTTTTCTCTGTGTAGTTCTGACTTTCCTGGAACTCACTTTGTAGACCAGGCTGGCCTCAAACTCAAGAGATCCACCTGCCTCTGCCTCCCAAGTTCCGGGACTAAAGGTGTGCACCATCACTGCCCAGCACAAAGACCATTTTTATTAGAGTGTAGTAGGTAACATAAGAGTTCAAGGGCTACCTGGGCTATCCATGGACTTCTAAGCAAATCATGGGCATAAAAGACCTTGTCAAATACCTAACAACCCAATGAACATGGATCAGTGGATTTGGTGCCTAACTGGAGCCTTCAACCCCATGGGCATTCATGGTATTGGAAGGTACTCTTCATACTACCAAAGGAAAAAGATAAAGACCAATGCAGTCACAAACTCTTCATTCTACAATGGTGACCTACCTGCAAGATCCACTTGTATAGTCAGGCATGATTTTACATGCCTTTAATCCCAGCACTCAGGAGGCAGAGACAGACACATTATCTGTGAGTTTAAGGCCAGCTGTCTACAAATCAAGTCCAGGACAGCCAGGACTAAAAATAAAACCCATCCTGGGGTGGGGGCGGGGGGAGAGAAATGCACTGTACAATGGTGGAAGAAAGCTTGTGGGAGTAACCCACCAATAGCTGATCTGACTCCACTTCATGAGATGCTGCCCGGGTGGCCAAGAACCTGAGACTAAATAGGCCAATGACCTATGAAAAAAACCAAATACTACTGTTCTGCTAAAGGTATGTTGTGATAAAATGACTCCTAACAACATTCTGATATACTCATAGAGCCTTACGTGGCTAAACTTACATCAGAGAAGCTGTCTCCTGCACCAGATGGAATAAATATAGAGACCTATAGCCAGACAATATGCAGGGGATGAAAGAACTAGGAAAACCCAGCCCTGAAAAAAAAAGTCTCCATCAAATCCCTCCCCTCAGAGCTCAGGGAACTCTGCAGAAAAGGTGGCAAAAAGAGTGTTAAGAGCCAGATATGATGAAAGCAATCGAGGCTGTAACAGGGCTGGTGCACATATGAACTCAGAGACTGACACGTGCACAGTGCCTGTATGAGTCTGCACCGCATGGGGTGGTGGGCAAACATCCCATCCTCAAGCCAGAAACTACCTCCAACTGACTGCCACTTGCAAATGAAAAACTAAACTTCTTCCAGGAACTCTCACTGGAGGAATAAGCCACTCTTAATAGTAGGCCCAATACCCAGCTGTAGGCATAGGAACGAACATCTTTGAAAGCTCTTTGTCTCATAATGTTAAGTCAAGAAAGCTTTTTATTTGTTTCTTTTTTCTCCCTTACAGGTCCTTTCCACATATACTATGGCTTCCAGTTTGGGACTTTTATAAGACTACCTAAGTATGCAAACATGTATGCCTTTCTTGTGCTTTTTCTTTAGCTCTTTTTTGTTTGGTTTTTTCATATTCCAATTTGTTTGGGTTTGTTTTATCTATTATTCCTTAGATGCCTGTTTGCTTTCTATTAAAGACATTGTGTGGATAAAAATGGAAAGGGAAATAGGAACTTGGAGGAGTAGGGGGAAGGGAAACTGTAATCAGAATGTATTGTATGAAAAATCCTTTCCAGGTGAACTGGCCCTGCCCTGATGACATGTAGTGGGAGAGTGGGCCCTGCCCTGATAACATGTAGCAGGAGAGCGGGCCCTGCCCTGATGACATGTAGCGGGAGAGCGGGCCCTGATCCAGGACTCTGAGATGACCTCACCCCAACATCTACCCCATGTATGACCTGCTGGAACACAGGAAGAGGCCGGACCTGTAGATTCAAAGATTAAGAATCTCCTTGACACACAGCAACACCGAGATATCCGACAGCAGTGAGGATCCGGTAACAATAGTGTAGGCCTCCAACCAGACCCATGACTCGGAGCAATGAACATTTGAGAGTAAACATATGTGGACAAAAGACTATATACTGCATGGTACAACTTCTGTGACAGGATTTTTTTGTCTGTTTTATTTTACTGGAGGAGAGGTGGGGGATTTTGGTGTATGACATGTAAATCATAGACATTCAATAAAAACAAAACAAGAAAAATATTTTCAATAAAAGAAAAAAAAAAGAAGCTGTCAAAAGAAACAGATGGAGAAGAGGGAGGGGAGGAAGGAGTGGGACGAAGAAGACAGGAGCAGAAGGAGGAGAGGAGGAGGAGAGATACAAAGGAAAGGGGACGAAAGAGGGAGAAGGGAGTGAGAAGGGGACATTATCTGGCTCATATATAACTTTGAGTCAAACTTAACTCATATTTACAATTTCATCTTTAGGGGCTGGAGAGACGGTTCAACAGTTAAAGCACTGGCTGCTGTTTCAGAGAACATGTTCAATTTTCAGCACCCACATAGCCGCTCACAACTGTCTGCAGCTCTAGTTCCAAGGGATCCAACACCCTCATACAGACATACATGTAAGCAAAACACTAATGCACGTGAAATAAAAATAATTCATAATAAAATAAATATCAAAGGCTTCAAAATGATATCCAGATAACTAAGCCCAATACAGACTATCCACAAGAATACATCAATACACCTGTCTCACCAGCCTAAACTCTACGTACACCTTGTTACAGGTAATTATACACTGAAATACCTCTATGAGAAACAATAAAGTCTTCAAGTGACAACTGCACTGAAACTGAAATGCTTACCTGAAATGCTATAAGATAGCACAATGCAGCCAGCTCAGAAAGAGCTCGCCACTGGATGTCACTATGCTGGCCCATCTTCAAAAGCAGAGAGCCAACATGCATGTAGAAATGTCCTTTTGTTTCTAGAAAAGTAGCTGACAGCTCATCATTTCCACCCACAGAAGATTTGACAGACTGAAGAGCACTATCAAAACTGTAAAATTAAAAGAGTAAACAGGTACTCCAAACCTACCATACTGTAACTAATCAGTTTCATTATTTAATTCAAAACAAAATTACTAAGTCCTGTTTTAAATTTCATTTTCCATTTATTTTTATTCACAGATGAAGCACACTAGTGGTTAATCACAGATCACACACTAATGAGAATTTTCATCTAGCAGCTACAATACAAAGAAAACAAACCCTAAAAGGATATCATACTCCAAAATAGCTATTAATCACAAAAAATATACGAATAAAATAAAATTGATAAAATGAGAATATTCAATAGTAAATGAGGACAAGACACAGCTCAGAAATCTTTATTTTATATTCTAATCAACATTTTAAAATCAGTACCTAGAAGCCTTTTACTGTGTGAAGGATTATTTTAAAGCAGCTTATCTTAAGAAATCAGAACAACAGATTTTCTGGCAAGTAAGGCCTGAGGATTTCTATGGGTTCTCAAAGTCCTAAGTGAATTCTCTGAGGTTAAACCTATTTTTGTATTACTACTAAGAAGCAAGTAAAGCTTTGACCTTTATATTTTTACTCACAAATATAAATGAATTTTTCAAAGACTTCAAAATATGAAAGAACATAGTTGAGAACCTAGTTGTGCACAATTATGATATTAGATTACAATTTGTAAAACAATGCCTCATTTCTCAAAACTTTGTTGTTTAAGAAACTCCTTTATTTTTCATAAACAGTGTTATTATTGTTATGGGCTTATTTGTTTCAATGCATTAGGTATTTTTCAACAATCCCTTCCTGTAGGGGGTTTGTTTCTTGTTTTCTTGGCTTTTCAAGACTGGGTTTCTCTATGTAGTCTTGGATATCCTGGAACTCACTCTGTTAACCAGGCTGGCTTCAAACTCAAAGACATCTGCCTGCCTCTGCCTCTTGAGTGATGGGACTAAAGGCATGTAACATGTGACATCATGGCCCAGCCAATCCCTTCTTTCAAAGTCAAGCAGTAGCCCATAAACCCCTATCAGCTCCTGTCCTTATACAAATTCAAGTTATGTTTTTGTAATCTGAAATTTGGTGGAAGGTTGGATTAATCGTTATATTTTAATTACTTTGTTTCTAAGCCAAAACAATGTTTTCCGAAGGAATAGTGATGCTAAATGCTTATACTAGCAAACTGAACCTGGTCACTGAACAATAAAGAATTTTCTTACATGGTTTTTACCCAAAATTATATTAAAAATAAAATGAGATAGCCAGAAAACTCATTTTGATGTCATACTATTAAGTTGCAGGTCTAATTTTAAAAGGCGAGCTGTAAGACTCTTTTAGGGATGGCAATACAGCCAAGAGGGCAGTAAAGGCATGCACAGCCGACCCTAATGAGTTCATTCCCCAGGACCCACAAAATGAAAGGACAGAAATCCTGAAAGTTATCTTCTGACCTCTACACCTGCACCATAGCATGTGACACCACATACATAAAGAATATAATTTAAAAACTACAAAGAGAATTCTCTAAAAGTAAGTTGTATACAATTACATAAAAATTCCCATAATAGGGCTGGAAATGGCTCGGAGGTTAAGAGCACTGTCTGTTCTTCTAAAGCCCCTGAGTTCAATTCCCAGCAACCACATGGTGGCTCACAATCATCTACAATGAGATCTGGTGCCCTCATCTCATGGGCAGACACACATTTAGGCAGAATACAGTATGAATAATAAATAAATAAATCTTTTTTAAAATTCCCATAATAGTAGCAAAAATAATATTCCTCCAAGTTTTTTATTATATGAACTATAGATAAATTAGATGAATGCTAATAATGTAAAAAAACCTATACCAATTATTGAAGAAAAGAAAATCTGCCCTTTGGATAAGTGTGCTCATGTGCACACTTCCGCTCTCAACATCAACCTACCTTTCCAGGAGCTCCCTACTTTCTTGCACGTCTCTGGTGGAAAGTGTAAGAAGCATAAGGTTGGCATACGCTAGAAGCAAGTCTTTATTGGTTGCTCTCCACGTACTTTTATCAGAATCCAAACACTGCAGAGACTCCAGATAGTCCTATGGTTTTTAAGAAAAACACATTAAATTATAAAACAGATTTTGAGGAACTGACCATTATACATTGTATACATTGTATACATTATACAACGGTCAGTTTGTATTCCTACAAACTCCTTGGCCCATTCTTATTCGAACAGCGAGAAAAATGAGTGGTTTTGTACTAGTCTTAAAAATAAAAATACCAAATGCGCATACACATACAGAGCAAATTATAGATGTGTGAAAATTAATTTTTACACTAAACTTATAAAAATATCAGTCACACAGACAAAGAAACACACTAAATTTATTTTCTCAAACTGTCCATTTAAATTGGGCTTGGCAATTTATTGCTGTGCTATATCAATGAAAGAAATTTAAATGTTGGAAAACACGGTAGAGAACTAGCTTTCACCTACCTTAAGAGTCTGTACAACACATGAATTCCATTCTAAACTTGAACGTAAAGCTATGTTCCTCTCTGCCTCATGGCAGTGTGCCACAGCATCCTTCAGTCTTTTATTTGAACGATAAAGTTCTACTAGTCGGATATTCACATGGACATCATCAGGTCTTGCATAAAGTTCTGACTGAATCAGGTCAAAAAGTTTATTCCATCCATCTTCACCTTTACAATCTAAAAGCTGCTCCTATTTGGGAGAAAAAGTGCTAAATGTTAAGTAATACTTATCTAACTTTAAATAAGCCATTGGCCATGTACAACCTTCCGCGATGACTAGCTCTAGAAAGGTAAGAACCACCCTACATATATTATTAGCTCCTTTCAAGTTATTTCCAGGTGTTAACAACTTAATGTGCCTCAAAAACACTAAACCTTCCAGTAACGATCTGTATTTCATTTCCTAAGCTCCTCCATCAATCTCTCTCCTTCTGAGTCATTTCCAAAACCTTACATTTGGCTTTTTTGGGGGGGCAGGAGGTTGAGACAGGGTTTCTCTGTGTAGCCTTGACTGTCCTGGACTTACTTTGTAGACCAGGCTGGCCTCAAACTCACAGCCTCTGCCTCCCAAGTGCTGGGATTAAAGGCCACCACTGCCTGGTACATTCGGCTGCTTATCTGCAAAAAGCAGCCCTGACCTTTGATTATATGTGATAAACTAAATGAAAGTAAATAAGTTGTTTTAAGGGAACATTATGGTATCCCGTTCAATATAAATAAAAAGTGTTATAACTTTTAAAGAAACATGTATACGCTGGGCATATTAGCATATACTTTTAATTCAAGTACTTGGGAAGCAGAGGTAGGCAGATCTGAGTTTGAGGCCAGCCTGGTCTACAGAGTGAGTCCCAGGACAGCCAGGGCTACACAGAGAAAGCCTGTCTTGGGGAAAACAAATTTAAAAGAATAGCATAAAAAGAACTAGATGAATAGACATACAGTTCTTTTAATCTTATACATCTGTAGCAATGTATGCATATATCTATATACGAAATATTTTCTCCAAGAGTTATTTAGTGAACTGTGTTTTAGTCAGGAAAGAATAACGAGTACTACCTGTAATCACAGTGCTCTGGAGGCTAAGGCAGGATGACCGTAAGTTTGGGCCAGTCTAGGATACATAAGCAGAACTCTCAAAAACAAGCAAACAAGGGGCTGGAGAGACGGCTCAGATGTTAAGAGCACTGACTGCTCTTCCAAAGGTCCTGAGTTCAATTCCCAGCAACCACATGGTGGCTCATAACCATCTATTGTGAGATCTGGTGCCCTCTTCTGGCCTGAAAGCACACATGCAGGTAGATGCTGTATAAATAATAAATAAATCCTAAAACAAACAAAAAAACCCAAACAAATAAATATAATAATCAAAGCTGGGTATGATAACGCTCTCTTATAATCCCAGAACTAGAGGCCAGCCTGGACTTCCCTCAAACAAACCACACAAACAAATAAAGTATGAATTTAGTAATCCCAGAACTCAGGAGACAGAAGCAGGTGGACCTCTGAGTTCCAAGGCCAGCCTGGTCTACACAGCAAGTTTCAGGCCAGCCAGGACTAAAACAAAGAAACCCTGTCTTAAAAAAACAAAACAAACAAACAAACAAAAATAAAAGAAAGAAGCCTCAAAGTTTCCAATTTTTTAAAAACGCTTTTTCTGTTATCTAAGATAGGTCTCATTATGTAGCCCTGGATGGCTTTCAACTTGTTATGTTATACCAGGCTGGACTTGGATACCTTCCTCTGCTTCCCAAGTGCTAGAACTAAAGCAATGCACTACCATGACAGGCTAGAACACATTTCGTCATAAGAGTTCTAAGCTTAGCCGGGCGTGGTGGCGCACGCCTTTAATCCCAGCACTCGGGAGGCAGAGGCAGGCAGATCGCTGTGAGTTCGAGGCCAGCCTGGTCTACAAAGTGAGTCCAGGATGGCCAAGGCTACACAGAGAAACCCTGTCTCGAAAAACCAAAAAAAAAAAAAAAAAAAAAAAAAAAAGAGTTCTAAGCTTTTGAGCTGTGATAATTAACTAATGAAGAAAAAAAATTTTTTTAAAGATTTATTCATTATTTATTAAGTACACAGGTTTTTTTGTTGTTGTGTTTTCTTTTGTTTTGTTTTGGTTTTGCCTGAATATAAACCTGCATGCCAGAAGAGGGGACCAGATCTTCTTATAGATAGTTGTGAGCCACCATGTGGTTGCTGGGAATTGAACTCAGGACCTTTGGAAGAGCAGCCAGTGCTCTTAACCTCTGAGCTATCTCTCTAACCCCAAAGAAAAAAAATTTTATGCCAGACAGAGCTTCATTTACACCTTATCTACACGCACGCACGCACGCACGCAGCTTACCTCCACTGATCAGAAAAATGATACAATCTACCATACCAACTACTTGTTACAAACAATGAAACCATAAAATCGCTAAAATATTATTCCAGAAGAATAACAGAGATATCATTTGTAAAGTATTATACTGTCTAGTAAGACAACACTCAGAAATGTTCCTTAAACATTTTAAAAGAAAGCATGTGTGTGCTCCTCTGTTAAGTTTGCTATTGAGAAGTATTTAAACTTCAAAATACTAAAAATGATTGTATCTTAGTTTTCTCTGTTTATATATTGGTTTGAAGCTTTACCTTCAGCTTATAAATGGCAGGACTTCCTGGAAAAAGTTTGGCTGCTCTTTCAACCCAGTATTTGGCTCTTCCATCGGTCACATCATTTTTACAAAGCAATTCTGCAATCTTCAACACAAGATCTTTTTGTGTTGGGTTTAATTCCACTGAACGCTGATATCAGGAAAATATCAAAAACAAAAATTTTAAATTGCATACATGTATACATACGTACAATCGTCAAAAATTACCATATTAAATATTATCTTCCTATTTTTCAAAGTCTTAAAATTATGTATGTGCACACACACACACATGAATGTAGGTATACAAAGAGGCCTAAAGAGGGTTGTGTAGGCTGTCCCATGTGGGTGCTAGGAACCAAACTCAAAAGAGTGAGTAGTATACACTCTTAATCGGAGCCACCTGTCCAGCCTCTAAAATTCCTATTCCTAAACGATGTTATTTTAAAGCTGTTAAAGCATCAATATTTTTTGTGGAGCAGGTGTGGTATCCCACACCTTTCATCTCAGCACTCAGGAGGCAGAGGCAGGACAATCTGCGAGTTGAAGGCCAGCCTGATCTACATAGAAAATTCAATTCTAGGACTATTCAAGATGCCCTCAAAAACAAAACAAACAAAAACATTTTTTATGAAAAAAATATCAAATTTTGTGTTGCTTAGTAAAATTTTAAAAGAATGAATTATCTCTGGCCATTTTTGGCTTTTTCTTAAGCTATATTTTTATGTATCCTGTAGGTGCTTCTGTACCATGGCACACCAGTCAAGGTCATAGGACAACTCCCTCTTTCCATCCTGTAGTTTGCAGGAATCAAATTCAGATGGTCAGGCTTAGTGGCAGGTCCCTTCATCAGCTGGGCCATCTCACCAGTCTAGACTTAAAATTTTATGAGTTTGTTTTTGCTTTTGCTTTTTTGGTTTTCAGTACAGAGTTTCTCTGTGTAGCTTTGGCTGTCCTGGACTCACTTTGTAGACCAGGCTGGCCTTGAACTCACACAATCCAGCTGCCTCTGGCCTCCCAAGAGCTGGGATTAAAGGTGTGCACCACCATGCCTGGCAAACTTTTGTTTTAAATATTCAAAATCTTAAATATGTTCCAAAAAAGGGTTTATCTTTGTTTAGTTTTTGCTGTCTTAGAACTCACTTTGTAGACCAAGCTGGCCTCGAACTCACAGAGATCCACCTGCCTCTGCCTCCCAAGGGCTGGAAATAAAGGGGCACTCTACCACTGCCTACTTCAAACTAACTCTTAGTAGTATTAATGCTTATTTTCACTACATTGATAAAATTCCTATGAATTATTTATTACTTATCATGGACATTACCTGTAAGGTTGTGCAAAGGTTTTTACATACATAAAAAAATGTATACGGGTTTTCAGCCTGCATGTTTATCTGTGCACATGTGTGCCATAGAGGCCACAAGATGGCATATTCCTTTGAACTGGAACTACAAATGATTGTGAACCACCATGTAGGTGCTGGGAACGAAACCCAGCTCCTCTGGAAGAGCAACCTATACTCTTAACTGCTGAGCCATCACTGCCACCTCACATAGGTTGTATCATAATTACCTATAATTGCCCATAATTACCTTATAACATTCGACAGCTTTGTCTGTATTTTCTTCTACTTCATAAAGAAGACCCAAAAATCTGTGGGCTTTAGGGTCCCTCTCTTGCACATTAATATATGTAGAAATGTATCTGTTTTAAAATACAAAAATAATAAATTAAACATGTAATTGTACTGTGCATATTAAAATAATCTAAAATAAAAAAATAACTTCAGATTAATTACATTTATAACTACACTTAAATACTGACTGAAGAGTATATCCTGAACCAGGCAGCCATCCAATTATTTTATTGTAATTTAATTACTGGCTATCATTACTTATTTAACATGGAGTCCAAAAATATTCATTGTAAAGTATCTAATAATCATACAGTGATAACAACATATTTACTCATTTTACTATTTATTCAAGATTTATTTACTTTAACTGCCAGCATATAAGTATGTGTGCCACAATGGTACCTGGTATCTATGGAGCTTGAATTACAGGGATTTATAAGCCACTATGTCCTCTGTAAGAGCAACTGAGCACTCTTAACCACTAAACCATCTCTCCAGTCCCTCATTTTAATACAAAGTGCTACATTTGCCAAATGATTTTTATACCGTTACCTACAAGACATGAACATGTAAGTTATTTGTCTTCGTGATCACATTTAGTAAAGCACTAAAGAGTTTTGCATAAAAATAAGCAAAATGATTAACCTACAATAAATTTTTACAGTGAGAATATGTAAAATGCTAAAGACCAATTTCCCAAACTAAGAGAATATATTTACCTTTTAAACAAGAAAATATTTTAGTGCCATACACGGCTAAATTTGAACAGAAAAGTTACCTAATTACCAAACAAAACTAATTCTCTCTTTTTTTTTTTCCCATCCTCTGCTTAGGTGGGAATGTGTATACTGTACAGTATACATGGAAATCAAAGGACAATTTGCAGTAGTTGGTTTTCTCCTTCTACCATATGGGTCTCAGGGGTCCAGCTTAGGTCAGCAGATGAGTGGTGAGCACCTTTATCCACTAACCCATCTCACCAGCCTCTCGTTTCTATTTCTTTTATCAAACAATATTAAATCAGTTATCCTCTAGGTTCAGTAATTATTTAAGAGAAACAGACCAAAGTCCAAAACTAAGGAAGCAAAGGACAATAGTTAACAACCTCAGTGCTGCAGATAGCAGATCTCCATTTCCCTTTCCATTAGAGGGGAGGGGTTGCTAGTGATTAGATCCAGAGTCCCTAATCATACATACTCATCAAAGAGATAAGTAACTAAATGTGACTCTAAAGAACTGCCCTTGTAAAACCAGTGTCACAGCGTTTCTCACTAGCAGTCCCCTCTTCCTATCACTGAGTAGGGAAATTAGATCCAGCAAGTCTCTTGCTGTAAGGATTAAGACAGCAAACACCTACTGAGCTATTCCCTGTGTCTGTTGCTTCTCTCCAGCTAACTGAAGCACCATATATCCAACCAGGAAGAACTTACATATAAGAATGATCGCTTTCATTCTACCCAAGGATAATTTGAGAAAAAGCATCTTAAGCCAAATAATTTCTGTACTAGATATAAACAGAAAAAAAAATCCAGTAAGACATGCTCATTAGAGGTTCAGTCTAACAAATATCTAAAAGCAATAAACCCCTTATTCAAGGATTTACTTTAAGTAGAATGTGTCTTTTAGCAGTTTTTCTTATTTCAAGGATGAAAAATAAAAACACATTTCCAGTCTGGCACTTACTTTTTAGCAAGATCATATTCTTTAGCTTCATAGTACAGCTTTGCAAAATAGAATCCTTTCATTGACTTCTAAAAAAAAAATTGAGTGGTTTTATTATTCCCATTTTAAAATACTGTACTTTTCAAAGGACCAAAAAAAACCAAACCAAAACAAAACAAAAAAACAGCCTAACAAGCTTGATATTTTTTCATATAAAATGTAAATATGTTGCCTGAAAATACATGTATGTTCTAAAAGTTAGTGCTTCCAAATTTTATAATTCATATTATAAAAATCAAATTCAAGAATAGTTAAAACAGCAGACATCAGAAGTTATAATTTAAGGCAGGTAACCTAGTTCACACCTGTAGTCCTAAGCACTCAGGAGGCAGAAGCAAAAGGATCACAAGTTCAAGGCCATCCTAAGCTCAAAACCAGCTTGAGCTACAACACACACACACACACACACACACACACACACACACACACAGAAAATGAAAAAAAATTTTACTCAGACAAGCTATGGATAACCTTAGCCATGTGTTAGCCAGCATGCTTTGTACTGCTTTACTACACTTAAGTACATAGAAACCAGCTTTTCTGGGGAAAGGGACATACACCAGAAATCACTCCTTTCCTACTATGTGTAAGAAAGAAGCATTCTTGGGAAAACATTTTAGAACCATTAAGGTACTGGACATTCCCTGGTCCATGTACTATTTTGGGAAGGGATGGGGTCGAGACAGGGTTTCTCTGTGTAGCCCTGGCTGTCGTGGACTCACTTTGTAGATCAGGCTAGCCTCAAACTCAGAGATCCATGTACATTTGCCTCCCAAGTACTGGAATTTACAAACATGTACTACATTTTCTTTTGAAATAAGTCTGAATTCTTCACTTAAATCTATTTCATACCCTCAATGCCAAGATTATGATCCAGGGGTGGATAAATAGCTGAGCGGCTAAGGGGAGTACCCACATGACAGCTGACAACCATCTGTAACTGCAAACCTCCATACACATCAAGCATGCAAGTGGTACACAGATTTACATACAGGCAAGTCACACATATACATGAAAAGAAATAAAAAACTAAAAGTTGCCAATGGCTTTGGATACTCAAGTATTTACAAGGACTTGAAGGGGAGAAGAGGCAATCTTTTTCTGAGTTACTCCTGTTTCGGTGAAAGATAATTTTCCCAATCTTTGGGCTGTTGCTAATAGAACTGGTTCAATACTCATGAAACCTACTAGAGTTACTCTGCTTCCAACAAGCTGTTTTAGCAATCATCCTTCAAAAAGGAGGGTTGAGAACTAAAGTGAGATAGCTGGTGTCTGAGCCGATGAACCTAAACCATTATCTATCAGGACATCCTAGCTGAAGGCTTCAAAGAACACCTAGAGTACCGGCTCAGCACTGTTTCAGAGAGCCAGTCTCCCGGTGTCTTTTGACTCACACGAGACACTCCCAGTGTGACTACCACAACACTATGCTTACAGCCTTAACAGCAGTGACTGGAAGTCCTGACCATCCGTACTGTTTTTGTACTTATTGATCTATTCCTTCAACTGTAGGGCACACTTAGGTAGGACCCTGGTATCTGGATTACAACCATGGAACCCCAGATAGTAGGTACTCAATGTATATTGAAGTACACATAAATCTGCATTGTCATGACCTCCTTGGGATTAACTTCAGAGTTCAAACAATATAAAAATTCACTCTTTTCCATAAAGTTTGTATCCATTTGTACAGCAATTTGTTTCTTTTCCATTTCTTTAATCTCTGAAAATTTAGTATGAGGAAAAGGGGTCACTAAAGCAAGACTGATTTCTTAAACGATGAAAATGCTTTTTTTGTTTTTTTCCTTTTTCTTCTGTTTACTCTTTGGTTATATGCTAAGAAAGGCCATTCTTAGTTGAGAGCCCTAAATTTTTCATCCCTGTATTCTTTCAGTTTCTCTGAAATTACTTTGAAATCCAACACTTATTGTTCTTAGTAGTATACACTGGAGCCTTTGCTTCTAAAAAGTCATTAACCAACTATCAATTTTCAAGCAATACCTAGTAAATAACCCATTAAACAACCAATCCTTTTTTTCCATATTTTGGAAAGGAACAAAATTTTCATGTGTAACAGAATCTGTTTTTGTTTTTTGTTTGTTTTGTTTTTTGAGACAAGGTTTCCCTGTGTAGCCTTGGCTGTCCTGGACTTGCTTTGTAAACCAGGCTGGCCTCGAACTCAGAGTGATCTGCCTGCCTCTGCCTCCCAAGGGCTGGGATTAAAGGTGTGTGCCACCACTGCCTGGCTTCTGTTTTTGTTTTTAAGCCATGTTCAAACTCTAGCACAAAATGACCTGACATGCTACTGTAGCCCAGGCTGCAAATGAACTCACAATGATGTTCCTAGGCCAGCCTCCAAAGTGCTGGGATTACAAGTATGAGCTACTATGCCCAGGTTTTTTGTATTGCAGTCTTAATTTATTAATACCTTTCTGCTACCCAACTTTACAAATGAGCACATTTACAAGATCAAATTTGAAAACTGAGTATGACAAGACAGTAGCAAGTTTACTTTCAACTATTTTTTTAAATTTGCTTATTCATTTTATATGTATGAATGTTTCCTCTGCATGAAGGCTATATATACACCCCGTACATGTCTGATGCTGGAGGTAGGAAAAGGTTGTCATACCCCCTGAAATTGAATTATAATTATGAGCCACCATGTGGGTGCTGAGAACTGAACTGGGGTCCTCTGAAAGAGTGATTAAGTGCTCTTAACCTCTAGGCCATCTCTCCAGCCCCTTAAATTCTTAGCTAAGTCAGACTTATAATTTGGTATTATCTTAGTTGCTTGAAAAGCACATTAACTATGCAATCAATGTATATGTGTGACTGGGAGTGCTTTTGCAAGTTCACTAGAAGGACGAGGAGATACATCATTAAAATAAGTCTGTAAACTACATGAGCATAATATTTAAGATAACTGGGGCTGGAGAGAGGGCTCAACGGTTAAGAGCGCTGCCTGTTCAAATGACCTCAGTTTGATTCCCAGCACCCACATTGCTGCTCACAACCACCTGCAACTCCAGTCCCAGGGGATCTGACAGATTCTTCTGACCTTCTCAAACATAGACATGTATGTAAGCAAAACACCCATACACATAAAAATAAATTTACATTTTTTTAAAGGTTGAAGATAAGGGTTGGAGAGATGGCTCAGGTTAAGAGCACTGGCTGCTCTTTCGGAGAGGTCCCGAGTTCAATTCCCAGCAACCACATGGTGGCTCACAACCATCTATAATGTGATCTGATGTCCTCTTCTGGCGAGCAGGCCTATATGTAGGCAAAACACTGTATACATAATAAATAAATCCTTAAAAAAAGATTGAAGATAATTAGATCTAGCAACATGGCTTCAGGGGGTAATACGACATCAAGCCTAAAGCTCTAAATTCGATACTTAGGCCTCACATTTTAGAAGAGAACCAGTACTAGCAAACTTTCCATTAACTTCCACATGTGTACTTACATGTACATACATACATGCATACACACACACTTGTGATCACAAAATAAAATGCAGTAAGACAATAAACTAAGATATTAAAGCATTGGTAAAAGCATGGAGAAACTGAAGACACGTAAGTTGACAGCAGGAATATAAGAAAGTACAGTCACTACAGGAATACCAATTAACATATAGCCCAATAATTATTCTTGGTGTAACTCAAGGGAATTAAGAACAAGCACTCAAATAGTTTTACATCAATGTTTGCTGCACTATAGTAGGCAAAAGATATAAACAACCAAAGAATCAAGAGTGAATGAATAAACAAAATAATACACATAGACAATTATTCAGCCATTAAAAAGGAATAAGACCTCCCCCCAACACCACACACGCACAGAAAACAACAACAACAACAAACCGGCTTTAATCCCAGCATTCAGGAGGCAGAGGCAGGTTGTTCTCTGAATGAGGCCAACCTGGTCTCCAGAGCTAGTTCCAGGGCAGCCAGGGCTACAGAGAAATCCTGTCTCAAAAAACTAATTAAAAAGAAAAAAAAGAATAAGACTGCTAACATCTGCTACAATATGGATGACCTTAAAAATATACTAGGTAAAATGTACTAGACACAAAACAACAAATATAAGATCCTACAAACATGAAAAATTGAAAATAACCAAATTCACAAAATACAGAAAGAGGTCACGAGGAGCACAGAAAATTTCTTAGTGGTTACAGAATTTGCTTGGCATAAATTTTTTTTTTAAATACAAAAGGTTTGGAAATAAGGGTTATGGTTGAACAACATACTATGAATGTTAATACCACACAAATGAAACTAGTTAAAATGAAATTTTCCATATAGTTGTCACTATCCAAGTCAATAGAAACCAACTCAAACTAATTTTTGATAATATATACGTACACACACACTTACACATATATGTGAGTATATATGTTGTTAGCAGGGTGTGGTGGCATAGCACTCAGGAAGAGACAGTTCTCTGAGAGTTTCGAGACCAGCCTGGTCTACAGAGTTCTGGGACAGCCAGAGCCACATAACAGAGACCCTGTCTCAAAAACAAAACAAAACAAAACAAAAAAATCTGGATTGAATATTGACTATGTAGGGACTTTATTTGGTTGTCATTACCCTAACATAATTAAACAACTATTTGCACACTTACACAGTATTAGGTTCTCCTACTGAAGTATACCTTATCTGAAATGTTTGACATTTTTAGATTTCACGGTTTTTGGGGTTTTTTGAGTTTCATTTTTCAGATTTTTAAATATTTTCAAATCTAGTCTTATATACAAGAATCAAGTCTGTATATAAATCATTTGTTTAGTGTACAACTTATACACAAAAATTTGAAGTATTCCATGATTCATTTTTGTACCCTGGCATTTTATTTGGATCCATCAGAGGAAACTCAATGTAAAATTTCCCACTTGTGGCATACCAGCACTAAATGAACACGAGACTTTTTAAATTTTTTTTTAAACAATCTTTTTTTTTTTTTTTAAGATTTATTTATTTATGATGTATAGAGCATTCTGCCTGCAGTCCAGAAGAGATGGTTGTGAGCCACCATGTGGTTGCTGGGAATTGAACTCATGACCTTTGGAAGAGCAGTCAGTGCTCTTAACCTCTGAGCCATCTCTCCAGCCCCGAACGCTACACTTTTAAAATCACTTTGGAATTCTAATTGGGGGGGGGGGAGCTTTTCTGGACCCATAAAAGCTAAAAAAAGACGGGGGCTGGAGAGGTGGCTCAGTGGTTAAGAGGATTGTCTGCTTTTCCAGAGGTTCTGAGTTCAATTCCCAGCAACTACATGGTGGCTCACAGCCATCTGTAATATGATCTAATGTCCTCTTCTGACTTGCTCATATACAATAAATAAAATCTCAAAAAAAAAAAAAAAGACTTTAAGGCAGGCAACAAAAAAGTATATCATTTTACATAAGGGACTTACTTGTACGACCATGGAATTTTGGTGTACACATGGTCGGCCATAAAACCCTTAGTGATAACTCTTACTTTTCATAATTTAAAAAACAATATACAAATGAATTGTGCATTTGTAGTACATAAATTGAAGACCTGGCTCTCTGTATCTCAAGATTTGCCCTAAATTAACATAGATCATACTTGTTAATACTAGCAACGTCAAAATTCCGTTTTATTGATGAATAGCCTATACTGTACCAAACTCCAGTTTACAAATGGCAGAACTTAAGATTGTTCAACACCCCCCAATTTTTTTTTTACTCTAGATCCTCTGTACATCCTTTTCCACCAGCAAACATTCTTGAAGAACACAAAATAAATTTAACATATTAATGATCTCAAAAATTAAAAAAAAAAAAAAAACTGAAAACCACTGACCGAACACGTTACGCAAAAAACAAAAACGTTAGCAATGTTAAGGCATAGCAACTACTGCCTGTAAGAAATTTACAATCACCTGACCTTTCCCGCTTTAAATACAAAACTTAGAACAACCGAAGAATAGCTCCCAGAAGGTTTTGGGGAAGGGATGTTAAGGAGTGCCAACAGAACAGAAGACTCAAATTAGGGGCCGCCCGCGTCCTGTGTGCTGACGCGCCCTTGCGAGTGTGGCTGTTCCAGCACCGTCCCCGGAGCCACCCACACAACGGTGGAAGCCCACCGCCGAGAGGCGACAGCGTCCCGCGGAGACACCGCCTCCGGCGCCCGGCCTAGCCCTCCCGGAGCCCCAGGGCGCCCGCGCTCCTCCTCCGGCCGGCGTGCCGTGCCGAGGCCGGTGAGGCCAGGCCCGAGTGAGCCCGCCATGAAGAGGAAACGCTGGCGGCCGCAGTCCCCACGCCTCCGGTGCTCAGCAGCGCCACGACGCCCGCGGCCGCCTCCACTCAAGCGGGAGCCGAGGCCGCCGGGAGCCATGACGCCGGCGCACACCGCCGGCCCGGCCAGCCCTGCCTCACCTCTCGGGGCGACGGGGCGGAGCCCTGCACCGAGGCGATGTACCGCTCCACCTCGGCCTTGCTGCGCCTCATCGCGCCGCCGACCAGGCTCCCCGCGAGCGGGAGGCCAGCCCCGGGGCCTACAGCGGCTGCGGTCTCCAGGAGGTGAGCGCCGAACGCCCGTGACGCAGCTCCGTTGCGAGCGGGTGGGGGGGCGGTGCGTGCGGCGCGCGTCATCATTGCGCGCCACGCTGCGGCCCTGACGCGCTTGCTCCGGGCCTCCGCCTTCGGACCACGTTACCGCTTTTTTTTCTTTTTTCTTTTTCCCCCTTCCCCCTCTTTTCAAACGAATGTGACTAACTCCCTTACTCAGAAAATCTTTATATATTTCACTAGTGGTACGTCACAAAGTATACCCAAAGTGCAGTGCTGCCCTAAGAATCCGACCGTTTCGGTGCTCCATCTGGTCAAAGTTTAAAAGTTGATTTCCTTTTTAAAGAGACAGACTTCATTGGCTCCGGTTTCAGTCGAATAATGGCTAACATTTGACAGTGACTTTCTGCTCGCATAAACCAGAGTGGAAATATGAGCCTTACATGGTGAGACGCATTCTGGCCTAGGGTAGTTGACGCTAAGGACGGAGAAGGAAGTGGTGGCTTTCCTAACAGAAACGGGCATCACGAGGTTTCTGAGGAATGCTTAATTTAGGTTTCTGTTTCCTGGGTAAGAATCCGGACGGTCCGGGCTGGAGAGATGGCTCAGTGGTTAAGGGCACTGAATGCTTCTCCAAAGGACCCGGCCAGCACCCACATGGCAGCTCACAACTGTCTGTGACGCTAAAGAGCTGACACTCTGACACAGATATATATACAGGCAAAACACCAATGCACATAAAATAAAGGTAAATAAATTAAAAAAAAAAAAAAAGAATCAGGGTGGTCTTTAGGACATTGTCAGCAGCACTGCCTTTTGGGGGGCCTGTTTTGTGACTTAACAATTAGCAGAACAGCTCGTATTAGAATACTAAAAGTAATCATTTCTTTGTGCTAGAGAGATGGCTCCTCAGTTAAGAGCGCTGGCTGCAACTCCAAAGGACCCAAGTTCAGTTCCCAGCAGCCAGTTCCAAGGGATCTATCTAAATCTAGGTTTAAAAGTTGATTTCCTTTTCAAAGAGACAGGCTTCATCAATGCTTCTGGTTTCAGTAGAATAATAGTTAACATTGGACAGTGACTTTCTGCTCGCATAAACCAGAGTGGAAATATTAGCATTCCATGGTGAGATGCATTCTGCCCTAGGGTACTTTAGGGGCAGAGAAGGGGAAGTTGTGGTTTTCCTGACTAACAGAAACAGGCATCACAAGGTTTCTGTTTCCCAGGTAAGAATCCAGGCGGTCATTAGGACATCGTCAGCAGCACTGCCTTTTGGGGGCCTGTTTTGTGACTTAATTAGCAGAACAGGATATATTAGAATACTAAAAATCAAGATCTCTTTGTGCTGGAGCCATGGCTCCAGGTTCCGACCCCCGTAGCACCCACGTACACACTGCTCAGGTACACACAATTTTTTTTTAATAGTAATAGTCTCAAAATTGATTGTGAATAAATGAGAATTCCTGAAAAGAAGCTGTGTCAGCAAAGACTGCTTAAAACTGCTGTGGAGAGGTTGGAGTGCTGCAGGTCCAGAGGATAATTACCTTATTGTAGGTGAAAGGGGTTGACCCACTGACTCCAAAAGTATGTCTAGACCCAGGCTCAACCTGGCAGGCTCTCTGGTGGTTAGATAAAAGTCAGCATTTCTGTCAAAAGGAGCCATGTCCCTTGCCTCTGGCAGAAAGGGACAAATGGTCTGGCACTGGCAAATGGCTATGGCACCTATACACATAGTCTCTGCTAGCCTCCAGGCTCCCCCAGTTTCTACTCAGAAGCACTGGCTGTACACTGGAAGCCCTCTTGCCAGCATCCTGACCCTAGTCTCCCCTTTCAGTCCTTAGGCTCCTGTGCTCCCCAGATACCCACTCCCCCATCTTCTCTCTTCTTTCTGAGAGACAACCTTGGAAGTTTGGAATAAACTTTACCTTTTCCCCACAGAGTGGCCCTCGCCCCTTGCATACTCTTATCTGGGCTAGGTTAGGCCCCAGAACAGCCTCTCGCCCACCTCTGCGTCAGAACTCACAGCTTGTAACTATGGATTAAAAACCTTTGGAATCTTAACTTAGCAGACTACTCATTTCCACGACTCCAAATGGCCAAACTGTCATCAGTGGTTTTGGACTATAGAAGAGTTTCCCATCGTACTGCAACTGCACATACCAGAATTTTATTGTTTTTTTTTTTTATTTATTATTTTATTTTATTTTTTTGTTTGGTTTTCTTTTTCCCCTTGGTTTTTCAAGTCAGGGTCTGTGTTAGCTTTGGCTGTCCTGGACTCACTTAGACCAGACTGATATCGAACTCACAGTGATCCACCTGCCTCTGCCTCCAGAGTGCTGGGATTAAAGGCATGCGCCACCTCACCTGGCACCAGAATATATTTTAAGCTTGCCTTTATGACACTGTTTGCTCTGTAAAACTATAAAATGTCTTCCATGTTGGAAGATGGAATTTGGGGTAACCTAAGTCTGTGTTCCCAGGCCATGGTCACTCAAAATGACTCCCAAATAAACTCTTATTCCCTTTAAGATGAGAATTGTGTTGTTTGCATTGTATTTTCTAAAATTTCAAAAGTACCTCCTTTAAGGCCTGTGAGAGAACTCAGTAGCTAGAGTAGCTTGCCAGGCTGGGGAGCTGAGTTCTAACCCCCTGAACTCATGTACAAGGATAGAAAGACAGAACAAACGACCTCCCATTTGTGTGCTATGGCATGGGTGCCTCATCTCCCAAACACACGCGCGCGCGCGCACACACACACACACACACACACTAATTAAAAATATATTTTGGTAATTTGAATTGTAAATTCTTAGTTTTAACAAAACACAAAATGTTTTCAATGCTAGGAGCAGTTTAGATTTCAAAAGGTCACATTTGTATATACACTAATGCCTTGATTATGTTTAAAATAAGTATGTTAACATTTTAATTGGGTATTTTGAGTAGTTTTATTGATTTGAAGTTTTTCATATTTTCTAAAGAATTCTACAAACAATGAAGCATTGCTGTTAGAAGGGAAAAAAAAAATCACATTTTGTTTTATACCAGCACAAGATCAAGCAATCAACATTCCAGCATGAATGGGGAAGGAGTCTATGAACGCCCAGCCCTAGCTGAGGATTGTCAGTGGTTAATGTGCTAAGGATGGGAGAACTATTTTTCTTCAGGGAAGTAACCAATGACTGGTTAGTGATCCAGTAAATAAAAACACTCACTTGCACATGCAAGCAACTATAGTTAAACTTGTGGGGTTTATCCAGGTATGATGACACACGCCTGTAATCCCAGCACTTGGGAGGCAAAGGCAGATGGATCACTGTGAGTTCGAGGCCAGCCTGGTCTACCAAATGAGTCTAGGACAGCCAAGGCTACACAGAGAAACCCTGTCTCACAACAACAACAACAACAACAACAACATGTCAAAGTAGAAAGGAAAAGGAGGATATTCTGAGAAATGTTGGGAGGTTAAGAAAGAAGATGGGTGATTTTGGTCAAAACACTGTATGAAATGGTCAAAGAATAAATTAAGAATTATTTTTAAGTTTTTAAATAGAGATGGATCTCTGAGTTTGAGACCAGCCTGGTGTACAGAGCGAGTTTCAGGACAGCCTGGGTTATGGAGAGAAACTCTGTCTTGGAGGCACGGGGGGGGGGGGGGGGGGGGGGGGGGGGGGGGTAGGGGGGCGGTCAACAGTTAAGAGCACTTGGTGAGTAATGCTGAGGGCTGGAGTTCAGATCTCAACACCCATACTTCCTCTTCCCTGTAACCCCAGCTGGGGTTGGGTAGGGAAACACAGGAAGAAAGGCCTCTGGGGTTTGCTGGATTCCACCCTAGCAAATTAAACCCAAGTCCAGGTTCAGGGAGAACACTACCTCAAGGAAAAGGCAGAGAATGATAGAGGAAGACTCCATGTCCTCTTCTGGCCTCCACAAACCCAGACAGGTTCATGCGCCTGTCCATACATACTGTACTCACAGAGAGACGAGTGCGAACACACAGAAATCAACGTCTGGGGCTGCAGAAATGGCTCAGTGGTTAAGAGCATTCACTGTTCTGGCAGAGGACCTGAGTTTGGTTCCCAGCTCCTACATGGCTACTCACAACCACCCATAGCTCCAGTTCCAGGGGACATGATGCTCTCTCTGACCTCCGAGGGACCCTGCATGCACATGGCACAAATCCATACTTTCAAGGACACACCAATATATATCTTTGGTTTTTCGAGACAGGGTTTCTCTGTGTAGCCTTGGCTATCCTGGACTTACTCTGTAGACCAGGCTAGCCTCAAACTCAAATAGATCTGCCTGCCTCCGCTTCCCAAGTGCTGGGATCACAGGTGTGCGCCACCAGGCCCAGCTAAATAAACATTTTTGTTTGTTTGTTTGTTTTTTCGAGACAGGGTTTCTCTGTGTAGCCTTGGCCATCCTGGACTCACTTTGTAGACCAGGCTGGCCTCGAACTCACAGCGATCCGCCTGCCTCTGCCTCTCGAGTGCTGGGATTAAAGGCGTGTGCCACCACGCCCGGCTAAATAAACATGTTTTTAGAACCATTTTAGAAGTATAAAAAAACATAATTATGGGATTGTGAGGGTGACTCGATAATACTGGAGTCTGAGCTCCTTAGTTGACAATACCATGAGATCTGTGACGCACTTGAAGTCATGAACACCACGTGACAAGAGAAATCATGAGTCCAGTTTCAAAATGTGTCACTAAAAATAGCCATGGCTGAGAAGTAAGTGCTTACTGTTTGGGGTGGGCTCCTTAGCATGTCACGTGGAGAAGCTCATGCAATCTCCTCAGTTACTGTGAGGATGCTGTTACATCTTAGTATAGGATTCAGAACACTTTTGAGACTTGGGGTGTATCTTGGTGGTAGACCGCTTGAATAGTCTACACAGGGCCCTGGGTGCTGATCACCAACAGGAAAGGAAAAAGAACAGAAACAAGGGGCTGGAGAGATGGCTCAGAGGTTAAGAGCACTGTCTGTTCTTCCCGAGGTCCAGCAAATACATGGTGGGTCACAACCGACTATAATGACATCTGGTGCTCTCTTCTGGCATGTATATATAATAAAATCTTAAAACAAAACAAACAAACCCAGAAACACACACACACTTTTTAAATTTAATTTTATTTTATATTTAACAATCGGTTCCTGTTTTCTGCATGAATTAGGAACTTTCACATGTTTACTTCACTTTACACAACGCTTTCTGTAAGGCACTGAAGTTCCACTTGCCTTATTGGAGGGCTTTTTGTTGTTTGTTTTTGAGAGATTGGGTCTCACTGTGTGGTCCTGGCTGGCCTGAAACTCACTTGTACCTCAGGCTTGCCTTGAACTCACAGATATCTTTCTGTCTGCCTCTGCGTCCCCAGGTTTGGAACTAAAGGCCTGCACCACCACACGCAGCCATTTGCATTGATTCACTGACCTGAGAGCAGGGGTCTGGCACTTAAAATTGTTCACTTTACGATAGTATGAAAGCGAAACCCATTCAATAGAGACCTAATTTGTTTCTCACGTTTTGAACTTTCACCTTCTCCTTGCTACAGTGTGAGGTGTATGTAACACTTTCCCTGATTGTAGGCTGATGTAAACATTAAGATGAGCCAAAGATATAGTGTTCATAAGCTAGCAATATTAACTGTTACAACCTGTGACCATTTCAGTTAATTGGGGTGCAGTTAACTTACACAACAAGTAATTGTATTCTTGTTACATTGAAAATACCCTTTCCAGCTTTACGGAGAGAGAATTGACTGCTAAAATTGCTTTTTGATGTTTTTGGTTTTGGTTTTCCAGACAGGGCTTCTCTGTGTAGCCTTGGCTGTCCTAGACTCACTTTGTAAACCATGCTGGCCTGGAACTCACAGCAATCTGTCTACCTCTGCCTCCAGAATGCTGGGGTTAAAGGCATGTGCCACCACCACCAGGCTTTGTTTTTTATTTTTTGAGACAGGGTTTCTCTGTGCAGCCTTGACTGTCCTGGACTCACTTCTACAGAGACACACCTGCCTCTGCCCCAAGAGTGCTGGGATTAAAGGTGTGCATCACCAAGCCCTGTTTACCCCTCCCCCCTTTCACCCACCTGTTTCTTTCTTTCTTTCTTTCCTTCTTCCTTCCTTTTTTTTTTTTTAAATATTTATTAGCCAGATGTGGTGACACACATCTTTAAACCCAGCACTCGGAGGGTAAAGGCAGGCAGATCCCTCTGAGTTCAAGGCCAGCCTGGTCTACAAAGTGAGTCCAGGACAACCAAGTCTACACAGAGAGACCTTGTCTCGAAAAACAAAAGATTTATTGATTATTATGTATACAGTGCTCTGTCTGCGTGTACTTCTGCAGGCCAGAAGAGGACATCAGATCACACATTACAGATGGTTATTAGCCACCATGTGGTTGCTGGGAATTGAACTAGGACTTTTGGAAGAGCAGGCCATCTCTCCAGCCCCCATCCCCACTGTTTCTAAGGCAGGTTTTTTACTAAAAAACTGTAACCAGGTAACAACCCGGAGATTTCTAAAGAGCTGGCAATTTAGCTGTAGAATCAGGCTTGTAAATGTATTTTGTATATAGGTCAGAAAATAAAGTTACCTCACTGAGCTAGCAGGTTTTTATTTTAGTTTATGCCTCTCATGTCTTTATTAGTATAAATATTAGAAAAAATTTACAAGTTAAATATTACACTTAATTGTATGAAGCCTCAAGGTTTCCTGGAGAAATGAAGGTATAGAGTCTAAAAACTAAAATGGGCTAAGCAGCCATGGGAAAGCTGTTATACATGCTAGGTAAAGTCCCAATAAAAAGAGGTTTAGTTAAAAAAAAAGAAAAGAAAAGAAAAAAAAAAGAAAAAAAAAAAAAAAGAGGTTTAGTTCAAGCCAGGCATGGTGGCGCATGCCTTTAATCCCAGCACTCAGGAGGCAAAGGCAGGCAGATCACTGTGAGTTCCAGGCCAGCCTGGTCTGCAAAGTGATTTCAGGACTGCCAGAGCTACACAGAGAAACCCTGTTTTGGGAAAACAAAAACAAAACAACACAGAGGTTTAGTCCATTATCACCATGGTGGGAAGCATGGTGATGTGAAGGCAGACATGGTGCTGGAGAAGGAGCTGAGAGTTCTGCACCTTGATCTGCAGGCAGCAAAAGTAAGAGCCCCACTAGGCCTAGCTTGAGCAGAAGCCCTGAAAGCTCACCCCAGCAGTGGCACAATTCCTCCAACAAGGCCAGACCTCCTAAAAGTGCCACTTCCCATGGGCCAAGCATTCAAACACACGAGCCTACGGGGGCCATTTCTACTTAAACCACCACACAGTGGATCTCTTAGTTTTTTTTTGTTTGTTTGTTTTTTGTTTTGGTTTTTCGAGACAAGGTCTCTCTGTGTTAGCCTTGGCTATTCTGGACTCACTTTGTAGACCAGGCTGGCCTCGAACTCACAGCAATCCACCTGCCTCTGCCTCCCGAGTGCTGGGATTACAGGTATGCGCCACCACGCCCGGCGGATCTCTTAGTTCAAGGCCAGCTTGGTCAACAGAGTGGGCTCCAAGACAGCCAGGGATATACATACAGACAGTCTTGAGAAAAACAAAAACAAAAACAAAACCTCTATCTATATAGATATCCTTCTGTATATGTTTTTAAAAATTAAGTCTAATACAAGTAACTCTAAAGTTTAAAAACTAATATTCAAAATCTGATGTATTAAAAAAAAACTGGCTATGGAGAATTGAATGCTTGAGCAAAATGGGTTATATTCACAATATACTTTCAAGCTATACCCAACTATGCACCCAGATAAGTTGGTCCTTCTAAATGATATATTTTCCTAAAAATTAATTCCTGGCCCTATGGTTGGTCTGACTAGAGTCATGGGCGATAACCTTATGCATGGGCCTCCAGGGTCCTCTTGTTCCTCTCCTCTAGGTCTAATATGAGGCCCTGCTTAAACTGGTTGTTGAACAGTGAACAGCCTGTTAATGTACCTGAGGGCCCAAGGCAACTCCTTTATAAGGGGTCAATGTTTTGAGTTCCCTAAGGCCGGTGGGGAATGAACCCGTTGGTCCTCAGCAGCTGCTCCCCAGGGGCTGAGCACATCCTGCCAGGGCGAGCAGAACAATCCGGCACAGCCGCACCTACAGCTTCAGAAGGTCCCTTGTTTACAACAATACAGCAAATGATTTTACTCACCTGAACTGGAAACTCTGAAACGTCTTGCTTTCTCAGGGGCACTCTGGTGTGAGGGGATTGTGGGTTCTGGCTTTATAAACCCTATCCGCTTCACTTCCAGGCAAACTGTCGGAGGTTTGTCTGGTGCTATGCATTTTGGTGCTGATTACTGGCTCACAAGATCTAGGTGCTGTCCATAACCTTGCCTCCCATTGGCTGAATAAAAAGGCTACGCCTGGGCGAAGGAACAGGCGGAGCGAAGGTTCACTTGGTGTTGAGAGAGATACTCTCGGGAGAAGAGACAGAGGATGGAGGAGGGGAATCACCATGGGATAGGACAGAGCCATGTGGGCCCAGAGGAGGAACCCTGAAGTCCCACATGAAAGACATGGTGCACACGAACAACCTTACCAAGTATTTTGGGAGCATGGATGGGAGCTATTAGAAGCACATGGCATGGGATGGAGGCTGGGATAGAAATGAAGACAGCTTAGGACATAGTATCTGCTTGCCCCAGGCGGAAATAGGCAATTCTGAAACACATCACCTGTTAGGTAAGACCGCCGTAATAACTATAGCCTAATAATAAGCATTATTAGGCCATAGCATTTAAATTAACCACAACAGCAAATGTTCTTTATGGCAGGAGCCTGCTCTTGGTCACAGGCTTGAATGAAGCACTCTAAAACAGCCTTATATCCATGGTGGTCTGTAATCTGCCCATGTGGGGACTCCACAGATACACAAAGGAAGGCCCTTTATGACCTGTGAAGCAATTTACTTACAACACTGCAGAGAGGGAAACCCAAGTGAAAGTTTGAATTCAGTGGCAGAGTGCTCACTGGCAGAGCGTTCACCAGGCTTGAAAATGGACTATCTCTATGGAGTCCCAGTGGGTGGGATCTAAGGGTTATAGGCTAGAAGGGAATGCAGCCCAGGCTTCCCTCTAGTTCCTGATCAGCCCAGATGTGAGCAAGCTGTCTCATGCTTCCTCATAACAGACTCTTCGTCCTTTACATTGTTTCTTGTCTGGCATTTGGTCCACGTGAAAATGAACGGGCATATCTAGCAAACACAAGGCCAGGCCTGGAATGGATTTCTGAAGCTGAAAAATATTAGCATTTATTTGACATCCAATACCTTTTTGGATTGGAGATAGCAGCCACTCGTTGCCTCCTGCACACTGAGCTGTCATAGGCGTGTGATTGTGCCCCAGTGGCACATGGTTGTGAGAGGTGCTATAATATATAGGAGGAAATGTATCTCAAAGAAGGGGCTTCATTTATGCAGCTTTGGGGAGACTGTCCCAATGCTGAAAAGATGCAGCGGTTTTTATAGAGTTATCCATACTTCTATTAGTAGCCTTGGTCCATGCTCCTGGAAATCAACCCAGTAAAAATTGCCAGATCAGCAAGCTATATGGATAAAATGGCTCTCTATCTGGGATGAGCAGACATTTATCTATGTTGCCCCAGGAAACATTAATACAAATGGTGGTTGTAAAACTTGGCTTATAAACAATACCCAAGCCATTTTCGTTACTTACATATATGAATGTTTCTACCATATTACATTAAGTGAATCTTTGACTCTTAAAGAACAGATCAAACTAAATGATGCATAATATGTTATGACTAATTATGAACATTTATTAAGCACCAAAGGTATGCAGCAATGGTTATACAATTACTGATATAATTTCCTGCTATTAAGCTTACAATCTAAAATAAAATACAAGAATATTGTCAGCCTAAGTCAAAAGTTTCCTTAACTTGGAATCAGTACTTTGGCAAATGGATGAGGCAAAATGACCTATTTCAGGCAATGTTAATACATTAATATAAGGCTGTGAACATGACACAAAAAGTATTTTATATGTATCCATTTTCCCCAGTACACTAGGATAATTAAGGACAAAAAGGGCACTTAGAAATTTCATAAGCACAGTGAATTATTTCAGGTTGTTTTTAGAAACTCAAGCAGAAATGTTCACTGATGAATGCTAGCAGCCAGCGAAAGGAACTAGATGAAGTCACGGTCTCTGCCTGACTTAAGCCTCCATCTTCTTTTTCCACACTAAGGGCTCCAATGACACATCCCACAGAGCAATGCACTATCTCTAGATGAATTACCATATCACTAGCAAATCAAACTTGCTGGAATATTCCTGAATGAAGATGACTGAGCAAAGACAGTAGTGGGGACTCTGGCTAAGCCATGACATATAGGCAAAGGCAACCAGGCTCATGCCATGCATCTACAAAGTGATGAGAAAATCACATGAATGCTTGAGTTTCTGCCCCATATGTCTAGTGAGGTACATAAAAACTCAGCATCAGGACCCTACACTACAAATTCTATTTGCCTAAATGCACGTATAACACTTTTATAAATACTTTTAAGGTATTTAGCTGACAAAGGCACACTGAAGAAATTTTGGTTCTTATTGTCAAAAGCAAATACAAATTTAAACTGCTAAACACAAAGCATGTATTAATCACTTACAATTCTTATAATTCCAAAAGAATATTAAGAAATAAAATGATTGGTTACAAGTTAGTTATCTGAAAACAGAAACATATTCCATAATGTGCATAGCCAAGTATTTAAAAAAATTCATGATTACAAACATTTGATGGTAGAGTAATAGCATCCTGAGATATCCTTTTTGTGTGTGTGTGGATGTATTTCTGAATGTGTTTATATGCATATGTGCGGGTGGAGGCTAGGTGTCAATCTTGGGCTTATTCCTCAGGGGCCATCCACCTTGCTGCTTTTGACACAGGGTTTTCCCCTTGGATAGGAGGGCTCACCAGTTAGGCTGGGCTGGCTACCCATTGAATCCAGGGATCTGCTCGCCTTCTGGTTCAAACTCAGGTCCTAAGGCTGGAGTGACAAGTACTTCACTGACTGAGCTTTTCCCTAGGCTCCTGAGATATTCTTTATGGCAGCACACAATACACTAGTGTTTTTGTTTGTAGGGATAGCAGCTCACATTGTAACCTTAGAATTCACCGCATGGCAATCTTCCTGTCTCAGCCTCCCAAGCACTGAGACTACAATGTGAGTCACCACATCCAAAAATGTTTGTGATATTTCTCTTGGCAACTTAGAAAAAAAAAGGTAACACGTTAGCAGCAGAAACATTTTTAAAATGCTCATACTTTTGCATGCTGAGTTTATGCAAAAAGAATGGTCCACACATTGCAGATTAAAAGAATTTTTCCCCTGAGACAGGTTTTCTCTGTGTAGCCCTGGCTGTCTAGGACTTGCTTTGTAGACCAGGCTGGCCTTGAACTCACAAAGATCCACCTGCCTTTGCCTCCCTAGTGCTGGGATTAAAGGTGTGTGCCACCACACCAGCTCCAGGATAAAATTTTTTATAAAGTAGAACTCACTGTTTTTTTTTTTAAACCTAAAGTTAATATTCTTATTACCCCATTTCAGTCTAAAAGTGTCAATTATACCTTTCTAAATATTTTATAGCAAATAAAACCAAGTTACGACATTTGAAGTGAAGCAAAACTAAAACATGGATCAGCACTGTTCTATGAAGAGGACAAGAATTCACTCCCATTGGCTTCCTGAGGAAAGAATTTTTAATGTTTATATAAGTGGTGAATGATTCTGAATTTATAAATCTCAAAGTGTTTATTTTTATTTGGCATTATATAAAACATTTAGAATTTTTTATTATAGGATGCAATTTTCTAAGGCAATGTAAGTTAGATTATGTATGAAGCAGAGATATTAGCATAAACGTACTATGACATATATAGCCATTTTCCCCCTGAAACAGTTTCTTTCTTTCTTTCTTTTTTCTTCCTTTCTTTCTTTCTTTTTTTTTTTGTTTTTGTTTTTTGTTTTTTGTTTTTCAAGACAGGGTTTTTCTGTGTAACCTTGTAACCTTGGCTGTCCTGGACTCACTTTGTAGACCAGGCTGGCCTCAAAGTCACAATGATTCCACTGCTGCTTCCCGAGTGCTGGGATTAAAGGTGTGGGCCACCACCACATGGCTGAAACAAGGTTTCAATACGCAGCCCTGGCTGGCTTAGGACTCAGACTGTCGGCCTCTGCCTCCATAGTGCTGGGATTAAAACTTAGTGCTGCCATACTTGGCTCATACTCTTTTTAAAAGGTATACATTCCAAGCTGCATAACAGTCTGCCTCATGGCCTATTTGAATACCATATATTTTACGTTAAGCTGAGAAGCATAATTGTGTTATATATATATTGTTTTGTTTTGTTTTTCGAGACAGGGTTTCTCTGTGTAGCCTTGGCCATCCTGGACTCACTTTGTAGACCAGGCTGGCCTCGAACTCACAGCGATCCGCCTGCCTCTGCCTCCCAAGCGCTGGGATTAAAGGCGTGCGCCACCACTCCCGGCTATGTAATATATTTTTTAAATGTTTTATTCCCCCAATATCAGAAGGTATTATTTTCCAGATAACTGGTATTTGATTTTGTTTTGCTCAAAAATGTAAAAGATATACTAATAGCTACAACAAGTATGCTAAGTAATTGTATAAAGGAAGAATTTCATAAGGAGAACAAAACAAAACTAAGTATAATGCTTCTTAGTAATATGCATCTTCCTTTCTCAGTGCTAATTGGATAAACTCACGGAGACTGCATGGGAGCAGTTTTGGTAGCTGACTTAGATCCCCTATATACTTCCCCAGTATGTAAAATTACTTTCTTATGATATAAAGGAAAGCAAAGGTTAGAGTCTTCTAAAATTTGAGTCATGTAAAAGCCTTTGAAGTCTTTAAAACAGTGTTTGTTTCTTGTGTTTATTAACTGTGATCTGTTGAGGGCAGAGACAACCTGTGGGAGTGAGTTCTTTTTCCACATGGACCCGGATTCAATCTAATGCACCAGGTTTGGCAGCACGTGCTTTTGTTGGTCCGCAGAGCAGGGCTGTTTTAATTTTGAAGAGTTAAATTTATTTTTTGGAGGGCAAGGCTTAATTAAAACTACCCTTTAACATACTTTTTTTGGTTGGCTATATAACTTTTAATGTCCACAGGTTACTATGGCTAAAGAAATGAAAGTCCGGATTTCATCTGTGTTTTACATAGAAATAAACATTTTTTTCTTTTTAAATGAAGAAAACCATTCTCTCTAATGCTTTGATATAGCTTTAGACAAGGCAGATCAAGTTAAGCAGTACTGGTTAGAAAAGAGAGAAAAACAAAAAACAAAACAAAAGAAAAAAAAATAATAAAACCACCAAAATCCAAACCAGAAGTTATTTCCTTCCTAAGGTCTCAGATAGTTTCTTAAGTCTTTTCTTCAGCTCCAAAGGAAATTTCTCATAGCACTTCTTACAGACTGGCTTCATGTCAAACTCCACAAATTTATTCCTAAAGATAATTATAATATAAAAAAGAAATTAGTGGAAATGTATCCAACACACACACACACACACATATGATAAAGTGACATAAATTCATTAAGCTACATATAAATGAAGACACTATATTGAAAAAATATGCACATATAATGGCTCTATACACCTACATCTACAACATGGACTGTTTATTAAGTCTTACTCAAGGTTCCAGGAAATCTAAAGTAAATATAATTCAGGTAAAGTTAATCAAATTTGCATTTTTAAAGATTTATTTATTTTATGTGTATGAGCACTTGCCTGCTCGTGTGTCTGTGTACTACCTGGTACTCATGGAGGTCAGAAAAAGGTGTTGGAGCCCCTGGGAACGGAGTTAGAGATGGTTGTGAGCTGCTATGTGTGTGCTTAGAACTGAACCTGGGTCCTCTGAAAGAGCAGAGGGTGCTCTTAACCCCTAAGGCATCCTCCAGTCCAAGTAAACCCAGTCACATTTTTTTAAAATATTTTATTTAATTTTAATTTATGTGTGTTGGTGTGTGGGTGTCAAATTTTGGAGTTACAGACAGTTGTGAGCTGCCATGTGGGTGCTGGGGATTGAACCTGGGTCCTTTGGAAGAGCAGGCAGTGCTCTTAACCACTGAGCCATCTCTCCAGCCCCCCAGTCACATTTTAAAGAACCAAGTTCGTGCTTTCTTCCTCTCAGGGCCTCCTGCCCCTGCCCCCTTTGTTAAGACAGTTTCAGGCTGGAGTCCAGGCTGGCCTAAAACTTATGGTGATTTTCTTGTCTTAGCTTTCCCAGTACTGGGATTATAAGTGTGAACCACCATGCTTGACACCAGTGAATTTATTCAAATAATATATTTATATAAAGTAAAGAACTGATTTTTATAATGTAAGTGACTTACTTTTTGAAGGTTAAAAAAATATTACTAAGTATTTAGTATTTTAAATTAGGCAACTATAAGGTTTCATCTTTCCCTGTACAATTAAAAAAATTGATCTTAAATCATAATAGGTTATTTTAGTATTGAGACAAAATAGCTGGTTATCTTTCTTGAACACTAAGGTCATGATACTGCCCTTAGGGACTCCTTAAGTGGGGGGTGCAATGGAGAACATGAAACAGTATCAATCCACTTATAAACAGCTCTGGAGAAAACTCTTGGTCTCCATGTCTAATGCACTCACAACAGCTAACTGCAGGAACGTCTAACTGCTGGATTCCAAGGCCTGTAATTTTGACTTAGTATCTAACTTTAGAACTTGTTCATTTGCTGTGAAGTTAAACTTAGAAAGCACCTGTAGAACAAGCCTAGTGATTCACTGTCATGGATAACAATAATTACAAAGTGTGCTGAAATCCTAAAGCACATTACATTAGACTGCTTGTTTTAAAGTAATTTTATTTCTTTTTCTTTTTTTCATTTTTAGACAGCTTCTTACTATGTAGCTCGGGCTAGCCTGAGACTTTATGTAGACTAGGTTGGCCTTGAACTCATGGAGATCTGTGTGCCTCTGCTTCTTGAGTGCTGGATTAAAGATGTGCACCATTCACATCCAACATTGAGATAATTTTAGAGAACAATGTTAATAAAAAGAATAATTCCTACTCGAATATTTAAATTTCTTTATTGGATTACTATCACGTTCAGCTCGGAGCGGCACTGAACTCAGGGCTCCTCCTGCTTCAGCCTCCCAAACGCAGGACGACAGGCAGGAGCCTGGCTTCCCGTCTGCTTTGTACAGAGAAACCAATGCTGACACTAACTCAATGTTCATGTTGCCAATTGGCAAACAAACACTTGGAAGGCTGTTTGGCTTAAACAGTGGTGAGGCTTGTACACACAGGCCTGCCTTATGGGCTCAGCTCAGCTCAGCTTTTCTGTCACAGCGTAGCACAGACACCTTTTCTCTGCGATCACTAAAGAGTAGTGGGAACAGTTTTAAGTATTTTTATGTCTATTAACTGCTGCTGGACTTTGGTTTCTCTGCCTAAAATAATTTAGCTGAGAAGTTCTGGGTGTTGGATGTTTTTATAACCACAATATGTTCTATAACTAAACTATTTCCCCATGTTTGGTGGCAAAAAGCTTAAATATATTATTCCTGCTTCAGAGACTAACTAGTTCTCTTGTTTGAAGTTTATATTTGCCTTTTAATTCTTCAACAAAAGGAAATAAGAAAAATAAAACAAAATTTCTTTTAGAGTTCAAAACACATGAGGGGAAAAAATAATCATGTGAGTACTTCAACAGAATGTCAGTGACTGACATGCGTCCCACACAGAGCAAGAGCAGGAGCCTGGAGATTCCAGGAAAGGGACTCACAACAGCGGGGAGCGTGTGTGCACAAGCACTGCAGAGGGCAGATCTGCTTAGGTGGGGACATGGTGAGAGAACTCAGCACTGAGAACACATGAGGTTCTAGAAACATCCAATGCTCATCTTCTCAGTTCAATCATTTCAGGGAAGGAAACTGAAGAGCAGCAGCAGTTAATAGACATGCGAATACTTCAAAGCTGTTCCCACTGCTACTTAAGGATTGTCTATGCCACGCTGTGACAAAAAAGCTGAGTTGAGGCCAGATGAGAACACTGCATGCAAGCCAGTGTTAAGTATGATCTCATTAAACTTTATATATATGTATTTTAAGCTTTATGTTTGTAATCAGCAAAAGAACCAACTCTCCAGAGGATCTGACGACCATAAAAACATGCATTAAAAAAAAAAAAAAAAAAAAGAATGAAAAGACAAGCATCCTAAAAGACAAGAAAGGCATCCTAAAGGACTAACCACGGGAGAAGCCATGAGAATGGCGCGGAAGGGATAGAGCGTTTACAGACACACTGGCTTTCTCTTTCTCTGCTTGTCCTTATCCTTTGCTTCTCTCTCCCGTTTGGCAAGTCGCCTCTTAAACTCTTCTGGCATTTTCTCATAACAGTGTTTGCAGACTGGCTTTAGATCAATTTCAACAAACTTATCCCTTTGAGTAGAAGAAAGAAGGGACAGGACAGGAACAATTAAAGGAGAACACTGACTTTCAGACCCGAGAGAAAGAAGAGACAGGAAGCAATCACTTCCATTTTTACATGGCAAATGGCATCTAAAAACTTGAGCTGTAGTAGTCACGATGGGCTAGAGCAAAGACTTACTTGAGCGTTAATTTGGTATTGCAGGTGGAACAGGCAAAGCAGCTCACACACCAGGCCTTGTTGAGGGCAGACACCACTGTGGGGGGAAAGAGATCTCATCACGAGGAGCATTTCACTGTGGGAAGAGGGGCTTCCGTTTTCAACCCTGAAGAACAAAGAAAGCTGCTCCCCAGGCATCTGGGGGGGGGGGGGTTCAAGTCTTTCTTGAGAGGTTCCTTTCTTTACTTTTTTGAGTTTTTTTCCACCCCCTGAGACAAGGTTTCTCTGTGTAACCCTGGCTGTCCTAGACTGGCTTTGTAGACCAGGCTGGTCTCGAACTCACAAAGATCTGCCTGCCTCTGCCGCCCAAGTGCTGGGATTAAAGGTGTGTGCCACCACGCCCAGCTTTCCTTTCTTTACTGTTGACACAGAGGTCTGCACTGTGTCACAGCACTGTGTCTGTGACACAGAGGCTTGACTGAACTCATCTTCCTGCCTTGGCATCCTTGATTCTGAGATGTGCATCATCATGCCTGGTAAGAGGGGTAAGAGGTGGGTTGTTTTTTGTTTGTTTTTGTTTTTAGTATAGAAGTGGTATCTTTTTAAAAATTAATTTGTATTATAATTTATCCACATTACATCTCAATTGTTGTCTCCTCGCTCTTATCTTCCTGTTTCCACTCTCCCTCCCTCTCCTGCCCTACTCCCCTCACCTGGACCTCTGACATGGGGGTAGCCTTCTCCCCTACCAGCTGACCACAGTCTGTCAGGCCTCATCCTGATAGCCTGCATCTCCTTCAAGAGGTAGGTTTTTGTTTGTTTGTTTGTTTGTTTTGCAAAAACACAGAGCCAGAAAGCTCAGTGCTATTAATGAGCTTCTAACATATCTATTTTTTATTATGGCTACTTTTTCACTGGTTTGTTTGTTTTTGGAGGCAGGGTCTCACTATGTAGCTGTTGGCTATCCTGGATCTCACTATATGTGGACCAGGCTGGCCTCAAACTCATAAAGATTCACCTGTGTCCATCTCCTGAGTGCTAGGATTAAAGGCATGTAACACCTAGCTTTTTTTTTTTTTAACTGTATTTAAAAGGCAGGTTTTAATTTAAGCAAAACTATTTCTGTATTTTAATTGTTTTCTCTTTTGCACATCTTCTGTGCATGTGCAGACGCACATGTGTGTATACATATAAAGGGAAGTCTGCAGCTGGCATGAAGTTTTTATGATCACTCTCAATCTTAGAAATTGAGGAACAGTGTCTCAGTTGAACTCAGGGCTAGCCAACACAGCTAGTGTGGGTGGTCGCTTGCTCTGGGGAGCCCCTGTCTCTGCCTTCCAAACACTGGAACTGCAGGTGGGCAACACTGCTTAGGCAGCATTTGTGTGTGCTAAGGATAGAACTCTGGTTCTTGTTACACAAGCATTTACCCACTGAGCTCTCTCTCCAGCCCTATTTTACCTTTCAGTTTTTCTTTACTTACAAATCGGATACACCAAATGCACTGTGGACAGCAGACAGATGGGCTTCTCTGACAAGGCTTGAGACCAACAAGCTCTCTGCTGTGTTTCTGTCTCTATTGCTAGATCCTCGAATAAATATGAATTAGATGAAACATTTCAAACTCCAGACTTTAATTTATCTGACTGAAAGTAGTGTTTCTTTCAGAGTTGACAATAAGAACATAACTTCGTCTTTCATCTCTCCTGCAGGGAGGGGTTAAACTGATTTGCAATGCTCCAAATGGTTCCCTGAACTAACCTAGTACTTCCTGATTAGGTGATGTCTGCTGAGAGCCAGAAAGCATGCTGCAAACAGGGTGTTTTTAGAACTTTGTCAGGAAATTTCTGGCAGGACTGCTTAGTGACCATTAGCAAACACAGCTGTTTCCTCTGTGCTGCAGCCAACTGCCCTGTTGGTTAGCCCACGCAGTAAGTCCTAGCAGCTCTATACAGCTTACAGCAGCTGTGCTGCCTCATACTTGAGAAGCATACCAAGAGAAAAACAACTGATAATGACCAAATTACAGCCCACAATAGCAATCAGCTTCTTTCGATTTTCATACCACCCAGGTATTTTTATGCCAAAATGGTTCCGTATACCCACAGATACATACCATCACCTTCTATGACACGGTTGCAGTGGAAACAGACATCACCAAACAGCTGAGAATGAAGACAAGAAACAAGTGAAAACTCAGAGTGTTCGAATTAAGTTTTTAACAATAAATATTTATATGATCTCTGTTCTTTCTGTTCACCACTGAAAAACAAGTAGCTGGCAACAAAATTTTAGGACTTATTCTTTCTAAAGAAACTTAGTAATAGATTAGTTACAATGAAAACCATTCACTTTTTCTCACTTAAACATATCTTTCCTGGTGACAAGTTGAGCACCAAAAAACAAACTACCTTGTGGACACCAGTGGAGCAGCAATGAACACAGAGCAGAGGTGCTGAGGAGGACAGATCCCTACCTCATCATTGATCCAGCCAAGAGCCCACAACCTCAAAGTAACAGTGGAGAACCAAGACAAGAGGCCCAGGGAAAATCAATATATTAAACACACTGGAGATGTTCCACAGCCGAGGAGGCTAAAGAAATATAATAATACTAGAAAGTGACGTTAGTCTTAGAGCAGGAAAAAAATGTACGATAAGAACATTCTTGCGGGGGCTGGAGAGATGGCTCAGAGTTAAGAGCACTGCCTGCTCTTCCAAAGGTCCTGAGTTCAATTCTCACCAACCACATGGTGGCTCACAACCATCTATAATGAGATCTGGTGCCCTCTTCTGGCGTGCAGGTGTACATGCAGGCAGGGCACTGTATACTTTAATCTTTTTAAAAAAGAACATTATAAAATATATTAAAAAAAAAAAATTATTGGGCTGGGAGTGATGGTGCTTCCCAGCACTTGGGAGGCTGTTGTAGTAATACAGAGAAACTCTGTCTCTAGATAAGTAGATAAGCAAGTGCCTAAGAGTAAAACTGGATTTAAATACTATACCAATACTGATAACTGTGATATACATACAGTTCTGTATTCTGTATTCTGAAAAGTATGGAAACATGCCTGCATCAAATGCTTGTTGTTAAAACTCTGACACCCAACTGAGAGCTATGGACTTCTGGAGAAGGAGAATCAACTTTCTTTAAGAGTGCAGCTCCTGGGCCGGGCGTGGTGGCGCACGCCTTTAATCCCAGCACTCGGGAGGCAGAGGTAGGCGGATCGCTGTGAGTTCAAGGCTAGCCTGGTCTACAAAGTGAGTCCAGGATGGCCGAGGCTACACAGAGAAACCCTGTCTCGAAAAAACCAAAAAAAAAAAAAAAAGAGTGCAGCTCCTGGTAAGTTGAGCATTCCCCCATGGCTAGCTAACACTCAGAAACAAACATGAACCCAGGGGCTATAAGAAAGAGGGGTGGAGGGAGGTAGGATATACCTGGGAGGAGTTAGAGGGAGATAGGAATAAATATGGTCAAAACACATTGTATGAAACTCTCAAAGAACTAATAAAAAAAAATTTTTTTTTTTTTTTAAAAATCTATGCATAAACCAGGCAGTGGCAGCACATACCTTTAATGCCAGCACTCAGGAGGCAAAGGCTGTCTGAGTTAGAGGCCAGCATGGTCTACAGAGTTAGTTCTAGGACAGTCAGAGCTACTCAGACAAATCCTATTTTGAAAAAACAAAACAAGCTGAGCATGATGGCACATGCCTTTAATCCCAGCACTTGAGAGGCAGAGGGAAGCACATCTCTGCGAGTTCAAGACCATCCTGGTCTACAAAATGAATCCATGACAGCTAGAGCTCTGTTAAACAGAGAAACCCTGTCTCGAAAAACCAAAAGGGGGGAAAAAAATAACCCCTCCAAAACCAGAAATTAAAACAACCCTCCAAAACCCAAAACAAAACAAAAAACCAGCAAACAAACAATTAACAATCAAAAAGCTATGCATGCTCTGTAGAAGTGGCTCAGTGGTTAAGAGCACTGACTACTCTTCAGAGGACTCAGGTTCAATTTCCAGCACCCATACAATAGCTCACAAACATTTATAACATCAATCCCAGGAGATCCAATGTCCTCTTCTGGGCCCCACAGGCACTGCACATATGAGGTGCACAGGCACACATTTGGGCAAACACTCATACACATTAAAAAAAAAAAAAAAAAAAAGAACCAAAAGAAAAACCCTATGAACATTTAAATGCGCACACATATGTCTGTACATAAAGATATATGTATTAATGTAGGTGCCTGTGTTTATATAGTAAAATAAAATGAACCCCAAGGAAGCAAAGGGAGATTATGAGTAAAGGTAGATATACAGACATTGTCTGTTGTTATTTAGTGAGTATTCTGAGACTCAAAGAATGAAAATACATCTCTGAGCTGGGTATGGTGGTGCACGGCTTTAATCCCAGCCCTCAGAAGGCAGAGGCATGTGGATCGCTTTGAGTTTGAGGCCAGCCTGTTCTACAAAGCAAGTCCAGGACAGCCAGAACTACACAGAGAAACCCTGTCTCGAAAAACCAAAAAAAAAAAAAAAAGAAGAAGACGACGACGAAAGAAAGAAAGAAAATACATCTCTACAGACCAACGTGCATCTTTCTACAGCTGAAGAATTGATGAATTGTGATGTGCACATATCAAATATCTAGTGAGCACAATCATACCTGATTATAGTGAGTTTCACAATAGGCCAAGCCCTTCCTCTCATAATGACGATGTCCAAGAAATGGCTTTTCACATTTGGCACAAACAAAATGCTGGGAAAAAATTGAATAGATAATTTTTGAGATGTCATAATTTGATTTATCAAAGTTAATCAGTTCTTAGAGAAGATAGTAAGAATTATAACTAGACATCCTCCTACCACAAACACCTTTTATTTTGGTGATAGTGCCTCAATACGTAGATCTATTAGCTCTGGCTGATCTAAAACTTGCTGTGTAGACCAGGCTAGTCTGGAATTTACAGATATCCACCTGGCCCTGCCTCCTGAATGCTGGGATTAAAGATGTGCACCATCATACCCAGCAAGACCAGATACTTTTATGGTCTCAATTCTGATGTTTATGAGGCTCTAATGGGTTATCTTAAGATAACTGCTCAGCAGCAGGGCATAGGTCTTTAATCCCAGCACTCGGAAGGCAGAGGCAGGCAGATCTCTGAGTTTGGGGCCAGCCTAGTCTACAGAGTGAATTTCAGAACAGCCAAGGCTACCCAGAGAAACCGTTTTGAAAACTAAAAACAAACAACAACTGCTCAGCAATCAGAAAGACCGCTGCTCTGGAGTAGGACCTGTTTGGTTCCAGCACCAGCATGGCAACTATGCCTATCCATGACTCCAGCTCCAGGAGACCTGATGTCCTTGTCTCACCTTCACAGGCACCAGACGCACACATATAGAGCTAGCAAATAGGACATGAAAGAAGAGATTGGCATCTCAGTAGTATTTGTAACTGAGCATAACTAATTGTTGTTGGATGTGACAACCTTGTCCTCAAGGAGGATTTAAGAAATAAGTACCATCCTGCATTATGCTACCATGTTACAACATTCTAGATTTTTCATTTACTATAATGTTGTGCTGGTTAATATTTATCAACTTGACACAAACTAGTCCATAACTCTAGGAGTTGCCTCCCTAAGACTGGCCTGTAGGCATGTCTATGGGGTATTTTCTTGCTTGCTGATTGATGGGGGAGGCCCTCCCCACTATGGGTGCTGCCATTCCGGGGCAGGTGAGCCTGGGCTGTGTCGGAAATGAGTCTGGAAGAAAGCCAATAATCAACAGTTCTCCTTAGTCCAGTTTCTGCCTTGAATTCCTGCCCTGACTTCACTTCATGATGGACAATGACCCACAATCCATAATAAACCCTTTCTTCTTGCAAGTTGCTTTTGGCTAGATGTTGTTTTGTTTTGTTTTTGAGTCAAGGTCTTTCTATGTAGTCCTGGCTGTCCTGAAATGTACTATGTAGACCAGGCTAGCCCTGAACTCACAGAGATCCTCCTGGGTCTGTCTACCAAGTGCTAGGATTAAAGGACTGTTTCATCACACTTGGTTTTGTCAGGGTTTTGTTTTGTTTTATTTTGTTTTTAAAAATCATAGCGATAGAGAAATAAATCAGGACAAAAGTCAATTGTTTTTAAAAATGTCCACATTTAGTCCTGAGACTGTTCTTATCTAGCTGGCATACTTGAGGCATGGGAATTGAAAGCAGTGGCTACCTTTGGCCAGGCCTGTACTCACCTCCACATGCCACTGCTTGCCCATGGCATTCACCACGCGCCCTTCAATGGGCCTCCGACAGGCACCACAGATAGGGACCCCCATCTTATCATGACATGGCAGACAGTACAGCTCCCCTTTCAGCTCCCGGGCATCAGCAGTTAGCTCCTTCCTGTTCACCGAAGAAATGAAACTGAATACTACTGTACAACTGAACTAGTACCCCACAGAGGTAGCAGAATTTTTTTTACAAGATTTTAAAAAGATATAGTCATAACAATCCCTGATAATTTCTATTTTTCCCTCTTCAAAGATGACCTGAGAACCCTGAATTAAGAGACTTGGCTTGGCCGGGCGTGGTGGCGCACGCCTTTAATCCCAGCACTCGGGAGGCAGAGGCAGGCGGATCACTGTGAGTTCGAGGCCAGCCTGGTCTACAAAGTGAGTCCAGGATGGCCAAGGCTACACAGAGAAACCCTGTCTCGAAAAACAAAAACAAACAAACAAAAAAAGAGACTTGGCTTGATTTCAGACTGTTTGTTACCAGTATCTTGCATTAGTGGTGAGACACAAGGGAAGGTCAAACACTTGCCACTTCAGTCATGTTTATCGTATTACATTTCAGTCCATCTGTCTTCCTTTAAACTCCCAGTACTGGGTCCAGGAGGAGCGGTCCACCTATGTAACCCTTGGGAGGCTGAGGAAGGAGGGTTGTGAATTTGTTGATAGCCTGTGATACACAGGCATTTACTATAATAAAAATATATCATTATATTGAGTGAGGGACACATGAGCTCCACCCTCAGCAGAGGAACTATTGGTGGTTAATGGCTGCTGGTGGAACAGGAGTCATTTATGTCAGGGGTGTGGCCATTGGTAAGGTGTCCATGATCCAGGAGATAACTCCACAGCCATATACTTGCAAGCAACCCTAGTTAAACTCAGTGGACTATAACAAGAACAAGGATAAGAGAAGAGAATGGGGCAGTTTTCTTTAAAACATGTTATACACACAAAAAATAAAAGATAAATTATATTGGTTAATTTTCATGGGCTTTAAAAAGTATGTATAAGTACTCTGCATGTTTGTCTGTGTATTTACTACATGTGTGCCTGGTGCCGGTCAAGGCCAGATGAGAATATTATTAGATCCCCTGGAGCTGGTGTTACGAAGGGTTGTATGTCGCTGCGTGGGTGCAAGGACCCAAGCTTGGGTCCCCTAGAAGAGCAGCCCAACGCTGTTAACTATTGAGCCATCTCTCCAGATGCCATAATCCAGCATATTTATTTCAAGTGCCCTTCAAGACTCCTTCTTTTTTTTTTTTTTTTGGTTTTTCGAGACAGGGTCTCTCTGTGTAGCCTTGGCCATCCTGGACTCACTTTGTAGACCAGGCTGGCCTCAAACTCACAGCGATCCGCCTGCTTCTGCCTCCCGAGTGCTGGGATTAAAGGCGTGCGCCACCACGCCCGGCCAAGACTCCTTGTTCTGGGCAGGGAGCCAGGGCTACACAGAGAAACCCTGCCTCAAACAAACAAACAAACAAACAAACAAAAAAAAGAACTCAAACATGAGGTGGTGGTAGCGCATGTCTTTAATCCCAGGCAGGCAGATCTCTGAGTTCAAGGCACAGACAGACAGACAGACAGACAGACAGACAGACAGACACACACACACACACACACAGAATAAAGTAAAAGCCTGAAGAAAACACGTTGGCTTGCATCAGTAACAGAAACATAGGTAACTGCTCCTTCACTTTAATTCTATTGTTTCGCACAATGTCAGGGAGAACAGTGTAATACCCGCAGTTGGCACAGTTGAAGTGGTCCGGGTGGTAAGGGTCATTCTTGAAGATCAGAGGCTGCTCATCAATGATGGCATGGCATTTCTGGCAGATGTATTTTCCAAGGCCTCTGGCCTTCTCACGATTATGACATGGGCGACATAGGTGTCTATACAGGGCCAAATGGAAATTTTAACATCTTAAGTTCTTTTTAATCATTAGAAATATACTTCTCATTTCTCTGAATAGAAATTAAAGAAACCACATTTTAGAAACTATCTTTTGTGCTATAAAGTAAACCAGAATCAAAGCACAAGAAACATTTGTTCCATTAATAATTTACTGATGCACATGGTCCTCATCACTGTCCACCTCTCCCTGGCAGAACAGGAGGCATGCAGTAACAGACTCTGTGACTAAGCTCTGGGGTCATTTCCCAAGGTTAGTTCTGAGTTCCCATACCCTACAGCAAAACTTCATCCTCTATAGGAAAAATGCATGAGACTGAACAGCCCATGGGCCACCCGCATCCGACAAGGATGGACAACTCCTACCTGCCAGCATTCTTAACAAACCCTATGTCTGCCAGCACTTCCTGGCAGAGGTCACATCGGAAGCACTCAGGATGCCAGCTATTATTCATGGCTTTAATAACCCGGCCAATGATGAATTCACCTGCGGGAAAGTAAAGCACAAAGCACGCTATACAGTGTCTTATTTACTATAAATAAAAGGGGAAAGTGTTTAAGGAGGATTACTAGGGATTCCTCAAATACTAAGCTACTGCTTTACCACTAAGTGATCTTTAACAATCTGTAATGTGATTTGATGCCCTCTTCTGGCCTGCAGGTATACATAAGGCAGAGCACTGTATACATAATTAATAAATACATCTTTTTTAAAAGGCCTTATACAATACATTATGTCTGCTGGAGTAAGAGAACAAATGATCTTTTTCTCATCTGAGTGCCCATTTTTTGTTTTGTACCCACGTTTGAAAAATGGCCATATCATCTCATCTCATCTCATCTCATCTCATCTCATGGCTTTCCTTTCCAAGCTCTTCCATGTCCTGAGCTCTTCCAGTGCCTCTTAGTTGTTTATGGTCACTGTCAACACCGACAACTGAAATTTATAGCACTTTTTTCTTTTATTCTCACTCTTACCCCCACCGAGGGGATGGAACCAAGGGACTTATGAATGCTAAGCACATCCTCTACCACCAAGTGTTTTAACTTCAGTCTCCACAACACATTTTGTTTTTTGTTCTTGCTGTGTGTTTAAGACAAGATTCACTGTGTTGCCTTGATTAGCCTGAAACTTGCTGGCCTCAAATTCAGAGATCCTCCGGCCTCTTGTTTTCAGAGTGCTGAGATCATGCCTGGCTATACTTCTCTCATAATTCACACTGACTCCTGTCACTAAGCATCTTTAGCATTGAATTCAGGTTCTCCAGTCCCTAGGGATGGTCTAGTTGACCCACCACTGAGGTGGCTACAGTAAGTGAGTAAAGTACACACACACCTTTGTGCAGTCAACTGAAACAGGCCCTGGCCAAATCACAAGCAAGCTGGCAAAGGCTGTGCGCAGAGGGAGAAGCACTGCAGAAGGCAAATTACAGGCTTTCCCCACATGTCGCAAGAGTCAATGCTGTGCAGATTTTGGTCCTTCTTCCATTTGGCTTATACTAACAATACAGAGAGGACAGGTAAGCTGCCCCTTATCATTATCTGTAAGCACCATTTTGTTTTTATTTTTTGGTTTTTCAAGACAAGGTTTCTGTGTGTAGTCTTGGCTGTCCTGGACTCACTTTGTAGACCAGGCTGGCCTCGAACTTACAGAGATCTTGCCTACCTTTAACTCTGGAGGGCTGGGATTAAAGTCATGCACCACCATGCCCAGCTTGTAAGTACTATTTTATTTTTATTTTATTTTTTTCTGAGACAGGGTTTCTCTGTGTAGCCTTGGCTGTCCTAGACTCACTTTGTAGACCAGGCTGGCTTCAAACTCACAGCTATCCTCCTACCTCTGCCTCTGGAGTGCTGGGATTAAAGGTGTGTGCCACCATGCCCGGCTTGTAAGTACCATTTTAAAGAAGTGTTGAATGACTGTTCTTGTCAGCTTTAACTGTCAGCCTGACACATCCTAGAGTCGCCTGAGAAGGGAGTCCCATTTGAAGGGTTACCCAAACCAGCTTGGCCTGTGGACATGTCTGTAGGGGACTGTCTTGATTGTTAGTTATCTAGGAGAGCCCAGTCTACTATAGCTGGCGCAATTCCCTGGGCAAGTGGTTCTGGACCGTGAAATATAGAACAGTAGCTGAGCTTAAGGTTGCCAGCAAACCAGCGAGCTATTTCTCCATGTTTCTGCTTCAAGTTTCTGCCCTTTCCTCCCCTCAGCTGCTTTCAGTCAGGGTGTTCTGTCATAGCAAGAGACAAAAGCAGAACTCCCATGCCCCATATCTGACCACTTCCCCTTGGTGGGGAGGCCTGGTAGCACTCAGAGGAAGGGTAAGCAGGCTACCAGGATAAGACTTGATAGGCTGTGACCATATGGGGGGGAGGCGGGCCTCTTCTGTCACAAACCTAGGGGAGGGAATAGGGTGAAAGAGGGAGGAACGGGAGGATACAACTGAAATGTAATCTGAAAAAAAATCAATTAAATAAAAATTTTAAAAAGAGACAAAACCATAGTAGAGACTTATATGATCGTGGAACTTATTTTTACTTCTATTCAACAGTAAAACTTACCACACTGGTGGCAGCAAGGAGCAAAGAGCATCTGGAAATCATGCTCACAGTACTTCCTTCCTTCAAACTGAAAGAAAAAACATAAGGGCCATCAACTTACACGTATGAAACAACCACAGAAGGAAATTATTTCATGAAAAGACAAACAAAAGCGGCTCTTCCTTTTGCTTTATAGTCTGTGTTGTGTGTGTGTGTGGGGGGGAAACAGGCAAAGCCTTGTGAATGTTCAGTAATTGCTCTCTGCTAACCAATTACCCCAGTCCTTACCAAAGGAAGGTGTGTTTTGTTTATTTTTGGAGGCAGGGTCTCACTTTGTAGCTCTGGCTGGCCTGGAACTTGCATTGTAGTCTAGGCTGACCTTGAACTCACAGAGATCCGCCTGCCTCTGTCTCCTGAGTGCTGGGGTTAAAGGCGTGAGCCACATGCCCAGCTAACTTGGGGATCGTCCATATTCCTCTACGTTGGTACAGGGAATAAACTGCACAAGCAAAAGGATTTCATTTTGGACTGTCTAACACCAACATCAAAGTTAGATATTTATGTGTGTTCTTGTAACCCTGGCCTGGGGGGAGGGGCACAGTGACAGACGGACAGAACTCACTGGACAGACAGCCTAGCCTAACTGATGAACTCACTTCAGGTTCAGTGAGAAACATTGTCTCAAAATATAAAGGTGGAAAACAATAAAAGAAAACAACCTTAATTTTCACATGCACATGCACACATCACATCCAGAAACTGCACAAGGTAAGGACAGAGTGAACAGTTGGTCTCACCTCTGACTGCGCTCAATAATATTATTATTTCTGTTTTTCGAGACAGGGTTTCTCTGTGTAGCCCTGGCTGTCCTGGACTCACTTTGTAGACCAGGCTGGCCTCGAACTCACAGAGAGTTGCCTGCCTCTGCCTCCCAGAATGCTGGGATTACAAGCCTGTGCCATTCAAACTTTAAGGATTTTAAAAAATATTTATTTTTTACTTTATGTGTATGGGTGTTTTGTCTGCATACATGTCTGTACATTGTGTGTGTCTGGTGTTTATGAAGGCTAGAAGAGAGCATCAGATCTCCTGGAACTGGAATTATAGATGGTTGTTGCTACCATGTGGGGGCTGAGAATTGAGCCTGGATCCTCTGCAAGAGCAGACCTTAATTCACATAGTCACCTCTCCAGTCTCATTTACCTTTATGAATTTGATGAAAGCTACAGGACTCTCAACCCAGATAATTTGCATATATGTAAAACCCCCTTCCCTCATTATTTTAGGTTAGTATCTAATTTTTTTTTTTTACTCTAAGCTTAAATATTTACAAGGAGTACTTATTCTAGCATCATTTAAAATATTTTTATTTATGTGTATGGGTTTTTGCCAGTGTGTATGTCTGCACCACCTGTATGCCTTGAGCCCATGGAGGCAGAAGAAGGCATCAGCTCTGTCCAACATGGGTTACAGACAGCTGTGAGCTGTCCTTGGGTTGTTGGAATCAAGCCTGTGTCCTCCAGAAGAGCAGCCAATGCTCTTAACCACTGAGCCATCTCTTCAGCTCCTTAATTATTTTTTTGAGACAGAGTTTCAACATGTAGCTTTGGCTGCCCTAAAACTCTCTATGTAGGACTTACAAGGATCTACCCGCCTCAGCCTCCTAACTGCTGGGATAAAGGTGTGCAACACCATGCCTGGCTTAATATCAGTATTTTTAAGTGACCAACGTGGATTTGAAAACTACGAACAACATTTGTATATACCTGTACCTAACAACTACATACAGGGTTTACATACCTATAATCCAAACCACTTGAGAGAGGTGGGTTGTGAGTCTGCGGCAACAGGGAAACTCTGTCTCAACAAAACAAAACAAATGCCCAGCCCCACACACAAACACAGTTCTATTGTTTGGAAAGCCTATGCTGTAGAAATGAAAATGGCTGCCCTTTCCTTCAAGCGTCTCTCATGGGCCTATGCCAAATATGGCTTACCAGAACTCAGGGTACAGTTTTAATCGACATTTATTTCTTAGTTGGTTTATTTTTTTTTTCTTCTTTCTTTTTCTTTGGTTTTTCAAGACAGGGTTTCTCTGTGTAGCCTTGGATATCCTGGAACTTGCTCTGTAGACCAGGCTGGCTTTGAAGTTACAGAGATCCACCTGCCTCTGCCTCCGGCGTGATGGGATTAAAGGTATGATTTACTATGCCCAGCTGTGCCAATTTTTAACAGAAATAAATTGTGATAAGTAGGAGCACTGACTACAGCTCCAGACTGTAGTAGCTCAAATGCTAATATAACTGCTCTAGCTTGCTGAGTGACCATGGGAAGCCTCGTGCTGCCTCCTGGGAGTCAGGAAACTCTATTGCTTTGGGTGTTTATTGAAGCTCACAGCAAACTGTTATACTCACAGCTTCTTTTATTTGGAGAAACAACTCACATTATTAATCTGTAGGGGAGCAATCCAAACTCTTTTTAAATTTAACTAATTAAAAGATTTATTTATTATGCACACAGTATTCTGTCTTCATGTACACATACACACCAGAAGAGGGCACCAGATCTCATTATAGATGGTTGCGAACCACCATGTAGTTGCTGGGAATTGAACTCAGGACCTTTAAAAGAGTAGCCAGTGCTCTTAATCTCTGAGCCATCTCTTCAGCCGCCCCAAACTCTTTCTTAAAATAATAGTAAGATACTTGAAACATACTACAAACTAAAAGAACTGGACATCAATTCATTGAATTATAACATTCTGGGAAGATAACCACACTTACAGCTTTAAAAAGATTTATTTGTTTAAATGTGATTGTGTCTGAGGAAGCATGTACACATGTGTGGGTGCATGTGTGGCCGTTGTTGAGCTGCCTCACCATAGGTACTGAGAACCAAACTCAAGTGTCCTTAACTGTTTAAACTACAGCATGATCCTCCCCCTCCAGGTTACCTGTGTGCAGTGACTGCTGGCCCTTCCACTGAGTGAGTAACATCTTGTGTGAGCCTCCTCATTGGAGGCTCTGAGGCCCCTGCTCGATAAACAGCCATCACAGACTAGAAGGATTAAGTACTTAAGCCAGAATCTAGCTTTTATGTGAGTTCTGAGGATCTGAATTTAGGTCATGAGGCCCGCACTGCAAGTACTTTGTGCACAGAGCCATCCTTTCAGGTCATTCACAGGAATTCTTTTACAAAAGGATGCTTTTTTGGTTTTTGTTTTTACATTCATCAGAGGTGCACAAGGCACAGTCATAAAAGAGATAATGCCAAGACTACTCTCTGCAACTCCAAACTCACAACATACCAGAATATAGAACACTCAACATAGTTCCCCAAGCCAAGTTTCATTCCAAATGAGAGACTACACTAGGCAGGAACAGTTGGGAGGCTTTAGAGGCATGTGGTTTCCTAAATGAGGCATCTGAGAGGCGTCCTGGAGCAAGTCATCCTGGCAGGGACTGAGATCCTTTCCTTTTATACAGTGTCTCCCACATATAACTGTGTATAGAAATACCTTAGCAGTCAAATCCTAATAGACTCACAAGAGGTAGGCACATCTCTGTCAGTTTGAGGCCAGCCAGGGCTATACTACAGTGAGACCTCATCTTAAAAAACAAAACAAAACAACAACAACTCAGAAAACAGAGTGCAAGTATTCAGGAACAGATTCCACTGCAACCATCTGCATGCCTCTCTGTGGTACAGGACCCAGTATTAGGACTACCACTCCTATGCCAAGAGATTTCTGCTATAATGAGCTGCCTCTTTTCTATACCCTGGAGGGGCTATGAAGCATAGAATGTCTCAATGAAGAGCCTGGGAATCCAGATGTTGATCTAAAATAGAAGCTTAGGATATACAATGAAACAAACAAACAAACAAATCAGAAACCATAAATTTTGAAGACTCAAACTCCCATAAACACTATCTTCTTCTAGATAACTCCATTAAAACTGCAGTCAGTTTAAACAGGGTATACCACATCAGCTCCTTCCTGTTGCTGTGATGGAGCGCTGACCAAAGGCAACTTAAGAAAGAAAGGTTTGAGTTTGGCTTCATTTCCACAAGGATAGAGTTTATCACAGCATGGAGGGCGTGACCTAGTGGCAGGAGCAGGAAGCTGGCTGATCACATTTTTATTCACAGACAGGAAGCTGAGAGAGAAAGCAGGAAGTGAGGGTGAAACAATACATCCCCAAAGCCCACTTCCAGTGACGTACTTCCTCTAGCAAGGTTCTACCACCTCTCCAAACAGCACCACTAATGGAGAGCCAAATGTTCAAATAAAGGAGCCTATTGGGGACATTTCTCTCCAACTCCACCACAAATACAGTGAGATGTAAGAAACATTATGCTCCAAAATAGAACTGTTTAAAGTGGGTGCCTAAGAATCCTGGGCCCTTCCACCCACAGGAACAGAGATTATTCAGAGTGGGAGAAGATGAACTGCGGCAGCAACAGTTCTGCTTCTTTCTGTGTAGGTTTTGGAGTTCTGTCGAGGGAGGAGGGTTAATTACTGCTGTTTTAAAGCCAAGAATTGGAAACTTAGCTGACAGCCGTATTTCAGGAATGCATATGCTGGACACTCACTTCATGATTTACACATTTGTCATGAACTGCTCTCAAACAAGTGGGTCAGTAGATAAGTAGAGAGGCTGGCTTTGGAGTTTCCTCTTTCAGCCTTCACTTCTCAGTCCCAGCCTTCCTGAATAATCAGGAAGCATATTAGAGGAAATGAGTGAGGAAAGTCTTTGTTAATCATTGTTCCATTACAGCATTCATTACCAACAGCCCTTTCCTGTTAATATATTTTGTGATGGGGGAGAAAGGCAGAGACTGGGAAAACCAAACAAGGAGAGAGAAAAACATGAAGCACTGACAGAGAGCTCAGCCCCGGGCACACTGGCTGGGCATACAAGAGCCCTGTCTGAGCCCTTGTTCTGGGTTCAGTCTACGCCAGTTTGAAAATTTCTGGAACTGTGTCCTCTGTAACTATTGGCTTTAGCTCACTTCTTTTTTTTTTTTTTTTAGCTCACTTCTAAAAACACTTCAAGGGGTAAAAAAATACATTTTTTAGTGGAGATAACCAAGGTATCACAAAGCTATACCAAGGAATTTCTAACACTGGTGTCCGGGCCTGTTTAAAAGGCATTTCCTCCAGAAAATAGCATTTAATTAGTCTAAGCCACCACTGAACTGGTAGATTTATAAAATAATGGTTCATATTCATTAGAAGATGACTTCACATACTGAAATCTTGTGGAAGCTGGCACTGATTCTTCCCCTCCCCCCTTTCTTTCCTTCTTTTGAGACAGGTTCTCTTCATGTAGCCCTGGCTATCCTGGAACTCAATATGTAGACCAGGCTCGCCTCAATTCAGAGATCCACCCTCCTTTACCTCCCAGTTGCTGGGATGAACAGTGTGCACCACCACCACCAAACAGCACCAATTCTTTTCAACGTAACTACAATATCAAACTTAAAAATCAGTATCCACATGTAACTCATACAGTTATACAGATTCTCCATAACTAGTGCTGTGGCAGCTATTAAAAGAACCCTAGGACCGGGACGCTGGCTTTCTACAGAATGTGTGAGTGATGTTTTCAGGGGGAAAAATTGTTATATTATGAAATATATTTAAATCGTTCAGTTTCAGAGAAAAGCAGGGCAATACAGTGCTAGGGAACTCAGTTTTTGGAGTTCCCTTGAGAAAACTCTCAAGCCCGCTGTTTAACAGTAGGAAAGGGCTTCCTTTGCCTCATGCAAACTGTCAACAGTAGCACCTAGTTTGTAGGGTTCATGTAACTAATCAAATGAAAGAACAAGAACTTATAATGCCTCTTGTGCAATAAGTGCTCACAACAAGTGTTGAATTATTTTAGGGAAAATATGACCTTATAAATCTTCTAAGGTAGCAATGCACAGGACTTACTCCTGCACAGGGGACTAGTTTGCTGGCAAGCATGCTGCCTTCAGGACACCTCTGACCCTGAGAAGCCCCATCTCAGTCAAGATTGGAGAAGCAACCCTGTCCGGGACTTGAACCCATATGCAAGCATTCTACCACCGTGACACAGCCCAGCTGCCCTGCTATCTTTCTAACATGCTCACACTGTTAGATATAAGGTTGTTATCTTCTGAGGAAGACTAAAATGAGAGTCAATTTCTTTAAAACACTTTTTAAAAGATTTATTTATCTATTTTATGTATGAGTTCTCTATCTGCATGTATGCCTGCATGCCAAAGGAGGGCATCAGAACCCTGTATAGATGGTTGTGAGCCACCATGTGGTTGCTGGGAATTGAACTCAGGACCTCTTGAAGAGCAGACAGTACTCTTAACTGCTGAGCCATCTCTTCATCCCCCGAGAGTTAATTTCTATAGTCATTAATACTTAGGCTATTTTAAAGTAAAATGAAGAAGAACATCTGAATGAAGGAAACTGGATTTGAGTTTGGCAACCCAGCACAATAATGTGGAATGAATCTTGCTTTCTGTAAAAAAAAAAAAAAAAAAAAAAAAAAAAAAAAAAAAAGATGCTATGTATTCATTATAAAGAATTGAGAGCTCTAGCACCTTGGGTGTTGGAGTCCTCTCCTGCTGTTTTAGTTTACGTATCAGTGGGATTGAATCCAGGGCCTCCTTCAGAATAAATATGCTCTCCACTACCAACTACATCCCCAGGCCATCCAGCTATTTTAATCAAGCAAGCAAAGAAAACAGCACACCTTTTTAGTGGGGTCTTTCTACATGAGATAAGTCTCATGTAGCCTAGGCTAGTCTCAAGCTTGTTGTGTAGTCAAGGATGGCTCTGAATTCTTGATCCTTCTTTCCATCTCCTGAATGTGGTGACTACAGTCATGTGGTAGAGATCAGATCAATGTGGACAGTCTTTGTGCCAGAGGTATTCAAAGTTAAACGGAAAAATGAGTATAGTAAGAAACAGCCATATGAAATATAAAAGTGCTCCATGTTAGAGATGAAAAAAGTGCTCTGTGAACTCAGAAAAGCTATGCAACAAAACATGGAACTGGGCTGTGACATGAGTCATGAATCTCCTGGGGCAAATATCTTAGGTAAATCTGTTCTTTTCAATGAACAAAGCTGTAAAGCACCTTATTTTTCAGAGGGAAACAGATTTCTGCCTAAATGGAAAAAATTTAGGTTCACGTTTTAACCCACATCATTTAGTAGGAGAAAGGATGTAGGCAGTACTCTCAGTAGCTGCTACGTCACTCTTTTTTTGTTCTGTTTTCCTTGAGGCAAGGTTTTACCTTTTTTTTTTTTTTAAGACTTATTTATTTATTATTATGTATACAGGGTTGTGCATGCATGTACACCTGCAGGCCAGAAGGGTGCATTAGATCACATTACAGATGGTTGTGAGGCACCATGTGGTTTCTGGGAATTGAATTCAGGACCTCTGGAAGAGCAGTCAGTGCCCTTAACTTCTGAGCCATCTCTCCAGCCCCCAAAGTTTTACTTTTAGAAGTGCTTATTTGTTTATTTTTCTGTTATGGGTGTTTACCTATATGTATGTCTGTTTACCAAATGTGTTCCTGGTGCTCAATACAGTCAGGTCAAAGGACTGTTTGAGAGCACATGGTACTGAAGCTATAGGTGATTGTGAGCCACTATGTGGGAGCTGGGAATTACTGATGCTCCTGCCTCTCCAAAGTGCTGGGATTATAAATGTGTGCAATCTTAGCCAGTTGTGCCATACTTAAGAGAGGTAGAGATGCTCCAGAAATGCTGTGCTCGTATCTCTAGTAACGTTTTCTAATGAGTAGGTAGTGGACAAATGAGAGTCTGGTTCCAGACTTCTCTTTGTAGCTAGCCGAATGAATATCCTAGTCATTTAATCCAACACATCAGGAAGTTCCACAGAGAAAAGTGAATCACGTTTTGAAGTAAACAAAACCTGTCTTTTTAAAAATCTGAGACAGGGCTTTATTAAGCAAGCAGACCAGACTGGCATTGAACTTGCAAATCTCCTGTCCATTGAAATGATGGGATCATAGGTGTGTACCACCACACTTGCTTATCTATAAATCTTCATAGCTGTTTCCAAGGGAAAAGAAAGAGCAAGTGCTGTGGAAATAAAGGGAGGAGGATGCTTTGACAAAGATAAAAGCAATAGCAAAGGCATAGACTGGAGAAGATACTCTCTCCTGTCTATCTTCCAACGTGGTTGGGACTGAACCAAGGGCTCCTTGAATGCTAAGCAAGCAAGCACGCATCAAGCAAGCCCTGTATCTCCAACCCACATGCCCTGCCTTGCGTGCCTCATTATACTAATACTGATCCATACACACCAAGTTTCTGATGGAGGTCCTGCCTGTACACTTGGCATTAGGAAGGTAGGAGTTCAAAGTCACCCTCAGCCAGGCTGGACTACGTAATCTCAAACAACATACAAACCCCTCCGCCCAAACAAAAAACCAAATGGACTTCTAGTTCTAGAAAACCTTCCACTGTTGGGCATGTATGAACATGTATCTTATTCTTAGATGGGGACAGCTTTTTCTCTAACATGTCATTGAACCAAAAGTAAAATTATTTTCCATCTACAGGTTTACAAATCCCTATCTGGAAAATGGACCTCAAATAGTAAACATTGTAGCTAAAATAGCTGTTTTCCTTAGGACCCAAAAGGCAACAGCCCATTAATAGCCCAACATGGAATTTGTAGTATCTTTTGGAATAATACCAAGGAGGATATTTATAGCCCAGAAGTGAAGAGAAGTAAGGCATGGACAGGAGGACAAGTATGAGTCATGTTTTATTCTGCTCTGCTGAAGGCTGTTTCCAAGCTTTTCTCTCTGACCAAACATAAGTGGTTTTGCAGCTGACAGGACCACATGTAAGCACCACAGCAGGCGCATAGGACGTAGCCACTGCTGGGGAAGAGACAGTGCCAGATAATGCCAAAATAGCAGGCAAAAAGACAGTATTAGAGAAAAGGCTCCAAGAAGGACTGGAGCACCCTAGAGGGCACATCAGGCAGAAGATAAAGTGCTGGACAGACTAGAACTGACCTTTCCCTCTGAATTTCTGGGGTCTTTCCTTAATTGCTATTCCAATAACATTTTGTTAATGTTAAGAAGAAACATGGCAGCGGGGCGGTGGTGGTGCATGCCTGTAATCTCAGCACTGGGGGTGATGGTGGGGGTGGTGGAGAGGCAGGTGGATCACTGTGGGTTCAAGGCTGGCCTGGTCTACAAAGTTAGTCAAGTACAGCCAAAGCTACACAGAGAAACCCTGTCTCAAAAAACAAAAACAAACAACAACAAAAAAACCCAATAATAATAATGATGATGATGATGATGATGATGAAGGAGGAGGAGGAAGAGGAGGAAGAGGAGGAGGAGAAACATGACTGGGCAGTGGCACACACCTTTAATCCCAGCATTTGGGAGACAGAAGCAAGCGCATCTCTGTGAGTTTGAGGCCAGCCTGGTCTACAAAGTGAGTCCAGGACAGCCAAGGCTACACAGAGAGACCCTGTCTCAAAAAATCAAAACCAAACCAAGGGAAAAAAAAAATAAAAGATACTAGGGTCAGAATAGGTTCTAATACCCTGTCACACCATAAACTGTTACCTGCTGTGCCATCAAGGATGTTTTCACCTCTTAGGGCCACAGAGAAAAGAAACGTAGGGATTAAAGGGGACTTATACAGTATGAATACTAGTGCTTCTTGGTTTTTTGGCTTTTTAGTGTGTATTTATGTAGACATGTTCATGAGTTTATGCGCATGTATGGGTGTAGTTACACATATTGAAGCTATACTTTCTCACACCAGAGAAAGTTATCAGTGACTCTAATTGCCTCCAGTTCTATGTTTCTCAGCTCCACACTATGACCAACCTAGCTGTCTGTCATACACCACTGTTCCCTGGCAAGCTCCGCCTTGCGTTCAGCTAGATGGAGCTTGAGTAGCTGTGCTGACTCGCATACCAGCACAGATTGAACAGATACAGGTGTCACAGCATGGCCATCTGAAACTTGTGCCTACTTGCTTTAATGAAAACTCTGCACAGGAGACCTATTTGGATGCTAAAAACCAATAAAGCTTTGGCCCATGGATTCCTATCTCTCTACCCCTGCCTGTACTTTCCCAATCTATGTGTATTGACTTCCATGAGTAAGTAATAAAGGCTTTATATTTAGCTTATGTTTTCCCTAACTCATCACAAAGATCTGAAAATGAAAAGTCTTATTCGGCCGAGTTAAGAGATTTCAGAGCCTTTTGTCAACTTCAAAGGAGAATTTTCTAAGTTGAGTGAAAGCAGTACAACAGCAACCCTCCATCCCATGGTGTCACAGGCCCTAGGGGCCTAGCTTTTACTTTTCTGTACCAGTCAGAGCCATACAGACTCAGTGAGTGGCTGGCCCACCACCACCATCTCTATATACCTCGAAAACCTCTCTCCACCTTCTCTTCTCTGACAGCTGGACTCTGACCTCTCCTGCTCCTGTTCTTGCATGATTATCATGTCATATTCCCAAGCCCATCTTTTCTGATACAGAGATTCCCAGAGGAAGAAAGTGGAGTATCTTCCTATTGCTAAGCGCTTCTGTTTGCTTGCTTGCTGGTTTGCTTTTTCTTGAGATGTAGTAGGAACTCTTGAATAATGTGTGCTAGAGAATAAAATTTCATCCTGTCACTTTATGTTCCATGCTATTTCCTCAGTTACATGAATACAGACAGTTCCCAAATGGAATTGTAAAGCATCTATGAGAGAGAAATGATGTTTTCCAGGCTGGCCTGGGGATTTCATTCTGCAGAGGGGTGGGACAGTGGCTCAGTGGTAATAACCAGTTTAGTAACGACCATTACAAACTACCTTTCCTTCCTCAGGCACTGAGACAGGAAGATCTAAGTCTGGTAGAAGAAAAGGAAAAAAAAAATATCAAAAGGGAGAGATGCCTCAGCAGCAGTTAAGAGCACTGGCTGCTGTTCCAGAGGACTTGGGTTCAAATCCAAGCACCCACATAGCAGCTCACAACCCTATTGAAATCCAGTTCCAATAGATCTTATAACCTCTTCTGGCCTCCAACAGCATCAGGCATGCACATGGTGTGCGGACATATATGCAGGCAAAACACTCATACACATAAAATAATAATTTAAAAAAGAAATCAAAGAACATTTTTAGGTGTATCATAATTCTATACACATACATTATCATATAAAAATGCACATATCTGCAAATATGTTAAGTGGAGTGGTAGCAAAAATGAATTGCCAAAGTGGTTACTCATGATGCAGGAAACGAGCTTTCCTACGCCATCCCACAATGCATGGTACTGTGATAAAAAGGTTCTAATAATGGTCGGAGCACAGATCACACAGTGACATCAAGAAAAACAAGTGTTTACAAAACAACTCAAACATATTACATAGAAAGGTTAAACACAAAGTTGTTCCTGTAGTGCTCAATTCCTCGTTAGAAAATTCATGTATGGAAATCTCCAGAATGTGACCTGAAAATCAGAAGTAGGTGACACAGTTCCCCTTCAGGAGGATGTCAATGATACCCTGATAAAGGAAGATAACGGGATGAGGTGGGCGGACTCCATGTGGGGCAAGCACCTGGGGAAGCCAGAGATGCTTCTGCTGCAGGGCTCGCGGAAGGAGTCTGTACTTGCAGTGGAAGTACTTAGGTCTGACAGGCAGTCAGTCACAAGATATTGCAGATTCTGAAATAAGATGGCCTGAAGGGCATGCATGTAGGTAAGTATGCACAGGCGTCCTCTTCAGGGAATGATCTACATGCTTTACATGCATTCCATAACTGATCTCCCAGGTGCTAAATACCTGGCCCTTTCATTCAATCTCTGGTAATGAATTTAAAATTGAAGGATGGCTGAGTTGACTCACCTCATAGAAGAGCCCTTCTGGGAACTGCTGGAAGCACTGAGCACACACGAAGCACTGTTCGTGGTACAGCTCACCATTGCTGTTCACGATCTTCTCGGCGGGTGCAAAGCCTCCCTTACAGCGCTCACACGTGGCGCTGGCCAAGGCATTGGCCATGTTGCTGAAACACACAAAGGACAAGGCAGAGACTGTTAGCTTGTAACTAGGCGTAAGAGCAGACAACATCAAGGACTGAGGAGCAAATTCTACTTGGACACAAAAACTATTTTAGATTCTGAAAGAGCCTCCTGCTTTCCTTCTGTTTGACTTTAACCATTTCAGCATTTTTGTAAGAACACAGATAAAGCCAAGAGCTCCCTTAGCTGGTGCAGTGGTATAACCCTTAGCCCAGCCTTTAAGGAGGTGGGAGCAGGAAGGTTGCTTGAATCCAGAAGTTCAAGAACAGCCTGGGCCATATAGCCAGAGTGAGCTGGCTCAAATAAATAAATCAATGAATAAATGTTTCCCTCATGGAACTCAGGCTCACAGCTGGATAAGTAAGCTTTAATTAAAATATTGATGACAGCTGGCAATGGTGGCGTACACTTTTAATCCCAGCAGTTGGGAGGCAGAGGCAGGTGGATCTCTGAGTTCCAGGCCAGCCTGGTCTACAGAGTGAGTTCTAGAATAGCCAGAGCTGCACAAAGAGTCCTTGTCTTTTTGTTGTTGTTCTTTTGTTTGGTTTGGTTTTTTGTTTGTTTGTTTGTTTGTTTGGAGACAGGGTTTCTCTGTGTAGCCTTGGCTGTCCTGGACTCACTTTGTAGACCAGGCCGGCCTTGAACTCACAGAGATCCCCCTGCCTCTGCCTCCCGAGTGCTGGGATTAAAAGCCTGCGCCACCACTGCCCAGCAAGAGACCCTGTCTTAAAACACCAAAACAAAATATCCACAAGGTGACATCTTTTTTAAAAATTGTTCTTTGGTGTGAACACACTGTATTTAGTCACGCGTGGCCTTGCTTCTCACTTCCAGCTCCTCAGTAGTCTCCGTTCCACGTCACCCTCCCACCTTCATGTTTACTTGTCCTGCCTTCCTCATAACTACTGAATCTGCTTAGTGCTGCCCCTATGTGCATGGATGTAGGGCATCAACCACTGGGGCCATGGGCAACCTATAGTGGGCCACACCGGAAGAAAAAAAAATACACCCTGACTCCCCTAGGTGCCACCTAAGGCCAATAGAATTCTCAGAAGCTGTTTTGAGGATGAACTAATACAAAAGTATAAACTACCCTGGAGGGCTGGAGAGATGGCTCAATGGTTAAGAGCACTATCTGCTCTTCCAAAGGACCTGGGTTCAATTCCCAGCACCCACATGGCAGCTCACACCTGTCTATAACTCCAGTACCAAGGGATCTGTCACATTCATACTAATACATGTTAAAAAAAAAAAAAAAAAAAAAAACACCCAGGAAAACTAAAGGTACTATTGAAAGACATGGCATCATTATAATTCTAAGTTCTCTCCAAGGATACCCCAAGCCTCAGTAATATTAATGGACTTCCCCACAAACTGGAGAACATTCTGGGATACCCTGATTCACTATCACTTAACTCAGTGATTCTCAAGGTATGGGGTGACTGGTTCCCTCCACATCCTAAAGCACCTATCACAGCCGCATCTCTGTGCAGAATGCAGAACTGGATTGGAAGGAGGAGCCATATCAAGAAAGACATCAGCAAAACATTAAAAAATGTAAGGCAAAGGCATTCTTCCCTCTTTATTATTAACACATAATGAGTTACTTTTAATTGAATTAATAAATCTAATTTCTCATACAAGATGTACTGGATTTCACTCCTCCTCCCCCTTTTGGCGGAGCTGAGACAGCATAAAGTGGTTCTTGGATAATACTATTACCACTGTTTCTAGTCACTGCATTCCAGACTTTATTTATGTTTGAATACTCAAGCAGAATTGGCAAAATGGGTAGACAGATTAATGCTTTATGAATATGAATTCCTTTTAGTAACTAAGGAGGAACAGGAAACAGCGATCACTCGAAACCAACTGACCTCATGTTTCCCTTTCCTTTCCCCTTCTTGTTTGCTGCCTGGTTAGTTTTTGTGGGTTTTTTGTTTGTTTGTTTTTGTTTTTGAGACAAGGTCTCATGTGCCCAGGCTGGCCTCAAATTCCTGATCTTCCAAAACATCCCAAGTGCTGGGTTACATGCTCTCTTGCCTGACTCTCCTGTATTGTTCACATTTTCTATAGTTGACAATATTTAATACAATTATGTATTAATACAGTTGTATGTAGAAGTTATCTTTTAAGAGATACATCATTAAATTAATTATAACTAATTGCTTTATTTTCCAGAAAATGTTTTTCCACTAAAAAGTGTTGATGACAACGTCTAGGGCAGGGAGAATGTATCTCTATGCCAGCTGCCTGGCCAACAAGGCTGACGCTAAGGACCTACCTCTAGAGGTCGGCAGTACAGGGACTGCAATCAAGCTTTCCCTCTCGGTTATCACCACACACGAAACCAAGTCTCTGCTCTTAAAATACAACAATATCCAAAATTCTGTTATCAAATATCTTGAGAGTTTACTAACCACCTCAAATATCAATTATGAAATCATTCCCCAACAAAATGTTCATCAATTAAATTTTTAGTTTCATCTTTGAGAACGTTCAGAGTACATTTCTTCCTGTTATGGATCTTGACAACACAAAGTGCCAACTTCTGTTATGGATAACACAATGAAAATGTACCATTATTAGAAAGATGAGAGCTTTCTATTCTTCCCAGCAAGGTGGCACTTTCCTTGACATCTGTTAATGTCCTCGGGTGGAAGTTTACGAGACAAGGCACTCTGAACCACCCTGTGCCCTCGGCATACTTCTAGTAAGCCCTGGTGAGTTGAAACACATCAGCTGGAGCACCCGGCTCCGGGACACAGAGCTGAAGACCTAGAGACCTGAAAGCCCACATTCCAAGAGGGGAGAGACTCACAATTTCGCATAAAAGTCACAAAATTCCTTGTAGACTTTTACATCACTGTGCCTGCGCTGCAGGTTGGATACAGCCCTCTCATCTTCACTCCCATTAGCTTCCAGGACACTGTTAAGGGCTGTCCGGGGGATTTCTTCATTCTCTGGGATAGTGCACGGGCGTGCTCGTCCTGGGAAGGCCATTGTACAGGCTTGAGAGTTCAGAGTCCCGAGATGCCGAGCAGGATACAGAGAAGAGAAACAATATACAGGCCTCCTGTTTCCCAGCCAGGGTCACTCCCACTGTTCCCACATGCGTCACCCAGCTGCCAGGGTCACTACTGACTTTTCATGTTAAGAGTTCAGTAGCACAGCAGTCTCGCTCGATTACAGCTTCTAGAAGCTCTCAGACACATTTCACATGGCAGTGACAATCTGTTTCTGAGTGATTCTCCATTTGAGTGTACACAGAATCTTTTGAAAAGCCTGACCAGCCCTAGTGAGGCTCTGTGAGCTCCTGAATCAAAGTGCTATGTGGTCTTTCATTATCTTTATTCTTCATACAAGAAACAACATAGTAAGAGCTTCAACAAATGAACACAGTGGAAACCAGAAAGAGCTATAGAGTTTAACTGTAACTCTTCTATTTAATCCCAGCTAATCCTGGAACAGAAGAGTCATGGATTCTTCAAAGTGTTCCTGCTATATTTAGCTCAAACTACTGCCTTGTAAGTGTGTTTGTCATGAGGATAAGAACAGTGCAGTACGAGGCCACACAGGGTTAAGTGTTTTTCTGTGGTTCTGTTCTTTAGTATAGTAAGACATGCTACCAAAGCAAGCACCCCAAGGAATTTGTGAGCAGGCACAGTGCTAGGCACCACAGATCATACTGGCTCAAAACACACACACACACACACACACACACACACACACACACACACACACACACACACACACACACACACACCATACAGTTGATACCTGAGTAACAGTGACTGGTGATACAGAAGTTAGCAAGCATCTTCTATCACATCACCACATCCTCTATAAATCAGATGTTATTCCTAAGTAAGAAAGCCAAGGCTACAAAGAAACTGGAAAATAAGTAAGTAATGGGGTCAAGACTTAAACCTAGGAGTTATGCTGTAACGTCTATGAGAAAATGGCTAAACAGAATCACCAGAAAATAAATTAAGTGAACTAAAAATCCGTATGTGGCAGGCACAAAATGAGACCAGAAACAGGGAATGAGATTACATCTCTCCTTACTCTGAATCTAGAGATATCAGAATGATGAGGCGCTCAAAGACTACGGCCTAACACCTGCTGAGACCCAAACCTGACACATGATAAAACAGGGGATTCACTAGTTTTAAATAGTAAAGAAACAGCTTGATGGTGCAAATGTTATACTTTTTATTTCTCTACAGGCCCTTAATTTTGGTTTCTTTTAATAAGGGCAAAGTAAAACAGAGGAAGGAGAGAATCAGACACTAAGCTTCAGGCTGATGGAGCATGCCACTCCTTCAGTTTCCTGTCTAAAGTAGAGGAAATGGAGTAGTGGAGTCGGGAGCCTGACAGCGGCACAACTGCTGCAGTGTCATGCAGTGTGTAGCTACTATGGCCACCAACGAAGCAGGACAATGCTCTGTGCCTACAGAAATCTCTGTACTGCCCTCTCTGACTGACCTGATTTTCACCTGTATAAACTGTCATTTGTGGAACTCTATCATATGTGATGGCCAAAGACTGGCTTTAAGTCAGTATCATGCCATTGAGATGTGGCCAGGTTCCTATACACATAAAGACAGTCTGTTCTTCATACCCAAGAAGTAGAGAGATTTCTATGCCATGAACTCATCACACTGATCATTTGCTGGGTGTCAAACTTCACCACTTACTAGAGTCCCTGACTGGGACTCCTGGTTAGTTTTTTGTCAACTCGACACAATTCAAACCAAATGTAAAGAGTAACTTCAACTGAGAAAACGCCTCCATCAGGCAGCCTGTAGGCAAGCCTGTGGAACATTTTCTTGATTGATGATGGATGTGGAAGGTGGCTGGTACCATCCCTGAGTAAGTGGTTTTGGGTGGTGTATGCTGAGCAAGCCGTGGAGAGCAAGCCAGTAAGCATTTTCCCACAGCCTCTGCTTCATTTCCTTCCTCCAGGTTCCTGCCTTGATTTCCTGCCCTGACATCCAAGCTGTAATAAACTCTTTCCTCCCAAAATGCTTTTGGTCACGGTGCTCAATCATAGCAATACAAACCTAGCTAAGAGACTGGGTGTGCCTAATGTCTTGTTGAGACCAAACTACACACTAGTGCACTCCAGTACAACATGAAGGCAGCCGCAGAGCTTCTGACCCTACCAGTGTGTTAACTTCATGACTAGAGCCCCCCACAGCCAAAGAGCCAAACATCCTACTTAGAGATGTCATACAAAGCATTACAGTTGTTCCCACAAGCTTAAATGCTTAAAATTTGAATATATTTATAAGCAGAGTTGCTAAAAGCAGCTTTTAGTGGTGGGGGCAATGCTGAGGATTGACTCTAAGGCCTCATTAAGACAGGATCTTGCTACAAAGCCTAGGCTGGCTGGCCTGTTAGTCACTATGTAGTCCAGGCTGCCCTCAACCTCAAGCCTTTGGCCACTAACCCAGTCTAATTGGTGAGCTCCACACTGCTGTGAGAGATCCTGTGTTTGGAATGCTGTCCTCTGAGCATGGCCTGACTAGTGCTCCTCTGTTAGGAGCCATGATTACTTTAAAAAGACCCACAGAAGAAGACTGAGCCCAAGAGGCTCACAAAGCCTTGCCCCTCCCCCTCCTACAAGATTTATAAGGTAAGGCGTAGTGGTTTATGTTTTTAATCCTAGCACAGAGGCAAGTTCAAAGCCAACCTGGTTTACATGTAGCGAGTTCAAGGACAGCCAGGGCTATGAGACTCTCTCTTAACACAGACAGACAGGCAGGCAGGCAAGCAGGCAGATAGGAGGAGGAGGAGGAAGGGGAGCGAGAGGATGAAAGTTTATAAGCAGTTATAAGATTATTAACAGGAGGGTCTCATGAGCCACATCTCCCTCTTCCCCCAAGAGAATACAGACAGCTGCTGCTTTGGAGAAAAACATTTTTTCCTTCAGTGGTGTAGCTGCACATAAAGTAATCAAGCTCCTTTAAGTAACCCTTCAACCACATTCCTTTAAGCAACTCTTAATTAAAGTCACTATTTTACCAAGCTAGCATTTGAGTGGAATCATTTCTTTGCTCTGTCATTGGGCCTCATCTGAAAAGAATAGATGTTAACTTGTGTCCAGGATGAAGTTCACCTAACAACCTACCTCAAAAAATCAAGGTGGAGAATGGGGAAATGGCTAATGGTTAAAACACCTGAGAGTTAAACACTGAATATGAAGACAGTTCAGATCCCCAAAGCCCACATAAATGATGGGTGGTGGTAGCAGCCTGTCTGTGATTCCAGGCTGAAAAGGAAATTCGAGACAGGATACCCAGGGCAAGTTGGCCAGCGAGACTAGCCATATCAATATGCTCTGGCTTAAATGAGAGATTCTATGTCAAAGAATAATAGAAGACGATGCCTTCACATGTATGTTCAGCCATGAACACTTATTTACCTGTGTGGACATACTCATGTAAACAACATGCAAAAGGAAAAACAATACCACCAGGCACAGTGGCACATGCCTGTAATCCTAGCACTCCGGAGGCAGAGGCAGAAGAATCTCTGTGAGTTCGAGACCAGTCTGGTCTACAAAGCGAGTCCAGGACAATGTAGGCTACAAGAGAAACCCTGTCTTGAAAAAAACAAAACAAAAGCAAGGATGACAATTTCTGAAGAATGACATCTGAGGTTGGCTATTGGCCTCCACATACCCGTGTATACATGTGTACCACCCTACCATGAACATGCAAACACACCTGCATAAACACAAAAGAAATTGGATTTGCAGTGAAAATGTAGTTCTTGTGTCACTATTCCTCCATCTATACACAAAATGCATTAAAATGTATAACATTCATATTGTATTAGGTAGTATAGTATAGAAATGATTTATAATGAAAGACTTGAGCAAATTCTACACAAGTAGCAGGCCATTTTATAAGGGGCCCAAGTAGCTACAGATTTTGCTATCTTCTGGCTAGGATAAGAGAGGCAGAGGTGCAAGGAGTTTTCTAGAACCAATCCCCACCCCATTGTGAGTGATGACTAAAGAATGGGAGGGTTAAAAATGTTTTATTTATTCCATAAAAGATTCACAAAGTCGGGTTGGAGAGATGGCTCAGAGGTTAAGAGCACTGGCTGCTCTTCCAGAGGTCCTGAGTTAAATTCCCAGCAACCACATAGTAGCTCATAACCATCTATAATGTGATCTGATACCCTCCTCTGGCCTGCAGGTATACATGTAGGCAGAGCTCTGTATACATAATAATAAATAAATAAATCTTAAAAAAAAAAAAAGAAAAAGTCCATCACTAAACCAAGAACTTAGCAACAACTACCACTAGAATGAAGTTTTCTCAACTGTTACCCAAGATTTCTGTGCCATACTGAGGTACTCAAATCACTAATGTGGCCTAGTTAAATTACCACTTGGCAAATGAACTACTTTTTTCCCTGTAATTCTCTATTTCATTTAAGTGGAAAATTTCATCTGGTTTTCCTCAGACTACTAAAATCAAAACAACTATGACTTGCAAGTGAGATAACGGACATGGAAAGTTCTCTCCCATTTCCACTTTGTAGAACAAACATAATGTTTTCTTTTAAGGCAATAAGGAAGTAGGCAAAGGTGAACCAGAAAAAGATGAATTTTCAGTTAATAGGTCATTTTGCTTTGTCTGTTAAAATTACTTCCTAACTGTATAAGACAAACAAATTCATTACCATGTATAAGAATGAAAAAGTAGGGGCTGGAGGCTCAGAGGTTAAGAGCACTGGCTGCTCTTCCAGAGGTCCTGAGTTTAATTCCCAGAAACCACATGGTGGCTCACAACCATCTATAATGTGATCTGATGCCCTCTTCTGGCCTGCAGGTGTACATGCAGACAGACCATTGTATACATAATAATAAATAAATAAATCTTAAAAAAAAAAATGGAAAGGTAGCTAACACATGCTTCCAGTTACCAGTACCAGTTACCACTCTGTACCAATGCCCCATCCCAGGAGGCCTGGTATAAGGCTATTTACATATAATTGTTCCTAAAAATGGAGCACTGAAATAAAACTTATTAAATAAAGGAGCTATTTTTGATATCAGAGATAGTCATATAGTACCACATTATAGACTTCATATTTAAAGAAATATTCATAAAGAAGTAAGAGCGATGCTAACCAATCAGAGGCTGGAAACTTTTCAGGAAGTAGATTAGTAGATGCATACTTTGTCCTAAAATCAACAATTCAAATACAGTAAATCTAACACTATCAGGTGAGGCCAAAACTCCTCCTCTGGTATCGGCAGAAGAGAGAGGACACTCAGAAGCCACAAGCAGGGTCCATTAACGGGCTGCCAAGGACCACATGTGCCAACTCCACAAAATCTGAAATGCTCTGTCCTAACCTGGCCTAACTAATGCAAATCAATATTCCAGCTATTCAGCCTTAATCCATTTAGCAAGCATTGATAGCCTACTTTGGGGTCCACTTCTCATGAAGCATTTCTGAGTGACTCACACAATAAAAACCTATCCACAAAAGATCTCTACTGGAGAGAGTAGAGAGAGGAACAAAAAAAAAAAAAAAAAAAAAAAAAAAAAATCAAGCTCATTCTCTTTCTCCATGACCCTGACATTAACATTCAGAAAAATGTGTAGAGAAAATAACAGCACCCTCCCCTTCCACAAAACAACAGAGCCAACCAGCTGCCAGCCCCAGCTACCTTTCGTCTACAACGACATATCCTTACCATACAGGTAACCTACCATTAAAAGGAGATGAGAGTAGATCTGGGAAGCTGCCAAATGTGTAGAAAGTCATAACCACTAATGGCAGAACACTCAGAAATATCATGAACAGCTGGCGGGCTGGAGCAGGATGAGAGTGGCCTGCACATTTCATTGTAAGTTGGATTTACCCTTCCCTGACACTCAATAATACTTGATATACTTTAGAGAAAATGAATAATTGTCAAAGAATCACTATTATTGCCCTCAGCTAGAGACTCTACATCCTATTTAATGAGCTTGACTGTAGGAAGACCAAACACTGTGTTCTGTATGCAAGCGACTCAGGGTCAGACCTCTCAGTCTGGTCTCTGGAAGGCTCTGAGCACCCTTCTCAGGATTCCATCAAGCATTCTGCTAACTCTGTCAGGGCACCGCCCCTGCTGACACTCATACAGCTCAGCATCTTTAGCAAGAATATGCTGAAGAGTCAGCTCCCTTAACTACAACCACTGCAGAGAACTAAGGCTCCACACAAAGTTAGAGTGTTTCATTAACTTAAACATTTCTTTACATTTCCCTCAGACGTTAGGAGGTTTTGCTCTGATTTTTCAAATAGTTTTTATAGAAAATATCCCTCTACTGACTCCTTTATTGCTCATTATGTCTTTAATTCTTAGCATGATGCATTAACACATTCTTAACTCTAAACATCTTTTGAGAAAGTTACAAAACCACATTAGAGAAAGCCCCAAATATAGAAGAATGGTATTTTTAGTTGTGTTGATCTAAGAGATGCCCAAGTTGCCAGGGAGACCTTCGGGGGCATTCAGGAGCTCTTTATATGGCTATGGTGACCAGCAGCAGCAGCCTATCAGGCCCGAAGGTACATTCTTATTTTAGTTCTGAGTCAGCAGAGCTTTCTCACACAACTGCCAGCTACACTGGGACAGGAAGTCAGTAGGAGCTTTTATTCTTGACTGAACTTAATAGGAGGCCTACGCTTCACTGATAAGGAAAAGGGAAAACCATGAAATTTTCAGTACAGAAGGACAGAAATAAAACAAGTCAATTCAAGTCAAAGGTCTTTCCTGTTAAGACTCACATACCTCTCATATCCAGTTACTTTCTTGATACAGAATATACATCTACACGTTTTTTAACATACTAACCAGAACACAGAGAAACTGAGAACTTTTGTTTGTTTTGCTGAAGTTGAAATGGTTTTTAAAATTCTGTGATTTGCAGAGTAAGGCAAGGAAGCATTTTAGCTGCCATGACTCAGATTTTTAACAAAAACATAATAAAAGATGATGTGAAAAGGAAATAACACGATCCTAGGAGTCTGATGTTGACCAGTTAGTGAAACTATATTGACAGTCAGTCCACAGCTGGGCTGAAGCCTCACTAAGATTATTCAAATACCCTTTGTTCTAGACCCTGAAAGCAAGTCATATGGTTACAGAGCCCTCTTCTCAAGAGGAATTCTATGAACCTAGCAGTTCCCTTCTGCAAAGTAAAATATGCTGAACTACTAATTCCCTACATCTTAGGGGTTTTTGGTTTTGTTTTGTTTTTTAAAGCAGCACTCAAGCTTATCAGTAGAGGGCACTGGAGAGATGCCACAGGGTTTGGTTGCCTGGACCTGCAGAAAGCAGTCACAGATAACCAGACTCCTGCAGGGCATGGCAGAACAGCATTTGCAACTGTGAGTCGGGCCCGTGCCGTAACCAGCAGTATCCATTCTTCTGGCAGTTCTACAAGACAGAAGTAGGAGACGGCCGTGTTTACCTAAGCCCTTGAGATAGTGCTATTTTACGGCAGCTTGTCCTATTCTGTCGCTACGGCAGTATCTAGTAAGGGCTGGCCTGGAGAGATGATGGGAGGAACAGGTGTTTTCCATGAGAGATAGCTAACTTGGCAGGGGCCTTTCCTTCTGAATGAGTAGAGGGCTGGAGTTCAGTCTCCAGCACCCACATGAAGCTCCAGATACAGGGGATCCATCCAGTATGCTCTTCTTGCTTCTAGGGGCACTGCACTCACAGGATATACATCCACACAGGCACATACATGTACAAACATATACGTAAACAAAAACAGAAGAAGAAGAAGAAGAAGAAGAAAAAGAAGAAGAAGAAGAAGAAGAAGAAGAAGAAGAAGAAGAAGAAGAAGAAGAAGAAGAAGAAGAAGGAGCAGCGGCAGCTATTCATCTTAGACATTAAACTTTAAAAATCATGCATTTCCTTTTCTGGTTGAACTAAGACAAACAAAGGAAGAATACTGGTCAGAATCCTGTAGTTGAGGGGTTCTCAGACTTTTGGGCTCCTTACTCAACACTAGCAACTTGTCTCACTCAAAACTTAGGCCAGCCATATTTACTGCTGAAAACTAGGAAGAGATGGGAGGAGTGGGTAGCCAAGTAAAGTACAGCCCAGTGAAACTGTCAGAGCGCTCAGCAGATGAGGAGGCACCACTGCCAGAACGTACAGTCAGCAGGGCAGGGTGGCTGGGAAACCAGCTCCAAGCTATGAATACATATAGGTACCATGTGGGTTACATTTGTCTGCACACTTCTTAACATGTAATTACTTAGAGAGTGCAAAAGAAGCTGAGAATGGAATCTCACACCTGTAATCCCACCACTCAGGAGGCAGAAAAGAGGCAGAGGGATTATTGTAGGTTCAAGGCTAGCCTCATCTACACAGTTGGTTCTAGGCAAGCCATGGCTACATTGCAAGAGCAAGAATTAGTCTTTAAAAAAAAGTGAAATTAAAGTTAAGCCTTTTATTAACAGAACTTCTATCAGGAGTCTTAGTTCAAGACAGCAAAAGCACTTAAATAGTCTGTGGCCTACATGGTCCTTTTATTTGAATCTTAAATCAAGCATTAGTAAAAACAATCTCTTTTACAGAAATTCATGGGTAAGAAAACAAGAATGTAATAAAAACTAAGATGGCACAATGTCAAGTGACTACTACGGGAAAACAGAAAGAGATGTATTAATTAGGGGTTCAGTGTGGTGCTAAAACACTAAGACCCAGCCAGGCATGGTGGCGCACCCTCTTAATCCCAGCACTCGGAGGCAGAGGCAGGTGGATCGCCGTGAGTTCAAGGCCAGCCTGGTCTACAAAGTGAGTCCAGGACAGCCAAGGCTACACAGAGAGACCCTGTTTCAAAAAAAACAAAAACAAAATCAAAACAGAAACAGCAACAAAACAAAACAACAACAAAAAACCCAACCAACCAACCAAACAAACAAACAAAAACATCCCAAGACCAAATGCAACTTGGGGAGGAAAGAGTTTATTCCTGTTTTCAACTCTCAGGTCAAACTCCATTCGTGAGGGAAATCTGAGCCAAAACTAAAGACAGGAACTTGGAAGCAGAAGCTGAGGCAGGAATGCTGCTTACAAGGTTACTGCAGCACAGTCTGCAGAGCACAGTCTGTTTTCTTATACACCCCAGGACGACTTGCCCAGGGGTAGTACCACCCACAGTGGGCTGGGACCTCCCATATCAATCATTAATCAAGAAAATGCCCCCACAGACCTGCCTATAGGCCAGCTGATGGGGGTGTTTTCTTAACTGAGGTTCCCCAGAATACTTTAGTTTGTATCAGGGTGACAATAAAACCAACCAGGACAGAAGACAAATTTTCAAAGAGATCAGAACGTATCAACAAACCAAATGATGAACCAGTGAGAATGGTTAAAATAAAGTAATAACATAGTCAAATGGAAGAGAAAATGCTGTTCTATCTCTAATGATAGATACCTATATTGGCCATACCAGAATTCAGTGATTTATGGCTGGAGTTGCAGCTCAGTAACAAAAGAGGCCCTGAATTTGGTCCCCAGAATTACAAAAGAAAAGTAAAGCAAAACAAGTAGATAAGCTTGGTGTGGTGGGGGTATAACTGTAACCCTAGCATTCACTAGCACGGCTGAGACAAGAAGAACATGGATTTGAGGCAAACCTAAATAACGAGTTCCAGGCCACTCAGGGCTGTATAGTAAGACCCTGTCTCAAAAGACCAAAAACAAAGAAATGAAACTCCCCAAACAAACAAGTAATTTTTTTTTTACCCCCTTTAAAAGCAGTAGTCCAGAGACTGGAGAGATGGCTCAGTAGTTAAGAGCACTGTCTGCTCTTCCAGAAGTCCTGAGTTCAATTCCCAGCAACCATATGGTGGCTCACAACTATCTATAATGAGATCTGGTGCCCTCTTCTGGCCTGCAGGCACACATACAGGCAGAACACAGTATGTGTGTAATGAATAAATCAATAAAGTATTTTTTTTAAGCAATAGTCCAATATGGATGGCCAATACTTACCTAGTATATTAGAGGAAATGACCACATGATTGTTTTCAGAAATACTCTATCCATAAACGTTCTCTGAAATTCAGGAAACCATTCTGCTAAATGAAACAATCTACAAAGATATGAACCACATGTTTTTTATCTCATATGTGGGAGAGTCCAGATTTAAACACACACACACACACACACACACACACACACACACACACACACACACACACACACCATGAAATTACAAAGAGGATCTTGAGAGGGAAGGAAAAGATCGTACAGGAGGGAAACAGAATGAGAAATGGGGACTATCTGCGGGAAGGTGGGAACCAGCCAGTGTGTAAGTGAGTGAAAGGGCAGAGGGGGAGTACAAAGTAGAATAAAGCATAATGTCACCTATGTATAAAAATATCACAATGAAACCCATTTCTTCATACATGAATTTAAAGTTTAAAAAACGTTTAAAGTTTAAATTTAATTTAAAATTTCTTAAAAGGAAACGTGAGAGAAAACCTACTAAATTACGTAAGAGTTAAGATGCTGGCAGAAGTAAGGGGAAGAAAAATAAAAAAGTAATTCAAAGGGTTTAATTCCCATGGGATAGGCAAGGCTGCTTCCTGGAATGGAGACGGAAGGGAAATTGCCTGGTTATTCTTTATTAATCCGAGGACAAATATAATCAGAAAACAGTATTGTTATTGCTCATGTTGCACTCTCAGTGCTCTTTCATTCAGAAATTGATGCCACTGACTCTGTAGGTACAGATCACCTCCAAGCACAATAAATATAAACATAGGCTTATATAAACAGACTTTAACAGGTCAAGTTACCTTCCTTTTGCTTAGTCTTTTCATTTGAATTTAGACAACATGAACCATTATTCAGTGTCATAATTTGATTCCAGAGTTGCATCTACATATGTTCTTTATACTTTCAAAGCAAGGAGGGAGAAAATAAAATCGCGAGGCTTTTCTCCAGCTCTTTTACCATTATTAACCAGATGAAGAAAGCTTTATTAGAACACACAGAGCTACACTCATTCTCCTACACTCCTGACCAGTTGCATTTCCATACTAGCAGAGCTGAGAAGTTGGGACAGATGGAATGACCGTAAGGCCTAAAATAAGGATTATCGCAACCAAAAAGCAATGGCCAACTTTGAAACTACTGGGCAATTTGTTATTCAATAATCGTAACTAATAACTCTGCTTACACAGCCTCACTATTTATCCCTATGGAGGCACAGTACATTTAATTTTTATCTGTGTCTGTTTTTTCCTGTTATTAGACAGTGTATTAACAGTGCATCCCCAATTCCATGGATGTAGAAGCTTTAATAATGCAGACTGTACCAAAGATGCCTAGTCAAATATATTTTACAGAGTAAATCAGAACACTCATAACCTACAGTAGCTTTCCCCACCCCCGGCAAATGTCTATGAAGAACAAGTAGAAAACACTTTAAGTTTCAGATAAATCACCCACAGTCAAAACATAAGACTTCAGCTTTCACTTTTATGCTTAAAAGTAAATTTTTAACTTTTAAGGTATAATTAAGTATACTCAGAATTTCCAGGTAACCTATCTTGTTTAAAAAGATGTAGTTATTTGTGTATATCTGTGTTAATGTTATGTGTGCCTGTGTGTACATACCACATACATATGTGGCATCTGGAAGAAGGTGTCCAGTGTTCCCCTCTATCACTCTCTCCCTGTTCCTTTGAGGCGCGCGCGCGTGTGTGTGTGTGTGTGTGTGTGTGTGTCTGTCTGTCTGTCTCTGAACCCCTGCTCTTCCTCCACAAGCTGGAAGCCCACCAGTCCTCCTGTCTGTGTCTGCCCTGCTCAGAGTTGGGTGACCAGTGCTTGCTATATGGGAGCTGGGATCTGAACTCTGGTCCTCATGATTGTACAGCAAATATCTCCAGCCCTGAAGATAACAAATCTTCCTCTAAAACCAAGCAAGGTTTACATATATACATAGTCTGTTGGTAAGAGCTCACTGTGAACACGGACACTGCTGGCTGAAGCTCTGGGTCTAATCCCCAACTGCTCAAAAAATTACCAGCCCTATGTTTTTCAGTCCTCCCTTTTCCCTTCTTTGTGGAAAAAGAGAAACTTGTTAAACCCTACAGGATTATTGTGAAGATCCAATGAGAAAGCACTTGATCAATCATTAGAAAACAATAAATGTCATGAAAGGCTAAGCAGGTTAAAAAACAAAAACAAAAACAAAATAGTTACTTAATTTACATTTCTACATATTATTTAATAATTATTTCATGCAGTCATAGGTATTGAACCTAAAACCTCACACATCCAAGGTCCAGATACACAGACTATAAGTAAGTACATGAACTAAAAACCCAACTTCACCAGGGGTCAGGAAAATGTATTTAAAGTCTTGTTGAGGTTAACAACAGAATGGAAAAGCTGACAAAATAAATTTTTGATTATTATAAAAGTTAGTGGAGATGTGACAACACAAGAAACTTTATATACTACTGGTGGGAATCTGTTTAGAAAATGACTGAGCCATTTTTTGAAAAAATAAATATATACTTAAGCAAACAATCTAGCTCCAAAATGAAACAAGCATACATCCAGACAAGAACGTGTACATGAATTTCATTAGGAGCTTTACTTGAAATAGCCAAAGACTAGAAATAAATCCAAAGTCAAAGTCAATAAATTAGAGTCTGCTCACAGTATAAACTAAAATAATAAAATGAAATTAATTATTGATAGCTGCACCAAGATGAATGCATATCAAAATAACTATGCTGAGTTCAAGAAATCAAAACAAAACACAAATATCAGATGAGAGAGATGATTGAGCAGTTAAGAACACTTGCTGCTCTTGCAGAAGACCTGGGTTCAGTTCCCAGTACCCACACAGCAACTCCCAACTGTGGGTAACACTCAGTGTGGGTAAGCCAATGCCCTTTTCTGGCCTCTACGGGCACCAGCCATGCATGTGCTGCACAGATAAACATGCAGGCAAAACCCCCATATACCTAAATAAAATGTAAAGAACAAAGAATATTAAATTATAAAAACCACAAATTAATCTATTGACAAGCATTGAATTAAAGTTGTCTAGGAATGCAGGAGAGGAGAGGGGGATGGGAAGAGCCGTGCAGAGATGTGGGATGACGACCATACTACCCGGATTGTAACTGTGTCACTGTACATGTATTTATCGATACTGCTCAGCCTCAGTACTTCACAGAGACTCAATTATAATGACTTTTAAAAAACAGTGTAATCCTATCTTCTCCTGTATGAGATCACTGTGATGGGCTGGACTACGTCCCCATAAAAACATTATGTGTGCTGTATGTTAACCTAACATTTCATGGAGTAGTGACAGTTCACCAATAGAACCGCAGCATTTGGGAGGCCAACACTACCGTAAGTTAGAGTCCAGTCTAGACTACATATGAGATCTAAGACAGTTGGGGCTACATAATAAAACCTTGTTTTGGGGCAGGAAAGATAGATGGCTCAGAGGTTAAGAGCACTGACTGCTCTTCTAGAGGTCCTGAGTTCAATTCCCAGCAACCATATGGTAGCTCACAACCAACTATAATGTGATCTGATGCCCTCTTCTGACATGCAGTTGTACATTTAGACAGAGGAATTTACATATAATAAATAAATAAATAAATAAATAAATAAATAAATCTAAAAAAAAAAAGACCTTGTTCCAAAAAATTTATAAACAAAAAAATACCCTTCATATATTCACTGTGCTCCTAAATTACAAGAATGTAATTTCAAATGCGCGTCAGAGTTCTGGCACAGTCCTGATTTCATCTATGCATAAAGCTAACTGGCAGGTGGCAGAAGTGGGTAGGGCGGAAGCATAACTACAGCAAGAGAGGCAAAGATCTGAGGCCATCTTGGCACTAGGTGAGGGAGGGATCAGCTAAGGATTTCTGTAAAGGGCCAGATAGGGCATTTTTCGTTTTGTGGGCCATGCCAATCTGTTATCATGATGCAACTGCCAGTTTAACACAAAACCACCACAAGCAACACATAGAAAGAAGGTATGCCCCAATAAAACTTCATGTTCAGCCGGGCAGTGGTGGCGCACGCCTTTAATCCCAGCACTCAGGAGGCAGAGGCAGGCAGATCTCTGTGAGTTCGAGGCCAGCCTGGTCTAAAAGGTGAGTCCAGGACAGCCAGGGCTGCACAGAGAAACTCTGTCTCAAACAAACAAACAAAAAACAAAACTAAAACATTTTATGTTCATTTACTGGCAGATGAATTTCATATAATTTTTACACAAAGAATAACTCGCTCCACCAGACAAGATGGCCTCAACTCACAGAGGTCTGCTTGCCTCTGCCTCCCAAGTGCTGTGATGAAAGGTGTGCGCCACCACTGCCTGGCTGAAGAAATATTTTTTTTTTTTTTTTTTTTTTTTGTCCATGACTCTATTATTTATTTGGTTTCTATAGTGAAATATTCTTTTTACTAACGTTTTAGTCATTTAAAAATATAAAATACCTCTAGGTTTCTAGGGCTTATAAAATTAGGCAGTAGGTCAGATTTGGCCTGAGGGTCATAGTTCACTAACCCATCAAAATGTTTTAGAATAGGTACCAAAGTGTTGAATTTTTATTTGTCTCTAAACCAATTATTCACTCATTTCTTATATTTGAGGGAAAGCAAATGTGACTTTGAATATTTTAAAGGGAATTGCTTGGATATATTTGTCATCTGGGTTTCCTGAAAGCAAACATAAAAGGGCAGTTTGGGTGGAAAAATAATGTAGAGCAAAGAATAGCTTTTAAAAATCATATATACATTGTAAATGCAATTTGGGGACAAATTTTTTTTTTTTTTCTGGGAAAAAGACGTCAATACTCTCAAATTCAGAATAATTCCTATGCTTCCTGAATGTCCATAGCCCTCAAATACAGTTAGGAACATTACAAGTACAAAGTAGGAATGAGATAACTTTCAGGTTGTGGGCATGGTGGTACACACCTTCAACCCCAGCACTCAGGATACAGAGGCAAGCAGATCAATTCTAGGCCAACCTGGTCTACTAAGTAAATTCCAAGCCAGCCAAGGGTACATAGTGATATTCATATTCTCTCTCTCTCTCTCTCTCTCTCTCTCTCTCTCTCTCTCTCTCTCTCTCTCTCTCTCTCAAAATGAAAACAAACTACAACAACAACAAAAATGAAAAAACACACACACAATACAATAAAACAAAAAGGAGCTTTCAGGTTGTATTTAACACATTAAAAACAAATACCAATGAAGCCAAATGTTATGTCACCCTTTACATGTGTCTTCTTTATAAATAATTTCTAGTTTAAAGCTAGAATTATTTTCATATGTGTTATAGAATCCTTAAAATTTTTCTATTTTGGGGCCGGGCAGTGGTGGCACACGCCTTTAATCCCAGCACTCGGGAGGCAGAGGCAGGCGGCTCTCTGTGAGTTCCAGGCCAGTCTGGTCTACAAAGGGAGTTGTAGGACAGCCAGGACTACACACAGAGAAACCCTGTCTCAAAAACCAAAAATAACTAACTAGTAAAATAAATAAATAAAAATTGTACTTTGACTTTTAGAGCAGTATTTAATTTAAAATGAAAGAAGACTGTTTCCTGGCAGTGGTCTTTGCCCTTTCTAGTCCTTGACAGATCTTCTGTTAGAGTGCACATACATGCCAGAAAAGGAGATGGTAGCAGAAAGTTAAAAGTACAAATAGGCTTTGTACAATAGTGAGGTAACATGTAAGATACTTGGTATTTTATGTATTCAAACAAAAACTGCTCGGAGGGAAAATATCTTGATCCTATGCCAGAACGCATTCCCGAGATGAAAAGGCTATGTCTTATTTGTCCCTGAACCTTTACTTGGCACACAGTAGGCACTCAATTAAAATCAGATAAATGATGTCTTAAGCTCCCGACACTGTCAATGGTCTGTACTATTCCCAACAATGCTCGCCTCACAGAGACGGCTCTTCCGACTTTCATGATGGTAAATGATATACACCGTTGCTAGTTATGTTCATCCACATTTAGAAGATCCGAGGTACTGAAACTTGGGGCACCTCACTTCAAATTCATCATTCTCCTGATTCTTCTTAGCCAGGAAAGCCATATTAACACTAAAATACAGCTGGAGGGAAAATCCCATCTCTCTAAACTGATTTAAAAGTCCATGGGAAAACTGAAAATTATCTTTTTCTGTTTCTCCTGCACCGTAAACACGGGAAGTGATTCTCTTAGTATTCGAAGTCAACAAGAGCAGAAACATAAACCACTGTTGTTAGCCCTGAGGAACTACATCACCAGAACCGGCAGAAAAAACAGCTTTCTTTAATTCATTGGGACAAACAGCATTTAACAATTATTTTTTTCATTTAAATTCTAGTTGCTAAAAATCGAACTGTTCTGAAGATCACTGTAACTGTATAAATAAACTATCTCTTAGGTAGCAAGTAACATGTAAGCAATTTTATTCATGGGCACTTTAAATCTGAAAATAAGTATAAGAGGGTTAGTTTAAAATATTTTGCCCATCTTAAGTTTCTAAAACAGAAAATCCTAAAAATCCTCAATGTGAATTTAAAACTGTTTTTTGCTAACTTCATTCTTGAATTCTGAGTGTACAAATCTGGACTCCTGGTACGGCTCACAGGTTGGGAGACCTTATCTAGCATGTGTGAAGGTCTGGGTTGAACTGCCCCTCTCACAGGGAGAGATTACAACAAACTAAAGCTAGATATAGCAAAAGTATTTTTCCAAATGCTTCTTTTTATCGCAGCTTTCTGTCAGCAGGAATACAGGAACACTTCCTGTCCCTCACCCCCAAAAGAAAGAAAATCCAAATCCTCTTTCATAGTAACACAGGGGCTTAATGCTATAAGGACTTTCAGAACATCAAATCTAAAAGAACATTTTGGCAGTTACAGCAAAGAAACAGACAATATTAGGCTGGTTTTAAATACATTAACTTTGAAATCCCAAACAACTAATCTTTTGTGAACTTGGTCTCCAGATGTTCGATGCCCTTCACTGCTAAATTACATTAAGTGGTTCCACAGCATTCCCTTGTTAGGTCACTTCATAAAGAATCCCAAGAACCCTCCCAGCCCCCACCCTGAGCACCACAACTACCTGCCACACACTCAAAGTCAGATTTCTCACAGAAATCTGCTCTGCTATACCCAAACAGCTACTTCTAACCCATAGGGAAAATCAATTCCTTCCAGCTGAAAAGCTACTCTGGAGCCGCATGTAAGATGCAGCAGCCGCCCAGGTGAGGAGATGAGCCAGTGAGAGTGCTTGGGAAGAGCGTGCCACAAAGACGCTCCTACCCAAAGAACACTGCATCCACTAGGCTTCGAATCCCTGCTACAATCCTCAGGAACCTTGACCCTTAGCCAACCCTGACTCTGCACTCACCTCAGCTCAGCTTCCTCAGGGAGCCCACTCACTCTCAGACTATCAGGACGCTCTCGCCTTCTCCTGTAAAGGCCGGACTGTGAAAGCTCCTTAAGTTGTAATGCAGTCATGGTTTGCTCTGCACAGCAATTAAGGATACTTTGGAGCGCTTATGCTAGGCGAGTGTTGCCAGCTCAGAAAGGCAGTGTCCTCTGCGGAAGGACTTCAGCACACCTGACTCTGGGTTAGAAAGCTCCAGGCAAAGCAGGGTAGGCTAGTCGGCTGAAACACAGCTTCCTGTTTCTCTTTGGGACACACCCTCCCCAGCAAGACATGACTTGCCTTATCTCTAGGCCCTGTACCTAGGGGAGGGGGGGTCAGTGACCCACATGGCCCACGTGGGGGTCACCAATAAGCAAATTTCTTATGAACAGAGACAGCAAGTCCTTTATAAAATCTCTCCAAGAGTCTTCCAAATTAGAGTTGGAGAAAAAAATCTCAGCAAAGTAATGCTTAAAGAAGGGTCCTGCCCTATTTTATTTGCCAGGAAATCCATTAACATTTCACAGACAGCTGTCAGTATACAGAAGTGCCTGGTCATCAGGAGCTCTTAGGGACATTTTCTCTCAAAAAAAAAAAAAAAAAAAAAAAAAAAGGCAGAATTCCAAAGGAAGCAGCCCAATTCCTTCCTCTCTCAGCACTCTAAATCTAAATCCTCCTTAAGAGAACGGGGTGCCTGGGCCATCCCTTCCCTAATAAATAGTACTTAAAAAAAAAAAAAAAGATAAATGGGGGAAGAGCATTTCTTCTGCTAAATTCTGTTAGCTGATTTTCTGATTCTGTGCCAACTCTTTCTGAATAACCCCAACTTACCCAGTCACCTCTGCTGGGTAACACTTATCTCGGGTTGTCAGCCTACAAATGCCAATATTTATCTATGTAGTTGATCATGGAGAAAAGGTGAAGGGGCTCCGGCTCACAGAGGACATGGGAAATGCTGTGTCACCTGCTCCAATAATGTGAACAGTACAGCAAGCAGGGCGCCACCCACAAGGCCAAGTAAGTCCCCTTCAGGATGTACACCACAGCACACATATCGGCTGCTGGCTAGTTCTTGGCCAAAGGCTTGCTTCATGGTTCTAGTAACTTCTCTTTGGGCAATTTGTACCATTCTCTTCCTTCTAGAGTTCTCTCAACAAGAATACAGGGAAAGGGATGGAGAGTGAGGTTCACTGGTGAGTGCATCGTTAGCGTGTGCAAGGTCTTGGGCTCAATACCAGCACTACCCCAAAAGAGGAAAGATGGGCTGCTACAGCACAATGGGACCGCTAGCTTTACTTTCAAAAGAGGTGGGTTGGCTGCTGCTGTTATTGTTTTACTGATGCAACTTGCGGACAAGGAAACAGCATGGTGACTACTGAGTTACTTACACAGGAAACAGAGAACTGTGTGGGATGGATCCTGTACAAGAGTCTGTGGTTAAAAGGCTGTGACAGCAGTAACAACAACAACCAAAAAAGTAGTTCCAAGGCCTGTACCAAGCTATGACAACTGGCGCCCTCTGACTTTTCAATGGCTGGGCTGACAAGTAGGAATGTTAGTAAATCAATGTTCATGCTACAATGAAACTGCTACAAAGAGTAAAATTAAATCCTGAACCTCTGCTGAAGGTTCTTTAAACAACTGTCTTCATGAAGCAGATGATGGAGGGAGGGAGGGACAGAGGGAGGGACGGAGGGAGGGAGAGAAAGGGGGGTTGCTTTACTTTTCTCCTTCACCCCTGCAGATGAATATTGAGGCTGACACACTGTAAAAAGTGCTAGGTAAGAACACACAGGCACCAACAGGGACTCCACAGCTTTGAAAAAACATTTCACAAACTTCGGCAAAATATACTATCGACTAGCATTCAGCCAGCAACCAGAATTGGCCCTACACCACTACCAGATGGGAACGCATACCCAGCCCAGTGCACAGGAGAGTGACATAGTACAGTAGAGCACAGCAGATTCTGGATCTTTAAAAAAAAATGTTGTTGTTGTTGTTGTGTTGTTTCTGGAGACAGTTTTACAAGCTGGCTTTACTGACTTGGAACTTGCTACATAGACCAGGCTTGCTTCAAACTCAGAGACCTGCCTGCCTCTGCCTCTAAAATACAGGAATTAAAGATGTGTACTACTCTGCCCAGCCCCCATTTTAGTATTTGAGACAAGGACTCATCTATCTCAGGCTAGCCCTGAACTCCCTAGGTAGCCAAAGATGTCTCTGAATGCCTTACCTCCCCATCTCCACCCTCAAGTGCTGGGATTACAAGTGTGCATCAACTACTCCTAGTTGCCTGCTTTTTAAGACGCTGAGTACTCTTGCACGCTAAGCAAGCGTTTTACCAACCCCGGCCCTCAGACCTGAGCGACATATCTCCAGACCCCAGTTCCTTTCTTCCCCTTCAAATACACTTTCCCATAGGAAAAAAAAAACTTACCAACTGTGCCTAAGTTTTCTGTTCAGATACAGTTCAAAGATCTTTAATTTCAAGCAATCATTTGCATATATTTTATAGTATGAGAGGCTTAAACAAGTGCTTTTCCTCACACGACTCTAAAGAGAAACGTTTCTATTTCTGTATTCTTAAGATTTTGGCTGCCAGTGCAGCCTTGTACCCAGTGCAGGACTCGTACCCTCATTTTTCACGTGGCCTCACCACTGTCTAATATTTGTAACTGGAGATGTTGCCTCTCCTTGGACACTTGTAGTAGTGATCACTTCATAAAGCTCTCTCCTATTCCTAGTGTGACAAGGAACAATGGGCTGCGCCAGCTGCTGCGGCGGCCGGAGTGTCCCGGCCTGCGTCTGCTCCTGCGCAGCACTTGTTGCACCAGCCTCATCGTAACTTTCCACACCACCCTGTTCTAGCTTACTAATCTCTTGTTGAATCTGCCATGAAATAGCAATCTGCTCTAATTCAGTATCAGCCATCAAAGCTGACAATTTCTTCTGTAATTTGAAAATCCTCACAGAAATGATTAAATACAAAGTTCTACAAAGTGCTGTGCAAGATCTTTGTGCTCTCAGGCTAACAACTACGCAATGGTTTTCCATCTTCTGGGAGTCAGGCATCTTCGGGGAATCTGGTCAGAGTTTGCATTTGAGTACTACATTTTACAACAGCATTACAAAACTGACATTTTAAACCCCACAGACAGTTCTTCAGGTCTTCCCTGCATGTTTGTTTCTCCCTTTTCTGAACGCCTCCAACTCACTGCTCAGCAGTGGGCTACATACTATTTGGGAAAAGTTCCTCTTGTCTGTTCTAAATTTCTGTCAGCCACCAATCTTCTGATCTATTCAACCTGATCTTTTTAAGTGCAGGTCGATTACTTATTGACCCTTCTTAAAAACCTCCCCATGGCTCCACTGCTTTATAACAGTATAAACAAAGAGAATGAGGTGTGCTGACTGGTGCCAGCAGAGCCTGCCCCTGGCTCCTCGGCTCCTAGCATTCTGGACTCCAGGCAGTTCCTAGGACGATTATTCCTCTCACTTCCTGGTTTCTGTGGCTGCAGCCTGTATGTCTAGAAGAAGGGTTCTTGCAGGGCTAGCTCCTACTCAGCCCACTGCATCTTGGACAAGCACAGGAAGCTGCATTAGGAGTAACGATATATGAGAGAACTGTGGTATCTCACACTCGTTCCTCAGTGAGAGGGGTGACTTCTGTGCAAGCACGATCCAACTTGCCAGCCCAGCACTGGCTGTTTTCCCCAAGAGCCTTGTCTTCCCTTTACCTGGTCAGCTTGGCTAGCTCTTATCCAGCTAAGAAGCCCCTTTATTTCTTATATGTGTTCTAAACCTCACCATTTTAACTCCAGCATTCCTTTTAACCCCAGCCTGTTGTCACCATAACAAAATTACTTCCTATGTACTCTTATAGCAATAAGTAGTAAAACTATCATCTTAATATCACCTGTTCTCTCAAGAACCTTTCCACGCAACCCATTTTGTGCACTTGGTCCCTTTAAAAAAAAATCTGAGATTGGAGGGCATGGCTCAGTGGGTAAAGGCGCTTGCCACACTGGTCTGGTGAACCCACCTGAATTCTATACCTGCAACGCCTACCACACATTTACATACGAATGAACACAACTTTAAAGTTTGTTATTGGGTCTGGCTGAGCAGCATGTGCTTTTAAGTCTAGTACTTAAAAGGTTGAGACAGCCAGAGTTTTGTGAGTTCAAAGCCACCCTGGTCTTCCTAGCAAGTTCCAAGACAACTAGAGCTGTTTCCAACGACAACAATGAATAATAATAATAATAATAATAATAATAATAATAATAATAATAATAATAATAATAATGTGTAATTGGCTTGATTACCTAGAATTTTATTATGAATTATTTGAGAATTCACCAAGAGACCTTGCACCACTTGAGATTATTTAGTAATGTAAATGACATTATGTTGTTGATTTTAAGAGACATATTTCTGACTCCAAGTTTTTGTGGGTGGGTGGAGTCTTGTCTAGTTAGAGGGTGTCCTCTTCAGTCTCCATGGCCCCTATTACTAGGAGGCTTAGCTATTGTCCCCTCATATCCTCCCAGAGGCCTATTCTGACTTAGGTCTCCAGTTTGTCACAGAGATGCCCCCAGCCACAGTTTCTCTTTTGTCTGTATGCCTTCTGTCCTCATGATCCTGCTCTCCCCAGGAATGATCCCAATTATAATCTTAAAGGCAACAATGTTGACGTTTTATTTCCTCATCTCAGACATCAGCTTTATTCCTTTTGTACACAGCCTTTACTTTTTTTGAGACAGGGTCTTACTATGTAGCTCTGGCTGGCCTGGATCTTACCATGTGGAGTAGGCTGGCATTAAATACACAAAGATCCACCTGCCTTTGGCTCCCACGTGGTAGGATAACAGCGTGCAGCACCACGCCAGGCCGCGGCTTGCTACCTTTTCCATGCCTCATATACAAGTTCATTTTGCTGACAGAAATTTGAGAAAGGATTTTTAGGCTTAAAGATATAATTACTTAAAAAAAAATTATATACTAGGGTTAGAGCTATGGCTCAGCAGTTAAGAGTACCTGCTGCTCTTATAGACCTAAGTGCAATTCCCAGCACTCATAGCAGGCACTGTGAGATTTCATTTCACATGAAAAGATTATATAGAGATGTGTGTATATACACACACATATACATACTTCCCCTCCAGAGAGAGAGAGAGAGAGAGAGAGAGATTAGCAGAATCATGGACTATCTAAACCAAGACCTCAGCTTTCAGGTTGATATGGAAAATCCAGAAGCCACATGTAGAAGCCTGTCATCATGCAAGTAACAAGGATTCAGACAAGGCTCTTGTGAGGTAGGGCTAAAGAGATAGAAATATTCTATGAAGAACACAGAAAACAACACACTGTGCCTGTCCAGCGCTCACACCATCACAGGTTGGGCTCTGGTCTCACCTACAGGCTAAGGGGACGCTGCTATTGAGCATGTGGTCACATAAATAACCCTGCACATACAAACACTTCAAGTTACAGAAGAGTGGAGTGTTAAGAGAATGTGAGAGTGTGGAGGACAGGAGAGTAGGGACTTTCCCAAGTTAGTGGCACTGGTTGTGATGACTTTAACCCTGAGAAGCCCTGAGATATGGGACTCAACTATGTGGCTAGGGAGAAACTCAGAGGTATGATGACATCAGACAGACAAAAAGTAACATGTTTCAGTGTCCTTAATTCTACGAGTGACATGAAGCTGCTGGCTGCTTTGTTTTTGGCATTTCTATATGTAGTATTCATGCATGAGTATTCTCATGTGTGTAGGATCACATGTGTATGCAGATGCATGTGGAGGCCGGAGTTTCACACTGACTGTGTTCCTTTTACACTGAGGCAGGGTCTTTCACTGGCACCCAGAGCTTGCCAGCTAACCAGATGGCTCACAGGATACTGTTTCTACCACCTGACTGCCGGAATGACACGGAGGCATTTACAGAGGTGCTGGGAATCTGAATCGCAGTTCTCACGCATAAGCCTCAAATAAATGCTTTACTCACTGAGCCCTTTCCCCATCCCAAAGCTGCTGTTTTAAGTAGGACTGACAACTTCAATGTAGGCGGAGGGCCCCTCTCCTGTGAACAGGGGCAGGGTATGGGGACTCAGGCAGTGACAGTAAGACAGGAAGCAGTAGGATAGGGACAGCAACTAAAGCCAGGATAGTAGTGATAAAAACAGGAAAAAGAAGCTGGGCGTGGTGGCACTCGGGAGGCAGAGGCAGGCAGATCGCTGTGAGTTCGAGGCCAACCTGGTCTACAAAGTGAGTCTAGGAGAGCCAAGGATACACAGAAAAACCCTGTCTCAAAAAAACAAAACAGAACAAACAAACAAACAAACAAACAAACAAAAAACCATAAAAAACAAAAAGAGAAAAACAGAAAAAAAGGGTGTGAGGTGCACCAGGAAGCAAAGTGGAGAAGCTGAGGTGACAGACTAGGAGGAGCAGAGAGGGAGGCAGCAGGCTCTGCATTGTTAACATTTTTCTCCACATTCTTTTATCTAAGTAGCAACAAAACAGACCTGATCTTGCCCACTGAAAGGCTAGCATTTAAAGCCTACTTTGAACTAATAAATAGTTTTAAAAGTTCACAAGATTAGCCAGGGGATGCGTCTCTGTTCGTAGACTGCTTGCCTAGCAGGCATGAAATTGTGGGTTCTATCACTGGTGTCACATAAACTGGGTGTGGTGGTGCCCAGCACTGGGGAGGTGGCAGCAGAGGGATCAGAACTTAAGACTCGTCCTAGGTACACAGTGCAGGGACAGTCAGCCCCTGTCTCAAAAGGTAAAGTGGGGGCATGGAGATGACTCAGCAGGTTAAACATACCTTGCAAGTGTGAGGGACTGAGTTTGATCCCTAGAGTTCTCTTTCCTTTAATACATGCATCTGTTTTTGAGACCTAGTCTTAACAATCAAATATATTATTAAGCAAATACATAGCAGTTTAAACAAGCCAACAATAGAAGGGCATTCTTACGACAAGTGGAGAAATGTGATTACAAACCGCATGGGCATTAAATAATGCTGAGGAATCTGTTCTTTTTGTCATGAAGGACAGCAGTATGTGGTCTTATAAGGAAGTGTCCACCTCAGAGACCAACTCTGATGAATACCGAGTTAGTATCAATTGAAACCAGAATCTGCTCTTAAATATGTTGTTAAGAGAGGAAGAAGAATGTGAAACAAGGAGAGCAACAGAGTAATGAAGTCCAGGCAATGAGAGTGCTGAAGAGTCATCTCTTGTTTGTACTAAAACATTTTCCTAATAGCTTTTCCTAATGAGGCCTCTGAGGACGTTACCTTGACATAGTGACAAATATCTTGTCTAAGATCATACAAAGTACATTCAAGGACATGTTAAATTTCAAAAGGAGGTCTCTTTCAAAAGAGGAGAGTGCGCCAGGTGGTGGTAGTGCCCGCCTTTAATCCCAGCATTCGGGAGGCAGAGGCAGGTGGATCACCGTGAGTTCGAGGCCAGCCTGGTCTACAAAGTAAGTCTAGGACAGTCAAGGCTACACAGAGAAACCTTGTATCCAAAAACTAAAAACCAAAAATAAAATAAAATAAAAAGAAAAAGAGGAGAGAGCATTCTAAGTGGAGGAGTGAGGGCTGCCTCAAGGATAACAAGCTGATGATCCCTGATAAACTTGCTGATAAACTGGGGAACTCAGAATCCTATTTAATCTAGTTTACCTGATTTACATGTTATGTGGAAAAAAGGTGTCTACATGATTTATATGTCATGTGGGGGAAAGGGGGTAAAGAGTTTGAATTCAGGGTGGGAAGGATTACAAACTTGGAGATAACAGAGTTTAAAGGTTCTTCTCACAGCAGCATAAGCCATAGGGGCAGAAGGAAGAAGACATTCAGAGTGTGTGTGTGTCTGTGTGTGTGTGTGTGTGTGTGTGTGTGTGTGTGTTTGTGTGTTGGGGAGGGAGTAGGGTTCGTGCTTTTTCAGGGAAACATGTTACTGAAAATAAATCCATACAATCAAGAATAGCACATATACCTACAGGGTGGTTCCTTTATGTGCTTCTAGCTGAATCATATCTTGAACAAGGCTACTTCAAACCCTTACCGGCTTTCCCTGATCCTCCATTCCTGTCACACCCTGATCCTCCACTCCTGGCAGCTGACTGTTCCCACCCCCACCCTCCGCCCCCACCCCATTATCATCTTCAGAATGTAATCACCACAACTGCCTTTAGGGCCTATTTTCCACTGTTCTCTTATTTTATAATGACCTCTGTTCTACTGGAGCTCAGTAAACAACACAAAACCCACCCTGTGCTTAGCTTATATAACTGTCATATTAAAGGCAACGATCACGATGTTAATCTTTTACATAGTATTTGATTTAATCCTGAGTGACATCCTTTTTTATATAAGCAGAAATAAGGCCTACACTGCTATGTGACAGTACCAGAATTGAATGGCATTCAGAGGCCTTACTTATACCCACAGCACCATGTTGCCTTTCTCAAATTAAGAACTCAATTTTAAAGAACGTAATCTCTTCAATGTGGTAGCAACAAAAGAAAACCATTTCACTACAGCTTGCTTAGGAATGCTGTGACTAGAGGCTGTCAGAATTCGAGGAGAGGCTGAACCAGAGTGAGACCCTATCTCAAAAGCCGAAATAAACCAATAAACAGATGCAAATATCCAGTACAGATATCTTAGACTATGAAGGGTGCAGCTTTTAAGTGCTCTTTCTGCCACCATGTGGCTCCTACAGATATTACAAGCACACAATTTTCGAAGGTGAAGGGATACCAGCTTTGTTAATGTTCAGGTCATCACTGCAGGGTAGAAACACAGAGAGAGCCACCATTTGTTACATAATGAGTTTAAAACACATTTTGGGCTGTGGTGTATCATGGCGTGCTTGCTAGGCACAGCAAGGCTAGCACGGAAGACACCACCATCATCCGCTGGTCTACACGTTTCCAAACAATGCTTAATAAAACGGAAACCTCAATAAGGAGCTCAATTATTGTAAGAAGCTGAGCAGTGTTGGTGCACGCCTTTAACCTTAGCACTTGGGAGGCAGAAGCAGGCAGATCTGTGTGACTTTGAGGCCAACCTGTCTATACAGTGAGTTCCAGAACAGCCAGAGCTACAGAGAGGAACCCCTGTCTTAAAAAAACAAACAAAAGAAGAGAAGAAAGAAAAAAAAAATCAATGTAAAATCACTAAAGATTAAGGAAACCACTAAGACTAGTAAGGAAAGCGGAAAAGCCTTGCTTTCAGGCATAACTAAGTAGGGAAATAAGGACCCACGTATATACTTCAAAACTAAAAAGTAAATAATATGGAAAGAATATAGACGCTCTCTACATATAATTACTACTTTAGCATTTTCCTCCAAATTTAGTACCTTTTTTTTTGAGCCAGGGTCTCACTATGTAGTTCTGGTCTGAAATTCACAATATAGACAAAGCCGGCCTTGAACTCAGAGATCCACCTGCTTCTTCAAACAACTAATCGCTTCTCCCTCACTGTAGCCCAGATCAGCACAGGCATTGTCTCCTTGGCTCTGCTGTTCTCTATGAGCTGTGCTCCATGCTGTTCCCATTTTGTGAAGCCTTCTCATCGAGGCAGTGGGAGCTCTCCAGGTGACGTTTCCCTGAACTTCAGGCACACTGCCCTTGCATTTGCCCCACCAAATGCTGCTCACTGCTGAGACATCTCCCTCAGTGTTCCCTAGAGTGTGGCAAACAGCATGTAGACAGGAAATAGTTGCTGAGGAACTCAGGTTCAGGTACTTCACAGAAACATGAGAAGGTATTTAGTACAGTGAAACTTTTTCTTAGTCGTATTTACAAACACACATATACACAGAAATTTACAAACAAGGCTCTTGGCTCAGAAAGACACAATCTGCCAGACAAGGTAGTTGATTTCCCATAAAGAAGTCTTGTATTAGTAATTTCTTAAAATGTAGACTATGACCGCCATCGCTTTCTGCTTTGCTTCTTTCCCTGCCTCGGGCCCTTGCCTGCAGGGATTCCAGGCATGCACGTCTGCTCTTCAGGTGCTGACGTCAGCGAAGCCTTCCCGATGGTCTAATCTGTTAACACCTATCAAAGGCACTCACTCTGTATAGTGACTACAGCCCTCTGCGCCTGTACTGAGTTTGGAGTTTGTCTCAGAGGACAGTCTGGCTTCCTTTCTTCCCCAATCATGGGGTGTCTCACTTCAGTTTTCATGTTTCTGTGGCAGGGATTAGCAAATGTTTGAAAAAAGGCTAGATATTAATATTTTAAGTGCATCCAGCTACCAGATTTTTTTTCTTTAACAGATCTTAAATTTGTAATTAAAACACTTGTTAATTAACTGCAATGTTATCTGACAGAATACTAAGTATCTAGAGACCCCATCTTCAATTTCTCCTGCCAAACATGACACTAATCAAGCTTACATTCTTCCTAGCACATAAAACAGTAACTTCCATTCTATTAAAGCTGTGGCAAGCAAAAATAAATAAATAGTATATATATCATAAAATAATTTAAGATAAATGTTGGGGGGTTTTATTTTTGTTTTTTTCGAGACAGGGTTCACTGTGTAGCCTTGGCTGTCCTGTTCTTGCTTTGTAGACCAGGCTGGCCTCAAACTCACAGTAACCTGCCACCACACCCAGCCAAATATTACTTTTTTAAAAGATTTATTTATTTATTTATTATGTATACAGTGTTCTGCTTACACGTACACCTGCAGACCAGAAGAGGGCATCATATCACATTAAAGATGGTTGTGAGCCACCATGTGGTTGCTGGGAATTGAACTCAAGACCTTTGGAAGAGCAGACAGTGCTCTTAACCTCTGAGCCATCTCTGCAGCCCCCCCAAGTACTAATTCTTAAAACTATAAATTCTCAACAAAATGTCTTCACTTGGTAGTCATATTGTGACTAGAAATACAGAAACTGAACCAAGGTAAAAAGTTACTTTTGAGTAGAAAGAGCTTTCTAAGCCTTTCACCTAGGGAGGGGGTGGGTTACTTTAATTTAGACTAGTGTTTGGGGAATGTAAAGTATCTATTTTAGTTTCCCATGAACTGGTACACTGGCCGGCTGACTAGCTGGAGGAGCCTTGTGGCAGCTACTTACCTATGGAGGACAATCTGTACATTGGCGTACCTCTACGAATGCTGCTGAGGTAAAAGGTGAAGGTCAGTGGGGAGACCAGCTGAGCCACCTGGTGAGACTGTGCTTCAAAACAAGAACACAGTTGCTCAAGTCTCTTGATCTAAAATACATTTAATAAAGTGTGGCAGTGGTCCCATGTAACTCCAACACTCAGCAGGCGGAGAATCAGAAATCTGAGACTACACTGGGCCTATGTAGTGAAACACTGTTTGATTTATTATTTGAAACAAAGTCTCACTGTGCAGCCTGAGAGTCTGAAACCCTGCCTACCTCTGTCTCCTGAGTGGTGGGAATAAAGGTGTGTGTCTGGCTAGACTCAAATTTAAAAAAAAAAAAAAAAAAAAAAAGAGTTCAAAATTCCTAAGAGTTACAGAATACTGGCTTTCACAGAACAGATACCAATTAGTATGATAATAACAATAACAACAAAACTGACAATAAATAATACCTAAGGAACTGCTTAGAAGCTAATCTGCTGGGCCGGAAAGAGGCTCAGCAGTTAAGAACACTAGCTGCTCTTCCAGAGGACCCAGGTTCAATTCCCAGCACCTACATGGCAGCTTATAACAACTGTCTGAACTCAAGTTCCAGGGAAATCTGACACCTTCATACAGACATACATTCAGGCAAAACACCAATGCACATAAAATAAAATAAAATTGTATAGGTGAAGATTAAAAGAGCATTTCTTTACATTATGGGCAGAAAAAAACAAACAGTATACAAAAGAATTCTTTCAGTAATGTAGTAGAGGAAGTGTTTATGGGTAGGAAAACATAGCCAAGCACATAATCTGCTCAACACCAGAAAACAGTACCCTCTAGTGCCTGTTTGTGAATCTGCTGCTTTTCAACTAACAAGAAATAACATTTACTAGATGGCTCAGAGATTAAGAGCACTGTCTGCAGCCGGGCGTGGTGGTGCACGCCTTTAATCCCAGCACTCAGGAGACAGAGGCAGGCGGATCGCTGTGAGTTCGAGGCCAGCCTGGTCTACAAAGTGAGTCCAGTATGCCCAAGGCTACACAGAGAAACCCTGTCTCGAAAAACCAAAAAAAAAAAAAAAAAAAAAAAAAAAAAAAGAGCACTGTCTGCTCTTCCAGAGGTCCTGAGTTCAATTCCCAGCAACCACATAGTAGCTCACAGACATCTATAATGAGATCTGATGCCCTCTTCTGGCCTGCAGCTGTACATGCAGGCAGAGCACTGTATACAAAATAAATAAATAAACCTTAAAAAAAAGTTACAAAAAAATAAATAAATAAAATAACATTTTAAGTGTTCCATTTAACAGAAGCCTTTATAAAAAAAGAAAATCAAAGGCAAGTGAGATAGCTCAGCATGGAAAAGGTGCATACTTAATGTCAGAATTCATATGTTAGAAAGAGAGAGCTGAAAATTGTTCTCTGACCTCTAAACACTTGCTGTGCCATTTATGTGCCCATACACAATAAGTAAGTAAGTAAGTAAGTAAATAAGGAAATGTAATGAATAAATTAAGTGCTAGGAAAATGAGGCTAGGAGGATAGCTCAGTAGGAAAAGTGCTTGCTGTTCAAACATTACGATCTGCGTATGGAGCTGGGCAGTGGTCGTACACCTTTAATCCCATCACTTGGGAGGCGGAGGTAGAGGCAGAGGCAGAGTCCGAGTTGGAGGCCAGACTGGACTACAGAGCCAGGACAGTCAGGGCTTGTTACACAGAGAAACCCTGTCTCGAAAAACAAACGGACAAACAACAACAAAGATCTGGTATGGATCCCTAGTAGTCATTGTAAAAGCTGGGTGTGACAGGACAGGTCAAGGAGTTAGGAGACAGATGAGTGCTTGTGGGGTGCTGGCCAGATAGTCTAGTTGAAACAGCAAACTCCAGATTCAGTGAAAGACCCATTCTCAAAAACTGAGGCATATACTTACAGAGGGGAATACCAAATGCTAAGCTCTGGCCTCACCCATTCCACAGGCTCGTATTCCTGCTCCTGTTTGTGTTCTCTCCCTCCTTCCCTCCCATGTTATAGAGAAATGTTTCTATGTATGTTCTTTCTTGGATTTTTCTGCGAAGTTCTATGTCTTTGATTTTAGTTAATTAATTAATTTTACAACCCACCTGGAGTCTCCTCTCCCTCCTCTCCTCCCAGTCTTCTCTGTCCCTTGTTTTATTTCAAGTGCTTTTTTCTTTAAAAAAAAAAACAAAACAAAAAAACAAAAAACAAAAAACCGTTTGTGTATGTCTTCGTGTTTGCCTGCAGGTAAGCACATACACCATGTGCATGACTACGGCCTGCAGAGGCTAGAAGAGGACATTAGAGTCTTTGGCACTCAAGTTACAGACACTTGTGAGCCACCATGTAGGTGTTGGGAACTGACCACAGGTCTTTTGCTAAAGCAACAAGTGCTCTTAACCTCTGAGACAGAAGTCCTGGAGAATTACACAAATTCTGAGGTCACAGATGCCAGCAGAGACTACTATAACCAGAAAGGCCATCAATCACAACTGATAAAGAAAAATGCTTCATGATAATACAAAATTTCTATCTACAAATCCAGTTCTACAAAAAGCACTAGAGAGAAAACTAAACTGAAGAGTTTAACTGCACCCTACAAGACAGGAGGAATACATCACCCCAGAACAGTACATCAATAGAGGGTTAAAAAGTCAACAGCATAACAGAAAGTAACAAGAAGCAATAAACGCTGCTGCTCACTGATAGATAACTCCCAATATTAATAGTTTCAATTTCCCCCAATAAAAAGTCATGGGCTAACTGATTGGATCAGAAAACAGGATCCATCTTTCTGCTACTTCGAAGAAACACATCTCTCCATCAAAGAAAAATTAACACTCTAAGGTAAAAATATTGTAAATGGTGTTCCAAAAAAGTATACCCAACAAGTGTAGCAATTTTTAATATCTGACAAAATAGTTTCAAACAGAAACTAATCAAGCCAGGCGTGGTAGCGCATGCCTTTAATCCTAACACTCGGGAGGCAGAGACAGGTAGATTGCTATGAGTTTGAGGCCAGCCTGGTCTACAAAGGGAGTCTAGGACAGCCAAGGCTAACACAAAGATAGCCTGTTTCAAAACACAAAAACAAAAACAAAACAAAACAAATCCACGAAAAGGATAATGCAATTCAAAACATTTATGCACCAAGTACAAGAGCGCCCAAGTTAATAAAAGGAACACCACTACAGCAGAAATCACGCATTAAACCTTTATACAGTTATCTAAACATGGAGTTAAATTAAATAGACCTACCAGACATATACAGAACACTCCATCCAAACACTAAAAATATGCTTTCTTCCCAGCACCTCATGGAACCTTCTCCAAAACTGACCACAAACTAGGACACAAATCAAGTCTCAACATATACAAGAAAATTGAAATTACATCCTGCATCCTATCTGACCACCATAGATAAAAGCTGGATATCAACAAAAACAGAAACTTATTGCTAATATTAGCAACTTAACAACATACCTGAAAGCTCTAGAACAAAAAGAAGAAACAATACACAAAAAGAGTAGATGGCAAGAAATAATCAAACTCAGGGCTGAAATTTAAAAGAAAAAGAAAGAAACAATAACAACAACAGGTAGGTAGTGATGATGCAAACCTTTTATCCCAGCATTTGGGAGGCAGAGGTCAGCCTGGTTTACAGAGTGAGTTCCAGAACAGCCAGAGCTTACACACAGAAATCCTGTCTGTCTATGAATGAGTGAATGAATGAATGAATGAATGAATGAATGAATGAGCAGGCTGGAGAGATGGCTCAGAGGTTAAGAGCACTAGCTGTTCTTCTAGAGGTCCTAAGTTCAATTCCCAGCATCCACATGGAGGCTCACAACCATCTATAATAAGATCGGGTTTCCTCTTTTGTCTTGCAGGCAGAACACTGTATACATACTAAATACATCTTTTTTTAAAAAGAGAGAGAGGAAACAAACAAACAACAACAAAATATAAAGACTCAATGAAATAAAAAGTTGGATCTTTGGGAAAAAGGAAGTCCCAAGTGAATATGAAAAAGAGCATATTACAATAGACACAAAGGAAATCCAAAGAATCATAAAGACATACTTTATAAAAATCTGGGTCCAAAAAAAAAAAAAAAAGATAAAAATCTGGGTCCATGGGGATGGAGATATAGCTCAATGATTAAGAGCCCTGGATACTTTCCCAGAGGACCCAGGTTCAACTAGCATCCACATAATAGCTCACTACCGTCTATTATTATTCCAGTCCTGACAACCTCTGTAGGCGCTGCATGCATGTGGTACATACATACAGGCAGGCAAAACATACATATAAATAAATATATAAAGAAATAATCTGTATTCCACTAAATTAGAAAGCCTAAATGAAACAGATGAATTCCATGATACATACAACCTACTTGATTTAGATAAAATCAAACAAGCTGTTTAAATAGTCCTATGACCAATTATAAAACAGAAGGAGTAAAAGCCGGAGTGGTGGTGCATGCCTTTAATCTCAGCACTCAGGAGGCAAAGGCAGGCGGATCTCTGTGAGTTCGAGGCCAGCCTGGTCTACAAAAGGGAGTCCAGAACAGCAAGGACTGTTACACAGAGAAACCCTGTCTGGGGGGGGGGGGGGGGGAGCAGAAGGAATTAAAGTCTCCCAACCACAAAACTACAGGGCCAGATGGATTCAGAGGGAATTCTCCCAAACTCCAAAGGGGGAAAGAGTACCAATACTCCTCAAATTATTCTGCAAAATAGAAACAGAAGGAAAGTTTCCTAATTCTTCAATGAAGCCACTATTACCCTGATACCTAAACCACACAAAGACGCAACCAAAATAAATAAAAGTACAGACCAATATCCTCTATGAACAGACACAAAAATCCTCACAAATATACTTGAAAACCAAATCAAAGAACACATCAAAAAGATTATCCACCATGATCAAGTTAGCTTCATTCCAAGAGACAGGGATGGTACAGCATGCATAAATTGATAAAGGTAATTGACCACATAAACAGACTGAAAGACAAAAACTACAGGATCATCTCATTAAATGAAGAAAAAGCCTTTAATAAAATGGAACAACTCTTTAAGATAAAAGTCCCGAAGAGGCTGGGCACAGTGGTGCACACCTATAATCCCAGCATTTGGGAGGCAAAAGCAGACAGATCACTGTGAGTTCAAGGCCATCCTGATCTACTAAGTGAGTCCAGGACAGCCAGGGCTACACAGAGAAACCCTGTCTCAGAGGGAAAAAAAAAAGTCCCAAAGAGAACAGAGAAACAAGAGACACATCTCAAAACAATTAAGAAAATTTACTGAGAGATCTGGTTAAATAAGCCTAGCAACAGGCTCAGATTCTGTTAGTTCAGAGCAGGCCTGAGCCTCCATTCTTCAGAGGTGGGTTCATCAGTCCCTGGAAATGCTGAAAAGAGCGGGCAGCCAAGCAGACATGGCCATGACCTGGCCAGACGAAGATAAGGTTATTTAAAGATGGTTTCTTACTGCTGGTAGAGTTGGTTAAGAAAGATATGCTGCCGGTCTGGAAATCTTCTGCCTTATAATGAAGCCATGACCAGGCCAGACTAGCCGTGAAAGATATGAAAGACATACTGGCAGTCTGGAAATCATCTGCCTCCCCAAAGCCTCCCCCTGAGCTCTCAAGCTCCCTCTCCCCTTTCTCTCTCTGCCCTCATGGCTCACTGGCTGCCTCTACCCCTTCCCCAGACTCTTACTCCTCTTCCTTACCCCAATAAACCCCCTTTATACCCGATCTGTTACATTCTTTGGCATGGGTCCGCCATGGTAGCCCCTCGCCACATTTACATTTCATAACAACCACTGAGTGAATTCAGTGTAATACAGTGGGGCTGCGGGGGTGGGGTGTCCTTTTATCTGGCAGCCGGCAGGTGGCAGCAGCAGGTGATGAGGTAAGCCATTGCTAGGTCCCTGAGGGCAGGTCAACAGATTGGCTAGCAGGCTACCAGCTGTGTTGTTCTGGGGTTGCTTTGTGACAACATCTACTAGTATTTAAGAGCACAGATGCACTCACGCTCTGTGTGCTGGGGCTTTAGAGTTATGATCTCCTTCTGATGGACTCGTTACCTAACAGTATAAAGTCACCTTCTTTGTCTCAGACTAGTTTGGATCAAACTGTAAGTTTGTAAAATATTAAAACAGACATCTGCTTTCATTTTCCTGGAAAATCTCCCTAGTGTGTGTGTGTGTGTGTGTGTGTGCGCACACCCCAACGCTACAAAGCAACTAAAACAGTAACCCCAAACCCAAACAACAAGTAAAATTGGAAAAGAGAGAGGTTCAGTGGGACAAACACAAAACAACAAGAACCACAGGAAGCAGGAAGATGAAAGAAATCCCAACTTTTTTTTTAAAGTAAAGAGCTGGCTGGACCGACTGGAGAACTTATAAATACTAGATGAACTCTGGATAGAGACTTGCAACTGTCATTACACTGCTCAGGTGGAACGCAGTCTGGAAACATCCATATCCAGGAGCTTGTTCTCATGTCTTTTCTTAGGCAGACAGACAGACAGACAGGCATTCCACCTGAAAACAGCACTAGGAGAAGCACCTTAGGCACCACCACCACACGTACTTCCAAGGCAGTGGCTCCATCTTGGCAGTGAGCAGCAGAGCCAGCACACATACTCTGCTACCCCAAATACAGTTAGATCTAAGAGTCAGCATTGCGGTTTTCCTGAGGTTGTTACTGGTGGGGGTGATAAAGGGGTTCAGACTTTGCTCTCTATAAATAGTCCTCAGGCGGAAGACTATTGTCTACTTGATATGGTCAAACTCTCTCCTTTACAGAAATGCCGAGCCTTCTCAGTAGGGGACCTTTCTTCCAGAGCTTCCAAGTTAGGTAAAGCTGCTCCCTTGGTCACAGTGGCTTTAAAGCAGGTTCTTCGTTCCTGATGAACTTTTAGGATGACTGTCTTTTTCTTTCAGGTACATATGCTTTCTAATTTGCAGTCACATACCCCATGTTTCAACTTAAAATGTGGTTAATCTGAATTGAGACGTACTGTAGTATAAGATATATAGCAGACTATCTTAATAGTTTTAAACTACTATTGGCCACATACCTATGGCATGACATAGTAATAACAGTGTGACATATTGCAAAACCCTCTTTTTGCATTTTGAACACTGCTATTAGAAAAGGGCATTTGGGCCCACATCACATTTCTACTGGGTTGCATCACTCTAGATATATAACAAGCCCCAATTACTGAATAGATACACACAGCCCAGAAAGAACCCTGAGGACTTAGAAGAGGCACTGAAAACTCAGCGGACCATACTCAAACTCAGGAAAAGGAATCCTCTGATCTTTTCACTTCTTTTTTTTTTTTTTTGGTTTTTCGAGACAGGGTCTCTCTGTGTAGCCTTGGCTGTCCTGGACTCACTTTGTAGACCAGGCTGGCCTCGAACTCACAGCGATCCGCCTGCCTCTGCCTCCCGAGTGCTGGGATTAAAGGCGTGCGCCACCACGCCCGGCTTTCTTTTCACTTCTTATCATGAAGCAAGCCAGGAGAGGCTGCCTACACCAGAATTCTGGCCTGGTCTCTTGTTAGCCTGACAAGTTTCTTCACTTGGAAGTCAAATCTTCATCTATGATGTGGTCAAAGGCATCTCCCTCTTACGGTGATAAGGCCTAACATCACAGGGAAAGCAGCATTCAGCAACAGCGTGTCCTTGGTACGTACTACTTTGGCTTCTATGGATTTGTTTCAGCAGCTAACTTAGTGATCATGGGATCATGTTATAGGACTGGATTTCAATCCTTTCTCCTACTCCTCCATTCAAATTATTTCCAAACCTTCACTCAAGGGCAGGCCTGGGTATACGCCCCCCCCCTCTATACACACACACACACACACACACACACACACACACACACACATATGTATATATACATATACACATGGGTCCATGCACTAGTGGGTAATTAAAAATAACTCGCACATTCTGGCTGCTGGGATGGAGATACGGCCCTGCTGATAAGAGTGCTTTCTTAGCATGTATGAAGTCCTGGGTTCAATGTCCAGCACCACATGGAGTAGGGGCAGTGGCACGTATCTGAAATCCTGGCACTTGGGAGGTAACGGCAGGAAGGTCAGAAGTTCACCCTCGGCTACGTTAACACGCCTGAGGCAGCCTGCGCTACACAAGACCTGCCTCCACAAGGCTGCTGCCCATTTTCTCAAGACCATTACCAAATGCTAATTCCCAAATTTAATCAGGAACTATAGCTCAGTGGTAGAAAAAAAAAAAAAAATGAATGGGCCAGGCATGGTGATGCACACCTTTAATCCCAGCACTCAGAAGGCAGAAGCAGGCAGATCTCTATAAATTCAAGGCCAGCCTGGTCTACACAGCCAATTTCAAGACATAGAGACATAGAGAGACTCTGTCTCAAAAATAAAAAAGACAAGCAAAACAAAACAAAAGAATGGCCTACATTGCTCTTTTAAGCAGTTTTCCAGGTTAATGAATAAAGAAAAATTATTTGACTAGTTGTGAACAGCAAGAACAAAAGATCACTAAATATAAAACAGTACATTTCTCTTTCCAATGATCACAGGCAGAATTTATAGCTGAAAAATTAATAACATGCTGGGCATGGTTGCACGTGCTTTTAATTCCAGCCCTCAGGAGGCAGAGGCAGGTGCTCTCTGAGTTTGAAGCCAGCCTGGATTACAGAGTGAGTTCTAGGACAGGCAAAACTATACAGAGAAACCCTAATTTGAAAATCAAAATAAACAAACAATATAACACAATTCCAGAAAAGCTTGACTCAAGTCTTTGCTAGTATAACTCTCCATAGGACCTAAAGTGCACGATGCCAACACAGAGGACGGCTGCCCTTCCCTCTGAAACCACAGGAACATAAAGCTACTTTCACATGTACTGAATAATTAAATACATACATATCCATAAGAAAAATCTAAGCCACTGCTCTCTGCTGAAGGAAGATTTTAAGTAGCTCAGTAAAAGATTACAACTTACCCAAAATCTTTTCTCAGAAATGAAAACCAAAGCAAAGCAAAAGAATGACCTCCTTTTTAAGAAAAGTTTTCAGGCTAATGAATAAGAAAAATTATTTGACTAGTTATCGTTGCATCTTTCCTTGAGAATTTAAACAAACACCTTTTGATTATTCCCTTACTGAAAAAGACAGATGAAACAGACCAAATGCAGAAACATAGCAGTACCCTGTGTGGTGCTAGTCTGTGGTTCGGATCCTTCTCTTCTGTCCAGCCTTGTCTCCTCCGGTCCAGCCGCCTCCTCTGTGAAGGCAGGAGAGACCAGGAGGCTCTCACACGCAGGGCCTCCACACCCCCTCTCGCCTAGTGCAGAACAGAGGATCTCTAGTCTAGAGCTCTTATTTCAAGTCATTTATCAGGACTTGGGCAGCCGCTTCCACGAGAGCAAATTGTCTTTAAAGGCTCTTACTTCCTTGATTGTACAGTACTTCCTCATCTGAACTTTGTGTCTATTGCTCTGAACTATACTTAAGCCAATGAAACCAAGTTGAGGCTTTTTCGGCCAGTATTCAGTTAAATCATGTTAACACAGTATGTTACTCAAAAGCTCCACAGTTCTGAAGCAATAAGACAACACCCTAAATGTCATAACTCATATCCTGCTGAGCTGTCTTGCAGACTCATGAAGTCAACCCTGACCCACAGCTTTCTAAAAGCCTTCGTAAAGTAAAGGTGACGACTTCACAGCAGTGGTTAGTAACCAATCAGCACAGAAGCAGCTGAATGTTCTGACAGCTCCACCAGCTCCACCTGCAGCTTAGAGACCGGGATGCTGGGCACTGGCTAGCTGAGCAATGAAGATGCCCTGCACAAACACACAGAAGAGGAACAGGCTGGAGTGCTCAGGACTCACAAGCCTCACAGCCACCTCTCTAGACTCCTTGGTGCTAAACTTCCACTGAAGAGTAAGGGGATCTTTTGTTGAGGCTGAAGAAGAACAGGAAAATACAGCCTGCCTTCCTCTTGCATTAATGTCCTGACACACTGGGAGTACAACAAGAAGTCCTTTGGCCTTTATTATAAAGGAGTCATTTTTTATGATGGTGTTTCTAGGTTCTAAGGCCTGGGGTTAATCTTAACCGAGTAAGAAAGCAACTCACTGCTGTATCATTCAGCTCTAGACCCTGGGTCCCAGGAGTCTTTAGTGCTGGCAAAAAGCAGATGAGCAGAACTGGAAGGTATGTGGAGGGCTGTCCCTCCTACAGGGAAGAAGAGCTCAGCACCTGGAGAGGTAGAACTCATATCATGCAAGCGTAGGGAGAGTAAATTCCACAACTCTGGGCGTTGTCAGTATTTCCAGGGAGACACATCAACAGGCTTCATTTTCATGGTGTAAAACTCAAGTATAAATGCTGACTACAAGCCAGGCATGGTGGCACGGTGACACATACCTTTAATCCCAGCACTCAGGGAGGCAGAGGCAGGCGAATCACTTTGAGTTCGAGGCCAGCCTGGTCTACAAAGCAAGTCCAGGACAGCCAAGGTTACACAGAGAAACCCTGTCTGGAAAAAAAAAAAAAGCAGACTACAGAAGGCAGAAAGAAGTGAAAAGTAAAAAGCACAGCACCCCACCCGACAGCCACCACTCCAGCTTCCATCAAACAGCGAGTGTCCTGAAGAGACTGCCTCAGCCTCTACATATGTCACCATGGTGTCCTTATCTTCTCTTTCACCATTACAATCCTCAGAGATTTAAATAGCCAGAAATAGCTTTCTATCAACAAACGAACACAGCTTTGAAGTTTCTGCCCCCTCCATCCCATTTCTTGTCTTGTTTCTACTGCTTGCTCTTACAGCAGGAACCCTCCCTCCCACTTTGCTGAAGCCCACTTCTCCACAGTGGACTGCACAACATGTGCCTGCTGAAAAGCTCGTGGTGCTCTTTACTTCTCTACCTGGAGAGGTCCAGTCAGCTGCCATCTGGAAGCCAAGTACAATCCCCACTCAGAACTACTTCACCATCCTCACAGAGAATCTTCTCACTTACTGCGTGAAGATGAGAACTAATCCTGAGAGTTAGCTTCTGACCTCCACATGGAACCATGGCATGTGCACACCAACACACACACACACACACACACACACACACTTTTCCTTGAAATTATATGCATGAGTGTTTTGTTTGCACGGTATGTATGCATGGGTACCATATGCATGCCGGTGCCTGCAGAGGTCAGAAGAAGGCACTGGAGTCTCTCTCTAGAACTGGAGTTAGAGATGGTTCTAAGTCACACATGGGAATCAAACCAGGTCCTCTGCCGGAACAACAACTGCTCTAAACCACTGAGCCATCTCCTCAGACCATAATTTCTCTTCTTTTTTTTTTCTTCCTGAGATCTTCTGGGAGGTTTTTTTTCAATGATCTTCCTCTACCACCCCTCCACCTTGCCATTATGCCAGTCTTACCTGCCAGCCTGATTGAGATCAATCCAGATACTCAGGACTAGACGTCTACTCTCCTTTTCTGAATAATTTACCCACCAGGAATTTTGTAAATAGGCTTCAGATTCTCTCTTCTCTAAAAATGAATCTATTGGACTCACCCTCTCGTCATCACCACGCCCCTCTCTACTCTTTACACAAATTTTCCTAAGAGTAATCCTACCTCATATTTCAACCCACTGCAATCTAGAAGCATCTCTCATTTAAGGGCACAGTCTTACCTTAAAAATCCAATCTATCTAGACATGTTAGCATATTCCTGTAATCCCAGAACTGGGGAGAATGAGGCAGGAGGCTGTAGTCTGAAATACATAGTGACCTTGTCTCAAAAAATAAAAACAAAAGCAATTAAGAAGGCCACAGACAACAGTGTGTGGCCCTGTCTTACACTTGACTTTCCAGTCAGTCTCTGGCCCGCCTACTCACCCTCCTTCCCCTGCCCTCCGCCCTCCTCCCCTCATGGTGTTGATACAGATTACTGCTATATAGCCCAGACTGGCCTCAAACGTGGGATCTTCCCGCCTCCCACCTACCACCTCTGCAGGCGTTCACCATGACCAGTTACATTCAACTTTGTTGTGAGACACGGTCTCACCATGTAGCTTTTGTTGGCCTGGAACTCAACATGTATAGCAATTGGCTTTAAACTCTATATAGAGATCTTTCTGCCCCCCAAACACTTAGATTAACGGCATGGAGCACTCTGCCTGGCCTCGTGTGGCATTTTTAAATGAGGCTTTCCTGGGAATCCCCAATTCCTTCTGGACCTTCCTGATTGCCTTTACATACGGCTACTACCCAGAGCTTGGCCTTGCATCTGTGCCTCTTGTGTCAGATACAGCCTCTCTGATGAGTTCAACATTTTTCCTGGATCAAGTACTTCTGCACAGAACAGGTCCTGGTTGCACACACTTTTAATCCCAGGACTCAGGGGGTAGAGGCAGGCAGATCTCTGTGAGTTAGAGGCCAGCCTGGTCTACACAGAGAATTCTGGGGATACATAATAGAGAAATCTTGTCTTAAAAGAAAAGACAACAAAACAAAAAAATTATATAGTTTCACATTAATAATACCAGTTAGACTTTATTGAATTTCACACTCAAATAGTTCTGCCAAATACTTTTATGTAGGCATCTGTCTTACTTTCTACTGCTGTGAAAAGACCGTGACTAAGACAACTTATAAAAGGAAGCATTATCCCCACAGCAGGAAGCACAGCAGCAGCAGCAGGCAGGCAGAGCACCTCCCCATGGCAGAGAGTACAGCAGCAGCAGCAGGCAGGCAAAGCGCCTCCCCATGGCAGAGAGTACAGCAGCAGCAGCAGGCAGGCAGAGCGCCTCCCCATGGCAGAGAGCACAGCAGCAGCAGCAGGCAGGCAGAGCGCCTCCCCATGGCAGAGAGTACAGCAGCAGCAGCAGGCAGGCAGAGCGCCTCCCCACGGCAGGAAGCACAGCAGCAGCAGCGGCAGGCAGGCAGAGCACCTCCCCATGGCAGAGAGTACAGCAGCAGCAGCAGGCAGGCAGAGCGCCTCCCCATGGCAGAGAGCACAGCAGCAGCAGCAGGCAGGCAGAGTGCCTCCCTTGGTAAACAGGAGTCCTACTAGGTTACAGATAATCATGCTTGACCTGAGCTGGAAACTGTGGAAAGAAGTATCTGTTGGGACAGCCTGTCTCACCTTGACAAAGAACTTCAAGAAAGAGGGATACAAGGGCTACTTGCTGCTACCACTTCCACCCCTCATCCTGTCCCATAAAAGGCCACAGTCCTTTTTTTTTCTCTTCAACTTCCTGCTCAAGAGTCTGCCCCTCACTGTGTACACCAATAAACTATCAAAGGTCAGGCTTCTGTCTGTCTTTTTGTCACCTGTCCCTTTACACTGTCTTGGAAATCTATCACAGGCCTGGCACTGGAGCAGTAGCTGAAAGCTTGTATCTGATCAGTAAGCACAAGGGAAGATGGATCAGGATTTTTGAAACCTCAAAATCCAACCCCAGTGACTCACCTCCTCCAGCAAGGCCACACCTCCTAAGTCTTCCCCGGCTGGGGACCAAGTATCCCAATACAAGAGGTTATGGGAGCCATACTCATTCACACCACCACATGATCCAAACAACTCAATTCTCCTAAAAGATAATTCATGGTCCTGATGCTTAAAATGAGTCATTCACCTCCTCATTATCTTAAGTACAATTCTTTCTTTTAGCATGTCTTCTCTCAAACATGGTATCACTAGCTCTCAGACTTGTCCCTGTCACTCCCTTTGAACTCCTTCCATGGTCCAACCTTCATCATCACTCAGTCTGATGGCACAGCTTCACAAATGTATTTCTCACTTCCAGACTTGTCCCCTATGGTTAAATGCAACAGATTCAGCCACAAATAATCTCTTTCTAAGCAACCTGGTGTTATTATCCTGCTTAAGTCCTCCCTTGGCTCCTCCACTAAAGACAAAGCAGAAACAAAGCTCACAGTGTTACCTGGCTCTACCTCTTTCCCCAAGACCTCATCTCCAGGTATGCAGGCTCTCATCTCGACGCTGCTGTGTCCATCTTACTGAAAGATCTTCTCTCATCTTCTTGCTAACATCTTAGTTCAATGTAGCTTGAACATCGGGATTTCAGAAAACTGTCCCGCTCCTTCCCAGCCCCGTTCTGCATCTACACTGGCTCTGGTAAAGCTCTTTTTAACTTCCTTGAGGGCAGAAGTAGAATCCTACTTATGTCGCTGTTATACCTATGCCTGGCACATATAATAAATAAAGCTTAGACTGATGTTGTTGCCTCTCCTTGAAGAGGAAAACAAAGCAGAGACAGAAGTTACATGGCTTTAAAGCCACCCAAGGGAAACTCAGCTGCTACACAGCGTTCAGTGGCTCACCTAATCTACCTCTCCTCACCTCTCCTGAACGCAGTCTTTCACTCTCCTAGGTAAACACCCTACCACTGAGGTACATCCCTAGCTTAGATATACTCCACTCTTAGATCCTCATCCATATACTCCAACAACTTTGTCTTACTTGTCCCTGTACCATATGCATCCTTTCCCTGCCCTACATCACCTAAGAAAATGTTAATTGAATTTGTGACAAGGCAAGACAGTGCAGAGATTCCTCTATCTTGCATTCTTGCTGAGGCCATTTTAGGTTTAATTAGAATTTGATCTCCTTGATGGGAAGCCGCATGGAAAAGTATCCAACTCAATTTTAAGAACCTGAGGTCAAGATGCCCCAGTTAACTCATCTTAGTAGCTGGTAAACAGCCTCACTGTACAAACCTCCCTGCCAGCTAACTGCTTATCTTAGCTTCTGTTAAACTGCTTGCTTCCACAAACCCCATTTCCCCCTCCCTGAATGAAATACCAGGACATGGTTTTTACTTTAAAAAACGGGCTGGAGAGATGGCTCAGAGGTTAAGAGCACTGACTGCTCTTCCAGAGGTCCTGAGTTCAATTCCCAGCAACCACATGGTGGCTCACAACCATCTATAATGAAATCTGGTGCCCTCTTCTGGCATGCAGGAGTACATGCAGATAAAGCACTCATCTATATAAAATAAATAAATAAATCTTAAAAAAACAACAACCACCACCTTGCTCAAAAGTTCAGTACTAGACTTGGGCCCAAATACCTAAGTATACTCTCAGGTAGTTGGGATAAAAATTTTCAATTAGCTATAGACTGTGTCTGAGTGGTCTTCTCTGGCAGATTCCCCATAACAAGTTTATTATCCCTCAGTTTAAAACAAAACAAAACACTTAACAATATATCCTAGCCATTATCTTAAAGGATTTGATTTTCTAAATAAGAAAAAAAAAAAAAAAAACAATAAAATAATGGCCAAATAGTGGAGTGTGTGCTTAGCACACACAAGGCCCTGGGTCATATCCCCAGTACAAAAATAACAAAGGAGGGAAAGAGGGACATCATCCATAAACACAAGGAGGGGCAGGAGGAGATGGCTCACAGGGTAAAAATGCTTGCTCTACCAGCATGATAACCTGAGTTTGATCCTCAAAACTCATAGAAGGAAGGAATCAATTACCAAAAACTGTTCTCTGACCCCACTCCATGCTGTGGCACCCATGTGCCTACACACACACACACACACACACACACACAGAGAGAGAGAGAGAGAGAGAGAGAGAGAGAGAGAGAGAGAGGGAGAGAGAGAGAGAGAGAATTAAGAGGTAAAAGCAGAAAGTTTCATACAGAGTTCACTCAGTCAATTTACAATTTCATGGCATTTGGGGTAAAGATAATTTCCCTGAGACTGTAAAAGAGTACTTTATGATTACATTTAGGTTCTGTGCTCAAATGATTATATGGCTTCCTTTTATTCCCCTTTCCTTTTCTGTCTGTCTTTTTGTTTTTAACTACACCAAAAGCCTTAGTCATGACATTCAGTACTTTTGGCCCTAGCCTACTTAACGGTTATGGTATCCAAAAGTACTCCCAAAAGTTCCTGCCTAAGAAACAGTTCTAGTTCTACTGTAAGAAATATCAAATATAAATCTTTTCTATCACATACTATAAAACTTGTGTTTAAGATAAATAACTAAAATTCTTTTATCTTTCCTACTTTGTGAGTGGTTTTTTTTTTTTTTCCCAATGTAACTGTTTTGTTTACTATCTTGGTGTTTCCCCAGCACACCCTCTTGACCAAGACTAAAGTTTGCCTTGTCCAGACACTTCAGTTGGAGTGATGGTTTCTTTCTTTGCAACCCAAACATATTTCTAACACCACTGAGACCAGAGGATTTTTAAGGCTATTAAGCCTTAAACCAAAACATCTGAAGGAACACTAGTCAGGGTCCAAATTAACTCATTTAACAAGACAATAGCATTCACCAGTAAGTCACAGCCAAAACATTCAAAATATCATTTAGCTTTTGAATTAAGGGCATCCCTAGTCAGCTGTGCTGGAGATCTTCTGTTGTTGTTCTAAACCACAAGACAAAAACTGACGGAGGAGATAAGCTTTATTTCAGTCTAAGCTCAGGAAAACAGGTGAGGAGAGCATATGCCTCTCAGAAAGGTACTTTTCATTCCAAAGGAAGAAGGAGGTCTCAGGGGCTTTTCTGAGATCATGGGTGGGAAGTCCCCACTTCAGAGTTCTTTGTTCTCCCATGAAGTTCCTTTAAGGGCAGAGACTTGCTCTGACTCTTCTGGAGTTTTTCAGCTCCTCCCCCTCACCCCACTGAAATACTAAAGGAAGGGGGTCAGGAGGAAGTTAGAGCACCAAATTATAATTATTAATCTGCAAATGAATAATGGTGAGGAGTTAGACAGAACTTTGTTTAATTTGTATATACAGCATCTTTCTTTATAAATTAATTTTTATTTTCTCTATAATTTTTAGTTTGTTTTGTTACATTTACAAATATTCTCAAATTCCCCAAAAACGTATCGTAACAGGATACTTCTTCTAACCCACAACACCTAAGAAATTACCCTGAATCAGGACTCTGCCCTTTATGCTGCTAGTTCTGGAGACTTTCTGAGTCTAATTAGGTAAGCTACAACTGCCAATACTTACTTGGATCTGAACCTTCTCAATGTGGCAAGAGGAAGCAGCAGCTTTTAAGTAGCGTAGCGTAGCATAGCATAGCATAGCATTGCATAGCATTGCATAGCATAGCACAGCACAGCACAGCACAGCATTGCATAGCACAGCACAGCACTGCACTGCACTGCACAGCACAGCACAGCACTGCATAGCATAGCACTGCACAGCACAGCACAGCATAGCATAGCATAGCATAGCATAGCACAGCACAGCACAGCATTGCATAGCACAGCACAGCACAGCACAGCACTGCACAGCACAGCACAGCATAGCATAGCATAGCATAGCATAGCATAGCATAGCATTGCATAGCACAGCACAGCACTGCATAGCATAGCATAGCATTGCATAGCATAGCATAGCATAGCATAGCATAGCATAGCATTGCATAGCATAGCATAGCATAGCATTGCATAGCATAGCATTGTATAGCACTGCATAGCACAGCACAGCACTGCACTGCACTGCACAGCACAGCATAGCATAGCATAGCATAGCATAGCATAGCATAGCACAGCACAGCACAGCATAGCATTGCATTGCATAGCACAGCATAGCATTGCATTGCATTGCATAGCACAGCATAGCATAGCATAGCATTGCATTGCATAGCATAGCATAGCAGTAGGGCAGTATAGTAGGATGCATACTGGACCACAGGCATGACAGGAGAGAGACAATGCTGGCAGAGATTGGAAAGAAAATGAGGACATGACTGCTTTAAGGTATGGTTGAGGAAAAGTATTTTATTGTAGATATGAGGGAGAAAACAGTCAGAGGCATCTTGTAAGTCATCAGGCATTCTGCCAGCCTGCCCTCAGCTCCAGTAACCATGTAATCATCAGCCAACAAGCATAACCCTTTAAAAAGGTCCCTGCCTTCACTGATCTCTCCAGTGTTCTCTCTCTGTGTCTGCCTGTCCCTCCTCCCCCCTTCCCCAATAAATCTCTTGCATGAGATCTGTTGTGTGTTGTGATCTTTGTGGCATACCTTGGCCCCCCCACCCCACCCCCACCCCACCCCCACCAAGTACTTCTACCACTAAATCCTGGCACATCTGGATGAGTCCAGAGCAGAGAGAGAAAGTGGCTGACTGAACATGGTTAGCAGAATAGACTGGGCCATGATAGGGAAGAAATAGGGGGAAAGCGAGGGAGGAAAAGGGAAAGGGACAAGAAACATGCCAAGAGAGGAACCAAGAGAGCACATGGCCAAAATGGCAGGTTTTTAAGAGAATCAGAACTGTGGGAAGGGAACAAAGCCCCTGAGCTGAAGAGGTTTAGGGTAGGGGGTGAGGGGTAAGAAGAGCAGAGAGTTTACTGCACGTATTGTCCTTGGCTGGTGCCATAGTTTGAGCAGGACCCCTGGACCCAGATCTACCCATCATAATGTTCTTCTTGTAGGTTTCTAGGACTTTCTGGATCCTTCTATTTCCCCATTCTCCCATGCTTCTCTCACCTAGAGTCCCAATAGGATGCCCTCCCCTCTGTCCCACTTTCCAGGTAAGTGAAGACTTTAATGGAACATGCCCCTTGAGCTAGTGTCCAGATATAAGTGAGTATATACCCTTTGACTCTTTCTGCTTTTGGGTTAACTTACTCATTATGATCATTTCTAGTTCAATCCATTTGTCCACAAATTTCGGGAATTCCTTGTTTTTAATAACTGAGTAGTATTCCATAGTGTAAATGTACCACAGTTTCTTTATCTATTCTTCTACTGAGGGACACTTAGGCTGTTTCCATGTTCTGGCTATTATGAATAAGGCTGCTATGAACATGATTGAGCAAATGTTCTTGTGTGCTGGAGCATCTTCTGGGTATATTCCAAGGATTGGAATAGCTGGGTCTTGAGGAAGCCCTATTCCCATTTTTCTGAGATAGCACCAGATAGATTTCCAAAGTGAACCCCTATCCAGATCTAGCCAATGGACAGGACATTCTCCACAGTTGAGTGGAGACTGGGGTCTAACTTTCACATGAACTCTGGTGCCCCATATTTGACCACGTCCCCTGGATGGGGAGGCCTGGTGACACTCAGAGGAAGGATAGCAGGCTACCAAGAAGAGACTTGATACCTTATGAGCATATACAGGGGGAGGAGGTCCCCCTCAGTCACAGTCATAGGAGAGGGGAGTAAGGGGAAAATGGGAGGGAGGGAGGAATGGGAGGATACAAGGGATGGGATAACAATTGAGATGTAATATGAATAAATTAATAAAAAATATTAAAAAAAAAAAAAGAAGAGCAGAGAGGAGCCACAGGCTATGAGCTTATTAGCCAATGCACAGGCTGGTATGTTAACAAGCACCTCCAGTTAGCCATTTGTCCTGAGATTTTGGGGGCCTGACAAGGTCTCTATTGGTAATGGCTCTGAGGGCAGCCTGACTTCCACCAACACTTCATAGCAAAACAGCTCTAATCCAGATGCTCTTATGTTAAATTACACCAATTCAATACTTGAAACTGAATGAAAGTACTCTCCTAAAAGGTAGCTCTTTGTGGAAGACAGCACTACCTACTTAATAGTTCTAGCTCAAGCTAGAAACATGGGACTCAGCCTTGGTGCCTTAATGTTTCTAACCAATCCCCCAAAGTCCAGGTCTGTCTTCTTCCTTTTAAGTATCTCAGAATCAATCTGCTTCCTTCCAGCCCTGCAGAAGACATTACTGCTGGCACAGCATCTCTTGTTTGGATTAATGCACTGGCTTCCTGGCTTCTAGAGTTCCATCACTGTACCTACTTCATGCCTTCCTAAGCCTGACACACTGTCTCTTCTACTTGACACACTGCCTTCTAGGCTGGGGCTAAACTCTATGCATTCTGTTTCAGGTAACAAACCTTGCTGTCCTGATCACCTAACAGCCACTTGTTATCCTCTGCTTATATGACGGGTCTAGGTTTAGCCAATGAATGTAACCTAACTTACTCAGATTATTTCTCAACCACTGGATATCTCAGTGGAGAACAAAACTCTGCAGTCAGAGCAAGTTAACTAAAGACAGAAAAATTCCACAATAACTTCAGAAAGTCCAGGAGTTGCCTTGGTTGTTTGCTCTCTCCAAAGAACTTGGTATTCAGCCCTTTCTTTAAGTCTGGGAACCATCACACTGCTCCCCCATCCTCCAAATTCCTCTTTAGCTTATGTTTGCAATAGATTCCTGTTATCTATAACAAGAAAACTTAAGTTACAGTAAAAACTGTCCTCTGCCCCACTGAGTACTCCCCAGGCTCCCCCTCCCAGATTCCCAGGCCCTAGGGCAGCACTGAAGCAGCTGTGCTGATGATCTCCACATCCTGCTTTCTCTTTCCTCTTGGCCTCCTGCCTTCACCTCTTCCTCCCTAAACGGCCTCTCTGAATGATTCCCTCTCACACTCAGGACTGAGTCTAGTCCTCTCTAGTTTCCCAGAGCCCCTCAGGCTGGACACTCATGCTCCCAAAGGACTCCTCATTAATCTAGCCCCAAGTATAAATTACTACAAGTACCAACACCTACACTCATGCCTGGCAGATTAGGTTCTCAGTGAATACTTCTCAAAGGAACAAACAAAATTAGAAATCCGGTTCATTCAAATCAGTATTCACAGAAGTTTGACAAAATTTTAAAACTACATATACTGGTATGCACCACCACCACCACATAGTCCCAACATTGAGAAGCAGCAAGGATCAAGTTCAAGACACCCTAGTAAAAACAGCAAGTTTCAGGCTGAATTGTCTGACTCAAATTTAAGTAAATAAGAGACGGGGAGGTAACGTAGGAAACGCTAGCTGTACAAGAATGAGGATCTGAGCTTGATCTCTGATACCCATATAAAAAGAGAGGCATGACAGCATATGTCTATAATCCAGGCAGTGGGGAGGTGCAGGTGGATCCCTAGGGCTTGCTGGTTAGTCAGTCTACACTAGTAGGCAAACCCCAGGTCCCAAGGAAGACCTTGCCTCAAAGAATAGGGTATTCTGTATATACCACGCTATACCACATACATACATACATACATACATACATAAAAATAATAAAAAACAAATATATTGGGAATTTAAAAGCTCTAGGCATATGATACTGGCTATATTTTAGTATTAATCATATTCAAAAAGTGGGTCAGAGGGGAGGACATCCTATTGGGATTTTAGGTGAGAGAAGCATGGGAGAATGGGGAAATAGAAGGATCCAAAGGGTCCTAGAAACCTACAAGAAGAACATTATGACGCGCAGATCTGGGTCCAGGAGTCCTGCTTAAACTATGGCACCAGCCAAGGATAATATAGGCAATAAACTTCGAACCCCTACCCAGATATAACCAATGGACAGGACATTCTCCACCACTGAGTGGAGAGTGAGGACTGACTTTCATGTGAACTCTGGTGCCCCATTTTTGACCACATCCCCTTGATGGGGAGGCCTGGTGGCACTCAGGGGAAGGACAGCAGGCTACCAAGAAAAGACTTGATACCCCTATGAACATATACAGGGGGAAGAGGTCCTCCTCAATCACAGACATAGGGGAGGGGAGTAGGGGGAAAGTGGGAGGGAGAGAGGAATGGGAGGATACAAGAGATGGGCTAACAACTGAGATGTAATATGAATAAATTAATAAAATATTTTTAAAAATCATACTCTAAGGTCATTTCTCTGTGTTTATGATTCTCTGTGGTTATGAAAAAAATAGCACCAACCTCTACTTTGTGCCTTTCTTTTACATTGCAAAGTATTTGCAGCGATGAAAAAACTTTTAAGCACATTTAACAACTAAAAAAACTATAGCTGAGTGCCACACCTATAATCCCAGCACTCAGGGAGGCAGAGGCAGGTGAATCTCTGTGAGTTTGAGCCCAGCCTGGTCTACAAAGTAAGTCCAGGACAGCCAGGGCTAAGCAGAGAAACCTTGTCTCAAACAAAACAAAACAAAACATACAAACAATAAATAGACAAAAGAACAGAAGAGCAAACAGGGGAGCATAAATACTAACAGGGAGCTGATCCAACAGTCCAGGCAGGAAGGAATAATAACCTTAGTGTTTATTAAGCAAATAAGTATGAGGTGGTACAGAGACAGGGACAGGTCTGGGGGGAATAGTAAAGGGATGAATACAATGAATACACTGTATGAACGTCTCAAAGAAGTAACAAAAATATCATATTAAAAAATGTTCTATTCCACCACTACCTTGAAGGCATGAATAAAATCTGATACCTAGTAGCTCTTGTTCAGTCAAGGTAACACTTTAAAAAGATTAATTCCCTGTCCCCTCCCCTAAACACAAATACTGAAGTCTTATCCAGCACGTTTTAATGATTAGGGTAAGCCAACGGCTGACGGTAAGCTTCTATCACCCACAGAGAGCAGCCCAGGAAGCAGCAGTCCTCCATGGACTCTGCTTCAGTTCTAGCCTCCAGGTTCCATCCTTGGGGACTCCTCAATGATAATGGACCACATAATCTGTAAGCCAAATAAACCCTTTCCTCCCCCAAGCCGGCCTTGGTCAGTGTTTTATAATGGAGAAGCAAATTAATACAGGCTAGTTAGTACCCCACGATCTAATCGCTTCCCCAAAGCCCCACCTGGAAACACTGTATTAGGAACCATTCTTTCAACTAAAGACTTTTGGGGAATATTTCCTATCCAAACCATAATACTGATTATGATGGCTATTACCAAAACAAACAAATAAGTAAGACCTATTAAAGGGATATGATGACACTAGGTCTTGTTTGTTGGTGGCATAGCTGCAGAAACAGGAAGTTGGGCTGACTTCTAAAAGAACTCACAGTAGACATGTGTTCTAGAGGTTACAGATACAAAGTAGCTCTGGTTTCCACTCAAAGCCCAGTGCTCATACTTCCTTAAACCATGAGCCTTTCTTTAAAAAAAAAAAAAAAAAAAACGGGTTCCTGGAATAAGGATTTGTAGACAAAATGACTCAGATACTGGTTTTCCAGGATGACTTAGTGACTTGTGTCCTTTTCCTCCCCATAGTCCACCCACCCACCCGATGACAGATAGAGGGTAGTAAGTGCCTTCAAGCTGCACTGTCACCACATCCTTATTTTTAAATGGTGTTATCATTTCCCTTTTTGGCAACTCCAAGTTCAGCTTCAGCCCTAACATGCCAACATCAATGTTCTTGTTTCAAACATTCTGAATGTGAAGAATGTTATTTCCATAGCTGTGTGCTGAATTAAGTACTGGGCTAACAGTGCTGTCTGAAAGAAGCGCAGCATGATGGTAAACGCAGGTGTGACGCCACAGAATCTGAGTCTCTGCAGAGGCCTGCAAGTGTGAATTACAACATGGGCTTCTTCCTACATCTCCAGATTGCCAAGCTATCTTGAAAATAATCTATCTTGAAAATTCTGTGCAGTCAATATGACCCAAAACCTATAAATAAATCTATTTTTAGTTAATCACGTCTGGTCACTGTAAAGACTATGGCTATTGCTTAGGAAAAAACAAACACACAAGATGACACAGAACAAGAATGAGGGGCTATGACATAGAGTTTTAACAAGATACTTCAGCTGTACAAGAAATTTCTGAAATTATTGGACAATGGATTGGACTAGAAATGATCATAATGAGTGAGTTAATCCAGAAGCAGAGAGATTCAAATGGCATGTACTCACTTATATCTGCACACTAGCCCAAGGGATATGTCCCATGAAAGTCATCATTTACCAGGAAAGTAGGACAGAGGGGAGGATATCCTATTGGGACTCTAGGTGAGAGAAGCATGGGAGAATGGAGAAATAGAACGATCTAGAGAGGCCTAGAAACCTACAAGAAGAACACTATCATGGGCGGATCTGGGCCCTGGGATTCTGCTCAAACTATGGCACCAACCAAGGACAATACGTGCAGTGAGCATCAAACCCCTACCTAGATCTAGCCAATGGACAGGACATTCTCCACAATTGAGGGGAGAGTGGGGACTGACTTTCACATGAACTCTGGTGCCCCATATTTGACCACGTCCCCTTGATGGGGAGGCCCAGTGGCACTCAGAGGAAGGATAGCAGACTACCAGAAGAGACTTGATACCCTAGGATCATATTCAGGGAGAGGGGGTCCCCCTCAGTCACAGGCATAGGGGAGGGGAATAGGGTGAAAGTGGGAGGGAGGGAGGAATGGGAGGATACAAGGACTGAGATAACATTTGAAATATAATATGAATGAATTAATAAAAAAATTATAATGCAAAAAAAAAAAAAAGACTAGATGAAAGGGGGAGCTGGAGAGTTGCCTCAGAGGGTAAGAGCACTCACTGGCTGCTCTTCCAGAGGTCCTGAGTTCAGTTCCCAGCACCACATGGTGGCTCACAACCATCAATAATGAGATGAGTTCTGGTGCCCTCTTCTGACATGCAGGTGCACGTGCAAACACAACATTGTATACATAATAAATAAGTAAATCTTAAAAAAACAAAAACAAGGGCTGGAGAGATGGCTCAGAGATTAAGAGCACTGCCTGCTCTTCCAGAGGTCCTGAGTTCAATTCCCAACAACCACATGGTGGCTCACAGCTATCTATAATGTGATCTGATGCCCTCTTCTGGCTTGCAGGTGTACATGCAGGCAGAGCACTGTATACATAACAATAAATAAATAAAATCTTTAAAAAAAAAAAAAAAAGGCATGTACCACTATGCCTGGATGTTTAAAAAAAAAAAAAAACAAAACAAAAACAAAAACAAAAGACCAAAGGGCAGGCACACTCCAGGAGGCAGAGACAGGTGAATCACTGTGAGTTTGAGTCCAACCTGGTCTACAAAGCGCATCCAGGACAGCCAAGGCTGCACAGAGAAACCCTGTCTCAAAGCAAAGCAAAGCAAAGCAAAACAAAACAAAACAAAACAAAAGATGTCAGACCAGAAGAGCAAACAGGGGAGCAGAAATACTAACAAGGAGCTGACCCAACAGTCCAGGTGGGAAGGGAGAACAGCCTTACTGTTTATTAATCAGATAAGTATGGAGCCCCCACCTGGTGTCTCATCCTGAAGACACAGAATTAACAACTTCACAGGAAGCGTGCCCAGGGGTCCTTCACACCAGCCCTTCCTCAGTTCAGTAAGGGAGGAAAGCAACGGTCTCTAACCAGTACCCCATGGTGGAGGGGGAGTGACTAAGCCCTTGCAATAAATACTTAGAGAATATAAGTCACTCTCAGATGATGGTTTTTATAACCTTCCATCAAATCACTTTATAACTGTTTGCATATATGTTTAAGTATTGACTAATTATAAAAAGGTACATGCTCCCATACACAGGCAGATACCTACAAACTTCCTGCAAATGCACATTGAAGAAAGAAACTCCTCACTCAGGATATTAACCACACTCAAGGGTAGGCCCCAGGCCCAGCAGTAGATGGCCAACACAAAATGAACGCAATGGTACTTTTGTAGACTTTCCATGTGATATTACTTTGATTGAGCATTTTTGTTTTGTTTTGTTTTACTGGTCTTTTGCTTGCATGTTTCAGTTTCTGATTTTGTGTTTTTATTATTTTTCCATGTGTTTCTTGTGATTTTTATTTTATTTATTTATTTTTTGTTCTGTTAGGGAAAAAAGAAGGTATTGAGCTGGGCATGATAGGAGGTGGGGATGGTCTAGGAAGTATTGTGGGAGAGAAACTATGATCAATTATTCGGAAAATTATTTTCAAGCCAGGTGTGGTAGCACACACCTTTAGTCCCAGCACTTGGGGAGGCAGAAGTAGGTGGATTGCTGTGAGTTCAAAGTCAGCCTGGTCTACAAAGTGAGTCCAGTACAGCCAAGGCTGCACAGAGAAACCCTGTCTCAAAAAACAAAAAAACAAAAAAAGAAAAGAAAATTATTTTCAATTAAAAAAAAAAAAAAAGAGAGACTCTACAGTCCATAGCAATCAGGAATATGTCTAATCTTATACAAGTATCAGTTGAGGAGAGAAGCTAACAACATGTTTTAAAATATGACAAAAGAAAATTTTGAATGTAAAAAAATGTTATGTAAGTTAATTCTTATTATGCTCTTTTCGTAATTATAAAAGTTCCTAGCATCAAAACTATTCACAACTAATGCTGTAATATATGTGCTTTAATATAAAATGATGCACTATAAAATAAAGCAATAATTTGAGGAAGTTATTATAATATGATTAGGAGATAATTCGAAAGGATTACTTTATTGCCTATCTTAGACAACTAAAATAAATTCAGACTAAGAAATCAGTCAAAAGAAGCTTTTGTAGCTGGCATGTGGTGGTCTGAATGTGAGTGGCGCTCCTACGCTCATGTACTTGAGTCCCAGCTGGTGCACTGTTTAAGAAGGCCTAGGGGGTGCAGCCTGGGTAGAGAAGGTGCAGTACTGGGGTAGGCTTTGCCAGCCTCTTCCTCTCTGCCTACCGTCTGTGGAGCAGCATGTAAGCCCTCAGCTATGCTGTGGCAGCATGCCTGCCTCTCTATTGCCATTCTCCCTACCACAGGTGATGGACTCACCCTCGGACACTGTAAGCAAGCCCCCAATTAAATGCTGTTTAAATAAGTTGCCTTGGTCATGGTGTCTCTTCACAGCAACAGAACAATAACAAAGACATGGGAAAATAGCTCAGTCAGTAAATGTTCACTGTATAAACCTGAGAACCTATATTTGATACCCAGAACCCACATAAAAATGGCCTGTGCTGGGTGGTGGCGGCGTACACCTTTAATCACAGCTGTGAGTTCGAGGCCAGCCTGATCCACAACATGATTCCAGGACAGCCAGGGCTATACTACAGAGAAACTTTGTCTCGAAAAACTAAAATAACAAAACAAAAAACAAGAACAAAAGCAAACAAACAAGCAAAGGCCCAATATGGTGGCACATACTTGGCAGGAGGCAGACAAATGGAGCCTTGGGGTTCACTATCCAGCCAGCATAGGCTACTCAGCAAGCCCTAGGCTCAGCAAGACTCTGCAGGGTACAGCACAGCTGAAGAACATCTAACAAAAAAGGCAGGCATGGTGGCACATACCTATAATCCCAGCATTCGGGAGGCAGAGGCAGGTGGGTTTCTGTGAGTTTGAGGCCAGCCTTGTCTACAAACCAAGGACAGCCAAGGCTACAGAGAGACCCTGTCTCAAAAACAACCAAACCAAACCAAACCAAACAAACAAACAAACAAAGAATATATAACAAAAATGGATGGTGAAAAACATTCTGCTTTGTTTCTACTGGCAAGAAAGTCTCTACAAGCAGCCTAAACACACACTTGAGAAAAAAGCTGTCCTTCCTATAGTACTAACCAAGAGCTGCCACCAGCCTAACTGTAGGGAGAATTTGGGTTTCTTTAAAAACTCAGTTACGTTATGTGAACATGTTTTTGTTTTAATCCCAGGTGTGGGATATGGGGCTGCTTCAAATTTGCCACAGCCACTATGTTTGTCTTGTGCTCTAGGAGGGGCTCAGTTTCTGCCAGCTGCAGACAGTTTACATGTGGAATTCTGGAGGACTCTGGAGAGGATATAAGTGGGGGAGCCCTGAGAGGGCCTGTGGTGGCTGCTGCTCCCCTTGGGGCTCCAGGCTGCTGTTGCTGCAGTTTGACAACAAGTTGGAGATACCCTTGACTACAAAAATTGGACTTGCCCCAAGGAAGCCAACGCCCTTAATCATCAGGAAGCACTCTAAAGAGGTCTTCGCCTCCTTCTCTCCTACCTAGCACTGGGGATAGGAAGAGATTAAGGTGGAATAAGGGTTGGAAAGGAGGTAGAGCTACAAGCACCCAATAAAACAGATAAACAAATAAGCCAACACCTAAACTCTTCAACTTTCTGCACCTCAGTAGCTTAATATGTGGAACTTGGTAAAATGACTGTCAGTTTGCTTGGTTTCAGAATAACCAGGTTTTTATTTCATTTTCAAAACAGGGTCTCAATATGTAGGTCTGGCTGTCCTGAACTCACTCTGTAAACCAGGATGGCCTCTAACTCACAGACATTTGCTTACCTCTGCCTCCCAGGTGCTGGGATTAAAGACATGAGCCACTTTGCCAAACTGCAAAAGCCAGTTTAAATATTTTGTTCCCATTACTAAACAGATTTCTGAGGGTGCAGTTTAATGCCATAGAAACACATGAAATTTGAAATGTCAAGATCCAGGTCTCCCTTCACCTTGTCAGGCACTGGCTAGTTTGTGAGGAGATAAGGATTTTCTGGTTTCAATTGGTTCATCTGAAAAAAGAAAAGGCAATAGCTTCGTTTTTCTATAAAAGCTGTGAAGATTAAAAAACATGGTATAGGAGAAGAATCTAATGAAAGAGACCCACATGTTCCTGTGTTCAAAGTTCTCTAACTGGAGGCTGAGCAATTTTTCCCCCGGCTGTGGAAACTATTTTTTCTTTCTTTCTTTTTCATATACAATTATTTTATTTTATTTTATGTTTTCCAAGACAGGGTTTCTTTGTAGCCTGGCTGTCCTGGACTTGCTTTGTAGACCAGGCTGGCCTCGAACTCACAGAGATCCACCTGCCCCTGCCTCTCTAGTGCTGTGATTAAAGGCGTGCACCACCACACCTGGCCTACATTTGTTTTATTACACATGCCTAAAACAAACTACATATAGCAGGGAGAACCATGTGACAATCATGAGTTCTATAAATGTTGCATTCATAGTGGTTTGGCTATTTGTATTTGTCAAACTTGAAGTAAACATCTTTCCTGTCTTGTTGGGTCTAAATTTCTAAATGAAATTCAGTATCTATCCTATCTCATCTCTATTAACTTAACTCCTTTATCTTAATCTAAAAAGATCTTAGCCTCTAACCAACTAAACTTAATTGTAGAACTAAACTATGTGTACTTCAACACACCTTAGAGACTTGAGAAGGAATAGGATTTAAATTCCTGAGTGAACCAGCAGTGCAGGTTAGCAACTTCCAAAATGAACAAAATGACTGAGACAGTTTACTGCTTGAACAGTCACCCAACTCTCTCTATAATGTTGGAGCCTCATCTTCAGCCTTCTGGCCCAATATCTCTGCTAGACTTATTTGCAAGGCAGGAGCTATTGAGGACTTGCTTACCCTGTCTTGGCAGAGTTTGGCCATTGACTCTGTCTGCATCTAAGCTGCCCATTTTTAGGCAGAATTCTGTTTGTGGCAGGAACGAGGTCATTTTGCCCAGTGGCTGGTTTGCCACATTTGAAGCCATCTCCATAAGGAGGTTCTTTGATGCTCATCATCTTTGAGGTCGGCTGGGTATGTCAGGAGTTAACTTATCTTGTTGTCAAAGAAACTTTAGGATAATAAAAACATCTTTAAATGCCATATTCTGTGTGTCTCTGAGGCTTCTGAAGACCTTATTTAACTACTTCAACTCATGTATCCATAGAGCCATATCTGTCTGTTAGACTTAGGATATATATTCTTTTGTTAGGATCTGACAGGTATTTGACATGCCCATGTTTTGTATCAATATACTAAATTCTACACTAACGACTTAGACATAACCTTCTTTGTGAGTAACATTAAGGCCTTGAGTTAAGGAGTAGGTTCAATCATCTACCTTTTGTTCTATCCTCCGTCTATATTTCTATATCCCTCTTTCTTTCTTTTCAGCTCCTATCTCCTTACTTACAGATGAAAGATAAAGGAAAAGAGAGGTATCCCTGAGTTCCACCTAGTTTTCTCTCTGTGTAAGACCAATAATAACTTAAAACCACTTCCTGATGAAATTAAGCATTTGTAAACCAAGAGAGCAAACAGAAACCTACTCAACCCCCCTTATAGGGAGTGGGACATCATTCTCTTGAGGTTTCTTCGCACTGAATTGGGGTGAATAATACCTTAGAAGGGCCCCCCCAAAAAGGGGGAAATGGTTAAGCAAGCCAGGGACTGCATTTGTAGTCCAGTTTCTAAATGTTGCGAGATTCCAGGCTTAATAAGAGATTGAAATGCTGGTCCAAATTGGATCAGAAGCTTTCTACAATGCTGTCCGGGAAGCTGTCCAAATCTGATGGGTAACAGCATCAGAGGCATCTGGGGCTGGAGCAAGGAGGACGCGGGATGTCAGCATCCTAGGCTGAACAATCTTAAACTTGCCTATAGTCCAGAGATTGCTGTAATTCTAACCAATAGGACACACTGAAATTGAGACTCAACGGTTCCATGGCTCTTCCTCATACTATTAACTCTATCAGAACCCACAGCAGTAGTTGGATGTGCAAGGGAAGCAGGTCCCCAGAGACTCTGGGAAAGCTGGCTTGGAACCACAGTAGCTACCCTACACTTGGAACCTCATGTTCCCTAGCAGTTTATGAAAATTATCAGGATAGTTCTCAAAGTAAATAATTCTTCCTAAACTGTAAGAATAGCCTTAAACTGTTCTTTCAATGCCTGCTGTCATCATTTCTAACAGAGGAGAACAGGGCCACCTTCTAAAGCCTCCACTTAAGATTCTGTGATCCTGAGCCTTGCCTCAGAGAAAGTTTAACCCAGATGGTACTTCTAACAAAGGCTCCTTTATCACGACTCCCTTTAGCTCCTGCCAAGTGTGAGGCAGAGTCTTCAGCTGGCTCTGTAACTTTACACAGCAGTGGCCACTGGCCATCTGCAGCCACCACACAGCAACAACTATTTAAGAGCACCAAGCTGGGCAGTGGTGGCGCACACCTTTAATCCCAAGTACTTAGGGGGAAGCAGAGGAAGGCAGACTGAGTTTCAGGATAGCCTGGTCTACAGAGTGAGTTCCAGGACAGTCAGGGCTACATAGAGAAACCCTGTCTCAAAAACCGGAGGCTGTGTGTGTGTGTGTGTGTGTGTGTGTGTGTGTGTGTGCGCGCGCGTGTATGTAGAATCAAAAGTTAATGTACTCAAACAACAGAAGAGTACTTTATACAAGACTATAATTCTGTCATCCAGAAGGACGTGCCTGTCCTGAGTGGTTCTGAAAAGAAAAAAAGTCCTAGATTGTTCTAGGACTAGGAGGTCTACAGAAGGCACAGCATGTTCTCTCTTGATGATGGGCGCATACATAAATTCTAATTCCTTATGGAACTCTCCCTAACACTTTACAGTTCCCAGCAGTGGTTTCTGATGCTGAGGTCTGTCTAGACCTTGGTTTCTTTTTTCTTTAAGACCTTGGTTAACTAGATATGACCACGACATAGAGGTCCTATATGAAGAGTCCTCACTCTACTTCAACCTTGCTCTATGCCTCATAAGCACAAGGAAAAAAAATTTTTTTTTTTTTTTTTGCATTTACAGTTAAATTCCAATGGGGTAAATTTGATCAGTACTACATTAATCTGATACCTCCCATAGTGAGGCGGCTTGAAAATATCTTGTATATGAGGGCCCTCTCAGTCTCTGTTTCTGTCTCTCTCTTCTTTCACTCACTGTGTGGCTCAGAATGGCCTCCAACTTACAGTCCCCCTTCCTTATTCTCCCAGGTGTCTGGATAGCAGTTACATACCATCTCACTTAGCTACTGATGTGTCTTCTAATTTTTATCTTATGAACTTGAACAGCCTTACTATTCTATTTCTTTCCGTCCATACTTTTTCAACCTCACATGGACCACTCCCCTGAAGGCCTACTATAGCTCTATTTTACTGTAAAAGTCTCTTCTTCCAACATCCCACCACTATGTCTGTCTGTCTGTCTATGCCCCACTCGCAAGACATGGCCTCCTTATGTAATCTTAAATACCTTCAAATTCATTAAAGAGCCCAGGACTCATGATCTTCCTGCTTCAATTTCTTCAGTGGTAGGATTATAGAAAAGTGCCACAATGCCTGTCTTCTTTGTTGTTTCTCTAATACCCTTAAAAGCCTACATAAAGGCCAGTGAGAAGACTTAGTGGGTATAGGCACTTGCTGCACAAGCCTGGCAACCTGAGTTTGTCCTGGAATCCAACTACAAATGGAAAAAAACAGAACAACTCGACAAAGCTGTCCTCTGACCTCAAACCAAGAACCATGCTATGCAACTCAGAAGCACATCATGCACACATACACAATAATAACTTTTAAAAATCCTATATGAAAGCTGGGTGTGGTGGCGCACACCTTTAATCCCAGCACTTGGAAGGCAGAGACAGGTGGATCGCTGTGTTGCTGTGAGTTCGAGGCCAGCCTGGTCTACAAAGCGAGTCCAGGACAGCCAAGGCTACACACAGAAAATCTGTCTCGAAAAACCAAAAATAAATAAATAAATAAATAAAAAATCCTGGAGCCGGGCGTGGTGGCGCACACCTTTAATCCCAGCACTTGGGAGGCAGAGGCAGGCGGATCGCTGTGAGTTCGAGGCCAGCCTGTTCTACAAAGTGAGTCCAGGATGGCCAAGGCTATACAGAGAAACCCTGTCTCAAAAAACAACAACAACAACAACAAAATTCCTATATGATAGATGGGGTACATTCTAGTGAGTAGTAGCTTCTTCAGCTAATGATGTGTCTGTGTGTTACATGCTTGGGAATGACCCTGAGCTAAACACACATCTTCCCACCAAATGACACGCTAAAAACCCTAGCTTGCTTGTTTAAGGATCAGTCATAAATTAGGTAAAATCCTTATAGTCGACATTTATTGTAGTGGAAATTTTGGTTTCTTTAAAAACTCAGTTATGTTACGTAAATTTTTTGTTTTAATCCCAAGTGTGGGTTATGGAGTTGCTTTTAGTTTGTCCAAAGCTGGTAACAGCCTCCTGTGGCTTGGAGAGGGGCATGGTCTTTGGCAGCTGCAGTTAGTTTAATTCTGAAGATTTGGAGAGGGTATAAATACCAGAACACAGAGAGAGGAAGGGGCTTCAAGGAGACGGAAGGAGGAAGAAGGCTGCTTGTTCGTCCTGCTGTGTGTGCTGTTTGCTGCTGCTGGATATCTTGATGACCGAGACTGGTATTTTTCCAAAGAACCCAGAACTAAGTCTGAAGAGGTCTATGTCCTCTCTCCCTTCTAATCTTCTCTCTCTCCTACCTAGGGCTGGGGACGGGGGGGGGGGGGCAGTATTGGAAAGGTATTGAGGTATAGGAACCCCAAATTAGACAGAGTTCAAAGTAGCACCAACCATTTATTATTTTCGACAATCCATTTCCCTATTTCTCCTTAGTAAGAGAGAATATGGAAACCCTGAGGGCTGAGGATAGAGCCCAGAGGTGGATTACGTCCCTAGGAGGCACAGGGCCCCCAAGTTCAATCTCTAACACTGGGGAACAAACAAACAAATAGGAGTAATTTTAATTTATCTTATTTAATATTTAATTTAATAAATAGGAGGAGGAAAACCCTGACTTCAGAGACCAAGGATAAACACATGTCCAAATAAGGTTAGACAGACTTTCCTGCTCCCAATATGGGAATCTTAAGCCAAGTAAGAAGTATGAAGCACAGCTGGAGCTGACTCGAGAGACGACCTCAATAGGTCAACTAAGATCCCAGGTCTTCTGTCCTGACCTACAACTTTTCACTAAGTCCCTTTCTTATGTTATGGAAGATGGGCGTGGTGGCGCACGCCTATAATCCCAGCACTCAGGAGGCAGAGGCAAGTGGATCACTGTGAGTTCAAGGCCAGCCTGGTCTACAAAGCGGGATCAGGACAGCCAAGGCTACACAGAGAAACCCTGTCTCAAAAAAACAAAAAACAAAACAAAACAAAACAAAAAGTTATCTTATGGAAAATTGTTTTCTATGGTGTACAACCAGGACAAGAGCTAGTAGATAGTAGAGTGCCAGAGACAACAAAAGCACTTGTGTACCTCCCTGTACACTACTCTTCTTTAAAAAGAACAGTAGAAGCTTGTAGCACAAACCTCATCTTCCAGTGTTTCAGTTAAGTGGCTAACAAGGGCGATGACTACATACAGCATGCCTTAGGGTTACTATTGCTGTGAGAAAACACCATAACTAGAGCTGGAGAGATGGCTCTGAGGTTAAGAGCGCTGCCTGTTCTTCCAAAGGTCCTGAGTTCAATTCCCAGCAACCACATGGTGGCTCACAACCATCTACAATGAAATCTGCTGCCCTCTTCTGACCTGCAGGTGTTACATGCAGATAGAACACTGTATACTAAATAAATACATCTTAAAAACAAAACAAAACAAAAAAAAACCCGTAACTAAAGTAACGTCCGCGTCTTGGTTCATCACCAAGGAAAGTCAGAACAGGAACTCAAGCTCCTGGAGGCAGGAGCTGATGCAGAGGCTATGGAGGGGTGCTGCTTACTGGCTTGCTCCCCATGACTTGCTCAGCCTGCTTTCTTATAGAACCCAAGGACCACCAGCCCAGGGATGGCACCACCTACGACAGACTAGGCACTCCCCCATCAATCACTAACTAAGAAAACACCCTATATTTGACTCTAGCTTGTGTCAAGTTGACATAAAATTAGTCAGCTAGCACACAGAACATATTTCCTGTTTTCTAGGTACTTCTGAAAACATTAAATCATTCCTTTAGTCCTCTTATGGATAACAAAGGTGCCACTTAAGACACCAAAGAAACATGCTCCACAAATTCCATTTGTTTGTTTATTTCGAGACAGAGTCTCACTGTGTAGCCCTAGGTGGCCTGGAACTATGTAGCCTCAAATTCACAGAGATCCTCTTGCATCTGCCTCCCATGTGCTAAGTTAAAGAGTGCATCACCACACTCAGGACAAATCCCACTCTGAAAGAACTGGAAGAATCCACAATAAACATAGCTAGCTCTGCTATACACAGACAAGCCAAGATTTTGGCCAAGGTAGTTCCTTAGCATTTCAACCACATTCAATACTTTAAAAACAATTATCTTCTTTGAATGTGTAAAGGAAAATGATCTCAAATAGAAGAAAGCGAAAAGGAAAAAACAAAACCAACACCTGGGTTTGACCAAAACGCCAGTCTTTTTTTTTTTTTTTTTTTTTTCGGGGGCAGGGGGAGGTTCGAGACGGGGTTTTTTTATGTTATCTTGGCTATCCTGGACTCGCTTTGTAGATCAGGCTGGTCTCGAACTCACAGCGATCTGCCTGCCTCTGCCTCCCGAGTGCTGAGATTAAAGGCGTGCGCCTCCACTGCCCGGCTCCCTGTGCCAATATTTTCAATGATCTACAATGATCTAATAATGAACACAATTTTCTAAAGTCATCAAACTCTTACTTTCTTACACTAATTTTTAAACAAAGAAAAACTGGTTCTGGTCCATATTTACAAAGGCTTTGTCAGGGGCAACAGTGGTGGAAACAGAGCCCAGAGCTACCCAAGGACATCCTTTCATCATTTAGGGATCTGGATTCTTTGATTTCACTACAGAAAAGATTTTCAGGACAAGCAAGTATGAAGCTTGAAGATATCTTACTATTAATTTTAAGCATGGAGTTAAGGGAAAAAGTACTCAGAAAGAAAAGAAAACACCCAAGAGTATGGTGTGGGCATCTCAAGTATCTTTACAGTAACCAGATATATTGCTTTTGGTGGATTCTGACCTTATATCTCAAATCTCTGCTAAGGAACTTAAATGAAATCGAAAGGTGGTTCCTGAGGTACATAGGATTATAGATAATAAGGTAAAACCTGAGTCACAAGGGTTACAGGGGAAGTTAACATTTTTTTTCTATCCCCCCCACGTTCCGTGTGTGTGTGTGTGTGTGTGTGTGTGTGTGTGTGTGTAAAACGTAAGGCTATATTTGAAAGTCATATGTCAGGCCTTAAACATGTTTCATTGCTATTTTAACATGAGCATTGCTTTAACATTAAATATGTCTATGTAAAAGGAATATTATCTTGGGGCGGGGAGATGGTTCAGCAGTTAAGACCACCACTGCTGCTCTTTCAGAGCACCCAGGTTCAAGTCCCAGCACCCACATGGTGGCTCAGAACCGTTGGTAACTCTAGTCCCAGAGGATCCCTCTTCTGGCCTCCTTGGACATCAGGCAGGCATATGTGCAGCTACACACTCAGGCACAACACCCGTCTACAGAAAATAAATAACAAAAAAGCTTTTAAAGGGAATATTATCTTTACATTGGTAATCTTCAGAGCAAGTACTGCTAGTTACGCTAGAATGTTTTTACTCTGAGACATAGTCTCACTCTGTAGCTCTGGTACCCTGGGACTCACTATTGTAAAACCAGGCTGCCTGCCTCTGCCTCCCGCATGCTGGGATTATAGGCCTGACTTTCTTTATTACACTACAATTCCTACTTCTCAGTTAGTGAGAGGCTCCAATCACATTTCTTTCCTTTCCCCACATCCTCAAACTTTCCCCTAGCTTTCTATCCTGCCTTACCTTTGTGACTTTACCAATGTACCACATTTACACTCCTGAATCAAGACTGCCATCTCCAGATTCTAAGAAAGACTATACTCTTCCCTGGGCCAGGCTACATTATATTATAAAACAAGAATTATGCTGACACCTTCTAAGCCTCCTCCCCCAAACTAAAATATTATAATGCAGGTAGCGACCTGCAGCTGTGATATGCTAGGCAACATTCCCTCAAAAATCCTCTGAATGAGAAAAACTGAGTGAATATCTGATTTTTTCCCTAAAGCTCTGCATGAGAGCAACATGTGTTCAACCCAAGCCTGAGGTTAAGTAAAGTTACCCTATAGTTAGAGGCTCTGAGATATGCAAAGAATAAACTGAGCTAGAGAGGAGATATAAATCAGATTGCCAAAGGTCCCCTGTTAGTTAATTACAGGCTTAACACACGCCACGTCTATGAACTGCTTCTGTTTCACAGAACGAGTAGCTACCCAGGGAAGTACTCAGCCGCTTGGAGCCAGTCAGCAAGCAAATCTGTGCAGGAGATATAACAGACACTTGGAAGCTGCTTCTGCTAAAGGAGAGTGACTTCTACCTAAGCTCACCAGTTACAACGCTAAAGCCTGGCATCTTCATTTGTGCCTATTTCTTTTACTCTGATCAGACTCCAGCCTGACCCTGCATAGCCTTGATAAACTGTCAAAAGCTGTCTACCTAACTCATCCCATCCTCTGTAAGGCTGAAGGTGCTAAGGTAAGTCCTGTGTGAGAAAGCTTGGTACTACTGTGGATTCTAGTAACAGCAGGGCCACACAGAGCAGAACACTCTCCAAATATAAGCAGTTATGTCTGTGATGGGTGAGGCTACATGCCCTGGAGCTGGAGTAACCATCTCAAACCAGATGGATTCCCTAACCTTCCTCAGCACACCTTGCAGAACATGAACTGACACATGATTAACCAGACCACACCTTGACTAGGACTGCTTACCTATGCAGCGCTCCAATTTTTACTCCATTTAAACTAAAGCCCATGCCATCACCCCACAGATGAACTTGGCCTACTGGACCCTTTTTATTTCTCTTCCCAATGCTGACTGAAATCTTTCTTTGCTTTTCATCAATATACATTAATTGGTAAGCTGGGACAGGTGGCTGACACTGCCTTTGTAAGACTACTGGAGCTTGGCCTTTGCCCTAAAATTCCAGTTACAAAGTCACAATCATGCCTCAACTACCCTCCCTCTCATCACATTCCCCACCTCCCGCCTTACAGTCCCCTAGGGTGACAAAGTGCAAGCCCATTCTGGTCACCTTATCATTCTGTCAAAAAAATGTGGTCCACTCCACACAACTTAACTTACATTATGGTAAGTGTGCATGGTACAATCTAACTGTTTTGTGGAGTGAGGATAATAAAACTGTATTCAAGATTTGTAATTGGGCATGGTAGCTCTCATCTGTAATCTCAGCACTAGGGAGTCTGAGACAGGAGGATCATTTAGAGTTCCAGGCCACATGAGGTCACATAGTAAGTTCCAGGCCAACATGAACTACAGAATGAGACCATCTAAAAAAAACAAAAACAAAAACAAAAGCAAACAAACACTACCAGGATTTACATTAAATCTAACTTTAAAAAACACCTCTTCCTAATGAACTCCATCATTGTTTATCTTAGGATGAATTCAGATTTTTGATTTATTTTTCTTTATATGTATGTTTCTCTCGATGTAAGTACATGTTATGCAGGTGTTCATGGAGGTTGTAAGATGGTGTCAAATGCCCTGGGGTTGGAGTTACAATGACCAGAAGCTGTCAGGCAAGAGTGAGAGAAACTGGATTTGGGTCCTCTGGAAGAGCAAGTGTTCTCTGAGCCATCTATCCAGCCCTAGTTCTCAGTCACACTGACAGAGAACAAGAGACAAAGGAGGCTCTTCTACAGCCTGTGTCGTAAAGGTACATCTATACTTCAACCTGTAGAAAGGAATCTGCCTACACAGTATTATAAACAATTGACTGCATCACAGCCCTGTTTGCTCCTAAGAATGGAAGACTCACGAGCCTTGGTGTACCCAAAAACCTCTCTACACGGACACATACTGAGGGGAAGGTGCAGAAGCCAAAGGAGAGAAGCAGCAACAGCACGAATGGCAGAGCCAGGGCTGACCACCCACCCAGAGGGACGAGATGACCTCTGAAATGACTGATTGACTGCTCTGATTCTCTATTACGTGTGCTAGCAGGAGACAGCCTGAGGAAAGCAGATCTTCGGGAATGTTAGTCCTTCAGCTCTCCACACAAAGCAGAGTTGAAGGATTGTGCATTTTGCAATGGCTGGTACAAGCTCTGGTATACCAGTTAAAATTTCAAAGGCAGAATCACATGACTCATGGTACAGATATGAGTCATAAGGCCACAATTACAGCAAGTCCCACTGATCCCCATCCCATCTCCATCCCACCCCACAGCACTGGGGCTACAGGTGGGTGCATGGCCAGCCCACCTTTTTATGTGGTGCTACGAGTGAAAATTCGGGTCTTTGTGCCTGTGCAACAAGTACTTCCCCGACCCCCAACCCCTTAAGACAGGGTTTCTCTGTGTAGCCCCGGCTGTCCTGGAACTCACTCTGTAGATCAGACTGGCTTTGAACTCATAGAGATCCGCCTGCCTCTGCCTCCAAAATTCTGGGATTAACAGGGTTAGCCACCATGTCCAGCATTCACATCGTTTCCTAGCGTTTTCCATTTTACTTACAGGCCAGCGTGCGTTACTTTCCAATACCAAATTCCTCACCCCTAACAGAAGGCACTCTTCAGAGTTCACTATCCAGAGTTTGCTTCTTCTACAGCTTACCCCCTCCTATTAAAAGTCTGCAGGCAGCCAGGCCATGGTAGCACACGTCTTTAATCCCAGCATTTAGGAGAGAGAGGCAGTCAGATCTCTTGAGTTGGAGGCCAGCCTTGTCTACAAAGTGAGTTCCAGGGGAGCCATGGCTACACAGAGAAAGGCTGTCTGGAAAAACGAAAAGTCTGCGGGCTTGGGGCTGGAGAGATGGCCCAGCAGTTAAAAGCACTGGCTGCTCTTCCAGAGGACTCAGATTTGAGTCCCAGTACACGGCAGTTTACAACCAACTGTAATAGCCTTTTCTACACTGCAAGGATGTCATACATATGCTTGCATGCACACAAAACACCCATACACATAAAAAAAAAAGTTGGCACACTCATCAAAGCCCCAAAATGTACTTCAACATGAAAGGGGGCAGGGGGCAGGAAAAACATCCAGTCCAGTCTTCTCACTCCACTATGGAAATATCTGACGCTGTCAAATAAAGGAGATAAATAGCATCAGGATGAGGAGACATAAAGTCCCTACTGCTGGAGGCCGGAAAGATGGCCATCAATTAAGAGCACTGGCTATTCTTGCAGAGGACCCAGCTTCCATTTCCAGTGCCTACATGGTGCTCACAGCTTCTAAAAATCCAGTTCCAGGGGACCCACTGCTCTCGTGGGCACTGCTCTCACAGGGTCCACATACATGACACACATGCAAGCATAACACCCATACACAAAACTAAGAACAATAAAAACCCACCAATAGAAAAGGCCTAGCATAAGAGAACGGGTTGTGCGATTCTTGCTTTAAATAGCTTAAGGTTTTAGGAATACAATGAGGCAACAGTTCAGTAGGTAATGTAAATGGTATTCCTGAACTGGGAAACCATAGCTTAGAGTAGTTGTAAAAACTGTAAAGTCAATAGGTGGTTTGATGTGTTTTTCTTGCTATATTAGTGCAACCCTACTTAATGCTTAGATGTGGTGGTGTACACCTTTAATCCCAGCACTTGGGAGGCAGGTGGATCGCTGTGAGTTCGAGGCCAACCTGGTCTACAAATCAAGTCCAGGACAGTCAAGGCTACACAGAGAAACCCTGTCTCAAAAAAACCAGAAAAAAAAAAAAAAAAAAAAAAAAAAAAGAATATAATATGGTCTGTCCTGTACTTAGACATATTTGGATGAGTATCTGACAAACAAATGTACATTCCTGAAAACACACTTGCAGAATTAAGCTCTGCTCTTCCATTATGGGCTTCTAAGGTGAAGGAGAAGGAGAAAAAGCTCACTTCCAGTACCCACACTTAACAACATAAAGAACCAAGGAGAAGAGCCAGGAGGCTCACACAAAGGGAAGAGTGCAAATACTAAAATCAATATAGCACAATTCCAAAATAAATAAATAATCAAACAATTAAGGGCACAATGCTGATGGATTATTTTTCTCTAAGACTGTAGCTCAAAGAACAATTAAAGAACTAAGGAAATTCGGGGCTGGGGAACATTCCAGTATTCAAGAGGAGGATGAGAAACTCAAAATCACCCTTGGCTTACATCCTTGGCTACTTTACATTCTTGGTTACTATGACTACATAGTTAAGTTCAAGGCTAGCCTAGGCTAGGAGACTCTAAAAATACAAGCAAAAGCTGGGCAAGTTGGCATACACCTTTAATCCCAGCAGAGGCAGGTGGATCTCTGTGAGTTTGAGGCCAGCCTGGTCTACAGAGCGAGTTCCAGGACAGCCAGGGGTTACATGGAGAGGCCCTGTCTGGGAAAAAGAAAGAAAGAAAGAAAGAAAGAAAAACAGACAGACAGACAGACAAACACTAAGTGCTACTACAGTTCCCCTCTTCACAACAGCACTGCCCTTTAGCTTTAGGATCCATGGTCGTTCTTCAAGTCTTACTTATTAAGTCCTAATAACTAAGCAGAAATCTTGTCTCGAAAACCAAACAATCAAATAAAAAACTCCCCAAGAATAAAAAGTCCACACATCAACACTCATTCAAGAAATACTTTGGGGCTGGGTGTGGTGGCGCACGCCTTCAGTTCCAGCACTTGGGAGGCAGAGGCATGCTGATTGCTGTGAGTTCAAGGCCAGCCTGGTCTAAAAAGCGAGTCCAAGGAAAAACCAAAAAGAAAAAAAAAGAAAAAAAAAGAAAAAAGAAAGGATAGAAAGAAAATACTTTGGGGACGGGTGAGATAGATGCCTCAATGGGTGAGAACACATACTGATCTTTCAGAAGACCCAAGTTCAATTTCTAGCACCTAAGTCAGGCAATTCACAACCACCTGTAACTTCAGACTCAAGGGGGTCCTATGGCCTCTGTAGGTACCTGCACTTACATGCACATACAGACACACATGCCCACACACATACATATCATTAAAAGAGAAAAAGAGCCGGGCATGGTGGCGCACACCTTTAATCCCAGCACGTGGGAGGCAGAGGCAGGCAGATCACTGTGAGTTTGAGGCCAGCCTGGTCTACAAAGTGAGTCCAGGAAAGCCAAGGCTAACACAGAGAAACCCTGTCTCAAAAAAACCAAAAAGAAGTTAAACATAAAATTTCTATACAATCTGGTAGGTTCATACACGTAGACCTTTATTTCACAGGAAGGGAAAACATATTCATACTAAAACCTGGACATGAACATCCACAGTAACTTTTTCATTTCCTAAAAACGCAAACACCTAAATGTCTTTCAGGTGAAGAGTCCAACAAACTATTGTACATTCATACTATGGTGCATGCAATGCAGACTGTGTAATTCCACTTATCCGAGGTACTCAAGAGTTAAAACTAAAGAGAAGAACAGCAGGTGCCTGGAGCTGGAGGAACAAGGAATGGAGAGCTACCTGTTCAACGTGTACAAGAGCTTCAGCTTTGTAGATGTCTCATAGTAATGGTAGTGTACAAATATGGATGTACTTAATGCAAAAAAGGGGGTGGGTGGGGAGCACTCATGGTGGTCACAATCTGTAACCCCAGCACTCAAGAAGCTAAACAAACCAGGCGGTGGTGGCGCAGGCATTTAATCCCAGCAATCAGGGACGCGGAAGCAGGGGGATCGCTGTGAGTCCCAGACCAGTCTGGTCTACAAAGCCAGTCCAGGACAGGCAAGTTTACACAGAGAAACCCTGTCTCAAAAAACCAAAAAAGAAAAGAGGAAAAAGCTAGATTGGACAAATTCAAGGCCAGGCAAAAAAAGTGAGATTCTACACAGTGAGATTGGGGTGAGAAAGGGATGGGTTCAGGGAAGGCCACCAGCCCAGAAACGCACTTGAGGGTCCTAGATTCTCACTCAGATTATATGCCGCACAAATTCTTAACTCTTTGATCGTCTTTGGTGCCTGGGGGGAGCCGGTGCTAAGTGTGCAGAAAGTGCTTCGGCCACACACCAGTCATGGGTCTCAAGGAAAAGCACATGCTATGGTAAACACTGAGCTGAATTAGAAACCATTTTCTTGCAATACCATTTCTACTGCAAGAACAACAGATAACCATGGTGACTTAAAGCATCTGGCACACATTTCCTTGAAACTAAATTTTGAGGACAACAACTGTCGATATTTTGTTGATAGAGAGAAAAGTCACGGTTTCCACTGAAAACTGCAACGCTGGAAAATTACTGCATCTTGAGTTTGACAGTTTCCCAGATACTTACGAATTTAATGAAACCGATGGTGATTTTTAACGAAAGTCGTTTAGAGACATGAATAAGACGTGTTAGCATCTGGGATCTTCCTTAGTGGGGTAAGCCAATACAAACCGTTACAGTAAGTAACAGTTCCATTCAAATACAAGACAGTCATAGGAATTTTCATGTAACTGTGAGCTCAGGTTTCAAATCAAAAACTAGCCTAAGAAACCACCTTCCGACTTGGAAAAGCTATTAGAATATTAGTCTTCCAGCTGTGCATCTATTTAAGACCAAGTTTCCTTTAAATAGTTCATTCAAAACACATCACAACAGACAATGCAAAAGGAGAACGCAGCTGCTTTTTCTACTAAACGAGACTTAAGAAGGATTTGTAAACTATGTAACAGGCTGTTCATCTTAACTTTTTTGTTCAAGGTATACTATTTTTCATTAAAAGGCGTTATGCATGTCAATATACCATGCATTATTCAACGAATAAACATTTTACAGGTCTGTTCTCATTTCTAATACAACCGTCTGTGCTGTCCTGAGACCCTCTGCTCCATCCTTCCTACCGGTACAACGTGAATTACTATGAGCCAAGCTCTGGGGCAGCTTCTGACCTCCCACCCCTAAGCGACACAGGACAGCTCAGCAGGACCACGAAGGCCTCTCCCGCCTCGGGCTTGGGCGGGCGCGTGTCCGGGCCTCTCGCCAGCTGCAGGCCGCGCAGCCGCGGGGAGGCAAAGGTTGCTAGCCCGCCCGCCCGTCCGCCGGCCCGGGAGAGGCTCTGGCAGCGGCGGTCCCAGAGCGCGCGCGCGCGCGCCCGTACCTGTTGGTCATCCCGGCCGCCACGCCCAGCATCTCCGCGGTCCACACCGGGTCCTTCTGTGGCCTCAGTCCCCGCCGCGACGGCCGCACCTTCTTCCCTCGTTGCAGCGACGAGCCGCCGACTGGAGGGCCGGTCCCACGCAGGAAGGGGGCGGGACGGGGCGGCCCAGCGGCCTCTAGCCCGTCGTGGCCCGCAAATGGCGGTGCTGACCACGCCCCGAAGAGCCCCGGCCTCGGCTGGTGAGGGGGGGGTGGGACTAAGTGCGGCCGGAGCAGGGCTGGGGCGTGGCGAGGCCTCGTGGGGGCGTGGCTAAGGTCAGCGGAGGTGGGGCGGGATGCTGGGGTGGAGTGTTGGCTGGGTGAGAGCGGGGTAGGGGCGGGGCTAAGTGAAGAGGGCGGTGTCTGGGAGGGGGGAGCGTAGCGGAGACCCTCCAGCATTGGGCAGAAGGAGTCTTGTCCCCGCCCCTGAGTCGTCATAGCTCCCCCTCCCTCCACATAGTTCCACCCCTTCCTCGGCCCCGACCCCAAGCCTGATTTCTCCAAGTTTGGCTGTAGGCTCTTTTCCTTAGCCCCAGGCAGGCAGAGAGGCTTATGGGTGCTCTGAGGGTTTCCCCCGGACACTCCCGGAGAGCTACAGCGTTTAACTCATCAGGAACATTTGGGAGGGTGTGACTGCTCAAAAGACGGGCTAGAGAGTCTGACTCAACTTGGCGGTGGGCCACCTGGTTCCGTCTGGAGGAGAGTGTGCCAAAGAGGATGTCCTGCAAGTCTGTCTTCAAGGGTGGAGGTCTCTTCCAGAATGGCCATGTCCAGCCTGAGAGAACTTAGTGTGTTCTTGTTAGAAGTTTAACTTTGGCGGGGTGGGGGTGGGGTGCAGGTCTGCTAGATGGCTCCACAACAGTTCAATCCCTGGGGCCCTTATGGTGGAAGGAGACAGCCATCTCCAACTGTCCGTTGGCCTCCAAACGCATACACACAATCAATAAAGAAATAAATGTAACGAAATAGAATTTAAGATTTTTTGCTTCCAAAAGAAAAGTCTTGCTGCCATTTTGGGACAGTTGGGTAAAAACTGGCCGCCTTTTGGTTAGTGGCTTTTTGCTTCGTCATAGTTCCACCATCTGTGGAATGTGCTTTCGGAGTGATTCTACTTCTGTGGTTGACCAATGTCTGCCACAAAGCAAGCTTGGAAAAACGGGGTTGTTCTAGAAAATGGGATTGAATTTCTTACTGCTCAACTCGACAGTATTTTAGGATAAAGAAAGGATGTTTCAGTGACTATTTTACTTTTGTTCTGACTGTCAACAATCAGCTTTTTAAAACAAAATTTAATATTTGGAAGTTTTTCGCATGTAGCATAAGCACTCCGACATACAAAGTACATGCAAATTTTTTGTTTACGTTGGTTTGTTTTTTTGTTTTGAGACAGTGTTTCTCTGTGTATCCTGAAACTCACTCTGTAGCCCAGGCTGGCCTTGAACTCAGAGATCCACCTGCCTCTGCCTCCTGAGTGCTGGAATTAAAGGTATGGGCCACCCATCGCCTGGCACATGCAAAATTTTTCAAAAATATTATGTACATGAGTGCATCCATGTATGTCTGTGAGCCACCTGCGTACACTCAGAGTCTAGAGGGCAGTCTTGGATTCCCTGGAACTGGGGTTACAGATGGTTCTGAGCTGCTGTTGGGTGCTGGGAGCTAAACTGGAGTTCTCTCCAAGGGCAGCCAGCATGCTTCTTTGCTGAGCTATTTCTCCAGCCCCATAAAGGACTATTGTAGAATGTATTCAAAATATAGTTAAAAATACATTTTTCTGAGCCAGGCACAGTGGCCCACGCCTTTAATCCCAGCACTCAGAAAGTAGAGGCAGGTGGATCTCTTGAGAGTTCAAGGTCAGTCTGGTCTACAAAGTGAATTCCGGGATAGCAAAAGCTACATAGACCCTGTCTCCAACAAACAAAACAAAACAAAACGAAAACAAAGAAAACATTTTTGTTTTCCATCTCATTCTGTCTCCACCAGATAAATATGTAATAAGAGAACAAGGGAAAACTCTTTCCATCAAATAATTCTTGTATCTTCAGCACTGAGTTTTATCATATTTTTATCTCTTTTTGTTATAATAGGGGGAAAAATTCACTATGTAGTGGGCAGCATTGTGAATTAGTTCAGAGTGAAATCTTGGACTCTAAATATCCTAGGTTCAAATTCACACTGAAGAAGCCAAGAGAATCTAGTAATTTGCTTTGTTACAAGCTGGATGTCTCAGCCATCCAAATCTGGTGCCTAAGGCCTAGAACATTCCTGGAGTTGCTTGTTTTCAGTCTACATTGGAAGCCCAAAAAAGTTAGTTCAAGTATCAGCAAAGTAATAAACCGGATAGATGAACTTGTCACTAGAGTGAGGGCAAAAGCTGTTACATCTTTGTGACTTTGAGTCCAGAACAGCCATGGTTGCACAAATAAACCTTGTCTCAAAAATAAAAAACAAAAATCTGATTAAAAAAAAAAATCCTTCAAGCACTTGGGAGGCAGAGGCAGGAGTATCACTGTGAGTTTGAGACCAGCCTGGTCTACAAAGCGAGTCCAGGATACTCAAGGCTACACAGAGAAACCCTGTCCTGGGGGGAAAAAAACCTTCACAGGATTGCTCGATGCATTATATTTTAGTTGATTCCAGACTCAGTGAAGTTGATGACCAAGTTCAGCCCACCATCACATTCTCTGAACACCAAGGGTGTTTACAACCCTGAGAACGGAACCCAGGGCTTCAGGTACAAGGACTGGGCAGGCACTGTGGTGTACTCCTGAAATCTCTGTTAGTTCGAGGCAAGATTGGTCTACAAAGCGAGTCCAGGACAGCCAAGGACACACAGAGAAACCCCATCTCAAACAAACAAACATAAATAAAATAAAACAAAAAACAAAAAGAAAAAAAACATATTAAAAGATAGAAAGAAAGCAAGGACTATACCATTGAGCTACATACCCAGCCCCGTATTTCTTTTTTTTTTTTTTTTTTGGTTTTTCGAGACAGGGTTTCTCTGTGTAGCCTTGGCCATCCTGGACTCACTTTGTAGACCAGGCTGGCCTCGAACTCACAGCGATCCGCCTGCCTCTGCCTCCCGAGTGCTGGGATTAAAGGCGTGCGCCACCACGCCCGGCCACGCCCCGTATTTCTCATGTGGTTAAGAAAAAAGCTTGGAAGCCGGGCGTGGTGGCAGTGGAGGCAGAGGCAGGTGGATCACTGTGAGTTCAAGGCCAGCCTGGTCTACAAAGTGAGTCTAGGACAGCCAAGGCAACACAGAGAAACCCTGTTTCAAAAAAAAAAAAAAAAAAAAAAAAAGCTTGGACTGGGTAAGATGTTTCTGGGAATAGGACAGTTAAGCATTCCTAAAATTCCACCCCGCTGAGCGGTGCATGAAGAATCCCAGTGCTCCTACGCTATCACACAAGATCAGTGACGTTCATCGGAACCCAGTCTGACTTCATTTCTAAGTATTTATTTGAATACAATATTTCATTCACAATATTTACCCAAAAAAAGGCCACTGGAGAAATAGCTCAGCAATAAAGCCGGTGGGTAGATTGTTGGGAATGGCGGTGGAACGGGACCTTGTTAGAGCGGATGTGGTCTTGTTGGACAAAATGTGTAACTGGAAGTGGGTTTTAGGTTTTCAATAGCCTGGGGCAGGCCCAGTCTCATTGTCTCTGCCTGTTGCTTGCTGCCTGCTGATCAGGAAATAAAGCTCTCAGCAACTGCTCCAACACCAATGCTTCCCACCAGGATGACAACAGACTAACCCCTGACACTGTATACAAGACCCCAATTAAACGCTTTTATAGAAGTTGCCTTGGTCATGGTGTCTCTTCACAGCAGTAGAATAGCAACTAAGTGAATTACAATATTATGTGAGACTTTCATTGTTATCCTGAGGTATGGAGTTCTTATGGCCACTATTTGTCTTGGTTTTTCAAGACAGTGTTTCTCTGTGTGGCCTTGGCTGTCCTGGACTCACTTTGTAGACCAGGCTGGCCTTGAACTCACAGGGACCCACTTGATTCAAGGTGTGTGCTACCATGTATGGCTTAACGACTATTTTTTAAAGGTAGGCTTTCACCATGTACCTATGGCTGACCTGGAACTTGCTACATAGAACATACTGGCCTTGATCCAGTTGTCAAGTGCTGGGATTAAAAGGTGATGTGTCACAACACCCAACTTCATAAGCACTTTTTATTATAAGTAATCTCATGAATTTTGAACACAGAGATTAGCTAGCCTTTAGTCTAAATGCCTAGTCTAGCAGGGTTTTGTGTGTGTGTGTGTGTGTGTGTGTGTGTGTGTGTGTGTGTGTGTGTGTGTGTGTTTGTTTTCTATTTTTAAGATGTTCATTATGTTTATCTGCACCCATTAGGAAGTTGGGGGACTTTCTTCAAGTAGCACTCTTGAGAATAGTTTCTTTTCCATCAGTACCGCTCAAAATTATTTCAAGTCTTCTGTTATCCACTAATTCAAGACAAGCATGCTGGGGCAGGTTACTACTTGACACTTTATTTGGAGGACGGACGGGCGCCATGTTTCATGTATTTCTCATAGGCCTCTTCACTCTGCTGCATCTAGCTCTGAAGGGTCACTGAGGGTCATCTTGATCAGCTGCCCATCTCCCTAGCGGGATTTGTTGATGAAGCAAGAACTTCATTAACTTCAGCTAGTTCTCCCGATGGACAAGAGGAGAGTTCCCCGGCAGCCTTCATGCTCTTGGAAACAGCACACTCGTCTACTTCAGGCAGACTACAGGAAACAACATCTCCCAAAGCTTCCCGTGAAAAATTGCTGTTTCCCACAGTTCGGTACCAATGTCTGTTCTCTACTCCTTCCTCCTTGAGGTCTGCTATGATGATCTTAAATACCACCAAATATATCTAATGTAAGCCCCCTTTGAAATTACTCAGAAAAATTCCTACTTTGGTTATAATGGGAGGAATAGAAACCCTGCTTTTGCGGGCCAGCCAGACATGTGAAGGAAATTATGGCTGCACCTGCCCACATAGGCAAGTGTATTCTCACCAAAGAGACACTATTTCTAGAGCTTGTACACATTTAACAGTAGTGTGAACACAAGACTAGTTTAGTCACTGTTTTCCAGGTTGATGAATTTTCTCTTTCTTTCAAATGAATAATGAAAATCTTTTTCAAGGCTAGCAAAATGGCTTAGCAGGTAAACAGCCTTAGTTTATGTGGTACCCACACAGTTGATAGAACCATTTTTTTTTTTCAAGACAGGCTTTCTCTGTGTAGCCTTGGCTGTCCTGTAGTCATTTTGCAGACCAGGCTGGCCTTAAACACACAGCAATCCGCCTGCTTCTGCCTCCCAAGTGCTGGGATTAAAGGCATATGCTACCATGTCCGGCAATAGAACCAAAATTTAAAAGTTCTTTTCTGACCTCTGTGACTCGCGTTACCGTCTCGCCAGCAAGAACGATGCTGCACACACAGGATCCTTCTGCAGTAAAGCTTTAATGCGTCTTAAGAGGGAGAGCATAAGCTTACGACAAGTAAAATGGAGACCCCAAACAGCAGAAACCCATCCCTTATATAGGAAACTGTTCTCCGCTTAGGATGTGTCAGTCCCTGATTGGCTGTTACTCATCAGGCGATATGACGCCACGGGAGAGGCAGAGCACAACAAGTGGAAAGTTCCTTCGCACATGCGCAGATTACTTGTTTACCAGTTTGGGACACAGGATGTCAGCGCCATCTTGTAATGGCGAATGTGAGTGCGGCCTCTCACATCTCCCCCTTCTCTTTTAATTAAAGGCCTAACTAAAAGAATAGGTGAAAACTGGCGCCACATCGGGTTCGCAGCTCGCTACAGTTTGTTGTATGGGCAATGAGCTTAGGAAAAGGAAATGGTCCGATCAAGGCTGGAGCATGACTCTGGACCAACCGATCGAGGACCATTTTAGAGGTACCACTCAGTGCCGTCCCGCATGCAATGGGCAATTTTCCCCGCGGGGTGCAATGGCCACTGGGTGCACGTAGATATAGGGTGCCTTTCGACGTGCAATGGCAACTAGGCCCAGTCGAGTGCAAAGGCCACGCAGAGAGAAGAAAGAGAGAGAAAACTCATTGCCCTTATTTAGGACTTAAAGGCTGCCCGCCAAGCCGCCGTCTCCCCCTATTCCTTTATTTAGGAAGCAATAAGACACCCATTAAAGAGAGTGGAGACAGAGGTAAATAGCTCATATTGCCGCAGAGCCATTTTACTGCAATGCCTCACTATGCAACTCTCCAGGGCTGCTGAAACTTACTCACTCCACCTCGTGCAATGAGCTGAGACTCTGAGGGTGCAGGAGCTGAGCAGTCAGCGACTTATTGCTTAAGCATGGATAGCCATATATCAGGGGAGGTCCCACTTTCTACTGCTGCAAGTGCTTGGGCAATAACCACCTTGTCTCTTTTTGTTTGAGCCCTGAGTTTACAGACCAACCATAGGGTCAACACTAACCCACAGCAGATCGCAGCTCCAAATAATCCAACCCCAACCCATTCCTTAAAGAAGGAGAAAGCCGAAGATATCCATGACGAAAGTCCCTCTGTAAGCGACAGACCCAGGCATGTGGAATTAACTTGAATGATGGCAGTTCTTAATTCTCTTAATGTTTGCTCGAATTCTGTTGTCCAATTCGGCATCGGGAGTGGGAATGTTGACATGATCCCCCAGCGTTGTTCCCCCTTTGTTATTATCACTTGGGTCATCACCAGGCTGAGTATCAGCATCTTCTGGAACCGTCTGGATTTTTCTGGTAAGTCTTTCTGGTACCCAAAACGGATTGTCTTCATCCTGTGGAAAAACGCACACAGCTCCCCTGGATCTTATAAGAATAGGATCCGGTCCTTTCCATTTGTTACTCAGAACATCCTTGCATTTGACCATTTCTTTTGGCCTGCTGGGCTCTAAATAGTGTCTTTCTGCCGCAGTATGGCCTTTATCATCTAGATTTAAAAAATTTAGGGTAAATAGTGCCATGGAAATGGCCACTCTTACAGCTCCCCAATGGTAATTTGTCTGATTCACAGTAAATTGACCTTGACCTGTCAACAAGTCAAAGGTCCAGTTTCTCTGTTCAGGAGTAAGGGCAAGAACATCGGCCTGGGCTTGTGTTTGAGCGGCCTCATACCAGAGAGCCCTCCATTCCAATGTATTGACCCATGTCTGGAAGTGTGGCTTTTGCTACCATCTGCCAATCAGAAGAAGTTAAGGTGCCAGTGCCAATTCTATCCAACATTACCAGGGTAAAATTTGCATTAACCCCGTATTTGCGGACAGACTCAGCCAATTCTTTAATTAGGTTATATTCGATGGGGGCATGTACTCGTCCCCCGTTCTCTGTTTCAAAAACAGGAAAAAAATTGTGTCATTTTTTACGAATCTTTTCAGGCCAAAAGGAAAATCCAGACCGCAGTTCGTAGGGTGGAGGAGCTGTGGGTGTTACCCTACGAGAGGAGTTATGGGAGGGTTTTTTATTATTTCCTCGTTCGTCTGGGTAGTATCTCTCCTCCTCATATTTGGCTGCCTCCTCCTCTAACTCTGCTTCTTCCTCTGAATCAAGAGCCTCATTGTCAGAGGCACTGGGGCTAGAGCTTGCAGAGCTATCAATATTTAATGCCTCAAGTTCCCTTAATGGGTAAAGTCTTTGTGATGTCCCTTCTGGGGAATCAGGGGACTGCACTCCTTTTACAGGAGGGTTCTTAGCTTCTTTCCTTTTACGGGTATCCCTTTTCTTGTGCGCACCCAACCTCTCACTACGTTCGGTTTCTGACATGCTATCCTGAACTTCCTCTAGGGCGACCTGTCCTTCCTCTACTGCCCTCTTGCAATTGTCATCCTCTAGGCAATTTTTTACAAGTAAAAAAACAAAAAATATCACTCCTAGAATCGGCCCAAGAAATTCAGAAATATGCATACCTCTCCGAACTTACCTATCCCTGCAGTTCTGAATCCTCTTTGAAGTCAAGGGGTCTCCGAAGGTGCTGACGATGGTGTGGTCAATTTCCCGGGTTTCGGCACCAGATGTGACTCGCGTTACCGTCTCGCCAGCAAGAACGACGCTGCACACACAGGATCCTTCTGCAGTAAAGCTTTAATGCGTCTTAAGAGGGAGAGCATAAGCTTACGACAAGTAAAATGGAGACCCCAAACAGCAGAAACCCATCCCTTATATAGGAAACTGTTCTCCGCTTAGGATGTGTCAGTCCCTGATTGGCTGTTACTCATCAGGCGATATGACGCCACGGGAGAGGCAGAGCACAACAAGTGGAAAGTTCCTTCGCACATGCGCAGATTACTTGTTTACCAGTTTGGGACACAGGATGTCAGCGCCATCTTGTAATGGCGAATGTGAGTGCGGCCTCTCACAGACCTCCACATATATGTGTCATGTAGGCACACACGCATGAGATGGCTCACAGGGTAAGAGCACTAGATTCCCTTGCAGAGGTCCTAGGTTCAGTTCCCAATACCTCCATGGCTGCTCACAACACCTGTAATTTGCGTTCCATGGGATCTGATGCCCTCTTTGGCCTCCAAGGACACTGCATGCACATCACACACATATATACATGCAGGCAAATACTCATAAAATAAAAACAAGTCAATCTAAAAAACAAAACAAAAAGCCAACCAACCAACCAAACAAACAAAAAAATACATTTATAGAGTCCTCAGTTGGACTTCAGTGTAGAGGAATGTTAATTCAGAACATGGCTGCTCTGGCAAGAGATCACATCTAAAGATCTTCGAAGCTGGGTAGTGGTGGTGCCTGCCTTTAATCGCAGCACATGGGAGGCAGAGGCAGGTAGATTGATGTGAGCTCGAGGCCAGCCTAGTCTACAAAGCAAGTCCAGGATAGTCAAGCTTACACAGACAAACCCTGTCTCAAAAAAACCAAAACCAAAACCAAAAAACAAACAACCACCACAATAACAAAACCCTTCTAGGTCTGTGTGATCTGGCTAGAATAAAAACACAACTTTAATCCAGCAGACAGAGGCAAACAGATCTGAATTCAAGACCAGCCTGGTATAGAGCGAGTATAAGGTAAAGCAAAACTTGGGTCCAGGCTCGGTGGTACGTGCCTTTAATGCCAAATGAAGGTAAAGTTAGTTTATAGAAGGAAGCACCCATGTTTGAAAGTGATGTTTAATTGAGTGGCAAAAAAGGTGATGAATCCAATCCCAGCACTCAGGAGGCAGAGGCAGGTGGATCGCTGTGAGTTCGAGGCCAGCCTGATCTACAAAGACCCTGTCTTGAAAAACTAAAAAAAAAAAAAAAAAAAAAAAAAAGGTCATGTATCAGAAAAAAATTGACAGAATAAGATATACCCAACTCTCAGGTGAAGAAAGCAAAGGGAAGCTACTTAAGGGACAGTTTGGTTTTGGTTTTTCAAGACAGGGTTTCTCGAAACCCTGGCTGTTCTAGACTTGCTTTGTAGAACACGCTGGCCTCAAACTCCACCTGCCTCTGCCTCCCAAATGCTGGGATTAAAGGCATGTGCCACCACGCCCAGCTTTAAGGGGTAGTTTTACAGAGAGAGGAGGTAGTTTTACCAGGACAGTAATAGAGATGGGTTGCAGAGAGAGAACTCAGGTGAAGACGGACTGAGACAGAAAATGAAAAGAAGCCAGAAGATTAGAGCAGATTGCTGAGTTAGTTTGAGGCCAAGCAGAGCAATTCTGGGCCAAGAGAGAAGCCAGATTAAATAGATCAGCTTGGAGAGGAGTTTGAGCCAGAACAGCTGAGTTGAACCAGCCAGCCCAGAGCTCAAAAGGAACAAGTAAGGGTGAGCTAATTAAGCCGTAAGTCTCAGAGGCTGAAAACATTCTAGGCCTAAGTTAGATTGTACAGAGGCTAGAAGCTTCAAGGACAACCAGAGTTTGCTAATAGGTCCATAAACACAAAAGAATTTTATGTAAAGAAAACAACGAAGGGGCTGGAGAGATGGCTCAGAGATTAAGAACACTGGCTACTCTTCCAGAAATCTTTGAATTCAATTCCCAGCAACCACATGGTGGCTCCAAACCATATAATGAGATCTGGTGCCCTCTTCTGGCATGCAGCTGTACATACAGGTAAAGCACTGTATACATAAATCATAAAAAAAAAGAAAAAAAAAGAAAAGAAAAAAACCAAAATCATAGCAGTCACAGGAAAATTAAATGCCATTAGAGAACATGCTAGAGCCAAAAAAAGCCAGAATAATACCTTATTCTTATATGCAGAATATAAATTTATATGCATATAAATATATGACCATAAATATGCATGCATAAATATGTGAAGGTTATGAAAGTAGAAAGGGACCATGAGAGGGAGTGAAAAGCGCTATGAGAGAGGAAGGAGAAAACATAGTAGGATTAATGAGACAGGACAGTAGAAGACATGACAGTAGAAGACAGGATGATCTGAGGAAAGAAAGGAGATCTGTAAGAGGAATGATGGGAAGGGAGCGCAGTAGAGGACCAGGGTAAGGACAAAGTACAAAAGGAAGTATTTGTATGCACTGCCACAACAAAAGGCATCTCAGTACTAGCTGCAGACCAAGTCCAGGGTCAGTCACAGCACTGTACCTAGTCTCAGGCGGGATTTCCGCTCCAGCTCTGGGTATGCACAAAGTGTCGGAACGAGTTGTTAGGGGCACAGTACAGTGAGCATTGACTGAACGGGTTGAGTGCCTCAGACCCAGTAACTACTAGGCCTAAGGGCCATGCTCACTCCCTGCCAGGGTTCAGTTGGTCCCTATTTTTCAGAGGACTTGTGTTTCTCTCTGCTCTGCCTCCCCCTATAGCCTAGTCCAAGGGAATTTGCAAGAATTGCAGAACCTTTCCCCTCCAAAGTCATCTTGAGGCTGAATCCATGTCTACACTGCCCAAACAAAGGCACGTGTGGTCTCTAGGTCCAGCTGGTGAGTGTCGGTGTCTCTCCCTCTCAACACTGTCTCACTACGTAGCCCTTGGCTGGACTGGAGCTCCCTAAGCAGACCAGTCTGGCCTCAAATTTATAGAGATCCACCTTCCTCAGCATCCTAGGATTAAAGGCATGTGCTACCATGTCTGGTAGTTTCTATTCTCTTAAGAGGCTGGAGGTGGGTGGTCTCACTTGGCTGGCCTCAAATCCTGAGCTGAAGGAAACTTTTCTGCCCTAGCCTGCTGAGTAGCTCAGGCTGTAAGACATTAGTCAGGAGCAACAGGTCCCAGCCACAGAGGACAGTAGGAAAGGAGTTTGCATCTCCACCTCACAAAGTAATTTAAAACCCCAAGGAGAGTGTTTAACAGAAAAACAACAACATGAAAATATAATATATAGTTAAATGCATTTAATAGAAATATTGTTCATTACAGTTCCTTATTGCTGGCCACAAAAAGCATATATATCTTTTGTAATCAAAGTAAAATTTACCATGCAAAAGGTATTTTTATTATATTCATATGAACAGACTACATTTCCAAACAAGTTTATACAGACTTCAAAAGGCATAGTAGGCCCAAAGACAACATGGAGTTTATTTAAATATTACTAAAATTACATCTGATGTCGCTGGGCACACTCATATTCACAGTTTATGAAGTTAAGAAAACTCAACTTCTAGAGTCAGCTTTGAGATCTATGCATTTTAGTCAGCACACTAACTAGTTAGGTCTGTTTTAACACAGGTGGAGCCAAAACTGAGAGATGGACAACTTTAAGAGAGCAAACTTAACATGTCAGCAGCAAATTTCAGTCAACCCAGGTTGAAAACCAGTATTTATAGTACCTGAAATACAGAGTCAGGTTTCTAGCTGAGACTGAAAACTGGAGAATAAACTGTAAGTTAACAACTCGAGTTGTTATTTATGTGGTTATTTATCAATAAATTATATATTAAATATAATCCCCAAATTTAAGAGCACAATTTTAATCTTGTCAATAGAGTATTTCCAGTGACATAAAGGTGAGTAGCCAGCCCACCCGCAGCTAGGCTTACTCACCCACAGGGAGCAGAGCCCCCTGGGGTCATGCTGAGGAACAAGACTACCTGAACAGCACTGGAAGCACCAGGTTCACATGTGATGTAATGCTGAGTAAGACAGGCATTGTTCTGAGATGCCTGGAATTCTCAAAACAGACTCATGGTTTATGAGTAGTGGCAGCACATTAAGAGCCTGGAGACACCATAGGAACACAGGCAGGCGGGGCCCACCTATTCAGTTGGGGGCATATCACCAGTACGAGGGTGCATTTTGAAAACAACAAAAGTGGGTGGGGTTATTTTAAAGCAACTGACTATGCAATTTAAGGTAGGCTCATAATTAACCATAGCGTATTTACTTCATAATCCCTTAATAAACATGTAAGGCATTTCCTTAATCTTGAAACATTATTTTAAAAGCTTAAATTCTCCATTTAGTATAGTACCAAAATTTAGTTCAATTTCAAAATTCACAGTACTCCTCAGACACGAGTGACTTCTGGGTTTCAGAGTGCAGGAATGAGCTGTTTGCTCTGTGCATGGGAGATCACAGAGACTGTGTGGCCATGGTGCTGAGTGGAGGGCGGTGGCCGATTGGTGGTGGCCGATTGGTATCCTTACTTCAAGCTCTTGTCCTTTTACTACAAGTTGAGATTCTAAATACCTCTGCTATACATATATACAGTCGTCAGAGGATGTGAACAGATACTTCCTGATCAAATAATAGCAACCATTTTTTTTCCAAATGAATTCTGTTGAGTCAATGACGGATTTTCTTTCCATCAATCTATCGAAGTCCAGACCAACTATGCAGATAGGATGCCCATCCAGAGGAACGGGAAGCACTTTCTTCCTCACCTTTGGAAAATTAAAGAAAGAAAGTATTAAATCTTATCAATGTGAAATATCAATATGAAATCACTATACAGTATAAGCAAATAATATCTATTTCATTGATTACAGGCACTATGAAATACACATTAATTTTTATTCTGAATTTCTTCTTCTTCTTCCTCCTTCTTCTTCTTCCTCCTCCTCCTCCTCCTCCTCCTTCTTCTTCTTCTTCTTCTTCTTCTTTTGCTTTTTGAGACAAGTCTTTTTCTGTGTACCCCCACCACGCATGACCTTATTCTGAATTTAAGAGCACGGTATTGAATGGAGCCCAATGTGATGACAGGCACCTGAACAGCATTACTGTTGAATTTAGCATGGCTTTTTTCTTTCTTTCTTTCTTTCTTTTTTGGTTTTTCGAGACAGGGTCTCTCTGTGTTAGCCTTGGCTGTCCTGAACACACCAGGCTGGCCTCGAACTCAGTGATCCACCTGCCTCTGCCTCCTGAGTGCTGGGATTAAAGGCGTGCGCCATCATGCCTGGCTGGCTTTTTTCTTAGCTTATATGAACAGAGGTAGACTTTGTTTTTATCCTATCTGAAATCATTGGGGTTTGAATCTTTAATCAGTCTTAGAAAAATCTCTTTATTTACTATCTCTATCCTACTCTTTTTTTCTCCTTTTAGGTGTTTTAAATTTTTATCATCATTATTTTATGTGTCTGAGTATTTCATTTGCATATATGCCTGTGCAACATCTGTGGAGGCCAGAGGAGGACATTAGGTCCCCTGGTACTACAGTTGCCGCTGTTGTGGATGCTGGGAATTGAACTCAGCTCCTCTGGAGGAACAGCCAGTGCTCTTAACTACTGACCCATTTCTCAAGCCCCTAGAACTTTATTGTTGTTAAATGATGCCATTTATGAAACATGTTTATGCTAAAATACATACACAATTTCAGACTGGCTCAGGTACCACAGGCTCCTCTTTGATTCTCTTCCCACCAGTTGTTTCTCTTGAATTTCCCTTTCTAATCTTGAAGGCTTGTCACAAGCCCAAGAGTCCAGGGCAAAGCACTTTTCCTATACGGTCATTAGGTATGTTTCTCTAGGGGTCTTAAAACTTCCCCAACTCATTTGAAAGCAGTTTTCTCATAATAAAGTTCACTTTATAGTAACAACAAACAAAACAGCTGCCCTTCCCCTTCCAAACACAGGGCCTCAGGTATCGTAGACTAGCCAGCTGAGGTGATCTTGAATTCCTAAGCCCCCTTTACTACCTCCTGAGTGCTGGGATTAGATATGTTCCACATATTTTAGGCAGGGATGGGGATGGAACCCAGGGCCTCCTGCATGCTAAGCAAACACTCTACTGAGCTACGTGTCCACCACCTTGTCTTAAGATTCTGAGGCAAACCAGAGGGAAAGGACATTCCACACAGAAGGACAGGACTTCAACTAAACATTTGTCCAGTGCTTTCTTTCTCTCACATTTCTGGGTTTTTCATCCATTTCTTTTCTTTTTCTCTTTTTTTCTGAGACGAAGTTTCTCTGTCCCTAGCTGTCCTGGACTCACAGAGATCCACCTGTCACCTGGCCCACCTGGTAAGCTTTATTTTGAGTTTTGTTTCTCATTCAATAGAACCTATCATTACAGGAGAAGTCATAAGTACTTTGTGGTCTGATGAACCCTATGCTAACTCTGTCAGAGACTACAGCAGGTCCTAGACTCTCCCCCCCCCCCCCCACTCCGAGACAGGGTCTCTCTGTGTAGCCTTGGCTGTCCTGGACTCGCTTTGTAGACCAGGCTGGCCTCAAACTCACAGCGATCCACCTGCTTCTTCCTCCCAAGTGCTGAGATTAAAGGCATGAGACACCACATCCAGCCAGATCCTAGGCTCTTTCATACATATTTTTATTATAATTTATTTACATTACATCAGATCCTAGACTCTTAAGCCACAGAATCCATCTCCCAGGTAGAGGTCACATGTACTTTGCAAAGGGGTTTTGATATAGTCCCACCCTAAATTTTATTGTACACATGGACTTGAAGTAATTTTTACCAGAAAACTTTTTTTCCAAAACTGTACTGTACTTAAATACATTTAAAATAAAATGCCTGCTGCTAAATTCCAGAAGTTTGAACTAATACCAGCTAAGTCACACTGAACTGAGCTCCCTTCTTGCCTCTCCTGGCTCCTTTCTCTACCAGCAGTGGAGCTTGCAGGGACCTCTACAAATCAAGGGATCCTAAACTTAAAAATAGGAGACACTAAGTATTTGTAATATTTTATATTAAGCATACTGGATAATAATTGACAATGTATTATTGTTTTATTAAAAGCTTCACTTCAGTGGAAGAAAACGCATTTCATTCTTGAAGTGTTGATAAATTTTATAATGAAGCACAATGACACACCTTTAATCCCAGCACCTGGGCGGCAGAGGTAGGCAGATCTCTGAGTTCGAGGCCAGCCTGGTCTACAGAGTGAGTTTCAGAACAGTGAGGGCTGCAGAAAAACCCTGTCTCAACAAAACAAAACAAAACAAAACAAAACAGCAACAATAACCCCCTCCCCCAACATTTTACAATGAAAAAGTAGGCTCAGTTTGAGAGAAAAAATTAAAACAGCACATAAAAGCAATTAGGGATAATTATTTATTAAAAATATATACAGTACGGCTAGCAACACAGCTCAGTAGATAAAGGTGCCTGCCTGCTGCCAGCCTATGATCTGAGTTGGACAACAGAAATCCACATGGTGGAAAGACAGAGCCAGCTTCTATAAACTGTCCTTAGACCTCCACATGTGTGCCATGGCAGGCATGCACAGAACACACGCAACAGATACACACAACAAACAAACACATACACACATACATAAACAAACGGTATATTGCTATATTGAGTTTTTTTGTTGTTGTCTGAGATAGAGTATAGCCCTTGTGGTCTGGTATTCACTCTGTAGCCCAGAATAAACTTGAACTCTTGGTATCCTCCTGCCTCAGCCCTTCGAATGATGGGGTTATAGGCATATACTAGCATGCTTAGCTTCATTTGGTAATTGCTAACAGTGGCTGTGGGGATAGGCACTACAGTAAGCACAAATGAGAGTATTTAAGTACTGAGAAAATTCTTCACTAGGAAAACAGGTTGAAAAAAACAGATCCATGGGAACTACCAAAAAAAAAAAAAAAAAATCCAGAGGACTTGAGGTACAGCCCCAGACCCCAAGTATCAGCTTGATAAAATGTAAACTCTTGCAGGCAAGTGTTACTAAGCACACCAAGCAACTGAATTTCAAGGGCCATCCTAAATCTATGAGCTTATTTAAGATGTATGGGGATAGAGGACCATGTTAAAGAGCATGACAATGAGAACATCCGCCACAAGTTGGTGTCTGTACACTCTGGGCCTAGTATTGCAATGCCATAGTAAGCACACAGTACTCTTGTGAGGTATTCTTGGTGCTCAGTTTGCTCAGATGCACCTGCATGCAACCAGAAAACTGGATTCCTGTGTATGTGCAGAATAAGAATTATGCTCCTATAAATGCCAAATTCAAAATTCTGGACTGCTATGAAACAAATGATCAGTTTCTTCAATTCATAAATGGTATATTAAGTTAAAAATGACCTATTGTAACTAGGGGAGGAGGGATCAAAAGAAACAAACAAATCCAAAGAAATAAGACCTCACAACCCTTCATTTAACTAAACTGAGAAACTGCAACAAAACAAAGCTTGAAGGAGACCATCAACAAAATGCGGAGAAGAGGCTGCTGTGAGGACACAGTGGCAGTACACAGAGCCGAGGCTACAGAGGGATCATAGAGACGGCGCGTACGGTACGGAGTGTACAAGTCTTTACTTCTACTTCTGCTAGAAAAACTGGCCATGAGTTGAAAACTCAAGAGACTGATGACAGCTACAAGGGACATTACTATATTTTCTCTGCATGCTGGAGAATGAAAATACTCTAGACTTGTTAAAAAATAAACCCTGATTCTTAAGCTGCAGTTTGAAGTCATGTCTATCTACCCCGGCATTTTAAAGGAGTCTATGGGAACAGTGCTAACCTAAATGATACATCTACCATGGGACAGCTTTAACTCTGCACACACCTAAAAAGTGGACTGGTACCCAGGGACCAAGAATTGGGCCACGTGACCATTGTCCCTCTACTGTCTGGGAGTGGGAGTAGGGTAAGATGAAACGAGGGAGGAGGAAAACATGTGAACACACACTAAAACTAAAACACCAGGATATAGATCCAATTTTCAGAGATGGAAGGTCAAACTGAGCATTACACTGTATTTTTACTGAGTATTGATTGAACCCATTGAGGCATTGCAACTGTCCCACATGTTAAAAAGGAAGCTTTTCAACCCTAGTTACATGTATGACAAAATGAGTCTAAGAGCAAAATTTAAATAGGAAAAGGTTACACGCACACATCAATGCTTATGCAAGAACAACAGCGCAAACGATCCCACCCAGTGAGTGCTTCCCGCCTGTCACACACCTTGAGCAACCGTGGCGAGCTTTCCCTTTTCTTCGGGGCTGAGCTGCAGCATTGTGTCAATCACAGGAAGAAGCCTCTCTCTTTCGCTACCAGGCTTCAGGAAAATGAACCGCAGCAAGACATTCTTCAAGTACTCCAGGTTAGCCACAGACTTCTCGCGCTCTTGGTTTCTTTCCAGTCTTCGGATTTCACTTTTGAGAAGCTGCCATGAGAGGTCAGTTATCAGAGGGTGTGGGGCTGCTTGCTGTACACAGTGAACTGAACACACCCATCCTCATCTTCTCCCTGAGCAATCCCCACCCCATGAAAATAACAGCGGAGTGAGAGGGGAGAAAAGAGTGAGAGCTATTAACTAACTCCAAAAAGAGAGCGAACAGAGGAACAAATGAACTGCTTTAGTCTGACAGTTTTCCAAATACCACCAGGGAGAGAGCAGATGCACCCACTGTGACTACAGAGATGTTCCTGCCCAAGAAGCACAGGTGTCACAGAAATGCTGCAAACCAGAGAGCACTAAGTGAGCAGCTAGAACCATAAGCTGGCACCACAGGTGCACTTCCTCCTCCTCAGGGGACATGCAGGCGCACAGGGGGAGTCTGGAAGCAAGGTGTGGAGGTACACATGTCTGCCTCCACTGACCTCGTCCCCTGGCCTGTTAGCAGAGGCAGGCTACTGGATGTCAAGATCAAACAATACTTCACCAAAACTAGTTCAGTTCAGGAATACTACGGAGCTCTAGACATTATAAAACATCACCAGAAAAATGGAGAAAGATAATTTTAAAAGTAGTAAAAGTTAAGAACTAAAATACCCCCAAACCCATTAATTTTTATATTTGTTTGTGTCGGGGGTAGAAAGGGTATGCTCCTGAGCACAGGTTCTCACTTAGGCTGGAGGCATCAGATCTACACGGAATAGGAGCTACATGGGTGCTGGGAACTGTCACTGCAGGATCAGTTCATAGTCTTAACCACTGGGCCATCTTTCCAGCCCCTAAAGTTAACACTTTTGAGGATAATTTCCAAGTTTTAAGTAAAGTATTATTTTTGTGGTACAGAAAAGTTAGCCTAGCCTACTTCAGGATCACTCAAAAAAGTGACAGAAGTCTAAGAAATCACATAAGTGCAATACATGTACGGTCCATAGAAATGTATCATTTAAATACGCTTCTTGGCTTACTGATTAGTCAGTGATGCTAGCCTTGATGGTGCTTTGAAAAGTGCGAACAAGTTTTATAGAGATGTATGTTAAAGTATTTAGATGTCATCATAAGTATAATTCAGTGTAAACCAATCTGACAGGGACAGCTTATAGCTCTCCACAGAGGCAGGGCACAAAAAAACAGAGGCAGAAGCAGAAGCATGTGTTTGCTGCTTGCAAAGTTTCAATTCTGCACCACCATTTTTATAAGCTGCTACTGCTGCCTCCTGCCTGTCTCTGCTACCTTCCCAAAACTTATTCATTCATTCATTTATATTTTGGGACGAGGTCTTACTATGTAGCTGCAGCTGACCTGGACCTTTGGAATTTGTTATATAGACCAAGCTGGCCTTAGAAATCAGATCTGCCTGCTCTGATTCCCAAGTGCTGGGATTAAAGGTGTGTGTTTGTGTGCTTCTTTATTTGATTTTTGAAGACTTATTATTTATTATTTATTTAATGTCTCTATCTGCACACATGCTTGCATGCCAAAAGAGGGCATCAGGTCACATTATAGATGGTTATGAGCCACCATGTGGTTGCTGGGAACTGAACTCAGGACCTCTGGAAGAGCAACCAATGCTCTTAACCTCTGAGCCATCTCTCCAGTTTCTACATCTGGCTTAATTTCAGTTTTTTTTTTTTAAAGGTTCTCTAGTCATTATTAAGGTTAATTTTTGGGGCAAGGGTGGTGGTGGTTTGAGATACGGTTTCCCTGTGAAGTCTTGGCTATCCTGGACTCATTTTGTAGACCAGGCTAGCTTCAAATTTTCAGAGTTCCACCTGCCTCTGCCTCCCAAGGATCACTATTCTTAGAGGGAGAACATCTCTCATTTGAGTACTCCTAGCTAGCTATATTCCTAGTTCTAGCACCTGGGAGGTAGAGGAAGGATGATCACATATTCAAGGCCATCCTTGGCTACAGAACAAGTTCAAGGCCAGCCTAGGGCTGTCCCAAGAAATAGCAGAGAAGGAGAGGAAGAAAGCCAGGAAGGGGAGACAGAGAAAGAAGGAAGGGGAAGGAGAACAGGGAAAAGAGGGAGGAAGAAGGGGAGAGGGGGAGGGCATTCCTTGCATTATCGGTGCTCCACGTCCTTAATAGTGCAGGACATACACTCATGTTGAAGTACATGAGGAGCAATGACCCGTGAACTTGAAAAGTGAGGCACATGTACACAAAGGTCAGAACAGCCCCCGGGATAGAGCGTCTCATGGTCGTCAGGTTCCAGCGCACCTTGATTTGCTCCATAAGGATGGCGTTGGTGGCCTCCGTCTCCCGAAGCAGGCCGTTTAAATGATCTGCGCTCTTGGTGGTGGAACTGAGCTTCTCAGCCAACTCTTCTTTGGTAAATTCGGTATGCCATAAAGAGGGCTCTGTAAGATGCTGTTCTAAAAATTAATTTTCAGAATTAGAGATCATGGGCTTTAAATAAAAAAACGAAATGTCTTACTTTGCAACATGTAAGTTTGTCATTTGTTCCTCATCTGCAGGCTATATTTCAGCTCAGAAGTTTCTAGTTGAAGGCAGCACAAATAAGCATAGGCTCTCTAAGCCCCTCACAGCTTTGCAGTGGAGCACTGGGTTCCCAGTGTGAGGCAGTACTGGGAGGGGGGGGCCCTCTGAGGGGAGCTGGAACCCTGGTGCACTGCTGTCCACCTCTTGGCTGCCGTAAGGTGCTCCACCACTGCCTTGTCAGTGTCAAAATTCTAGAGCCAAGTGACCCCAGGCTGAACTGTAAGCTATGGCTAACCTTTCTTAAGGATTTTTGTCACAGTATCTGAATGTGGTACTAGGGTACTAGAAAGATGAAAGTCAGTCAGGCGGTGGTGGCGCATGCCTTTAGTCCCAGCACTTGGGAGGCAGAAGCAGGTGGATCTCCATGAGTTCGAGGCCAGCCTGGACTACAAAGTAAGTGAAGGACAGCCAAGGCTACACAGAGAAACCCTGTCTCGGAAAAAAAAAAACAAACAAACAACAAACCCAAACAAACAAACAAAAAAAGAAAGATGAGAATCCTCTTGAATTATGAACAATCATTTTGTTACACATAAGAACAAAGAGCCCAGGGGTCCCACTCAAACTACGGCACCAGCCAAGGACAATACAGGCAGTAAACTTCGAACCCCTACCCAGATCTAGCCAATGGACAGGACATTCTCCACACTTGGGTGGAGAGTGGGGTATGACTTTCACACGAACTCTGATGCCTCATATTTGACCACGTCCCATGCATGGGGAGACCTGGTGGCACTCAGAGGAAGGATAGCAGGTTGCCAAGAAGAGACTTGATACCCTATGAGCATATACAGGGGGAGGTAATCCCCCTCAGGAACAGTCATAGGGGAAGGTAGTAAGGGGAAAATGGGAGGGAGGGAGGAATGGGAGGATACAAGGGATGGGATAACCATTGAGATGTATTATGACTAAATTAATAAAATATATATAAAAAAAGAACAAAGAGCATACCAAAATTATAGTATTGACGTATAGGTATAAATTTATCGACACTTCACTGTAAGGAATACACTGAAACTGTTAGTTTCTTGGAAGGTAAGGGAGAGCTTCATTTACTTTTTAATAACATTAAAGGACTTCCCATCATCCACTTCTGGCTCAGGCCAATGCTTATGTTTTTTATGTTTTTAAAATTGTTTTTTGAGACAGGATTTCTCTGTGTAGCCCTCTGGCTGTCTTAGAACTCAGACTGGTCTCGAACTCAGAGAGCCACCTACCTCTATCTCCCAAGTGCTGTGATTAAAGGAGTGTTCCACCACCACCTGGCTATGTTTTTAGTTTTTAAAGAGATCTGTTTGATACTGTAATATCTTTTCCTGGAACTGCTCAAAAAACAAAACAAAACAAAAGAAAACACCTCCTCCCAAAAAGCCCTATAAAAATCAGAGTAGTAATTGAGATATAATATGAATAAATTAATAAAAAAATTTAAAAAAAATCAGTAGTATTTATCAAACAAGACAGCCAGAGTAAGTAAAACCAAAACTAAAAACCATTCACACAAAGCAACCTACCGAACTTGCTGTCAGGAGAACTAAGGAGCTGCTCTAAGGACTGAGCGTGTGTGCCAGCCGAAGACACAGACTCGCTGTCAGTTGTCTCCATCCCTTCCCCCTCCTCTCGGGCCACAGTGTGCATGTCCAGAAGTGGGAGCTCTGTGTGTCTTCTCTCTCGGGGGGTTTTCAAAGGTTGGTGGGAAGAAGCAGGGCCTATTAAATATTTTAAAGGATAAGTGAAATTGTTAAAACCCAATGGATTTGACCCTAACAAGGATAACCGATAAAGTTAAAGACAGCGTTGAGTGTCAAATGAAAAAGAAAATAAACATCAGGTAAACAAATGTCTGAAGAAAAGATGCTAAGTGGTTACAAACATTTAGTCACTTTACATCAAGCTATACCATCATTCAATAGAAACTCTATAGAGTGGTGCTTGCTGCCTCCGATGAACAGCTAGATAATATTTATTTTACAAAACACTCTCTACTTCCTACATGCTGCGCTGTGTTGACAGTCTCCATTGCTGCCCTTATACTGTCATCTTGGTTGGTATTTAGTGTTGCCTGCTTACATCTCCAGTGCTCAGATTACAGGGTCCAGAGTTCACAGTAGAGAACCAATCAATTACAGTTCACGGAATTCTTGGGCACACGCCTTTAATACTAACATTTGGTTTACATAGTGAGTTCCAGCCAGCCAAGGCTTCATAGTATGGTTTTCTCTCAAAAAAGGAAGATAAGATTTCTTGCTTGCTTTTCATGAAGCTCATAAGACATTTCCAAATGCTTTATTTCATTGATGAGGAATTAACTCTATGTAAAGTCTCATAGCTTAATCCATATTTTTTGTTTGTTTGTTTTTGTTTTTTGAGACAAAGTTTCTCTGTGTAGCCTTGACTGTCCTGGACTCACTTTGTAGACCAGGCTGGCCTCAAACTCACGGAGATCCCCCTGCCTCTGCCTCCTGAGTGCTGGGATTAAAGGTGTGTACCACCATGCCCAGCATAATCCAGATTTTTTTAAGGTTCAAAGTTCATTTATTTTCAGTACTATGGACTGTCTCCCGGTCCTTCTGAAGCTCAGCTGGCCTCTGGCAGCCTTTCTGGAGCACTTCTCTAGGTTTCTGATAGTTTTACCAACTGCTTATTACACTGCTGACTGCCACATTGCAACTTCTTTGTGCAACCTGTTTTGCTTTGGCTGGTAATTTCCTTTTAAACTCTTCGGGTAAGTTAAATTCTCCTAAAGTTAGCTTTGACACTGTTATGTGATCCATGCCTGCCAATGCTGCAATGACATCATGTTCCATGGGAAACAAAGCACCGTGAACACAGGCCTAAAACATGATTGTCATAACTGACATTCTCTTGTCTCTTTCTGGAAACAGAATAGAAGACTGAATACAAGAAGCTGAACGACAGACAACTCCACCTCGCTAAAATCTGAAGGAAGAAGCTGTACTGGTCAAAGATTGGACAAGTACAGTTTGTAAGTCCCTCGCTTGGCCCCAAAGCTTGTAAACAAGAACACATGCATTTGAGGGCAAATACTGGGTGCCAGTGATAGATGTTAGAAATATATATTGAACCCATGTAACTCAATTATAATACAAGGTTTACTTCCAATGCTTTGAAAGTGCTATAGCAAGCTGTTTGGGAGAAGTAAGTTATACAAATTAAATGTTAGTAGATTAAATCATGGTCATGTCAATTGCTAGTCTTTTATCACAAGAATATACATCTTAGGTGTAGCAGATAGATATAACTCTGTAGAAAGATAAGGTCTTCAAAAACCCCAGAGACATGCGGAATACGGCATTTAAAATGTTTTTCACTACTTTAAAGATTCATTGACAATGAGACAGGTTAACTCCTGGCCACACCCAACCATCAAAGAGTATATGATGAGCATCAAAGAACGTCCTAATGGAGATGGCTTCAAATGTGGCAAACTAGCCACTGGGCAAAAGGTCTTCATTTCTACCACAGACAGAATTCTGCCTAAAAAAGGGCAAGCTTGGATGCAGGCAGAGTCAACGGCCAAACTCTGCCAAGACAGGGTAAGCAAGTGCTCAATAGTTCCTGCCTCAAAAATATGTGTCAGAAAAATTGGGCCAGAAGGCTAAAGAAGATGCTCCAATGTTATAGAGAGTTTTGGGTGACTATTCAGGTAGAAAACTGTCTCTGTCATCTTTTCATTTGGAAAGCTACTAACCTTCACTCCCTGCATACTCAGATAAACAAATTTATTCCTTCTCAAGTCTCTGAGGGAGTTGAAGACCAGGTAGCTTAGTTTTACAATGAAGCTTAATTGTTCAGGGGTTAAGATGTTTTTAGGTCTAGATAGGTGTTCTAAGTTGATAATGACAATGTGTGATAGAGATTGATTTACATTCAGAAATTTAGACACATCAAGATAGGAAAGATGTCTTCTTCAAGGCTGTCAAACACAAATAGCCAAAACACTAAGAATATAAGATTTATATAATTCCTGATTATGTCACGGTTCTTCTTGCTATAAGTAATCTATTGTATATATGTGTAATAATATAAATGTATATGTAAAAAAAAAAAGAAATAGAACTCATGCCATGAGACTGATATAAATATGTATAAGCCAAACAAATATAAATACATTATACAGAAGGTAACACAATTATGAAAATCAGTAGCTTTAAGTTGCAGAGGCTACTCTAAGTATAATCAAGGGTTCAAGTGATTCAGATTTATTTCCAATAAGCAAATGCATAATTCATTAATCACAAAATTGACACAGGTTGCTACTCAGTAAATTTTTCTTTTAAAGTTTTAGGTATTTTTTAGCTATTATTATTTTTATCTTGTGTCTCGGGGTGTTTGCATGTATGTCTGTGTACTGTGTGCAGACAGTGCAGTCAGAGGCTGGCAGAGGGCATTGGATTCCCTGGGACTGGAGTTACAGATGGATGTGAATCACCATGTGGGTGCTGGGGATCGAACCCAGGTCCTCTGGAAAAGCAGCCAGTGCTCTTAACCATTTATCCATCCAATATTTTACTTGTGAATGTGTGAATGATTTTTTTTTGGTTTTTCAAGACAGGGTTTCTCTGTGTAGCCTTGACCATCCTGGACTCACTTTGTAGACCAGGCTGGCCTCAAACTCACAGCAATCCACGTGCCTCTGCCTCCCGAGTGCGTGAATGATGTTTTTAAGTGATACAAATATGCCAAAACAGGAAAAGCCAACCCTCCCACAAAGATACACCTACTTCTTGTGGATGGCTCACTCTTGAGCTGGAAGAGCTGAGCTTCCACCTTGGAGAGCTGGTGCTGCAGAGTCTCCACTGTCTTTCTGTGCTCATCCTGCAGATGTCGAACTTGGTCTCGGAAGCTGTTGCGGAGGGCTTCATTTTGGGATGTTAGCTGGCACACTGTCTGCGTGTGCTCAGACTTCATCAGGGCATTCTCGGATTGAACTGAACACAACCTGCAGGGAAAGCAGCTTAGTTCATAGGGGCACCTTGAGTTGCACGTGCAGATGCAGCCTATGCCATCTGGGCTCTCTGGGTTCAGTTCCCAGCACCATATAAACTGGGTACACTGGTGCAAGCGTGTAATCTCAGCACATGGAAGGTGGAGGCAGGAGGATCAGAAGTTCAAAGTCACCCCCATCTACATAATCGGTAGATGAGACTAGCCTGGCATATAGGAAAACCCTGTTACACACTTACACACACACACACACAAATTTTTTTTACTTCTTCATGTCATTTTATTTGAGCTGCTCATATATGATTAATCTACCTATTCCATATTACCTTGAACATGTAAGAAGGAATAGTTTTCATAAAGTCTTAAGGAAAATATCAAATTTTGAGTGAATTAGCATGAAACACTCAGGCACAAAGACCTGGCTTCTTATAGCTGCTTGCAACTCTTATAGCACACCAGATTTGCTGGATTTCCTCTTAAAACACTAACAGCTGGTTTGCATACTACAGCTGCTGACACTGTAGCAGTGGGCCTGGGGATTCTATCTATCAGCACCTCCCCACTTGAGTGACACAGTCAGGCTGACATCAGTTAGCAGACCTACAATTTGGGAGCAACTACTTTTATTAATTTAAGTTTATTCTTTGTATTTGTGTGTGAGTGAATGAAGGGTTTATTGGGAGCACACACATGACAGTAGTCAGAAGACATTTCTGTAGTCAGTTCTTTCCTTCCACTTTTACATGAGTTCACCAGGCTATTGAGCCATCTCAGCAGCCTGAGCACCAATTTTTTTTTAAACATTTCGTTATTTTATGTTTGGATTTAGCAAAGCTTAAGCAGAAAACATTAATAAAATTTCCAGAAATATTTGCTCATGAAAATTAGAAGCAATTAAAAAACAGAGTGAACACTGCCCTCTCCTGACGCTCATGCCGGCCATCTCTGGACAGACTCCAGGGCTGAATGAACAGTCTTACCTCTGAGAGTAATTAGGTAAGATGCTTTTTAGTACCTGTCATAAACACATACACCATATCAGGTTAAAACAGATTTAGTGGCTAAAGAAGGAAAGGTGATGAGAAAAATAATCCTGATTCCTTTTTTTTTTTTAAAGACAGGGTCTTTCCATATAGTTCAGGATGGACTTAACCTTGTTATGTAGCCCAGCTCCTGAACTTGAATGCTGAGGATTACAGTGCATGCCACCATGCCTGGATTTAGAAAAGGTATCTTAGTTACCAAGTTCATAGTGACTAATAAGACACTATATATAGTGTTTTGCAAACATTTTGTCTGTAATAGTTACAAGAATATAAAGGAGAACCATTTGTAGTTACAACAACTGTCTGAGGGCTGGGGATACAGCTCAGTAAGTGGCACAGTACTTGCTTGTGTTCTATCCCTAGTATCTCACACACACCACACGGACATTTTAGTAGCCTTCATGTGTGATCAGTAACACTTCTGGACTTACTAGGTAGCTAGGTGCTTGTAAGCTGCACACACAGAATTGGAATATCCACCCTAACAGACACTTATCATTCCGTCCCAGCTGTGACGTGGAGGTTGACATTAGGTGGGCCCTGTAAGTTATACAGACACTAACTGGTTGGCTTAATTAGTGAATAGTTACTTTAGTGCTTTCTTGTAGAGATAAAAACATGCTTTTATTTTTTATTTTTAAAATTTGACACTTGGGTTGGAAAGCTTCCTGATTATAAAGGCTGCAAGGGAGGCGAGGTATCAGGAGCACATGAATGGTAGATGTTCTAAAAAAAAAAAAAAAAATCTAAAGATAAAGACAGTCTGAAGGGAAGCGTGGTGGTAGGTAAGGCAAAGCTCCTACTCCTCATTACAATACCAGGGTGGAGCACAGGAGAGTGGAGGCTGCTTGCCTGGCCCCAGTGGCATGTGCAGTGCTGCTAGCCTTACTTTTCCCGAAGCTCTGCCTCCTTGCTCACGGTTTCCTGCAGCATCCGGTTGTGCCTCTCCAGCAGAGTGTCATGCTCGGACTGCAGTGTCTGGAACTCTGACACACTGAATTGTAAGCTATTCTGGCTATCTTGTAACTTGATTTTCAGTTGGTCAATCAGCATCTCCAGGTGTTCCCTAGAACAGAAATAGTTTAATAACAATTATGAAAGAGGTAAACTCATTTTGTGACTTCAAATATGTTTGTTGTTTCAGTGTCAAACTGTTTGTTACTGTGGACAATTCTAAAGGAAATAGAATCACAAGAATTAAAATAATTTTTAAAAGGATGTTACGGTGAGATTATAAATATCAGGTACTACAATTTACAAAAAACTGCTTCTTGAGTTTAGTCATTTAACTATTAATTTGGTTTTGGAGAGTCTTGCTATGGAGCCCTAGTTGGCCTGAAACCTGCTACAGGCCACAAACTGGCTCTGAACTTGACGTAATGCTCCTGTCTTGTCCTGAGTGCTGTGATCACAAAGATGGGTTTGTCTGAGTTTAGGATTCCATACTAAAATGGAATAGGACATCACATGGTATCAAGTTGTAAGTTACAGGATTATCACTAGTTAGGAGGCAAGCCAGTTCTAAGGTAGCTGTTATGAGGACGGATGTGAAGCTAAAATACAGTGAAAGGCAATGCCTGAATAAAAGGGAGGGAACTGTTTAGAATTAGAATAAACTCTTGGTAGAAATAATTAAAACCCACAATTCCTCCATAATGCACACACTATTAGTTCCTGAGAAGATGTATAAGGAATGGACATTCTCTCAGGCGACAATTCCCATTCGCAAGAAGCTCTAATAAAAAATTCACAGAAATAGCTTTAAAAATATGAAACACTGAAAGGAACTTAAAACACTGCATTCAAGTGCTTTGAACTCAATGTTCAGGTATGCTCAGAACGGCTCTTAACAAACGATGACAGTTTTGAGGAGATACTTACTAAGTAGTCAATATTTTATGATAGCTACAGGTAGAGAAAATATCTCATCATACAAAAGACTATAGTCCTGTACTTAATAGAGTCCTAAACAAAGAGTAACAGAAGTATGAACATAAGCATGCAAACATTACATACAGGACCATTAGTCCTGTTCCGAACGCTAAAAGCAGGGAGAAACCTATAAATAACCAACCTACTACAAAATCAAAACGTATATGCCACAGGATGTCTGAGCCCTCTTCCTGTCCCCCATCTCTTTCTGAGACAGAATCTCTCTGGGTAGCCCTGGCTGTCCTGGAGCTTGCTCTGTAGTGCAGGCTGGCCTTCAACTCACAGAGAGCTGCCTGCCTCTGCCTGCTAGGTGATGAATTAAATGGTGTGTATCACCACACTCAGCATATCTCTTGTTCCTGGTATATTTTTGAACAATTTACAAAATGGATCTGGATGCTAATTTTACATTAGCATTAACTATTCCAATCAAACGGAGGTGGCCATAAATATGTAACACACAAGTTAAATGTAAATTTAATTTTAATGCCTAAATTTCTACTATGTCCAGATCTTATTAAGACAAGAGTTTATAGCTTAGAGACAACATCCTGGCTTTAACACCCTTTAGTTTGCAACAGTGCCCTGCAGTGTACTTCCCTAATTGTCTAGAAATATGGTGACACCAGGGAATTCTCAGCTTACTGGTAATTGTACCTAAAATTTTAGTTAAAAGCAATCAAAATGGACCTTTAAGCCACTTTGGGAAGAACCTGTACTTGCATGGGGAAACCTCAGACTTTACCTTGCTTGTTTAGCCCCCTCAGCTTCAGCCTGTGACACAGATTTGTTTTTCTGTTGTTTTAGAACATTATGCACTCGGACTTTGTAGCTCTCAAATTCAGAGGTGACAGCAGCTTGTTCTGCCTATAACATTTAAAAGAGAGAAAACTGTCACTGTGACACGAACCTCCTATGTCCTTTCAAAGGCTAATGAAATAAAGAAAAAAATTTGTGAAAGTCGGGTGTGGTAGAGCATGCCTTTAATCTCAGCAATCAGGGAGGCAGAGGGAGGCTGCCAGGGCTATTACACAGAGAAACCTTTTCTGATCTTGAAAAACAAAAACAAAAACAAACAAACAACAAACAAAAAAGTGAGTTCTGGGGCTGGGCATGGCAGCTCATCCCTGCAATCTCAGGAGGCAGGAGGCTGAGGTGGGAGGATTGCTAAGAGTTCGAGGCCAGCCTAGGCTCTACTATGAATTCCAGGTCAGGATGAAATATAGAGTGAGTCCCTGTCTCATAAAACTAACAACAAACCAAACCCCAAAATACCACAGACTTAACAAACAGAAACCTGGTCCTGTTGCCTGATGTCTTTTAAAACCCTTGACTTCATGTTTCCACCACGGTGGACTAACTCATAAACCCTATGACACTGTTGAATCCCGTGACTTTACATTTATGACATGTTCTCTTCTTATAAACGGGAACACTGACTCTCAAAGACATATTTGAACTTCACTACCCAACACACAGGGGTAAAGCTAAGTTCTGTTTCTGAGGTGACCTGCAGACTCCCCGACTACTGTCACAATCACTTAGGTAAGGGAGGTACTTCTAACAAAGCCACAGTAACTAACTAAATGCAGCCAGGGAAGCAGGCTGACGGTCATTCTATTAGAATGTCACAACTATTTAAACCTCAGAAAAGACTGTAGTGCTTTCCCAAAGTTGGTTTCTTAAAAAATAAATATGTGACACTTTTACACATGCAAACTGTTAAACATAAATGTAAGGTAAGTGTGCTCATGTCTTTCCTTTTAGAAAAAAATCCTGCCGAGAGCTGGGGAGATGCTCCATGGCTAAAAGTACCTGCTGTGCGGGCCTGAAAAACCTGTGTTTGAGCCCTGAAACCCATGGTTTTTGTTTGTTTGGTTTGTTTTTTAAAGCCAGATCTGATGGTAAGCAATGACTATCCCTGTACTCTGCAGCAAGTCAGGAGGCAGAGGCAGGAGCACTGCATGGGGCCAGTGGGCCTGAAGCACACAGCGCAGCAGCACAAATAAGAGACACTGTCTCAACAATGTACAGGGAGAACCATCTCCTGAAAACTGACCTCTGACCTCCATGCGTACATGGTGGTACATGTGTGCTCACAACGCACACAGACATAATAAACAAATACATAAAGAACTACTATCCCAGTGATGTCAGAGTGGCATGCGGTTGGATTTAGAGCAGATGAGCTGAACTGAGTGTGCATCTGTTAAGTGCTCTTAACTGCAGAACACCGCTGGGGGAATGTGGCCTGGAGTGGTAAGAGCACTCAAGGACACACCTTGGCAGCACGGCTCTCCTCCTGCAGTGCTGCCACCCTCTGCTGGTACGCACTCAGTGTGCGCTGGTGCTGTTCCGCAGAAGTCTTCAGATGCTCATGGGTTTTGTGTTTCTCAGACGTTACCTCAGCCAGCTGAATCTGGGGAGAGACAAATTAAACGGTGCAACACAATGAATAGTGTATTATTTTCAGGTGTGAGTAGAACAGTTACTTATTATTAGGCCAATTTTCCCCCCTTAAACCAGCATCTACACAGTTTAAGACTAGATATTTAATGTTTAATTAAACACCACCAGACATCATACATAAAAAGTGCAGGAAACATAAAACCAGCTCATATACTGCTTCTTGCAACTGTTTTTTTCAGTCAGACGATAGAGCTGAAATTCTGGGCCATGTTTATTTTATTTGCACTATTCTAGACTATTCAATCCTCAAATGCGCGACAGGCTTAGCCTGAACTGTGTAGTATTACTAGACTTTACTGCTTGTGTTTCTGCAGAGCTCAGCAATCTTCCTAAGCAACCCTAAACGTAACAGCTTACCTCATCGGAAAGCTTCTAAAAGGTCATTTTTCTTTCTTTAAAACAAAAAACTACTATTAGTTTTTATGTGTATGGACCTTCTGTGTATGTCTCCATACCACATGTGTGCTTGGTACCCGTAGAGGTCAGGACAAGGCGTCATATTCTCAGGGATCCAGGGATGGTGGTAGGGTGGTTTATGGATGGCCGTGAGCCATCATGTGGGTTCTGGGAATTGAACCAGGGTCCCCTACAAGGGAAGCCAGTGCCCTTACTGCTGAGCCAGCTCTCTAGCCAACTTACTTCTACACAGAAGAAGCTTTTCAAAAAATTTAAAATCTTACTTTATAGACTTCTACTTGCTGCTGGCTTGCTTCCAGCTCCCCCTTTAAAGATGCCTGGAGTAGTAAGTGATCTGTTTCCTACAGAATGAGAACCATGATTAAATTAAACAATAAAGAAAGCGGTAACTATGAATAAACACTAAAATATGCTGCTGAGAAATGAACATACTGCTTGCTTTGCATCTGCAAGGTCCTTTTTGGTTTTCACAAGCAACTGTTTGATTTTGGTGTTTTTTTCTTCATACTGCTGTAGTGAAGACTGTAGTGAGGCTAGCCCATGAAGAAAAAGATAAAATATTTTTATTAGTGAACACAACACACAAATGGCAATTTTTTCTTCATATTAACTTATCAGAAATTCACATTAGCTTTTCATGTAGGGTTTTTCAAACATATCTGATAATGCGTTACCCTGTGCCAATCAGCCTCCTCAAACACTTACCAACCCATAGCCGACCTTACCGCACCCTAACAGGCTCATCAAAATGCAGATCACAAGCTAGTTTTTCTCGATACAGTTAACACAGAACACAGCAAGGCTCTTCATTCACATGCAATCTATGGCTGCATTAGCACGCTGCCCTGGTGTCCCGAGGAACCACCACAGGGACTGTGCAGCCTATACAGGCAAAATATTTACTACTTGGCTCATTATAGAAAACGTGCAAACCTCTGCTCTACTCCAAAACTCTACTGCATTATTTTAAAGCAAATTTGTTCATTTGTAAATATTTAAGTATATTCCACTTAAATAATGGCATACTTATATTTAGTGTATATCTGAAAAAAAGTACTTTTTAAAAAAAAAGAGTAATTAAAAAAGCTAGGTGTGGGAGTGCATGCCTATAACTCCAGCAGTTAGGAGGTAGAGGCAAGATCATGAGTTTAAAGGTCAGCCTGCCAACCTAATCTATATGAGACCCTGTCTCAACAAAACAACCAAAACAAAATAAGAAGTACGTCAAAAGGGTACTATGCATTTACAGTTTTGAACTACAGAAGGCATATACCTGGGATTTGCTTTTGTGATAACAAGTAAGAGGCGATAACTTTTTTGTGGGAGGACTGCTAATGAAAGAGTGTTCACTCAGTAACAAATCAAAGTAACAGAGGTCAGGAACAAAACCAGACGTCGAGTATGGGTAAGTGGACTTGCTGTGTAGAATGAGCAGGAAAAATCAGGCTCCAGCCTACTAGGAGCCAAGCTAGGGAGAGATGACACAAAGCCTGTGGTCTGAAGCCACAGTTACCTACTAGTTGGCCCTCTCACACGGACAAACACAGCTCATTAGTTGGTAAACAGAGACAGGAGTTGTTTCCTACTACAGTAAACCCTGCTCAGATGCCTCCTGACAACTATTTGCTCAAGTCTGAAAGTATTCAATAAAGCACAGATTACACAGGAGGCCTTGCAAATGCTCCAGGAATTATGATATATTGGATACATGAAGTTCCTGAGGGCACAGAACACAGAATGAGATGAGATGACATTTTACAAGATGATGCAAACCCATATTTACATGCTAGAAACAAGACACAAAGGGCTACATGGTGCCACATGTTCAAAGGACACGCAAACTGAACACCAACGAGGGAAGTTTCACAGGACAAGAAGCACTTAGGATCAGAAGGCTCCCGTGGGCGTTCAAGAGGAAAGGGAGAAGCACAGGAGCAAGATAGAGACTTGTGGGAAAATCACATGCAAGAAAAATGCTCTTCACATGTGAGAGTGCTGAGAAAGCCACCCATGTAGTTGCACTGCTAGCTCCACTTCTGAGGCGTCCTTCTTTTCCATGACCCCTTAACACAGGCTCCCCAGGATCTTATGCCATGGCAATTATTCCTAGCTTCTGACCATGTTTCTGTCTTTCTTCTGGCTTCGTGGAGCTTTCTGAGACACTTAACAAAGTGATGCAGGAAGCTCCTCAGTGCTGACCTCTTATCTCATTTTCTGTGTGGCGCCACCTTAGTGTCTCCTTTATACTACTTACATATCTGAAGTCATGGCATGACAGCAGCTTCACAGGGCTTTGTGGAAATTCTGCTTCTGGTTCTGAAAGTAATAGGGTCTAGACTTCAACTTTCCTGTCAGACACAATTAAGTAACTGAATAAAAACAATACCTTTCCCCCGACACTTGAACAATAAATAGTGGAGGACTATGATCCCTAAAAGATGGTAAACAGAGAGGGTGAGCTGTGCTTCCTGTCCTGGCTTTGTGCATGGGAGCAACATGGAGAATATGGAGCAAGAGTGGCAATCTGAAACAGCTAGTGGCCTTGCTGACTTTCCTAAGGGAAAGGACGGCGGGCCGTGCTGTAATGTGACCACTTTAGAGTTCACGTAGGGCTGTGAGCACTAGCTGCCGCCAGGGTGAGGAAGCCTGCACTCTGCACAGGGATGCAGAAAGAGAACACGATGTACAACTAGGAGGAAAGAGATGCGCAGAGACAGGACTGTATTTTACAGAAATGATGAACTAGCAAGCACAGATACTAAATAGGTATCAAATATGCACAAAGATTTAAAGAGAAAAATATTATAGAAAAATTTAAAAAATGAAGCAGACAACTTCTAGAGATAAAAATGGCATTCAATATCTGAAGTGAAATGTCCACTCCCTGGGATTAATGGGATATGATGGCGCCTCACGCCTTTAATGCCAGCACTTGGGAGGCTGAGGTAGGCAGATCTCTGAATTCAAGGCCAGCATGCTCTGCAGGAGTGCCAAGGCAGAGAAACCCTGTCTCGAAAGACAAAACAACAAAAAACAAAACACAAAAACAAATCAAAACCAGATTAGATAATATAGATTAGTGAATATGAAGACAGTTACAGGAGCTTCCAGAAATTCCATTCCATGATGGGAATTTGAAACTTGAAAGTAATCAATGATAAACTCAAGATGTAAACTAAAACTCTAAATTACCAAAATCAAAGCATAGCAAATTAGCAAAAGAGATAAAGTGATTGCAAAAATAATTTTTAAAAAGGAGGAAAACACAAACAGGACAAGACAGGTACCATTACAAAAGCACAGACTTTATAGGCAATCACTCTAAAAGTGGCTCAACATTTCAACAGCAAAGACTTAGTTTGGAGGGAAAAGCAAGACCCGCTTGTAATGCTACTTAAGAGACAGTGGAAGCTGGAGCACTGCTCAGTGCTTAAGGGGAGCACTACTCGTTCAGAGGACTGGAGTTAGATTCACAACTGCCGGGGATCCGACTCCTCCAGCTGCCTGCACTCATATGCTTATACCTACAGACAGACAGACAGACAGAAAACTGAAAACAAAACATTTGTATAAAAATATAAAAGAATACATAAGGGTTAGGGATTTAGCTCAGTTTCTGAGTTCAATCCTCGTCTCCAGGGACTGCAGCAGATAACATACCATTCACTTAGGTTAAAAGCCAATGTAAACAACAATCAAAAGGCTGGAGCAGTATAGCCATTAGTAAATACTGGTAAGAGCAAGCAAATCATTAGGAATATGTAACAATTCTAATGTAATTGGGTACATTCTTGCACCCAATACTAGACTTTCTAAATAAATGAAACAAACAAACAAACAAAACAAAACAACAACAACAAAAAAGATGGCAGGACTGAAAAGAGAAAGAGATTCAAAATTATGGTTTGAGATTTCAACACAGCTCCCTCAGTACATGGTAGGAATAGAAGGGAGAAAAATCATTATGACTTGAAAATCAGGTGAGCTGAACCCATGCACTAACTGATGTCCACCAACTATTACATAACACTGTCACCAAGTACACAAAGAAAACTCACTCAGACATCACACAGACCCAAAACACATTGAAAACGACCAGAAACCACAACGTACTAGGACTGCAAAGGAGTTAAATTGGAACTCACTAAGGATATTTGAAAAGAATCCTCTCAATATTTAAAAAGTAAATAACACATTTCTACGTGACTTGAGTGAAAGCTACCACTAGAGAAATCTTTTGAAAAAACTTAAAACTAAGAAAATAAGCCATTCGGGAGTACTTAAAGGGAAATTTATAGTGTTTAATGACAAGGTTAGAACACATTTTTATGGGTAAAATGAACACAATCACCTTAAAGAGGAATGTTTCATTGCTACTTAAATTTTCCTAATCTGCTGACAACCAATACACTTTGAACAAATATGACAGGTACCTTGCACCAAGCACTATGCGGATAATTAACCTCTTAATGGCAAATGGTTTGACTTGCCTCTGGCCCTCAACACTGTGAGTTACATCTGCTGGTGATTAAAGACTTGTATGAATGGCTGGGAATTGGGACTGGTGGTACATCCCTTTAATTCCAACACTTAGGAACCAAAGGCAGGGAGATCACTGTAATTTAGTTCTGGGCCAGGCAGGACTACACAGGGAAACTCAGCTATAAAAAAGAAAGAAAAGGCGGAGGGGTGTGGGGGGGAGGGGGGAAGAGGGAGGAAGGGAGGGGAGGGGAGGGCAGGCTGGGCTGTGTGAGAATGACTATCATGTTATGAGGGAGTTGTAAAGTGAATTGTTTTACTCACTCATTTCTTCTTGTAGGGTTTCTTGTTTCTGTTTTTGAATTTTTATTTCTTGTTCCAAATCTTCTATCTTACTGTTTTTATTTGTTAACTTTTGATTTAGTTCTTTCATCAAACGTTCATAATCTGCTATTTCCATATTCATCAATGTGGTCTGTTGGGCATCCTGCATGTTTAATAAAAGATTTACATATTACTAGGGCAGCTAACCTATGAATTGCTATAATCATGCTACAAAAATAAGTAGCTTTCGTTCTATTTTTCTGTAGCATAGATAAAATGTAATGAGGAAATGAGAAACGCAACAGTTTGTAATTCTAATTTCGTCAAGTGTTCTCTAACAGTTCAAAACTCAGCCAGGCGTAGTGGCACATGCCTTTGATCCCAGCAGGTGGGAGGCAGAGGCAGGTGGATGGATTTGAGTTCAAGGCTAGCCTGGTCTACAAAGTGAGTTTCAGGACATCCAGGGCTGTTACACAGAGAAACCCTGTCTTGAAAAACTTAAAACAAAACAGAACAGGACAGAACCTTTTGAACTCACTTGTCCTTGACTCACTTCAATTAGTCATAATCAGGAGCAGTTCTAGCCTCACAGAGTTCTTATTTTATTAAATTGTAATATTTTAGGTAACTCTTATATCATCTTTTATGAAATATTCTTTGAAAAAGAGTGAAATTATTTAAATTTTAAGCTTTGATACTAAATCTTCATGTGTCATACAATACACCAACCACACATAGAAAATGAAATAAATTCCTGAGCCTTCTGAACAGATAAGTACTTAGAGAAATAAAGTTCAAGTTTTAATTTGCTAACAATTTATAAGCCGGACAGTGGTGGCGCACGCCTTTAATCCCAGCCCTCGGGAGGCAGAGGCAGGCGGATCGCTGTGAGTTTGAGGCCAGCCTGGTCTACAAAGTGAGTCCAGGACAGTCAAGGCTAACACAGAGAGACCCTGTCTTGAAAAACAAAACAAACAAACAAAATTAATTTATAAAATATTACTTCAGTATTGTAGGGAATACTTAAAATATTTTTCATGTGTATAGAACTGCAATGTTGTTCTATGAACACTTCTTTGTTTCTGAGTTGCTAGGAATCAAAGCCAGGGCTTTAGGCATGCTAGGTAGGTACTCTGTCACTGAGTTCTGACTTTGGAGACTATTTTTGTACCTTTTTAACAAGCTCCAATTCTTGCATTGTTTTCTGAAGCTGCTTCTTTTCCTTTTGAAACTGGAGTTGGAGTTCTTCAAGCTCATGTACAGTACTAACATGTTCCTAAAATTAAACAACCCACAATATAACCAACATTAGGGAAGACATTTGTTAGGTATAAAATACATACCATACAGAAATCATAAGATGTTTGGTGATGTTTCAAAACTTTAAAAACTAAATGCCTAGGACACAAAACTAGAATAGATTCTCTGATATAGAATTGGCATACACTAAGGAATTAAAATGAGTGTACTCATAAATGGGCTCAGTAAGACTGTTCATTCAAGCAATATGTGATTAAAACACCACTGTAGGTATGGAAACCAATCTCTGGGTTGTTCTTACCTTTATTTTCTGTTCTTTCTGAAGTTTTTCAACTTCCAGTTCTTTTTCTACTACTCCTTTGGCTCTTTGGACTTCTAAGATCTGTGCTTCTAATAACCTGGCATTAGACTGCAGTGTCTCAATACGAGCCAGGAGATCTTCGTTGTCTGAATTTAGTTTTTCACACTAGAGTACAAATGATGCATTAGTATGACCACACAGCAAACATGCACAGAAGGTGAAATGCTTAATAAGAACATTGGCTCAGAATGAAAAGTGACTTCACAATCACCCACACAGAAGAGTAAGTTAAAAGAAACCCAAAACTCACTACTGCTGACATTGACCTGGCAAACCTTACAAGCCAGCAGGATTCTAACCCTTCCATAGAATAAAAAGCAAAAATAAAAAACCCAAACCGAAGTCCACATGGCCTAGGGTTAGCTGAAGCCTTCAAGCTCACGGATACCAATGGTGTCCTCCTAAAATTAACAACTATAACAACCCCATAACCCAAAGGTAAGAAAGGTTTCAGAAAAGCAGGCTACTGTTAACTATTAAGTCAAATTCTTCTCCTAATGTAGAAAAGTGAAAATGAAAGAATTTCTACGTCTGACTACAGTTTGACTTTATGTCAGAGAAAATGAGATTAAAATGTATTTACTATAATTTGCTTATCTAAATTTATCAAATTTGAAATTACCTGGCAAGTTGAATTTCTTAACTGTTTGGTAAGGTCTTCTATATGATGTTCAAAATTATTAGCACGTTCTTTTTCCACGTCCAGCTGTTCTGACTGCTTATCATATTCTAACAAAAGATTCTTCAATAAAAGACAAGATTTAACTCTAAGTTTTGAGGCAGTCACTAGGCAAGAGCATATTAATCAAGCCATCTTGGAGCCTTAAGAATACATTTGAGATTCTTAAAATACTTATATCCATTTGGCAATAAGACAAAAGGGTAGTAGCCTTAATATATACAATCTTATAAATCGATTAAAACACATTTACATTTAAATATGAGCTTATTCCTCTTTCATGGGTCAGTAACATCAGAATTTTGTTTTTTATACTTTATAATGCCATAATCTACTAATTTTCTCCAGAATTAAGCCAGGTATAACTTTAATCTTCAATTACTTTACTTTGTAAATTCAAAAATTGCTTTAAAGTTCAGAAAAAGTATTTGGTACCAGAAGTTAGTAAAGGGTTGAGAATACTATTTTAGATATTAAAAAAACATGATTCATACATACAGAATTTATTTTGGTGTACATAGTGTAATGAAGACTGGATTATATTTTCTTCAATTCTATTTCAAATTCCTTCTTCCCTTATTTCTGTTTGCAAATTTGTGTGGTATAACTAATTTGGTAAATGAACAGAACGGGGACAATTGCTAAGATTCCAATCCTGGAATGTTACTAGTCTCTTCAGACTTTGAAGCTATGAGTCTCTGTGCTTCAGAGGCTTTTAAACTGGTGATGATGACAAGATACTTCTACTAGTTCTCCTCAAAACGACATATATAAGACAGGAAACGTGTTGGGAAGACAGCCTCTCATACGTGTTGGAGTCTCTGGGTCTCTGTTAATCTGAGTTTGACAGAGACTCCTGTCCGTCCTCTTTTCTCTAGTCACCTTTCTATACAGCATCCATCTTGCCCTTTTGTGTGCCTGTTGTGCTACTAGAATTAAAGGGGACAGGAGTTGAGGAAAGTCTGCTGCTTGACTCCTCTGCCCAGAACCAGGAATCCAGCCCACGTAAACAAACACGGGTGCATAAACCAAACGCATGAAAAAGTGTAATATTTACTTTCTGTTTAGTGTTTTGTTAGATTTGAAAAAAAAATTTGAGTCTGGTGTTATTAAGTAAACAAGTATATTGCTTCTAAGTAATTGTGTTCCTATTTTTCTTCTAGAGCTGAAGTCTCAGGTACATTCACTTCACTGTGAAAATACTAAATCACAATAGCCATATTTTTTTACAGTTTATATGAGGAAATCGCCAAATTGATTTTCTTTTAAGAAACAATAATTTAGGGCTGGAGAGATGGCTCAGAGATTAAGAGCACTGGCTGCTTTTCCAAAGGTCCTGAGTTCAATTCCCAGCAACCACGTGGTGGCTCACAACCATCTATGAGATCTGGTGTCCTCTTCTGGTGTTCAGGTGTACATGCAGGCAGAACTCTTATATACCTAATAAAAAAATAAATATTTAAAAAACAAAAAACTCAATAATTTAAAAGCACTACTTAAAGGCTAAGTTTGCCAGGTGTGGTGGCACATGCTTTTCATTCCAGCACTTGGGAGCTAGGTGGATTTCTGTTTCCAGGCCAGCCAGGGCTACACAGTGAAACCCTGTGAAAAAACAAACAAACAAACAAACAAAAACCAGATACAACAAAGACTAACCTTTTATGTATACTATACAAAAAACAAAAACAGAGAACTTTAAATTTCACTAGCCAAAACAACGTATTTTATGTACCTGTTTTATAATTCTGGTATACTATTATTTATGAATAAAGCCTGTTATTAAAGTAACTGTTTTACCTTATAATTTTCTGCTCCTTGAATGAACTCCCTCATAGAAGCAGCCAAACGGTCCTTTTCTGACCGGACAGATTCAAGCTCTTCCTTTAGTGTCTGGGCCTGTTTCAAATACAGCAAATACAGAAACACTTGATTTTCCACAACATAGGGATTCTAAAATCTTATGGCTATCTGTTGGCTTACCTCTTTCCTGTTAGAATCTAGTTCTTTCTTTGCTTTCACAGCAACTAGTTTTATCTTATTTATTTTCTCATCCTTGTCTTTGGATCCTTTTTCCAGACTTTCTAAAATAGAAAATGGAAGGACTATATATAAAGCCAAAATGAAAAATAATGAAATTACTTATCTTAACCCCAGAAATTTAATCTTGAACACAAAATTTGCAGCTTGAAATTAAAGTTAAGCAGACAGACTTTATTTTTGTAAACAGAAACCTTAAGTATTCATTAGCCAAGCGGGTGGGGTAAATTATGTAAAACTTTGTCTCTGTTAATAGTTTTCTTTCTTTCTTTTCTCTTTCTTTCATTCTTTCTTTTTTCCTCCACAAGATGGGGCTTCTCTGTGTAGCTCTGCCTGTCCTAGACTCACTTTAGGTCAGACTGGCCTCAAACTCAGAGATTCCTCCTGCCTCTGCCCCTCTAAGTGCTGGGATTCCAGGTGTGTGCCATCACATCTGGCTACATGGTCATTTTCTAAGTACCTAGGAGCTGGAGTTCTTAAGACTCTTAATGCTGAGTAGAAGAAGACTTTAGGGATGGTTTGTAAGTCAGAATAAGTAGGAAAGATGTAAGGCACATGTACGTGGCCATGCACAGTCATCCTCTAGACTACAACTGTAAACATCTCTTTCCTCACCCTATTTCACTACCTCTGCTAGTTAAACTTGAGTTTAGGACCTTACTTTTGCTATCTTAAGTACAGTTAAGAGTTCTGCTCATACTTATTAGTGTGGGCACAGACCTGTGCAGCAAAGGTCACTGTCACTCTTCCCTGTTCATACATCCAACACATCTCTGCTCTTGTTCAAGCATCAGAATGGCTAATTCCTCCTTTCTGGTAGATTTGTATTTCCCAACAGTTTATAAACACGCAACAAGGATATATTGTCTAGATCACTGAAATACTTTAGCAGGTAAAAATGCTTGCTATGCAAGCCTGAGGACCTGGGTTTTATCCCTGGTACCCACAATGAAAGGAAAGAACTGACCCCTGAACGTTGACCTCTGATTTCCACACATGTTAGAGCAGGTACAGCCAAATACATCATATAGATACAGTAGTAATAAAATGAAACATATCAGTATATGAAGGATAAATAGAAGAATCTAAAAGGGGAAAGGAGAGACCATAATAGGAGGTAAGCTTTTGCAAACATGCTTGTTTTCCTATTAAAAACAAAACAAAACCCACAGTGCTCCTTTTATAGAGCAAAATCCTTAAAAGAATTGCCTGCATATATAATCTCAAATTTCTCTTCCCCATCTTTTTCTAGAAGGCTACTACAACCAAGCCTTGGCCCAAGCACACCAGGAAACTGTCCGCTGTGTTGTTTAACTTAATGGATACCTCTCAGCACTGCCTTGGCTAAAGGTTTTCCCAAGCCTGTCACTCGCACATAACAACTTTTGTTCAGTAATTCCCTACCTACTAGCTGCTTTTTCTCAATCCCCTGCCCCAATCTCAACCTTTGGCTCCTTATTCCCAAAATTTGACTATGCATGTTCTACCTTTATGCTAACTATCTCACTTCCAGTGATATGTAGTGTCCAACGTGATGCTGCATGTATTTAGTCCAAAACTGAGCGTCCTACTTCACTCCAACCATCGCTTACATAAAACTGGGAGTCATTCTGAACTCTTTTCCGTTCTCTTTTCCCCAGTCTAACTGGGTACTAAACTGAGGAACAACGGACACATCATGCGACACTAAGTCTTTATTTCTTCATCTTTCAGCAGGAATAATGAAGAGCTAGTCCATAGAGCCACTGAAAGGCACAGAGGGAAGCGTGTGAAGGCTTAATTAACTCTTTGTGCACTTCACCAGTGCATTTATAGTCAGCTACTCCTTGGGAACCTTCTGGGCTCCCTGATGTTATTAAAAAAAAAAAAAAAAAAAAAAAATCAAGAGACAAGCACTGGCTGCTGCTTCACCTACAGTATTTTTCAGGACCTAATGGAAGTAATATTTTTCTTAAAACAGGTCAGCATTACCTCCTGTCCAAACCTAACTACTGAACTCAATGTCTTTTTGTTACTGAGCACAGAATCAATTATGAATGGAATTACAACAGCATTTTTGTTTGGATTAAATGGTAGAAAGTGGCATTTGAAGAGAAGGCAAAAAGATGGCAGAAGGACAATGGGGGAATGAGGAAAAGGCAGGCAGCCAACTACTGTGCATCTAATAATTTATCTTAAGTAATAATAAGATATTTCTCTAATTAATGGTGACAACACATATAAAACCATAGTTACCTATTTTTTCTTCCAGTTCTTTTACCAATGAGAGCTGATCATTTTTTATGGAAGGTGATTTCTCTAAGGAATCCTAGATTTTACAGAGAAAAAAGCAAAAGGATCCCTGAACCAGAATTCATTTCATTCCACACAATAAAATTGTCATTTTAATCATGAGAAAATTTTTACCAAGAAAAACCATATAAATAGCAATTTGGTTATTTTTGTTTTCTATTGATAGAGCAAGCAATAATAAATCTACTATATATATGGCCTTTACTAAAATAGTACCAAAGGGCAAGATGAATAATCTGACACCCTCCAAACACCCATGTAATATGGGAATGACTACATGGTCATAGATTATCATAACTTCACAACACAATTTCTAAGTGGACTTTACATTTTTAACTAAAACAGAACACCACTATAGCTCATTTTCTTGATCAAGTGTTCTTTAAAAAGAAAAGCACTGCCTGTGTCCTGAGGGCAGTTCTGAGTTTCCTTGATTGGTTTCTGTTGATGACTAGCCGCACAATATCAAAGCTCTTAATTCATTTGCCAGAAACTGGTTGCTTGAGCCTAAACGCTAAAACCTTCTCATTTCAGAGTGTAAAAATGTTAATGCATGTATTTTCTACAGCCGAGGACCAGAGCTAAGGACTTATTCAAACACTAAAACTCACAAAGCAGTACCTTCAGCAGTGCCAACTCTGTTCTCACGTCTTGTAGTTCAGACTCTCTTTGTTCCAGCAATGACCTCAGGTTATCATGCTCCATTACAAGAACCTTTGCATTGTGGACTTCATTTTTGCTGTGTGGCGGCTGAGAGAAGTCTTCAACTTGAGCTGAAAGAGTCTGACGTTCCAGGCTTGTTTTTTCATTGGCATTCTTCGTTTCTAGAAGATCAAGTTGCAGGGCCTCTTTTGTTGACATAGCTTCTTCTAATTCTTTCTTTATGAGAATTTTCTCTTGCTCAGAGTTGCTCAGTAAAGCCCTGAGTTCTTCACACTGAACTACACTCTCCTCTCGAAGGCACTCCATCTTCCTTTCTAACTCTAACATCCTCTCATCATATTCAAAGACCAAGTTATGCTTCTCTTCTTTTATTTTTGCTAAAGATTCACCCACAGCTTGTAGAACGTTTACAACATCTTCCTCTTCCTTTTCTTCTAAAATGCTTGGCCTCATTTCTTTAAGATACTCACACAACTGAGCTCTGACAAAGGACTTCTGAGCTTGCTCATTCTCAAACAGTTTACGTAAATCATCTCGCTCTTCAGCCACCAACTGGAATTTCTTTTCTAACTCACTAACATGCTCTTTCAGGGCAAAATCTTTTTGGGACTGAAGAGCTTCCAAATCTCTGCTCAACTGTACCTTTTCAGAATGTAGTCTATCATTTTCCTCAGAAAGAGACCTGATTTTAGATGACAATGCTTCTTGGTCTTCAGTCATAGTTTTCATTTGAACCATAATGCTTTGATCATTTTGACTCTTTTCTCTTACTATTTCATCTAGTTTCCCTGTTAACTCAGTTACTCTTTGTCTCAGTTCACTGTTGTGCTGGGCAGTTTGCGCTGCTGCTTCCCTGAGTTCTAGAGTCAATCTCTGCTCCTGTTCCCATTTCTGATGGAGACCATTTATCTCTTCATGGGAAATTTTTATTTTACTTACAAAATCATCTTTTTCTTCGGCAAGAGAATGTATCTTTGCCTCTAACTCCCGTAACATTGTATCTTTTTGGCCAAGACTGGCTAAGTGCATGCTATTGTCTGCCTGAAGCTTCTTTATGGCGCCTTCAAGCTCTGGTACTAATTCTTGCTGAGATAATAACGTTTCATTTTCTCCTCGGAGGCGATTCACAGTTTCAAGGAGAGCGTCTTTTTCATTGAAAGCAGTCCTCAGCTTCTGCTGAAGCTCATGAACGTCAGATGCTTGCTGTTGCTTCATTGTTTCAAACTCTTGACTTATTTTTCCAGCAGATTCTCCCAGTTCTGTTTGCAAAATTTCCATCATCTCTCGTAAACTCTCATAATTTAGGACAGCTTCCTGCTTTTCATGTTGCAGATTTTCGCACTGTTCCTTAAGACCCTGTATTTCAAACATTAATGCTAACTTCTCTTTTTCTGAGTCTGACATAAGTGTCTCACTTAGTTCAGACATTTCTTTCTGATGGTTCTCCTGAAGACACTGTATTTCCTTGTTATGTTGTTCCACAGCACAGCAAAGCTGTCTGTTTAAGTCTTCTCGCTCGTATTTTAATTTTTCTACTACATAGCCCTGTTCTTCTTTAGCCAGCAGAAGCTCATTAATTTTAAACTCCAAGTCTTCTCGCTCATGGAAAAACTCATCCTTTATATGTTGGGCATCCATTTCAAGTTTTAACTTGAGATTATTCATGTAAGTCACCTCATCTTTTAAGATACTGTGTTGAGATTCCAGTTCTTTTAAGGAATCTTCCAGTTGTCTGACCTTATCATATACTGTTTGTTCTGCACAAGGGTCTTCCTGTAAGGGCACAGAGCAATTCTGACTTTCCTGGCTTGCCTCTGAGCTGCATTCATTTAAGGTTTCCGACTCACATTGAAGTTTCTCCTGAATGGTCTCACTTGCCCCACCCTGTAGCACTTTATTCTCTTTTAGCTTATTTATTTCTGCCTCATGTTCTTTAGCTGATATTTCCATTTGAGACATCAGTTCATTAACTTTGTCTTTGTGTGTAGCGTGCAGCTGCAAAATCTCTTCTTGAAGAGTATTAATATCTTTTTGGTAGTGCTCAGCATTGTCCTCAATGACTTTTTGGAGATGAATAATCTCTTCATTTTTTTCCTTGTTGGTAGCTTCTACCTGCTTTTTTAGATATAACATTTGTTCTTCAAATACCGCCGTAATGTTCTGAATCTCTTCTTGTAGTTTTTTAACATTGTCTTCAGAGTCACTCTGAGATTTAAGCTGTTCTAACAGCTCTAATTGTTTATTTCCTGCATCTTCCAGCTCTCGTTGTAAGATGGCTTTTTCTTTACTGTGCTCTGACTGCACTGCCATCAATTCATTTTTAAAGCTTTCAAGTCCTTTTTCATAGTTTCTGTGTGATTGCTCAAACTCTTTCTTCATATCTTCCAGCTTAGTTACAGAATCCTATTATAAAAATAGAAGCACAAATCAATGATTGAAGATGAAGGAAATCTCTATGTTCACTAAAGGGTTAACTAAATGGAAAAAGAGATGAACAAAACATACCTAGAGAATTATAACATCTAGATTTCAACAGTTTTGTTTAAGTTTTGCCTCACTAAGTACAACTATTATCATCAATACAAAAATCTATTATGTAAAGTAACTAACAACTAGGAAACTTCTGTATTTAACTATCCTTTAAAAGTAATAAATCATGTAAGTTTAAAAGCGTCAATTTGTATCTCCTGAACAGATTAGAAAGACAATTTAGAAAAAAATAAGGTAAAATTTCACAGACAAAAAAGTAACAATGTGCTACTAAATGTCCTAAAGCTGAACAGATTATAGTATTTAGAGTTGTGAAAACTCCAAATCTTAAGACGTTTATTAAAGAATGATATTGCTATAAAAACATTAAACTATGCAAAAATAAAATGTTAGTCTATCTCTGCATAACTATATGAGGATGTCTGTGAGTTTGAAACCAGCCTATAAAACGACTCCAGGACAGCTAAGGCTACACAGAGAAACTCTGTCTTGAAAAACTGAAAAGAAAAAAAAAGAAAGAAAGAAAATAAACACAAGAACATTAATGCTGACTTACCTCAACTTCTTGCTTCACTTTAATATTTTCCTTTTTCAGACATAGACACTGTTGTTCAGTTTCTGCTTTTTCCAGAAGAAGAGCATCCAACCGTTCAGTTAGTACCTGTTTTGGAATGACATGATTTGTCTGACAGGTTAAAACAAAAAAAGTGTCTTGCTCTCTGTTTCCCCAGATCCAATCTCCCAGTCTCATCCCCAGCTCTAAAGCTGAGCACCCATGGTAGCCTTCCCTGGCCCTTCTTCTCCATGAATCCCAAAGATCTCTTCCTTATAACCTTTTCCCTCCACCTGTTGCTCTGTCTCAGATTCTAGCTCCAGCAGGCACCTCTGCTAACCGAAGGGCTGCTCCTCCCAGGGCAAAAGGCAGATCACACCTTTCCAACTCCTTCTGGGATCCAATGCCTAGTCTTATCCCAAGCTCCATCGCAGACAACGTGCTGTGGTCTCTCTTCTCTGACCCCATTCTCCTCCAACCTTCCTTCCCCTAATTCATCCCAGTATTCCAGCCTCCAACACCAGCAGGCATTCCCTGTGAACACAGCAGCTGAGCAGATCAGGAAAACAGACAATACACAGCCACCACACTCTCTGAAAATCCAGAAAGGAAGCAGAAACCAAGGAACATAGCACCCAACCAACAAAAATAGATCCAGAACTCAACACTCAGACATATAATTATCCCAAGACCAGATGCCTAGATGCCAGCATAAGAACACAATCTCTAACAGCCAGGGCAATATGTCTCCACTAAAGCCCAGCTATCCTACCACAACAAGCTCTGAAGCATAGCTGAAGCACAAGAAAAAGACCTTAAAACAGCCTTTATAGAAATGATAGAGGGTCTTAAAGTGGAAATGAATAAATCTCTTAAAGATATCCTTCAAAACACAATCAAACAGGGGAAGAAATGAATAAACTGCTCAAGACTTGAAATTGGAAATAGAATCAATAAAGAAATCCCAAACTGACAGAATTCTGGAAATAAAAAAAATTAGGAATTCAAAAAAGAACTACAGACACAAGCTTAACTAACAGAATACAAGAAATGGAAGATAGATTCTCAGACATTGAAGATATGATAGAAGAAATGGATATATTAAGTTAAAAAAATAATAAAAGATCAAACCTAAGAATAATTAGGTATAGAGGAAGGAAAAGAAACCCAGCTCAAAGGACCAGAAAGGTTTTCAACAAAATCATAGCAGAAAAAATGTCTAACCTAAAGAAGGAGATGCTATTAAAGCTAGATACCAACAACAACAGAAACAACAGAAAGCTTACAAATTCAAGGAAACTAAACAACTCTCTACTGAATGAATACTCGGTCCAGACAGAAATCTGAAAATTAAAGAGTGTTTGGAATTCAATGAAAATGAATACACAACACACCCAAACTTATGGGACACAATGAAAGAAGAGCTAAGAAAAAAGTTCATAGCTCTAAGTGCATACAAAAAAAATTTGGAATGATGTCATACTAGCAACTTAATAGAAAAACAATAAAGAGTTGGTTGAGAAAATCAACAAGATAGACAAACAAAATAATGGACTAACCTCTCTCATAAACATAGACGCAAAAATACTCAATAAAATATTTGCAAACTGAATCTAAGAACACATCAAAAAGATCATCCACCATGATAAAGTAGGAGTCATTCCAGAAATACAGGGACGGCTCAGCACATGAAAACCAGTAAATGTAATTCATCAAATAAACAAACTGAAAGAAAAAAGCCACATGATCATCTCATTAGATTCAGTAAAGGCCTTTGACAAAATCCAACACCCCTTCATGTTCTGGAGAGATCTGGGATACAAGAGGCATACACAAACATAATAAAGATCACATCCAAAGACCTTCTAGGTCTGTGTGATCTGTGTGATCTGGCTGGAATACAAGCATGCCTTTAATCCAAGGGACAGAGGCAAATAGATCTGAGTTCAAGGCCAGCCTGGTATAGAACAAGTTTCAGGTAAAGAAAAGCTTAGGTCTCGGCATGGTGGTATGTGCCTTTAATCCCAAACAATGAAGGTAAAATCAGTTGGTAGAAAAAAACACTCATGTTTGAAAGTGATGTTTAATTGACTGTCAGAAAAAAAGTGTCAAATCAGAGAAAGATCGGACAGAATAGGATATACCAACTCTCAGGAGAACAGAAAGGAAAGGGAAAGTACTTAAGGAGCAACGCAGGAGGCAGTTTTACCAAGAGAGTTTTAGAGAGAGAGGTTGAAGGAGAGAACAGGCTAGACACAGGTGATGACAGAATAAGCCAGAGAGAGAATGAGGAGCCAGAAGATTAGAAAAGATTGCAGGAGTTAGTTTGAGGCCAAGCAGAGTAATGCTGGGCTGAGAGAGAAGCCAGATTGAGTAAGTCAGCTGGGAAGGGAGTTTGAGCCAGAATAGCAGAGTCAAACCATCAAACCAGCCATCCCAGAGCTCAGAAAGAACAAGAAAGGGTGAGCTTATTAAGCAGTAGGTCTCAGAAGCTGAAAACATTCTAGACCTAGGTTAGATTGTATGGAGCCTAGAAGCTTCCAGCAGTAGGCCTAGGTTAGCAGAGAGAGGTAGTAAGCCTCCCAGACAACAACTGAAACAGACCAACAAAAATTATTTTTACAGGAATTCTACTAAAATCAGGAATAAGAAAAGGTTGTCCACTCTCTCCATGTGTTTTTCAATATAGTACTTAGATGTTTTTGTTAGAACAATAAGACAACTGAATGAGATCAAGGGTATACAAATTAGAAAGGAGGAAGTAGTATATATAAGCCACCCTAAAAATTCTACTAGGGAACTCCAATGGATGATAAATACTTTCAGAAAAATATCTGGATACAAGATTAACTTTAAAAACATCAGTAACCCTCCTATGTCAAATGACAAAGGGACTTAGAAAGAAATCAGGGAAACAACATTTTTCACAATAGCTCAAATATTATAAAATATCTTGAGGCAACTCTCACCAAACAAATGAGACAAGAAGTATGACAAGAACTTCAAATTTTTGAGAAAGACTTGAAGAAGATATCAGATGGAAAGATCTCCCATGCTCATAGATCAGGAGGATTAACACAGTAAAAACGGCCATTCTACCAAAAGTAACCTACAGATTCAACGGAATCCCAATCAGAATTACAAGACAATTCTTTACAGACCTTGAAAAAAAGGACAATTCTCAACTTCATATGAAGAAACAAAAACCCAGGATAGTTAAAGCAATCCTGAACAATAAAAGAACTTCTGGACGTACTACCATCCCTGATTTTTAAGTTGTATGACAGAACTATAGTAATCAAAACAGCTGTAAGGTACTGGCTAAAAACAGACATGTTGATCGATGGAATTGAATTGAAGACCCAGATGTAAGTCCACACATTTATGGACACCTGAGTTTTGATAAAGAAGCCATAAATACACAATGGAAAAAAGAAAGCATATTCAACAAATGGTGCTGGCCTAACTGAATGTCAGCATGTAAAATAATGCAATTAATCCATATCTATCACTCTGCATAAAATTCAAGTCTAAGTGAATCAAAGACTTCAACATAAAAACCAGACACACTGAACCTGACAGAAGAGAAATTGAGGAATAACTTTAAACCCACTGGCACAGGAGACACCTTCTTCAACAGGACACCAACGACTCAGACACTAAGATCAAAATAAATAAATGGGACCTCACAAAACTGAAAAGCTTTTGTAAGGCAGAGGACACCATCAATAGGACAAAATGGCAGCCTACAAAATGGGAAAAGATTTCTTTATCAGCCCTATATCCAACAGAGGGCTAGTATCCAAAGTGCATAAAGAACTCAAGAAACCAGACACCAAGAAGACAAATAATCCAACTAAAATTGTGGCACAGATCTAAACAAAGAATTTTCAGTAGAAGTCAAATGGTTAAGAAATACTTAAAGAACTGTTCAACATCCTTAGCCATCAGGATGCAAATCAAAACAACTTTGAGATTCTATCTCACACCTGTCAGAATGGCTAAGATCAATAACACACATGACAGCTCATGCTGGTGAGGATGTGGAACAAGGGGAACTTTTGTCCATTGCTTGTGGGACTGCACACTTATACAGCCGCTTTGTAAATCAGTATAGCAGTTTCTCAGAAAATTGGAACTCAATCTATCTCAAGATCCAGCTATACCACTCCTTGGCACATACCCAAAGGATGCTCTACCATAGGACACTTGCTCAACTATTTTCATGTTAGCTTTATTCATAATAACTAGAAACTGGAAGCAACCCAGATGCCTCTCAACTGAAGAATGGATGAAAAAAATGATACATTTACACAATGGAGTATTACTCTGCAGTTAAGAAGAAATGACATAATGAAATTTGTAGGCAAATGCATGTAACTAGAAAAAATTATCCTGACTGAGGTAACCCAGACCCAGAAAGACAAATTTGGTATGTATTAATTTATAAGTAGATATTAGCCATGAAGTAAATGATAATCAAGCTACAAGTTGTAGACCCAGGGAGGTTAAAGAGGAGGTAGTGTAAGAGGGAATGCTTGGATCTCCCTGGAACCGGGTAACAACACAGATTTTACAGGAACTGGGGGCAGCTGGAGATAGGAGTAGATGTTGGGGAGAGGGATCAGGTTGGGAGGGGGAGTTGGGGTGGAGGAAGAATATGTAGGGGAGACAATTGGAATTTGGGAGCATTTCGGGGTTGGTGTGGAAACCTAGTGCAGTGGAAACTCCCTGGAATCTATGAAGGTGATCCTAATGAGTTATCCTAGCAATGGGGGATACAGAACATCGCTGGCCATCTCTAGTAGCCAGGCAAGGCTTCTGGTAGTGGGACTTGGTTGCATTCAATTGAGTTGTTGGCAAGCGGTCCCTTGGGAATCTGCAAAGAGTCCAGGCTGTTGCCAAGACAAAGGGGTGCTTTTCAACAAACTGACAGTGGGGGCCCATTGCTGAGGACAACACCCACACGATTCACTGAACATGGAAAGGTCAAGCTGATGCCTACAAAAAGCCTTCATCCCTATGATGCAGAAAGGTACTCCACAAGGTACTAAAGAGAGATGTGGACACCAACTGAGCCTCAAAACCTTTGATTCCTACAAATGCTAGGGCAATGGTGGCACAGAACTTGTGGGATTAGCCAGCCAATGCCTGATGTGACTTAAGGTCCACTCCACAAGAAGGAAACTATACCCAACACTTCTTGGGTAACCAAGAACCAGAGACTGGATACCTCAGGGAAACCAAACACTACTGGTTTTTAAAATATTGATAAAATAACTCATAATGATATTCTGGTTATTCCACAGATCAGTACCTTATCCAGTCATCATCAAAGATGCAGCAACCCACAGTCAGACATTATGTAGAGAGGTTTCCCTCAAATCCCTCCCCTGAAAGCTCAGGGAATCCCACAAAGAGGCAGAAAGATTGTAAGAGGCAGAGGGGATGGAGGGCACCAGGAGAATACAGACCTCTGAATCAACTAAACAAGGTACATATGAGCTCACAGAGACTGAAGCAGCAAGCAGAGAGCCTACGTGGGTCTGTACCAGGTTCTTTGGGCATATAGTGTAGCTATTAGCTTAGATTTTTATGGGACTCTTGACTGTGAGAATAAGTGGGTCTGACTCTTGTACCTGTTCTTGGGACTCTTTTCCTCCTGTTAGGCTGCTGTATCCAACTTTCATATAATAATTTTTGTTTTATCTTATCATATTTTATTTTGTCATGTTTGGCCTTTACCTCTTAGAAGCCTGTTCTTTTCTAGTGAGAGACAGAAAGGAAGTGGATCCAGAGGGGAGAAGAGGTGGGTAGGAGCTGGGAGGAGTGGAGAAAGGGGAAACTATAATCAGTATATATTGTATGAGAAAATAATTTATTTCAATAAAAGAAAACTCAAAACAAAACAACCAAAGAAACAAGCCTCAGTTCTCACAACTGTGAAGAATAAATCTATGGTTTATCAACAACAACAAAATAGTGTCTTGACTACTTGTTTAATTATCTTTCTACCTTTTCCAAGCTATGCTAAAGTGAAAACGAAAGATTAAGAAAGCTAAAACTACTAGGAACAAAGGAAAAAGCTGGGTGGTAGTGTCCCATGCTTTTAATCCCGGCACTTGGGAGGCAGAGGCAGGTGGATCTCTGTGGTTTTGAGGCTAAGCCTGGTCTACAAAGCGAGTTCCAGGACAGCCACAGCTGTTACACAGAGAAACCTTGTCTTGGAAAAAATCAAATCAAAACAAAACAAAACAAAAAGAACAAACCAAAACAAAAATAATAGAAAAAAAAAACAATGTTAAGGACATAGAAATTTTCAACATGCTTTTGGAAAACAATGTGAAAGAAGATAAGCTAAATCAGAAAGAGAGTGCTCTACAAGAAGGGCCTGTGGAGGGAGGTCCGTGTTAGAAGCTGGCAAAGAGTCGAGAGAAATGCAATCTCCAGACTGGCTATTCCAGGGCCTAAGAGATAGATCCGTCGTAGAGTCCTTGCTTAGCATGAGTGAGGCCTGGACTCAATTTCCAGCATTATGGAAACAAACAACAAACAAACTAAACACCCAACCAATTAGAAATAACAGGTATTGTCAATGGAAGTGTAATGCGTGGGTTTTAAAGATTGAGGATTGGTGTCTGTGTAGGCTCAGAGATTAAGAGCACATACTGCTCTTGCAGACAACCCCAGCTAGGCTCCCCAGCACCCATGTTGAAAGGCTCACAACCATCCATAACTCCAGCTCCAGGGGATCTAACACACTCTGTTGGCCTCTCTGGGCACCTACATATTCTCTCTCTCTCTCTCTCTCTCTCTCTCTCTCTCTCTCTCTCTCTCTCTCTCTCTCTCTCTCACACACACACACACACACACACACACACACACACACACACACACACACACACACAAATTTTTAGAGAGCAGTAATTCTCAACCTTCCTACTGCTGTGACCCCTTAATACAGTTCCTCATGCTATGGTGAGCCCAATCATGAAATTATTTTTGTTGCTACCTCATAACTGTAATTTTGCTGCTATTATGAATCGTAATGCAAACATCTGATATGTAGGATATCTGGTAGGTGACCTCTGTCAACGGGTCATTCAACCCCAAAGGCCTTGTGACCAACAGGTTGAGAACTGGTTACAAAGAAACACCCTGTAACAAACAAACAAATAGGAACCTGGCTGACAATGTGAACAGGGCATAGTTAAAAGAACAGGCAGGGAATAGCATTGTTTCTCCTCTTAGAAAGCAGATTGACGGCACCGATGATGGCGGGTATGTTTAATGCCAGTACTTGGTAAGCATAGGTAGGTAGATTTCTGAGTTTGAGGCCAGCCTGATGTACAGAGTGAGTGCCAGGAATGCCAAGGCAACACAGAGAAACCCTGTATTTTTACTAAAACATCTTTAGACAGACTTATCCTTTTTAGAAAATGTGTGGGAAGGCAAGTCAATGAAGTGAAAACTAGATCAACCAGCCAAGTCAGTTCTATTTAAAAAAAAGAAAAAAAAAAAAATTAAGACAGATCTAACCAGGCAAACGGAGAGAACACAGAGGTCACAATGTAACTATAAAAAGAATATCTCTATATAAATCAGAGCCTAAAGAGTTAGAGATATTACACTACCAATAATATTGAAACTTTACTTACTCAAGAAACATTATGAAGCATACATACTACTGCTTACTAATGAAAACTGTGGGGTAAAGGAAATGAACGCAAGATAAGATTTCAAGGAACAGAGAATTATCTCAGTGTCATATGAACTTGTCCAGAAAAAAAAAAAGCAAAGAATAATTTGCAAGATATTTTATAAAATCAGCAAAATGCAAAAAACAACTGAAGTAAGTTATAAAAAGTGAAAATCAAACGTCCATTTTCCGCAAGTCTAGATGTTTCTAATCAGGATTACATCTAGTTTGGTCACTGTGACAGGAATAATTCTTGAGCCAGGAATTCAAGGCTGGCCTGGGCAAAATGGTGAGTTCCCAGTCCCCTTCATTCCATATATGTATATAAAAAACTGTAACTGCCAAACAGAAAAAATTAAATTTATTATAATTTATTCATATTACATCCCAATTGTTATCCTCTCGCTTGTATCTTCCTGTTCTGACCCACGCTCCCTGCCTCTTCTGCCCTATTTCCCTCCTCTGGACCTCTGAGAGAAGGGGCCCTCCTTCTCTACCATACAGGCACAGCCTATTAGGTCTCATCTGGATAGCCTGTGTCCCCTTCCTCTGTGTGCCCACAGGGCCTCACCTTCAAGGGGAAGTGATCTTATCGGTGGGCACCAGAGTTCATGTCACAGGCAGTCCCCACTCCCCCCACAACTGTGGAGAATGAGCTGTCCATTGGCTAGATCTGACCATCAAGGCCAGGGGATCTGGACCCAGGGGTGCCTGCACAAACTACTGCACCAATCAAGGACAATGCATACAGTGAGCCAAACAGAAATTTTAATATAATAATGGAAAAATAAAAGGCAAAGTTATTGCTGGATAAGTTGAACGATAGCTTATGAAAGGCATAAAAGAAAAACTTGTTTACAGAGTTTATGAGCACTTACAGAAATAAAGAAAGAAACAAACAGGACCTATAGGTACTTAGGAACTGCTAAGAATGTCACAGAAGTAGCTACATATAAGATTGACATGTAAAGCAGTTCTGTTTTGGATACCAGGAGCAAGCAATTGAAAAACACAATCCAGCAGACACAGCTTATCGCTCTCCCATGGATCCTTCTCAGCCCTCCCTTGTAAGCCATCTCCATTCCGTTGTCAGCTGCCAACCCTCAAACACACTTTCTATTAGGGACTGCAGTGACCACTGGGCCTCGGGTAGGTGGTTTCTCATCCTTCCTGTCTTCCATTGCCCTCTGTCCAGTAGCAGCCTGCTTGCAGACCCTTTTATCTTTGTTTCTCTGGACTTTTTCTTTGTCCTACTGCTGCCTACTAGCAAGAACCCTTCCTCCCCCACCCATCCACTCTTTGGAGACTCCACCTCTTGATGTAAACCCAATTCCCCTAGCTCTTTCCCGAAGGCCCCCTAAGCCTTTCCTCTTAGCCCATCTCCATTCCTTTCTGCTGCTATAGGATCTGCAGAGACCCCACAGCCACCACATTGGCTTAGGATCCAGAGAGGGCCATGGCAACCAAAGAGCAGAACACACACTGACAAAGACAAGACCAGATACTAACATCAACACATATCTCAAACTTAGTAACTCCAGATGCCTAGACCACAGCACAGAATCATCAACACAAAACAGATAAGACAATATGCCTCAAACAGAACCCAGTAACGCTACTACAGTGGGCCCTGAGAAATGCAATACAGCTGAAACATAAATCAGTCTCCAAAATAGCAATTATGAACATATACAAGGATCTCAAAGAAGATTTGAATAAGCCTCTCGTTTTAAAAAGATTATATATATATATATATGTATGTATGTATGTATGTATGTATGTATGTATATACATGTGTGTATATATGTGTGTGTGGTTTTTTTCTGCATGTACACTTGCATACCAGAAGAGGGCAGATTCCGCGGGCCTATTGTTACAGACTGTAGTGAGCTGCCAGCCATGTAGGTGCTAGGAGTTGAACTCAGCACCTCTAGAAGAACAGTCAGTGTTCTTTAACCACTGAGCCATCTCTCCCACCCTACAAATAAACCTCTTAATGAAGAAACAGGTGGGTGAAATAATGAAAATGATTCAAGACATGAAAGTAGATTTACTAAAGAAAATGCAAACTGAAATAAAATTAGAAATGAAAAGTTTAGGATGTCAAACAAAAAACCTCAGAGGTAAACCTCACAGAGAGAGTATAAGACATAGAAGAGAGAATCTCAGGCACTAAAGAAAATGTAGAAGAAATGGATACCTCAGTTAAAGAAAATGTGAAATCTGGAACAAACCAAGCATACAGAAAAGACCAAATCTACAAATAATAAGGATAGAAGGAGAAGAAACCCAGGTCAAAGGCATGGGAATATTTTTAACAAAACCATAGAGGAAAATATCTCTAATCTAAAGAAAGAGGTGACTATCATGCACACCAAATAGACAGGACCAGAAAAGAAATTCCCCAAGACACATAATAATCAAACCACTAACTGTACTGAACAAAGAAAGAGTATTAAGTCCCACAAGGGAAAAAGACCAAGTCACTTATAAAGGGAGGCCCATTAGAATGCACATGACTTACCAAAGTTAAACTAAGTTCAAATGACCAATTTAAATAAACCCTTAACCCCTAGTGAAATGAGATAGAAGCAGTAATTAAGTCTCCCAATCAAAAAAGCCCAGAGCCAGAGTGAAAGCAAACTTTAAGCAGACCTTCAGAGAATTAATGCCAATGATGTTCAAATTATTCCACAAAATGTAAACCAAAGGGATGTTTGTTTTTGAGATTGCTATAAATATACATAAACCACAGAAAGATCCAAAAAACAAAAACAGACCAATAGTCTTTATGAACATAGATGCAAAAATTCTCAATAAAATACTTGTAAATGGTGCCTGCTGGTAGTGGGGTAATCAGCTTTATCTAATAGAGTGACATGATGTGTATCAGCCACAGGCAGCCTCGTATTCAGGAGTAGCTGACCAACATGAAAATGCAGTTTTTTCATTTGTATGTTTTGTTATGATTTTGCTTTTTTCCTTGACAGAACCAATCAACCAACAACAAACCCCCAAGATGTTGGGACAGGGGAAAGAATGTGATCAAAATATATTGAGTGAAGCATTTTTAAAAAGTTTACAAAGTGCAACAAAAAATTATTATTTTTATTTCAAGTGTATGAGCGTTTGCCTGAATGCATGTACATGCACCATGTGTGTGGCTGGTGCCTACGGAGGCCAGGCACTGGGTCCTCTGGAACTGGAGTTACAAGGATTGTAGGCCAGCATGTGGGCCTTGAGAACCCACCTTGGGTCCTCTGCAAGAAAAAACAGCAAGTACTCTTAACTGTGGAACCATCTCCAGTCCCAAAATAAAATTATTGATGAGTATTCCAAAATTGTTTTGTGGCACTCTGTATACTATCTCTTCTAATCTTTATAATCAACCATTCTTTTTCACCCTTTTTTTGATATTGAAAAGCTAAAATTAATCTCCTGACATCCCAGGTTGGCAAAACGAGGAGAAAGAAACAGAGACAGTTTGTCTTGATATCACTGGGAGAACAAAGGCTCTTTAAGACTTCCTAGTTCTGTACTTCTTATGCGAAATTAAGCAGAATTTTGACACCTAGTGTGGTGGCATACACCTTTAATCCCAGCACATGGGAGGAGCAGGCAAGTGGATCTCTGAGTTAGAGGACAGCCTGGTCTACTAGAGAGTTCTAAGACAGCCAAGCCTACACAGAGAAGCCTTGTTTATCAAAAGAAAGAAAGAAGGAAGATAGATCTCGCCATTCAACAAAAAGAAAACATGTGACTAACACACCAAGTGACAGGGATCTGGCAAATTGAGATTACAAGGGAAATGTGTTGAGATCCCCCACGCCCCGAGGCAGCTATCAAATCTGGGTCTATCTGCACATCACTGAAGTGCTACACATGGCCAAGTTTTGAGACCAGAGCAGGAAAGATATGGAAGAAATAACCATGAGGGAGGCTATTTATTTTATTTATTTTATTTTTTTTTGTCTGAAATGAGACAACATCCCTCTCTGCCATCTCCCCATAGCCATGACTTAAAGAACTAAAAAGCTAAACCAAGGCCCGTAATGAAGTGATTGAAAAACAAGCAAGATTGTCTCTAGCAGGCAGACGGTCCTCAAGGAAAACTTATCTATTACTAGACATTTGCTATAAGTAAACAGAAACTATTTTATTACCTTAATAATATCATCATTTCCTCCATCAACAGGTTTTGATTTGAGTTCTTCAATTTCTTTGTCTAATTCTAAATAATTAAAAAGATTCTAGTTTAAAATTAAGAAAACAATTACTAATAAACTGAAAAGTACATTCTAAGAATCCCAAGCCTATAAATTAGAATGAATTTAAGAAGTCAGTACTTGGAGAATCACTAACTCCATCCAAATAATAGCAGTCTTTTTCCCCCATCTTAATATGAAAATTTTCATTTGGAATAGTGGTCTAAATATCCACCACTCTGCTTTAGTGCACATGAACAACTGTGTTTCATCTGAAACTGTATTCACTTCTTCCCTTCCTGTCTTTTTTTATTCATCCACATAGATGTAGAGGGCTTGCTATGTTGCCCAAGCTGGTCTTGAAATGCTGGGCTCACCTGATGCTTCTGCCCTAGCCTCTAGAGTCACAGAGACTAGGGGTATGTAGCACTGTGACTAATTACCCTGATAATTTGGAAACATGTCCCACACATTCTATTATTTTTATTGTAAATATTTACTATAGACTCTTAAAGCAATAGCTAAAGCCATATCAAACATATATATCAATCTGAATATTTCGTCAATGCACATCTAGTTCCAGAGCTTAGGTCATTTCTTTCTTGATTACAAACTGGTCCAATTTCTAAAAATAAATTTGATCTGTTCTGGTTGAAAAATAAACCTTGGCAATGAAAAATCTTAAGTTATCAGGAATTCAAGAGTTCCCCCAACCATACAAAGGATGCCAATATAATTCTTTCTTTTGGAATAAGAAAAGACATCAAATAGGGAATCAACCAACTTCAGCATGCACATATACTTCAAAGTTCCGAGAATGACTTTGGGGTTACACTTTGTGCCTTTAATATTTCAACTGACTTCTCTAAAAGACATAAGCTAATTTAGAATTTAACAATTCACGTGACATGCAAAGGGGTGTAACATTAAGAAAATATTCCTCGCTGGGTGCAGTAGTGCATGCCTGTAATCTCAGCATTTAGGGAGGAAGAGGTAGGCGGACTTCTGTGAGTTGGAGGCCAGCCTGGTCTACAAAGTGAGTCTAGGACAGTCAAGGCTACACAGAGAAACCCTATCCAGAGCCCCTTACCCCACTCAAGAAAAAAGAAAGAAAGAAAATATTCCTTTTTGGCTTTAGGTTTGTTTGTTTGTTTGCCAGACAAGGTTTCTCTGTGTAGCCTTGGCTGTCCTGGAACTCTGTACACTAGGCTAGCCTTCCGGAGTACTGGAATTAAAGATATGAGCCATTACCACCCCACATGAAAACATTCCTCTGGGCTGAAAAGATGGCTCAGTGGTTAAAAGCGCTGGCTGCTCTTCCAGAGGACCCGGGTTCAATTCCCAGCACCGACATAGGCAGCTCACAACTGTCTGTAACTCTAGTTCCAGGGGGATCCAATGTCCTAACACTGACATACATGCAGGCAAAACCACCAATACACATAAAAAATATTGGGCATGGCGGTGTGATGAAAAAATATGCCCTGTAATTTCAAACCCAGTACCTGTGCATCTTGCTTTAGCTTTCTGTAGCAACATCATTTGCTTCTTGGCAAACTTGATGAGATCTTCTCTGGGCAATGTTTCCAGCTGAAAGATATAATCATATTATTGAGTTTTATAGCCCATGTTTCTAGTAAGTCCCCCTAAAGAAATACGACGCCTGCCTAAAAACACAATCATTCTAAACAGTCAAGCCAATCACATTTCTTAAATTAACAAATATAACTTCAACAAATATAATTGGATGAATCAAAATATTAAACAAAACCCGCAAAATAAAACTCCTACTGATACCATTAAGTTCTCTTACACCGTACAACAAGTGAGGGTTAGAACTAAAGATGTTGAGAGCTCTAAAATTCATTCTGTTGTAAGCTGAAAAGTCACGTGCACATGAAAACATAAGCATAACTACAGACACACGTGAACATCAGGTACCATTTAGGCTTTGACTGAAATGCTAGGGTTTACCAACTGAAAAGGATTTCATCTTTGTGCTCTCGGTTTTCTCATCTGCAGAATGAGAATAAAGAAGGTACTTATCTCGTGAAGCTAAAATGAAGGAATCGGGTACTTAGGCAAATGCCTGGAACTCAGTATGCAAGCAATATACTTCGGTAATAAACCACTACCTTCCCGAATCATTGAGCATTAAACATTGTCAGAGCTGTAAGAACGGCGTTGTTCAACCCTCCATCGTTTGACTATGGATCTGGAGCCAACAGGATATAGCTCCTTGATTCTTCCCCTTACCTAATCCCGTCTTCATTGTGTCACTGTGTGTGTAAACTTTCATAAAATACACTAGTTAAATGTTTGAAATATGGCAGGAGCTCAGCATAGTGCTAACAAGGAGCAGGAAGTAAACTGCTTGCACACCAGGACATTAAAAAAAGAACAGGAAATCAATTAAGTGGTTGTAAATTACGGTAAAACTCCCCGAGGATAGGTTATTTCTTTAAAATAAGAAGTCTTGCTCCCCCATGTCAAAGTTTTCCAATTCATTCCCTTCCGCGCTACGGGGAACTTGGCGGCAGTGGTCCCCTCACCTTGGATTTCCCGGTTCCGGGGGGTGCTGCAGCCACCCCATCTTGAACAGGATCCTGCAAAACAAAATCGTCACAAGAGCTCATCCCAATTCGAAGTGCGACGCGGGGCCGAAAACCTTGCAGTGAGTTAGAGCCCCTCAGGAGTAGGGGCCGGGGGAGAGGGGGTGGGGGCCATGGCCGTGGCAAGCGCCAGCCCCGGGCTCTACGCCCAGCGCGGCGGCAGGGGTCCGGCCGCGGAGGCGGGGACAGGGTGCTGGCCATGCCCTCCCACTCCTCGAGTGGCACCGAAGGGCAGCAGGGCGGCGGGAGGCCCACCATTACCTCCATCGCGGCTGCGACCCACGGCCACAGCCACCTCTTCAGGAGTTCCAGCAGCTGTGCCTCTGACGTCGCGGGTCAAAGGCCGTGTAAGGGGCGGCTACGCCTCCCCCGCGTCTCCAAGGCTACGCGGAGCGGCACTTCCGCTTCCTCCTTGGCGTCCCGGAGGAAGTTCCCTGTGCGCAGGTCCTCTGGCCTGAGCCCAAAGCACACTGAATCTTCTGGCATTGCCTTTGAACCCACATGTTCAGTTTATCACCTTGTTTCCTAATTTTTTTTTTTTTTTGAGGGGGCCGGGGATGTTTGTTTGTTTTGTTTTATGAGACAGGGTTTCTCTGTGTAGCCTTAGCTGTCCTGGACTTGCTTTGTAGAACAGGCTGGCCTCGAACTCACAGCGATCCGCCTGCCTCTGCTTCCCTGAGTGCTGTTTCCTAATTTGTAAGAGATTTTTAATTTTGTGTGTGTGTGTGTGTGTGTGTGTGTGTGTGTGTGTGTGGTCTATGTGAAACAGATAATTTATATGTGACTTCATTCTGTAAGATGTTCAGAAATGTGTTGCTTTATGAATTGAGAATCAATACCGGATCCATTAATTTATCATGGGTTGAAAAATGCTGGCATTTTTCATAGACTGTGTACTTATAAAAATGAATTTATTGGGCCGGGCGTGGTGGCGCACGCCTTTAATCCCAGCACTCGGGAGGCAGAGGCAGGCGGATCGCTGTGAGTTCGAAGCCAGCCTGGTCTACAAAGTGAGTCCAGGATGGCCAAGGCTACACAGAGAAACCCTGTCTCGAACCCCCCCCCAAATAAATAAAAATAAAAATGAATTTATTGGCTGAGATGCTTCTTGCTATTGTTAATATTGTCGATTTCAAAGGGTCTAGAATCATCTAGGAGACAAGCCTCTAGGCATGGCTGTGAGAGATATGTCTAGATTAGACTAGCTGAGCCAGGGAGATCCACAGTAAATGTGGGTGTCGGCGTTCCATGGATTGGAGTCCATGGCTGTATACAAAGGAGAAGGCAGATGGAAAGAATTCATCAAGGTGATAGTGTGGGCAGGTAAGAGTGACTAGTGTCTGATAGGGGCTCTCCCTTGTGCTCACTAGTGAGGGGACAGGCTACAGGGATTCAAGGGTTCTGTCAGAGAGTCCAACCGGCCTTCCCTCTCCTCATAGTTGCTCCCACTGGGATGAAGGCAAGATAAGGGAAAAATCCCAGGGGACTCCCTACAGAGGAAAGCAAAGAAGAGATGGAAGATATTCCATAGATTGTTGTTGTTGTTGTTGTCATCTTATAAAGTGGTAACAGGGCACCCTTAGACTGACCTAGACCTTAAAAAGAAAATTCTTGATGTTTTCCTTCAGTTAAGCCTGGCCTAAATGTGAACTAGAGGATGGAACAGTAGCCACGAGTGGGGAGTATTGATTCCGGTGCTGCCTTTTTGTAGGTGAGAGGGCATTCACTCATCAGGTGTTTCAGGTTGTCAACTTTCAGGTGTAGGCCTTCAAGCAATTGAACTATCACCCAATTATAGCCATGGAGTATCTCAAGTTACACATGGGCTAAGGCGGGCGTTTAGTTGTTTTAGATCGTGGGTTCTGGAAGCCATGTGGCATGACCTTACGAAATGTAAAGTTATCAGAGGTTCCTTGAAGCATTCAAAATCCAGTTTTCTCCTTTAAGGTACTCTGAGGTTGGAAAATCATTACCTCTTCTCAATCCTCATTCCCAGTAGACAGCACAAGTGACTCTATTCCTACTTTCTTGCTTCTCTGATCCTTCAGAAAAAATTTTTCCTCAGTTTTACAGTGGAATGGAAAAGTACAGCACCAGGAACAGTTGAGAGTTCACATCTTGATCCACAAAGTAGAGGTAGAGGAAGAGAGCCATACATGGGGAACGGCACAAGTCTTTTGAAACTCCAAAGCCCAGCCCGAGTAATACACCTTTTCCAACAAAGCCACACTTCCTAATACTTCTCAAATAGTTACAACAGCTGAGTATTCAAATACATGAATCTATGGAGGGTGGGGCATTCTCCCTCAAAGTGCAAGAGCAAACAAAATAATCCAGACTTGTTCTTGTTTGCCCACCATAACTGCGTGGTAAGACCTTATTGCTGAAGACATTACCAGCATTGGATGGAGAACACCAAGAAGTCATTCTAAAACTGACCAGAAAACTCCTTTCTGGCTAGGTTTCACAGTGCTTGGAAGATGCGATGGAGGCTTCTGGGGGAGAAAAACACCAACGGCCTTACCTGGCACTAGACTATGTATGCTACAATAGCAACCTGTCAGGCAAGTTATGCTCACTGTGAAATCATGGCATGATGGCTTGGAAGATAACCAGCTGCTTTGTGATTATATTTTAGGGCCACCCCACAGGATGAATTTCATGTCTGGTATCATAAATCTGGTTAAATGTCCAGGACCAGGAAGACCATAGGCCATACTGGTATTTCACTAAATGATCAGATTGTCAAATTACCTTCTTTGTAAGAAAATGAAACAAAAACAATGACAAAAAATTCTTTGAGGACAGCACCACATATTTTTGATCATATTTATCTCCTCCTCCAACTCCTCCTTGATCCACTGCCCACTCCAAAACCATGCAGATTTGTGTCCCGTTGTGTCTGATTTGTGCTGCCTGTGTACTCTTTGGCATACATGGGCATCCACTGAATCATAGCAAAATGACCAGGGTACACATCATAAAAGAAAACAAATTCCCTCCAGTCAGGAAACTATTAGTTACCAATAGCCCCTCAGCTAAGGATGGATTTTTATGTCCAACTCCTCCCTTTATCCTGAGATTCAGTCTGGTGATGCCATATTGACCTCGGTCTTGTTGATTCTGTTTTTCTGCTGACCTTTAGCCATCTGGTTGTCCCTGGTGTTGGCTGGGTGTTCCTGATGCTGATAGGATTCCTCAGGGAGGCAGACAAAGCCTTGAGACTGGTAGTGGATCTCAGGGGATAGCAGGCTTGTTACTTTTACATGGTGGGTGTTCCGGGCACCTGGAGGCCTGGATGATCCTGGGGCCATCAGGCCTCCACCAGAGGGAAGGTTATGGAGCTCTGCTGGCTGTTTCCATAGGCAGGCAGGAGAAAACTTGGACAGGCTCTAACCTGGCTGTTCCTCTGCTGGCTATGGCCCCTGGCAGGCAGGGGAAAGGCTGGACAGTCCCCCTCCCATTTCCATTTCTAATTTTATTAATTTGGATATTCTCTCTCTCTGCCTTTTAGCTAATTTGATAAGGGTTTGTCAATCTTTCTAAATTTCTCAAAGAACCAGCTTTATTTTTTGATTCTTTGTACTGTTTTGTTTGTCTTTTAGTTAGTTAATTTGTATATGGGTGTTGAATCTGCATGTGCACCTGCATGCCAGCAGAGGGCATCAGATCACATTATAGGTGATGGTGAGCCACCATGTGGGTGCTGGGAATTGAACTCAGGACCTCTGGAAGAGCAGATAGTGATCTTAACCACTGAGTCATCTTTTCAGCCCCTGTTTGTTTTGTTTTTTAATGGATTCAATTCCATAGTTTGTTTCTTCCTGACTACTCCATTGGGTGTGATTGTTTTCTCTTTGTTCTACAGCTCTCAGGTATGCTTTTCACCTATGGACACAGCTTCTAAACTCCCATCTTACCTGGCAGTCTATTGCTGAGTTTTAAAACATATATAATCTTTTCTTTTGAAACATGCATAATTTACCAAAACTTGTTGTGAGGAATGAAGTGAGTTGAAAAGACAAACTATTGAGAGCCCAAAGGCACGGAGAGGGAGGCCATTTCAGATGGGAGGAGCTTTAAGAGCATCAGAAATTGTTCTTGTGAAGAAGAGATGGCTGAGTGGAAAAGAGTGCTTGTTGCTCTTGGAGAGAACTCAGGTTCAAGAGCCAGTATCTGCATGGTATCTTATGGCTTTTCATAACCCCAGTTTCAGGGGACCTAACAGGCAAGCATGTAGTGCATACACGTGCATTCAGACAAAACATTCATACATATAAAATAAGAGGGCACTTGCTTTCATGGACCCAACTTGGGAAGCTACAGCCAGAGACCAGAAATTCAAGGCCATGAGTATATAGGGACTTTGAGTACACCCTGGCCTACATGAGACTTTGTCTGAGAAAAAAATTTTATTTTCATGTTTTTCCTTCATTTTCTGTGTACCAGTACAAGTAAATAAATTTCATCTTAGGTAAGATTTTGTATAACATTGGCTTTCCTGGGCCATACCGGCCAGGAGAAGAAATCAAAGAACAAGAATGTCAGTAAAGGCAGCAGCTAAACTAACGTTTTGAACTGCTTTATTTGTTCATGTCATTGGGTGTTGTGATGGTCAACATTCATTGTCAAATTGTCTAAGTTTAAAAAGGTCTGAGAGATATTCATCTAGATATCTCTGTGAGTACATTTTCCAATGGAATGAATTAGAGAAGACCCATCCTGAAGTGGGTGGTGCAATCATAAGAAATGGGGAGCCAGGCTGAATAAAATAGAAAAGGAGGAAGAGCCGGGTGTGCAACAGAATCTTCTTTCTGCTTCCTCATCAAAGATACTCTGTGACCAGTGTGGTGATTTGAATGAGAGTGAGTTCCAAGAGCTCATTTACCTCATTGCTTGGTTCCCAGTTAATTGAACTGTTTTGGAAAGTGTTAGTAGGCATGGCCCTGCTTAGAAGGTGTGTCACTGGGAGTGGGTTTTGATGTTTAAAAAGCCCATACCAGGCCAAGTCTCTCTCTTGCTGTCTCCAACTTGTGGATCAGATATAAGCTCTCAGCCATTGCTTCAGTGGCATGCCTGCCTGTCTGCCACGGTGCTCTCTACCACGATAGTCACAGGCTTACCTTTAGAATTTGTAAGCAAACCACCAGTTAAATGCTTTCTTTTATAATTTTCTTCGCTCACAGTGTCTCTTTATAGCAATAGAAAAGTTACTTTGACAACCACTCATCTCACAGTCATGCCACCATGCTTCCCCACCACAGCCCACTCAATTCATGAGCCAAAATAAAGATGTCTTGCCTTTGGTTGGTTTAGTCAGATAATTGGCCACACCAAGAAGGAAAGTACAAAATACAGAACTTGGTACTGAGAAGTCATGACTTCCTTTGACGACCTGGGTTATGGGTAATTGGTGTGTGACAGTTTGACCTGTGAGTAGAGAAGTACTTGATTGACGTGGACAGAATATAATGGGTTATTATGACAGAGCTGTAGACAGTAGAATCCTGTATATGGAGGCTTCAAAGGGGAATAAAGATTTTCTTGGACCATTCATAATATATTATTAGAAAAAAAAATCTGAGTTCTTTCGGTTCATGTCCTGACATTTTAACTGGACTGAATTCAAAAGTAATGAACTAAAGTCACTTGGTGAACTTAATCCTTTGGTAGAGCAAATCTCGAACAATCGGGCTGCAGCTTGGCTATTTTTCACAAATTTACTGAGGTATGTAATGAAGATTCAAATAGAAATATAAAGTAGAAGAGAAATGTGCTAAGTGTCATAAGATGACCCAACGTTAGAAATGATGCAAGCTGAAGAAACTTGATGCAAACATTACATAACCTTTGGACATCCTAATACCAATTGTTCAGGAAATACAAGTGTAAAAAGGCGTAATGGAGAGCTGTTATTTCTAGAGCAGAGCGCCTTACGTTGTGGTTTGGGTTGCTGAACGTGGCGTGTCACCAGGAAGCTATTTACTCTAGGTCTCCCTCTGAAGACTTCCCTTCTGTCATTGCTGTCTACAGGATACCTAGCACAGACCCAGAGGACGAGCACTGTGGGGATTTGGTGAGCAACTGGACATGGGGCTAGGGAAAGGCGGATGAGAAGCACAGGGCTGATAGAAGTAAAGGAGGGGCAAAGGAAGGATTGATGGAGGGATAAGGCAGACAGGGAGGGAGGGAGGGAGGAGGGAACAAGAGAGGCAAGGGAGGGTGGGGAGGACAGTGAAGCAGAGTGTGCTGTAGTGGGGGTCAGCTCAGCAGCCTGGGCTTCCTTAGTTAAGCCACAGTGCCCACCACCAACCTACTCCTTCTTTACACAGTCGTAACTCTTACCACCCTTCCCAGGCCAGTTGTGTCCCTATGAGAACATGCTCTGTAATGCCTTCAGGACCTGGTGGAGGTAGGGACCGTATGCATGCAGACTTTTTCAAGTGGGAGAGTTTCTCCACAGTAAAGCCCACCTTCCAATAAGTCTGCCGTGTGCTCGTCCCTTGCACACTCTCTCAGCCTCAGCTTCTACAGGGTTGTCTGTGTTGGCTTCTACTTCTATGTGGTGAGCTGAACAGATTCTGTTTTCTTTCCTCTTTGTGTTCTCCTGGGTCTCATCTCCCATAAGTGTCCCCAAGAGCAGCTGCTTCTTCAGATACTCCTAGCACCAGGGCATGCCTGGAGAACCGATCTCTGTGTTTGAGTCCAGCCTGGTCTACAGAGAGAGCTCCAGGTCAGCCACAGCTATACAAAGAAACCATGTCTTGGGGGGACAAAGAAGGATACACACATATGTGTATGTATGATGTATGTATGTATGTACCATTAATCATAGATGACCATCAATTTCTGATAGAGCAAGAACGGGTATGTTGGGAGGTGTGGAGGGGGGAAATTATGTAATTATATCATAAGCTCAAAAAATAGAGATACTTTGAAATTGTTTACTTTTTAGATGTTTATTCCTCCTTAGGGTTTAATAGTTCTCCAGAGAAGAATCATGTGTTGGTTATTGACTTTAATCTTTGTGAGCTACTTGTTCACCCTATGATAAACAAGCTAATCATTTAACAAGGATTCTCCCAAACTTATTTCATCTTTCTTTAAAACTATAAGATCAGAGACAAATAATTGTCTCAAATGTAGTATTGTGATGCAATGTAACACATCATGATTGTGCGTGAACCTGGAACACTTTTTTATTTACTGAAAATAGTTTTTTTCATACAATACATTCTGATAATGGTTTTCCCTCCCCCAGCCACAAGCCCTGGATCCTCCTCCACCAGTTTTCAACTAACTTTTGAGAGAGAGACTGTCTTAGGGTTAGTCAAGTTCTATTGCTGTGAAGAGAAACTATGACCAGAGCAACTCTTATAAGGGAAAGCATTTCATTGGGGCTGGCTTACAGTTCAGAGGCTCAGTCCATTATCTTCACAGTGGGAAGCGTGGCGGCGTGCAGGCAGACATGGTGCTGGAGAAGGAGCATGGAGAAGGACCATGAGAGGTAGAGTGTTTCACATCTGGATTTTCAGGCAGCAGGAAGTGTGTGTGACACTGGGCCTAGCTTGAGCATCTGAAACCTCAAATCCTACCCCTAGTGACACACTTCCTCCAGCAAGGCCACAAATCCTAATAATGCCACAGCCTATGAGCCTGTAGGTACAGTTTTCATTCAAACCATCACAGGGACCTGGAACATATCCTTTTAGATATACGGGCTGGCAGAATGTATTTATGGTCTTTCTTTCCATTTTTAAAAATACATTTGTTTTATTACACATGTGTAAAACAAGCTACATACAGCAGGGAGAACCATGTGACAGTTATGAGAACGATGAGTTCTATAAATGTTACATTCATAGTGGTTTGGCTATTTGTATTTGTCCAGCTTGAAGTAAATGTCTTTCCTGTCTTGTTGGGTCTAAATTTCTGAATGAAATTTAATATCTATCCTATCTCAACTCTAATAACTTAACTTCTTTATCTTGATCTAAAACCATCTTATCCCCTAATCAACTAAAGTTGATTCTAAAACTATACTACTTGGTCTAAGCCCCTTAGAGACTTGAGAAGGAATAAAACTTAAATTCCTGAGTGAACCAGCAGTGCAGGTTAGCAGCTTCCAGGATGTACACATTGACTTAGTTTACTGCCTGAACAGTCACCAAACACTCTCTATAATGTTGGAGCATCATCTTTGGCTTTCTGGTCTGTTACCCATCAGATTTGGACAGCTTCCCAGACAACATTATAGAAAACTTCTGGTCCAATTTGAACCACCATTTCAATCTCCTACTAAACCTGGAATCTCTCAACATTTAGAAACTGGACCACAAAGACATTCCCTGCCTTGCTTAACCATTTTCTCCAAAAAAATTTTTGGCCCATTCCAAGGTATTATTCGTCCCAATTCAACCTGAAGAAACCTATTTATGGTTTATCCTAGGGATAAAGATTCAAGCCACCATGAGTAGCTTTCTAAGTGGCTACGAGGGCTCTGAATTCAGGAACTCATGATTGTACGTTCTGACCCATCTTTCTAGACTGCATCTTTGTTTGGATTTTTCCACCCTGTGGTGTGCATTAACTTACATCAGTGTTGGTTGGTATGAACTAGAACATCAGTGGCTTACCTGGTGGGTATTTGAGTGGTTTCCTAGTTGGGGATGTGTGAGAAGCTTCGCTTAGCAAAGACTTTGATTGGTCTCTGAAGCACCAATGAACAGCTTGTTTTTCATGTTCTGCATCATAGAAGCTCAGGGGTACAGCTGCTGAGAGACATTCAGTATGTCTCTCTCCATCTCCTCTCTCTTCTCTCTCTCTCTCTCTCTCTCTCTCTCTCTCTCTCTCTCCGGTACAGTAGCAGAGGTACACCCTCACACACTGGATCAGAGATACGAGCCTCACCTACATTTGTCAGACTCCATCACTTCTCATTTTAGATATTTTGGTGGGTGTGTGCAGCATGAAGAACCTTCCCACATGGACTTATTCTGCCGTCTTCCTGCTGCGTTTGGAGCCTTCTATGGTATTTCTCTGCAACGTTGCTTCCCTCTCTTTTCATGGTCTTTTGAGAGAGGTTTTGGTAGGATGTTTGTGTGCTTGTGTGTGTGTGTGTGTGTGTGTGTGTGTGTGTGTGTTTCTCTTTGTTTTTTTGTTTTTGTTTTTTTGCCAAGAATTCTGTTAACCTTTAATATCCTTTAAAAATTCACTCCTTGTAATTATCGCCTTCTTTTGTTCTAAATGTTAGTGGTGAATATGTAGAGGTGTAAGCAGACAAGGGAGTAGGTGGACTGTGGGATCTTTGTCTTGGAATTCTAGATTTCTCCAGATGTTCCGTGAGATATCAGGTGATGAATAGCATGCTTGGAGTTTGCCTATATCCAGAAGTTGTCTCTGTCTTGGTATTTGCTCTGCTCTTATTCTCTGCTTATAAGTCTCTAGGATGTGTGGAGTTTCTTTGCATTAGTAATTATAGTGGAAGTGTTTCTCTTCATCAATGAAGTTGTCGATCCTAATGCACCAGATGAAAGGTGTGATAGTCACCACCGATTAGCACATTCTATCTTTTCTCACTTTGACCACTGTTTGTGAATGCACTTTTGTGTGTGTGTGTGTGTGTGTGTGTGTGGTTTGATAAAGGTTTTTACATGAATACCCCCTTTACTACTTTCACTCAAGATGGTCCCCTCACTGTACTTCTTGCTCTTGAGTTTGTTCTTTATCATCAGCTATCTTCTTTAAAGTATCTCTGCAGGTTTTATTTCTTTTTCATGCTTTTTATGAGAGCTCTTGATATGACATATAAAGTTCACTGTAGTACATATGGACTGTGTGTGTCTTAGGTGGGAGCTGAGGCCCAGAACAAGAAAACGGTTATCCAGAATAAGTGTGGCACAACTAATGCCCTTGTGTTTTGCCTGTAGTACCATTGTTACCTCTTTAGGGTTCAGGTTAATGGGCTGGCATAGTCTCTACCTTGAACTGGTTCCCCCCTTGGGTGATCTGCGTGACTGTGTTTCCCCACTCCACTGTCAGCAGTGTTCTGAGAACCCCAGCTAGATGCAGGGAGATATATGTCTGATCCTTCGTATCTGCCAATGGCTGTTTTCTAAAGACGCCTAATCTGTTGTTTGAGAAAATATTTGTTACCCACAGGACCAAAAGGCAGGAGATTGAAGGGGTGTCTTGCTGAAGTTTAGAGGTTTCAGCTAGGGTTTCCATAGATGTCAACTGGCCCAACTTGTTCAAGGGTCCGTGTTCAAGAGTTCAAGGGTTCAAGTTGCGCCTTGAAGATATCAGTCAAGACCACACAAGGGAGGAGGACATGTCTTCATAGACTAGCATAACCCCCTCATCTGGGAATTGAGCTCAGGGCCTTCTTACTACTCAATCTCACTACCCTAGTCTTGAGATATGAGCCAGCTGTGTGGGGACCCTGAATCAGGCACCCAGAATTTCTGATCATATACTAGCAATTTCCTTAGGGCCATTGGTGGTGAGGGTACTCATCTACCACAAGCAAGTGCTGGACCCTTGTCAGACTAGAAACGTGGGGACTGGACCACAGATGTGTTGCCTACACGAATGTCTTCACCAGCACTGCCTGCTTCAAAGACTGCATCAGCAAAGCCAGCGACTCAGCTTCCAGAATGTTCATCTTCGCCTCGTCAAGTAAGCACACTTGTTCTGGAGGAGTTGGTGGCAAGTTGCTACCGTGCATCATCCTGGCTTCTACTGCCATTTCTCCTTAAAACTCCAGAGGAGCTGTGTGGTATGATGTTTTCCTCTCTTTAAGAAACACAACACTCTTGCCAAGTTAAAAATACTCATGCTGCAGATAGGAAAGGGAGGGGGGGCCTTGAATTCAGGAGGAAATGAAAAGGTCACAAAGTCCCAAATAACAAGAAAAATTGGAAGAGTCTTGAGGGCAGAATTTTAAGTAAAAATGCAATATTATAAGTAAACACTTGCTGGGGGACAGAATGACCAAGCAACTGTCAGAAAGAAAGACATTCCGAGTATGGAGCTGCCTGCAAGATGCTCACACAGTTGTTCAAGGTGCTCAAGAGTTGCAGTGTTATGATTTACCCTCGGTTGCCTGGGCTTTCTAGCGACCCAGATGCTGCTGATTTATTCTGTCCCATGATCTCAATAATCTGAAGGAAAAAAGCCAGTGGCTTCCAAACATGGATTCATTCAATTTTTTTCCTATCATTGGCTCCCTTTCTGGAATTACCTGACAAATGCCCCAACCAACTACCTGGACACCCAAAGACACCTAGAAAATCCCCTGAAGATAAGACTCTTGTACTCTGGAACCCCCACCAACCCATAGGTACAACTTGGATCTTAAGTGCCACTGTATCTGGACTGGTGGTTTGCAATGTGTCCGATCAGGTGCTGCCTGGCACCTGACTCCCTGATTTTGACTTTGATCTGTGTAACTTAGTGGGTGACTTATGGGTCTCGGCTCAGAATCAGTACCCAGGGACCCCTGCCCTAGTGTATCATGGGGTTGTAGATTAATAGGAAATAATACAGGTTTAGAACTCTAAACTCATCAAGATAGGATAGATATATTTCTTCAGTGTTACCAAATATCCTTTAACTAGACAGTATGTATGTAAGTCTTGTCTATTGGTTTCATAATTGTTCTTACTGTGTTGCTGTATTTTTAAAATGGCCATTTTATTTACACAAAACAGGGGGATTGTTGGAGTATGGTCTGGTGATTTGTATTTCTTAATTGATTGCCCCCTGAGTGTCTTACTGCAGGGCCATCACATACCCCAAGTATTGTTTAACTTTCCCTCCCTGTTTGACTAAAAAAGTAAGTCAGATGATTCTGCCTAAAACTGGGCAAGCTTAGATGCAGGCAGAGTCGACAGCCTAACTCTGCCAAGAGAGGGTAAGCAAGTCCTCAATAGTTCCTGCCTCACAAATATGTCTGTCAGAGATATTGGGCTAGAAGGCCATAGAGGATGCTCCAATGTTATAGAGAGTGCTGGGTGATGGTTCAGGCAGTAAACTGTCTCAGTCATCTTTTCATTTTGGAAGCTGCTAACCTGCACTTCTGGTTCACTCAGGTATTTAAGTTTTAACCCTTTTCAAGTCTCTATGGGGTTGAAGACCAGATAGTTTAGTCTTACAGTTAAGCTTAGTTGGTTAGAGATTAAGAGATTTTTAGGTTAAAATAGATGCTATAAGTTAATAGAGATGAGATATGATAGATATTGATTTTCATTCAGAAATTTAGACCAGACAAGATAGGAGAGAGGTTTTCTTCAAGTTTGACAAATACAAATAGCCAAATCACTATGAATGTAACACTTATATAACCCCTGATTGTCTCATGGTTCTTCCTGCTGTATGTAGTTTATTTATTCATGTGTAATAATATAAGTGTATATGTTAAAATTAATTTAAAAAATTAAGAACCAGGAAGAAAAAGCCAATACCTGGGCAGGGCTGGTGGAAGGTAGGTGTGGTAAAGGTTCATGGGCTTGGGGAGAGGAGGATCTTGGGAAAGAGAAGCACATAGGTGCCAGAGGAGGAGAAGGAAGAGGATCACCAGGATAGAAAGGAGCCACGTGGGCCCAGAGGAGGGACTCTAAAGTTCCACATGAAAGACATGGCCCAGATGAACAACCTGAGCAAGTAAGTATTTTGGGATTTTGGATGCAAGGTAGCCCAAATGAAAATTATTAGGAGCAGATGCCGATGGGATGGAGGCTGGGTGGTCGTGGGAGGTAGCTTAGGTGGCAATACCTGCCATGCCCCACGTGATAAGGCTACTCTAGAATATATCAGATGTCCAGAATGTCCCATTGACATGAGTATGTTCAGGCTGCCCTTCCAGAGTGCTCCTGCCTCAGGGAGTGCCAAGGCTTTCAGAGGAGGTGCAGTTTCTACCTGACATCCAAATGTAGGGGAGCAAGTGAAGAGAACCTGATCTGCCCCTAAGCTCAAGCAACAAGGGGCCAGGAAGGACCTTGGAGACTCTGAGACGGTGCATGTCGTTTGGGGGAGGGCTCTTTTTCCTTTGGGTCTTCTGCTTCTGAATCATTGGGTCAGACGCAGCATTGTAGATGAACAGTCCCCACTAATGAGAGCATGCCAGGACAGTAGAACACACTGTTTCCAAAACAAGCAGCATCGGAGGATGGGTTCCTGGGTTTCCTGTCCCTACTGTCCTTTCCCTGAGCCTCACTCAGTGTGGGCATGTCCATGCCAGGAACATGCTTCTCCTGAAATCCCATGTTGTGATGAACTCAATGCAGGTTCATAGAGAAGAATATACATACATACAACATTCTTCATATGGTACCTGGACCAGGAAGTCTCTGAAGAGAGTTGAACTATTCATGCTCATTGAAAATGTCACCTACTGTGTGTGCTATAGGGCCTACGAACTTTGCGTCCTGTTGTTGGGGCACACTGATGCACTAGCACCATTTTTGTATATTGACTGTCATTCAACTTATGCCACAGTCTCTTGATCTTGTTTCAGGGTGCAGGAGACCCAAATAGTATCTTCATGTCCATATAGGGGTTCTTCCTGGAAGTTCCTCCAGAGTTAGCTTCCTGTCCAATATGAGGACAGTGTTCTGCAGTAACAGTCCAAAACATCCTGGAGCATCCACTGGGTGGTTAGTGCTCCATAGGTGCTGTCTGTGTTCTATGAGCGTGGGGGTTCCAGGCATAGTGTGAAGCAGGAACCATTGCTCTAAGTGCCAAAGGCCCATTGTAGAAGATGAGGACAACTGAGCCTTCTGTCTGTGCACATGGTACCACATACACACAGGCTAGTTTTCAAAAACATGCATACAAACTTGTATTCTCATGCACAGAAACAAATTCACGTGTCCACACACTCTCACACGCACATACACATGCTTGTACAAACATACATACGCACTTGCTCTGCCCGAATTACATGCACTTATAAAAACTTTTTTTTTCTGAGCCAGTGTGTCTCTGTGTAGACCTAATTGTTCTAGAACTCACTCTGCAGACCAGGCTGGCCTTCGATCAGAGATTTCCTGGCCTCTGCCTCCCAAGTGTTGGGATTAACTGCCATGTGCAGCACCAACACCTTGGAACAAAAAGGTTTAAAGAGAAAGATTAGAGGAGAAAAATGTGTTCCCAATTACTCCCTGATATTTCCATATGTAGATGGACATTTTGGCTGTCAGTGTTTTCTACAATTCAACAACTTTTAAAGTAGTTTAGTGACAATTCAGGCATGATGGCCGCCTTTAATCCCAGCACTTGGGAGGCAGAGGCAGGTGGATTTCTGTCAGTTCAAAGGAACCTTGGTCTAAGAAGAGAGTACCAGGACAGTCAGGGCTGGTACACTGAGAAATTCTATCATGAGAAACCGAAAAAAAAAACAAACCAAAAGAAAAAATTGACTTACCTCAACCTCTTGCTTCAGTTTACTATTTTCCTTTTTCTGACTTAGACACTGTTGTTCAGTTTCTGCTTTTTCCAGAAGAAGAGCATCCAAGCATTCAGTTAGTGCCTGTTTTGGAATGACATGATTTGTCTTACTTAGGGGCAGAGCAAACAGTCTATTCATATAGATTTTATTTTCTATGTTATTCTTTCATCATTACATCTGAGAATTCAATATTTACATGGAACATGAAAAACAAAGGTAAAATCACATACAATCTACTTTCTACGTTTTAACTATAATGTACTTATTTATAAGATATACAAATAAGAGCCTATTTCTTAGGGTTAAGTAACAACAATAGCAACAATAACAAACACAAACCAAATCAGAAATAGCCGAATATTATGAGGTGTAGTGTCCTGTGTCTGGGGTTGCATGGTGTTGGAAGCCCCGAATAAGCAGTTTCACAGATTCTGGGAAGGAAGCATTAAAAACACCAGAATTTGCCCTCTGAGCACCAGAACCCCCACTCCCGCATGCACTGTCCTCTCTCAGTCAGATTCAGACCATGCTAACTCCTTTCCAGAAGCTCTGGAGGAATTTCCGCATTCTGTTTGATGTGTGCACAGGTGCTGATGTTCTCAGTGGCCTCAGCCCCACTTCTTGCTCTTTTGCAGACATATCTAAAGGGATGAGAGTCAAAGTAAATTACACTTTTGAACGAGGTTTCACTAGAATGTGGCATGGGGAAAAAACCAGAGTATTAAAGGGAACAAACTAGATTCCTCTGTGTGTGTGTGTGTGTGTGTGTGTGTGTGTGTGTGTGTGTGTGTGTGTTTATGCCTACATACAGATTCATCCATTTCCCTACACATTTCATGATGCCCTTGTGTTTAGTAGTTGTATAGTATTCTGTTGTGGAGATGTACCATATTCTCTTTAGCCATTCTTCGGTTAAATGACAGATTGTTTCCGGTGTCTGGCTATTACAAATAAAGGTGCTACAAGCATAGTTGAGCAAGTGTCCTTGCTGTATAGTGGAGCATCGTTTGGGTATATACACAGGAGTGGTGTAGCTGGGTCTTGAGGTAGATCTATTTGTAATTTTCTCAGAAATTGACAGATTCTCAGAGTGGTTGTACAAGTTTGCACTTGCACTAGCTATGAAAGCGTGTTCTCCTTTCTAAACTATGCTGCCATCCTGTTGCTAGAATTTATGATTCTAGTCAACCTGGTGGGTGTAAGTTGAACTCTTAGAGTTGTTTTGACTTGCATTTTCCTGGTGACTAAGGACATTGACCATTTCTTTAAGTGTTTACCAGCCATTAGGAATTCTTCCGTTGACAATTCTCTGCTGTGTTGGCATGTTTGCGAATGTCATAATGAAGCTGCTATAGTTACTATTTCAAAATGCATGTTTTAACAGTAGAAAATAGAAACCACATTAAAAAGAATAAATTAATTTCAAAGTGAAATTTGCATGATAATGAAGAAAAATAAGACATACGCAAATCAAAGCTCAGACGCCCAAACTGCCTGCTCTGACTACGTCGAGCATCATCTAGATCAGGGAGAGAGGATAAGAAGTAATAGAAGAACAGAAATAAGATACAGAGGCAGAAACAAAGGATAGATTTGGGAGGTTTTGCAGTCAATACCCCAGCAGCCAACTTTGAACTCATGACCTTAGGCATGTTAGATGAGTGCTCTACCGCTGTCATCCCACTTCCTTGGGTGCCAGAACAATTAACTCTCAGCCCAGAGGCCAAAGTGTACTTTGTCTGAAAAGCTGAAGACATTGAGCATATACTTGAAAGAACATCTTCTTTAGTCACAGTCTCAGCAATTCATATGATTCTTATGCCAGAGCAGAGAGCACAAGAGCAAAGCCTATAGACAGAGAGCCTTTGCAAAAGCTCCCGACACATGTACAAGCCTGGGGAGAGAAGTCTGTCACTGGTTTGTCCTTGAGATGAGTAGGCCTAAGCTTGCTCGATCTCTCTCTCTCTCTCTCTCTCTCTCTCTCTCTCTCTCTCTCTCTCTCTCTCTCTGCTTCCTGCTTGAGTTTGAGAATGCGATGGTCCCAGGAGTCTGCTTTTGTCTTCAAGATTCCAGCTAGCTGTCATGCCTCTGCCCCACCAACATGGGCTCTTGTCCCTCCAAAAATTAAGCCATATGTGCTTTCTCGTCCTCTTAAGATCCCATGCTTATGAATTCTTATCCCCCCAAGCAGCATAGTAACCACTACACTCACCCTTAGCAAAGAAGGCTGCTAACTATGCTCACCCTGCTGGCCAAAAGTCAAAGCAGATTCACTGCTGTCACCCAGTCATATATTGACTGTGTCTCTCCCACCCACCTGGTCCAGAGAAACAATGAGGCCTGCAAGTAGCTTTAATTCCACACCCACCCTCTCTCATGTAGCATAGGTGTCATAGGAACCAAACCTGCTTCCTGGTGCCACATGACCTCCTCTTCCCGAAGAAGCCTTGTGGTCCATGGAGACCTCTTTTGTCTAATGGGAATGAAACTGTCTCCTTCACACTCCCACTGAGTTGACATCATTACTAAAGACTTCTGCCTAAAGTGGGATCTCTCCTAGTAGTATCACAGTCTCTCTATGTCTCTCATCTGTACCCTTCTCCCTCACAAAAATCCAAACTGACGCAACAAGGAGAGATAAAAGAATCAGTGAAAAACTTAAGAGCCCACGTAGTAAAACTAGGCAACACAATCTCAAAGAACCAATGGATGAACAAAACCTTGTATTGTGGTCATGGAAATTCCCAGACAGCAATGATCCACAAGTATTCCAGTAGTCCAAAACACTGAGGGAAGGGACACTTTCAAGCTCTCTTCATAAACACGGCTTACCCTTACTCTCTAACCAAGTAAAAACGACTTGAAAAGAACCAAGTATCTGACAATGTCTTTGACTACCAACATGAGGAAATCCTTACTGACAGTACCAGATACTTGGCTTCATATCCAATGACACATTAAAAAAAAAAACATTCTTCATTATCAAGATGCTTACACTAGGAACAGAAAGATAATCACACACACACACACACACACACACACATCACATTGACAAAAATATATATAATACATACACGACATCAACGGAGGGTTGTCAGCAATGAGAAAGGGTGACACGCCATTGGCAGGAACAGAAATTTTGACTACAAACATGCCAATTCCACAAACACTGCTATAATTTTTGTCTACCACAGGCTGTATTTAGGCATTGGGATGGATTTTGTACACTGGGAAATACTGGTCACATGAAATCGGCGGGGAAATGAAATAGAGCAGGTGAATATGACCACAGTGCACTGCAGGCGGGAAAGGCAAGTCATGATCAAACTCCTCAGTCTCTACATACACATCTTACCTTTTTTTTTTTTTTTTTTAATATCTTACCATTTAAAACAAACAAGAACAAAGCCAACATTCACTAAGAAGTGAGTCTGATAACTGGAAAGTCTCAATGAAGGAGTACAAAATACAGCCAAATTTTTCCAATCCAAAATGAATATTGTCAAAATATTCAACCAATACCTGTGAAACACAAAAACAAAATTTAAAAACTGGGAAACCAACTCACTATGTTGTGGTCCAATAGGTTTGAATAGTTCAAGACTTTGAGAATCACTTGATTCGCCAAACAACTGCTTGTCTGTAGTAAAAGGACAAATCCCAGCTCACAGCAGGGCTTTTAATGGACATTTATCTAGCATGGGTCACAATGACTACTTGTGATGTCATATACAATGGACCAATCAAGGCCCAGAAAAACCCACAGCAGGGGTGGAGGGGTTAGGGGATGACGGTGGGGGTATGGGGGGTAGGGGGTTGTTTGTTTGTTTAGTTGGTTGGTTTTTTTGTTTTTGTTTTCTCTTACATTCTTTCCTGAACAATCACACTAATTTATCACATGGCTGTGATCAAAGAGCTGGGAATGCCTTACTTATGAGAAAACAGCTTAGTTAACCTCAGAGTTAACAGGGCATAGAGCAATATAATGGGGACAACTCACGAAATGGATGTTAGGGGTGTAATGCAGGGTACATGCTATGTTCCTTGGTTTCTGCTTCTTTTCTGGATTTTCAGAGAGTGTGGTGGCTGTGTATTGTCTGTTTTCCTGACCTGCTCAGCTGCTGTGCTCACAGGGAATGCCTGCTGGTGTTGGAGGCTGGGATACTGGGATGAATTAGGGGAAGGAAGGTTGGAGGAGAATGGGGTCAGAGAAGAGAGACCACAGCACGTTGTCTGCGATGGAGCTTGGGATAAGACTAGGCATTGGATCCCAGAAGGAGTTGGAAAGGTGTGATCTGCCTTTTGCCCTGGGACGAGCAGCCCTTCGGTTAGTAGAGGTGCCTGCTGGATCTGGAATCTGGGACAGAGCAACAGGTGGAGGGAAAAGGTTATAAGGAAGAGATCTTTGGGATTCATAGAGAAGAAGGGCCAGAGAAGGCTACCATGGGTGCTCAGCTTTAGAGCTGGGGATGAGACTGGGAGATTGGGTCTGAGGAAACAGAGAGCAAGACACTTTTTTTGTTTTAACCTAAGTCAGACAAATCATGTCATTCCAAAACAGGTCCTAACTGAACGGTTGGATGCTCTTCTTCTGGGAAAAGCAGAAACTGAACAACAGTGTCTATGTCTGAAAAAGGAAAATATTAAAGTGAAGCAAGAACTTGAGGTAAGACGACATTAATTTTTTTGTTTGTTTTTCAGTTTTTCAAGACAGGGTTTCTCTGTGTAGCCTTAGCTGTCCTGGACTTGTAAGCTGGGCTCAAACTGACAGAGATCCTCTTACAGTTATGCAGAGATAGACTAACATTTTATTTTTGCATAGTTTAATCTTTCTTATAGCAATATCATTATTTAATAAAAGTCTTAAGATTTGGAGTTTTCACAACTCTAAATACTATTATCTGTTCAGCTTTAGGACATTTAGTAGCACATTGTTACTTTTTGTCTGTAAAATTTTACCTTATTTTTCTAAAATGTCTTACTAATCTGTTCAGGAGATACAAATTTATATAATTTATTACTTTTAAAAGATAGCTGAATACAGAAGTTTCCTAGTTGTTAGTTACTTTACATAATAGATTTTTGTATTGATGATAATAGTTGTACTTAGTGAGGCAAAACTTAAACAAAACTGTTGAAATCTAGATGTTATAATTCTCTAGGTATGTTTTGTTCATCTCTTTTTCCATTTAGTTAACCCTTTAGTGAACATAGAGATTTCCTTCATCTTCAATCATTGATTTGTGCTTCTATTTTTATAATAGGATTCTGTAACTAAGCTGGAAGATATGAAGAAAGAGTTTGAGCAATCACATAGAAACTATGAAAAAGGACTTGAAAGCTTTAAAAATGAATTGATGGCAGTGCAGTCAGAGCACAGTAAAGAAAAAGCCATCTTACAACGAGAGCTGGAAGATGCAGGAAATAAACAATTAGAGCTGTTAGAACAGCTTAAATCTCAGAGTGACTCTGAAGACAATGTTAAAAACTACAAGAAGAGATTCAGAACATTACGGCGGTATTTGAAGAACAAATGTTATATCTAAAAAAGCAGGTAGAAGCTACCAACAAGGAAAAAAATGAAGAGATTATTCATCTCCAAAAAGTCATTGAGGACAATGCTGAGCACTACCAAAAATCTCAAGAAGAGATTTTGCAGCTGCACGCTACACACAGAGACAAAGTTAATGAACTGATGTCTCAAGTGGAAATATCAGCTAAAGAACATGAGGCAGAAATAAATAAGCTAAAAGAGAATAAAGTGCTACAGGGTGGGGCAAGTGAGACCATTCAGGAGAAACTCCAATGTGAGTCAGAAAACTTAAATGAATGCAGCTCAGAGGCAAGCCAGGAAAGTCAGAATTGCTCTGTGCCCTTACAGGAAGACCCTTGTGCAGAACAAACAGTATATGATAAGGTCAGACAACTGGAAGATTCCTTAAAAGAACTGGAATCTCAACACAGTATCTTAAAAGATGAGGTGACTTACATGAATAATCTCAAGTTAAAACTTGAAATGGATGCCCAACATATAAAGGATGAGTTTTTCCATGAGCGAGAAGACTTGGAGTTTAAAATTAATGAGCTTCTGCTGGCTAAAGAAGAACAGGGCTATGTAGTAGAAAAATTAAAATACGAGCGAGAAGACTTAAACAGACAGCTTTGCTGTGCTGTGGAACAACATAACAAGGAAATACAGTGTCTTCAGGAGAACCATCAGAAAGAAATGTCTGAACTAAGTGAGACACTTATGTCAGACTCAGAAAAAGAGAAGTTAGCATTAATGTTTGAAATACAGGGTCTTAAGGAACAGTGCGAAAATCTGCAACATGAAAAGCAAGAAGCTGTCCTAAATTATGAGAGTTTACAAGAGATGATGGAAATTTTGCAAACAGAACTGGGAGAATCTGCTGGAAAAATAAGCCAAGAGTTTGAAACAATGAAGCAACAGCAAGCATCTGACGTTCATGAGCTTCAGCAGAAGCTGAGGACTGCTTTCAATGAAAAAGACGCTCTCCTTGAAACTGTGAATCGCCTCCGAGGAGAAAATGAAACGTTATTATCTCAGCAAGAATTAGTACCAGAGCTTGAAGGCACCATAAAGAAGGTTCAGGCAGACAATAGCATGCCTTAGCCAGTCTTGGCCAAAAAGATAAAACATTACGGGAGTTAGAGGCAAAGATACATTCTCTTGCCGAAGAAAAGGTGATTTTGTAAGTAAAATAAAAATTTCCCATGAAGAGATAAATGGTCTCCATCAGAAAATGGGAACAGGAGCAGAGATTGACTCTAGAACTCAGGGAAGCAGCAGCGCAAACTGCCCAGCACAACAGTGAACTGAGACAAAGAGTAACTGAGTTAACAGGGAAACTAGATGAAATAGTAAGAGAAAAGAGTCAAAATGATCAAAGCATTATGGTTCAAATGAAAACTGTGACTGAAGACCAAGAAGCACTACCCAGTTGTCTAAGGCACAGGATGCTCACCAAACCATGGCTTCTGTGTCTCTTGAAAGCCTGTGCACAAATAAACCCTTCTTCCTTAGAGCCGACTCTGGCCTGGAATTTGGTGATAGCCATGAAAAAAATAACCAGAGTCCTGGTAGTGGTACAGAATCTGAGAAAAATAAAAAAAAGCTGATTTCCGATAAGCCATGATGTGCTGGTTGCTTGTGATGACATCACAAGGAGACACTGTGAGGAAGGCTAGCAACTAGTCCATAGGAGGCACTGCCTGCACTGTACTGTTTTGTATCTTGGAGTAGCTATTGGTTGCCTACAGAGTAGTTGGACTTAAAATTGGCCCTGATAGACTTTGAATCTCAAATCTATTCTACGTCGGTATAATGAATGTGTTACCTAGTTTGTTGGTTTTGCTTCCAGGAGTTTAAGTTTGCTATTTCATGTTTATATTATGGGTTTTTTTTCCCCCTGAGGTTTGATTTGTGTATGTCTTATTTTTCTTCATTATCAGACAAAATTTTCCTTGAAACTCATTTATGCTTTTTAATTTGGTTTCTATTTTCTTCTGTTAAAACGTGTGTTATGGGATACTAACTATAGCAGTTTCATTATGATGTTCCCTAACATGGCAATACAGCACTTTGTGGGTTCCCTCCTGATCTAGTTCACTTCCTCCACCCCATCCCTGTAACTAGTCCTCATCTACAAATGTTCAGTACCCAGTTTGCTCATGAGAAAAGGAAAAATATGTCATGTTTCTGTTTGTGAAACTTTCTTTTTATATAAAACTAATTCTACTTCCAGCTACTTTGCTTATAACACAGCAGATCAGTTGTCACTGTTTGAGGATGGATTATTTCCCAGACATTGGATGTATGCTATGCTATTACTAGTCAGTTGGATAACTCAGTTTACACTTTGTGGTTTTTACTCTGGCTGTTGATTGTATTTCTATGGTCTTCTGAGGCATCATGGTGGGGTTGGGGATACTTCAGATTTTGTGATGTAGAATTCATAGCTATTAACTTCCCCCCTAGATCTATATGTGTTCCTGGAATTTCCCACAAAATGAAGTACTTGGAACTGAGTTGAACATCATGGCCAGCCACTTGGGAGACGGCATCCTTGAAAAGAATTTCAGGATCTTAACCTCCCTTGCTTGTGGTACATTCTGGGAGGTGATGCTTGCCTGCCACCTTCCCACGCAGGCACCTGTGGCTGTGAAGATCCTTGAGAAGCACAAGGCTCTGGCTGAGCTCAGCTCTACAGTAGACATCCTCCAATCTTAGGAACACAGGAACAAAGGTCAATTTTTTCATGTCATTGACACACGGACACCGACCTATGTTGTCACGGAGTATGTTGCAGGAAAAAAAAAAAAAAAAACCGGGACATGTGCCTCAGGGAGATGGGCTGTCTAAAGGAGAGGAAGCCAGACCTATTTGCCAACAGGTTGTGTCAGCTGTTTATTTCCCTCACCAAAGACACATCTCACGTTATGATAGTAAATTAGAGAATATTCTTATTGATAGGACTGGCAAGATCAAGCTTTGTGACTTGGGTATGGCAACCCACCTTGCACAGGGCCAGATGTTGGTGGAAGTCTGTGGCTCCGTGCTCTATTTGGCTCCGGAGATTCTGGGAAGGAAGCCCTATGATCGGCTGGGAGAATAATAGAACAGCCACAATCAATATTCTCAAACAGCAAATGAGTGGTGGGGACAGCCACCAGCAAGGTGAGAAGCTCTGGATTCACACCATCCCTGCAGCTGCATTTCTGCTTTTTTTTTTTTTCTTTTAAACTTAGTCTCTTTACAGCCTGATTTTCTACCCATCTCTACTCTCCTCCCAGGCCCACACTCACGTCCAACTCCTCCAATGCCCCCTTCTCTTAATCCTCAGAGAAAGGGGGGCCCCCAGGAAGTATCAATCTACCCTGTCACCTCAAGTCCCAGCAGGACTAAGCACATGTTCTCCCACTGGGGGCTGACAGGGCAGCCCAGCTACAGGAAACAGGAACAGTGGCAGGCAGCAGAGTTGGAGACAGCCCCTAGAGCCGTTGTTAGGGGACCCACATGTTGGCCACGTTGCAATCTGCTACCTATGTGTAGGTGGTGTAGGCCCAGTTCATGCATGCTCTTTGTGAGCCCCCATGGGCACAGGTTACTTGACTCTTGGGGTCTTCTTGTGGTGCCCTTGACCCCTCTGGCTCCCTCTCTCCTTCCCAGTCTAACTCTGGAGGAACTTCCAAACAGAACCCCAATATGGGACATGAAGATACTATCTGGGTCTGCTCTGCCCTGAGACATGATCAAGAGACCTGCAGGGAAGTCTAGTCCGAGGCCCTATCTCAAAAAGTCATTAGTTTCAGGAAAGATCCTGTCACCCAAGGGGCAGCCAATTAGAGAAAATGGCAGCTAGGCTGGAAACCTTATCTTGGCCTGGCCATCTGCTCTTGTCACCCATAGAAGGTTTGGTATTTCATCTTGTGGTTAAACGTTCATGACATAAAGATGTGGTCTACTGACCACCTGGCTAGGGGCCAATCATAAACCTACCCATGTAACTGCCTTGTTGCCCACCAATCAGGTTTTAGATTACCTAACTCCTGCTGGAATTCCCCTTTTTACTCATAAAAAGGCCTTTAAGCCAATATCCAAGGTTGCCGTTTTGTAAAGTGCCTGACCCCTGCGTACAAGAATGTTGCTTTCACAAAATAAAAGCACTCTTGTTGATAGCATTTGTGAGCAGTAGTCTTCTTGTGGAAATTTCAGACTTAACAGTGCCAAGGATTGCACAAAAAGTCTCCTTGTCACATTTCAAAGCTCCTTCTGTGGGCTCAGTGGAAACTAGACTAGTTTGCTGCCATGGCCAGACCCTGGGATCCACCAATATTATCTGAACTCTTTGAGCCTGTAGTCCCATGTGGCTGGACTTCTAGTTTAACTGACTGCCCTGCTCCACTCCTTGTTTATTTTCTCAGTACTTTTCCATGTTATGAATTCATAAAATTGTATACCTCTCTAGGAAGCACCTAAAATGCCTTTTACTTGTCACTGATGCCCGGACTTATCTGCCTCCGGCCATTGCTCAACTCTTTCCTCTGTTACTCAGTCACAAATGATAGTCCATGGTGCTTCAATCTTGAGTTTGTTTGTTTTTCACTTTACGAGACAGGGTTTCTCCGTGTGGCCTTGGCTGTCCTAGACCCCCTTTGTAGACCAGGCTGGCCTCGAACTCACAGCAATCCGCCTGCCTCTGCCTCCTGGGTGCTGGGCTATCCTGAATTTATAGAGCCCATGAAGCTGCTGATCTACGAGAAGGAAGGTGGGTAAGGACAGCATGATAGAGGAGGCTGGTTTTCAAATACAAAGACCTTTATTACTGTTAGAGTAAAAAAACAGTCTGATCAAGAGACTAAACTTTCTGACTTGAGTGGTGACCTAACATTCCAGATAAGCTGGTTCAAACATTTTGACGAAGGGACCACCCCTAGGAAAGCTGACCCATCTTAAGTCACAATAAAGAGACAAGTAGTCATTTAGTGAGAATGTACCCTTCCCCCCTCCAGAATCCTCACCCCTGCTGCAGAAGCTTAAGGGCCACAGCCATGTAAGAGTTTTATTTATTTATTTATTTATTTATTTATTTATTTATTTATTTATTTGGTTTTTTGAGACAGGGTTTCTCTGTGTAGCCTTGGCCATCCTGGACTCACTTTGTAGACCAGGCTGGCCTCGAACTCACAGCGATCCGCCTGCCTCTGCCTCCCGAATGCTGGGATTAAAGGCGTGCGGCACCACGCCTGGTCCATGTAAGAGTTTTAAATTTGCCCACTTTTCTCAATTTGTTTGATGAAACAGGTAACAAATAAGGTTATCCTTGACCTCTTGACCTGGAGTCCACCTAGTGTAAGATGGTCTAGAAACCCCCCAGGAAAAATGTTGACCTCCCTCTAGGGTCATTCCTTCCCTTGCATCTTCCCAGAATTACATTGACTTAGTGTGTTGTGAAGTAGTTACATCTGTGTTCAGTCAGTGAGAGAAATGCTGGTTCTGAAATAGTTCAACCTGTAGCCAGTCAGTGAGAGAAATGCCGTTTCTGACAGGAAAGGGTCCTATATTTAAGATGTAAGAGGGTGATGCCAGGTGACATTCGCTTCAGGTAACTTCTGAGAGTGTACTACTCTTCACTCTAAATTCTCTCTCTTAAAGCTATTAGACGTCACATAAAAATAATTGTAAGCTATTTCGGTTCATTTGGTTTTTAGCTTTAGGAATGTGCTCTCACTTCTTCCACTCTTCTTGTTCCGCTGATTTGACTGAATCTCCGCGGGGCCTGGAGCCAGCTGTCTGTTGGGAGCATTTGCAGTAGCTTTTGTAATGGTCTTCCTTTGCTTTCTCCTGTTGATAAGGCATTAAAGGGTTAACGGATCATCGGTAATTCTGAAACTGTACCTCACCTATGGGGAACTCAGATTTGAAGGGAAAAGTAGAGGCAGAGAAAAACAAAAAAGCCAAATGACTTCCCATGGTTCTGTATATAAGCAAACCTCTATCAAATGATTTCTATTTTTTTCTTGATTAAAAAAAATCTGATTTTTATATCATTTAGTCACTTAACTGTCTTAAGGACTCCAGGGACCCCCTGTGTCATATTAATTTAGGAAAGTCACAGCTACTGCTGTGCTTTGGTGAAGGACATGGCTGTCTTTTTGAAGAGGTGTTAGATTGTTCTTTTTTTTTTTTTTATGTTGTTGCTTTATGAAGGTGTTAAAAAAAATGCTACTCTAAAAGATAGGACTGGGAAATTGTTTAGTTAAATCGTGCGTGACAGGTGCCTATGAATTCTTCACACACATTACTGTTTCACTGTAATGTGCCATCATCCTGAATAGATTACACTTCAAATGCCTAAGTGTTTACACAGGATAATGCAGCAACATTATGGGATGGGTTTGGGCAGCCCTCTCCTCCAATGTCTGACAGCATCAAATGCTTCAGTGCACACTCTGATTTTATTACTCCTTCATTTCCCTGGACCAGCAGAAAGGGAATTTCAGATGAAGTCGAACAATGAGAGGAACAATCTGAGGGCTAAGTTAGTGCTAGAAAATGGCTAACTTTTTGTCTTTGCACTTTGAGTACAGAGATATTAAATATGCTCGATAGGAAATGTAATAGTTAAGGAGCACAGCACTAAAACCCGAGGGTGGGAGAAAAATTTCCAGAATGTGTAATGACATGCTAATGGTTTCTTGTGGGCATATGGAGATGTCATTTAATATGGCAGCACATTTACTTCTGCATTGAAGCGTTTCTCAACTATCAAAGTGAATTCATTAGAGGTTTAACTTTACCTCACAGGAAAAAACATCACCTATTATCAGTGTCTACAGTACTGGACCTTCATGGTATTTGTGAGATCATAGAGCAATGGTGAAAAGTTTTGTCCCAGTTTACAACATAAAAGACACATGCAAGACTACCTTGGATACCCTAAACTTTTGTATATCAATTAATTCAACACATCAAATTTTCACCTAAGATGAAGTCCCTGAGAGGCAAATGACTGAAAGATACCCTTTAATTGGTACCACTTCATTGAAAAGATATTGAGGTGAAATTTATAAAAATAAAATGGACTATCTAAAGTACAAATTGTATTTATTTTTCTTTTAAAATTTATTACTTGAAAATTCCATACACGAATATAGTGTTTTAATCAAATCCACCCCCTACTTCACACTCTACAATAACTCCTACTATATATAACCCCTACAATTTTCCTTCCCAATGTTATATGCCCTTTTAAAAATCTGCTGAGTTCACTTAATGTTGCCAGTTTGTGCATGGCTACAAAACCATTCACTGGAACAAGGACAGCTTATTAGGGGCCACATCCAAAACAAAACAAAACAAACAAAAATCCGACTCTCCCTCCTCTAGCAGTCACCAACTGCCAATAGCTCCTCAGCTATGAGTAAAAGTTTATGAGCACCTCTGCTGGGGTTTTGGTTGACAGGCCTTGTGCACATAAGTCACAGCCATTGTGAGTTCGTCTGTGCTACCCTTGTAATGACCACAACACACTATTTTTCACAGTAGCCTTCCACTACCTCTGGGTCCGACAGCCTTGTTTTCCATTTCTCTGTGTTGATACCTGAATCTTGGGAGGGGGGAGATATGGTATAACTATTCTAGTTATGGCTGGTCACTTCATAGTTTTGTGTTCTCTGCATGTTGAGTAGTTGTGAGTCTCTGTTTATTGCCACTAACTGCAAAAAGAAGCTTCTCTGATAAGGGTTGAAAATGAACTAATCTGTGGGAATAAAGATAAGAATTTGGTGAGAGCTATATCTACATAGTAGAAAAATAATCTGCTCTCCCTTAATCCCTACGACCCAGCTAGCCACAGTTGGTTTCCACCCCTGCTCCCCTCAGTTAACAATAACAGTCATGAGTTCAATTTTGTAGAGTGGGATTTAAATCCTACAATAAAGTGATTGGTTACGCCCGTGACATTCATGCAACTATTGCACCAATGGGCATATCCTGGTAGGCTTTCGTCATTGTAGTCCACAGGGTTCACAGCTGGGTAAGACTCTATTCTTCCATGGAACTATGAATAGCATCTTCTAGCACTGCGAAAGCCAGCCTCTAAAGATGAAGCTTCCAGTACCAGATTGATTTATCCATGGCATGTGACTTAGATATGTGGTATCTACACCAATAAGGTCTCACGAAGCTATGGTGTTTGAAAGAGAATATGCCTTATATCTCCTAGTTGGCAGAACTGTTTGGGAAGGAGTAGGAGGTGTGGTGTTCTCAGAGAAGGCAGGCTTAGGGGTTTCAAAACCTATGTCATTTCCACTTCTCTCGCCTTCCCTCTCTACCATCACCTCACCCCTCTGCTTTGTGCTTGTAGATTTGCTGTGAACTCTCATATACTGATCCAGTGCCGTGTTAGTCTGCCTGTTGCCATGCTCCTGTCTTGGACTCCAATCTTCTGGAACTGTGAACCCCCAAATTAGACACTTTCTTTTATAAGGTGCCTTGGTCATGGTGTTTTGGCACAGCAATAGATAAGACAGGCTATGAGACTCAAAGCTAAAGAGCTCAAAAAATATTTGGTGATGTCATCAACTCGCTTCTATTATTTACACTTATAAGCTTATGAATCATTGAACAGTTTGTGTAGAAGCACAAAGTGCATATAACTTTTCAGAGTGAAGATTATATTTCATCATCTGAGTTCAAAGTAACCATATACAGTTTTAAAATTAAGTAGGTCCTAAAGCTGATTCTGTAAATTAATGGTGTGGTCTTCAAGCAACTTTAGTATCTAATGAATATGTCCAGGTTTTGGATAAAACTATCAATGATTTCTGTTTTTTCTTTGAGCCACTAAGGGGAAAAAACTTAGAATTCACTAAAAGGACTTAAAAATATTGCTTCGCATTCCAGCAAGGAAATCAGGATGACGTTACTCAGAGGAAGGGCTGCACTGCTTTTCCACAGTCTCTTCTACTGTTGTCATCTGCTCTTCTTGTAATGGGATTGGGAGGGTTGGCTGACTCGTCACATTTGACTGTGTGGTACAGACCTCAGGGAATGATATTTTGACAAGGCATATTCTATATGGTGCTATATTCTATATAGTTCAGCCACCTCTTTTTGATAGCTAAACAAGGAAAGCTGGTGTTCGACCCTTCTTATGACTCAGCAGAATTTCCACACTGTGCTGATATGTATATATAATATATGTGCATTATGTCATGTAATATATAGGTGTATATAATATGTGTATATAATACTCACATGTGTATGGTGTTTATAATATATAGTTTGTTATTCTATTTTTTTTTTGTTTTAATTTTAAAATAAAGTTTATTTTTCTGGTGCATTTAAATATTTAATATTTCATTAACATCTGTGAAAAATTTACAAACTATTTCTTTTTTTGATATATTTTATTAATTTATTCATATTACATCTAAATTGTTATCCCATCCCTTGTATTCTCCCATTCCTCCCTTCCTCCCATTTTTCCCCTTACTCCCGTCCCCTGTGACTATGACTGAGGGGGACCTCCTCCCCCGTATATGCTCATAGGGTATCAAGTCTCTTCTTGGTATACAAATGATTTCTTAAGTTGTTTTTAATTCAAGTAAAAATGTCTTCCCCAGGGAAGAGCATAATAATGGCTGTCCAATGCCAACTGGTCATCCCTGAAAACATACATACAAGTAACAGTATGTGGACTAAGCAGTTTATAGTCAGGAACACACACACACACACACACACACACACACGCATACAATAACAATTAGTGATAAAAGAGGCCATGAATTTAAAGGAGAGCAGGAAGGGGTATTTGGGAGGGCTTAGAGAAAGGAAAGGGAAACGAGAAATGTAATTATAATCTCAAAAATTAAAAAAAAAAAAAAAAGACAGTGGAGTGCTAGGAGCAATCGCATGCTGGATTGGCAGAAGCAAGCAAGTAAGCTTCCTGGAGACAGCACATTTATTTTTGTACTGCTGACGAATGGGTGTATCCCTGCTTTTGGCAAAACCTCAAGGATATTGCCTCAAGACTGCTTATTGTTACTGTACTTTGTAAAAGGAGCTTTTATTCTCCTGGCTCAACTGTTGTCTGGGAGGCTTACTGCCTCCTTCTGCTAAACTAGGGCTAGTCCTGGAAGCTTCTAGTTTCCATACAATTTAACCTAGGCCTGGAATGTTTTCAGCCTCACCCTTATTTGTTCCTTCTGGGCTCTGGGCTGGCTGGTTCAACTCAGCTGTTCTGGCTCAAACTCTTCTCTCAGCTGAGTTATTTAATATGGCTTCTCTAGGCCCTGAATTGCTCTGCTTAGCCTCAAACTAACTCAGCAATCTGCACTAATCTTTTGGCTTCTCATTTTCTGGCTTATTCTGTCTTCATCTGAGTTCTCTCTCTGCAACCTACCTCTCTATTACTGTCCTGGTAAAAGCTGTCTCCTCACTCTGTAAAACTGCCTCTTAAATAGCTTCCCTTTCCTCTCTCTTCTTGTGAGAGCTGGGCATATCCTATTTTGTCAAATCTCTGATTCGTTACCTTTTCTACCACTCAATTAGGCATCATTTTTAAACATGGGTGCTTCCTTCTACAAACTAACTTTACCTTCATTTGGGATTAAAGTCATGTATCACCACAAGTGGATCTAAGCTTTTCTTTACCTGATACTTACTCTATACTAGGCTGGCCTTGAACTCAGATCTGTTTGCCTTTGTCTCCTAGATTAAAGGTATGTTTGTATTCCAGCCAGATCACAGAGACCTAGACAATCTTTGGATGTGATCTCTTGCCAGAACAGCCATGTTTTGAATTAACATTCCTCTAAATACTGTCTGTCCATGCTTGTCTTGTCTATCTGGCATGGAGGAGACCTCATTCCCTATTGGCTCACTCTGTTGGGCAGATTTCCTGCACACTGTTTTGAAGATATACATTCATGACATAGTGCTGTTTAGATGAACTGATGATTTCATAATCCATGATGATGATTTTAAAGAATTTCTGGCTTGATTCAAGTAATTTAAAAAACCCTCCTGCTAGGAATTCCATATGTCAAACACTTGATTTACACCAAGAAGGAACACAAAAATGAAACAAATTCATGATCAAGGAAATACATTCATTCTAGATTTAATCCAAGGATAAAGCCCGGGTATATACCACAATAAAAACCATATGAATATAGAAACAAAGAATAGATGGTTAGTTATATGAGACAAGACAGACACCTGTTTCTTGGCAAAACCTAGACATAAAAAGCTCTTGCTCTGAACACATAACATAGATGTGAAATAAGAAAAAGATAAACGCTTCTGCTTTGAACTCATAAGGAGCATATAGATAAAACTACTACTTTAAACTTACAACAAACAAAAGCATCTAGTTAGATATAGTCCTGATAAGAGAACTTAGAATCAGTAGTCCTACTGTAACTCCCTTTTTATGTAACGATTGTACCTGTTTTTGAATGAGATATTTTTTAAACCATTCATAGAGTGTAATGATTGAAAAATACGATGTCAGGCAACAGATATGATATGGAGAAGTTTATAATATGAGCATGGGATATCACGGAAGTGGGAGGGGCAGAGAGACAGAGGGATAGAGGGATAGAGACAGCAAGAGAGGAACAAGAGATGATGAGGAACGAGGGGGGATAGAGAGAGAGAGAGGGAGAGAGAGGGGGGGGAGAGATATGAGGTGGGTTTGTCCTTTTTACATCCTGGGCAGCTGAACCATCTAGTGACAGGCAGGTAATGGCATGATAGTTTACTAGACAGACTAGAGATTTGATAACATTCCTCTCTTTTCCTATAATTAAGAAATGAGGACATTGGATTGCTTTTCATGTGAGGTAGGCTAAAGTATGTACATGTAGGTTCATTGGAAGCAGCTTTTGGCTGCCATGTAAGTGGGGGCGGGGCGAGGGGGGAGGAGACAGAGGCAGAGAGACAGAGAAGAAGGAGGAGGAGGAGGGAGGGAGGGAGGGAGGGAGGGAGAGAGAGAGAGAGAGAGAGAGAGAGAGAGAGAGAGAGAGAGAGAGAGAGAGAGAGAGAGAGAGAGAGAGAATATGAACTGTCCAGATTATATGCCCTGGGAAGGGAAGTTTGGGGTAGTGATCAAGGTATTCAGCCATGTCCTGCAACAGATAGGAGGAGTGCCGGGAGAACCTGGAGTTGTTTGTCCTGGGTCTGAAGCGCAGCATCTCAACCTTTTGTAAATGAATAAGAGATTAAAAAAAATGAATCTTTGACTGTTTCCTGATGACAGTAGGGCGGTGATGGGGTCAAAAGGCTGAAATGTTAGCCAAGTCCTGGAAGCGCAGGCTGTTATATTTGCTGTTCAGGGCCTGAGAACATCTGTAGCTAGGAGGGGCAATGCAGGTCCAGCTGAGATGATCTGTGAGGTTGAAGTGGAGGGCCTATGGGTAGCTGCTTTGGCACTGCCCTGGATGCAGGAAATCTGGCAGGACACTGGACCATATATGTGGGCAGAAGACAAAGTTGGGAGGCTAGGGAGAATTTTTTTCTTTTTGGTACGTTTGAAACTTTTGGGAGAGTAAGTAGAGACGAAAGTTTTGGAGTGAAGAAGAGAGAAGCTGGAATGTAACGAGCTTCCACTTAGGGGTATATTTGAAACAGTTTGTAGAGAGAAAAAAAAAAAGACAAAGTGGCTTACACATCGGGAGTCTCCTTCCATCTACCCAATTGTTGGCACTAATTAAAAGATTTCATTTTGGATCTTTGGTTCTGTGCAAGTTTGGTTGCAGGAGTGTGCAAGCTTAGCAGCCTTTCGTGTAGGCATAGGGATTTGAATTTCTCCTGAAGGCATCCTAGAGGAGCCTGGATAGATGGAGAATGGACTATTTCCATGGGGAAGTGAAGTCAGTGGCCTGCTGGGGTATGCCCCAGTGCAAGGCTTAATTAAAAAATGTACAGACTTTCTCAGGGACTCATCAGTGCTGGTCAGTGACCAAGAGAGCACAGCCTGAACAGGATCGAGCTGAGCCTGGAGACACAGACACCTAGTGCACTAGGATGGTGTGATGGTGTGATGGTGTGATGGTGTGATGGTGTGGTGGTGTGATGGTGTGATGGTGTGGTGGTGTGATGTATGGTGGTGTGATGGTGTGGTGGTGTGATGGTGTGGTGGTGTGATGGTGTGGTGGTGTGATGGTGTGATAGTGTGGTGGTGTGATGGTGTGGTGGTGTGGTGGTGTTGGTGTGATGGTGTGGTGGTGTGGTGGTGTGATGGTGTGATGGTGTGATGGTGTGGTGGTGTGATGGTGTGATGGTGTGATGGTGTGATGGTGTGATGGTGTGGTGGTGTGGTGGTGTGATGGTGTGATGGTGTGGTGGTGTGATGGTGTGATGGTGTGGTGGTGTGATGGTGTGGTGGTGTGGTGGTGTGATGGTGTGATGGTGTGATGGTGTGATGGTGTGATGGTGTGGTGGTGTGATGGTGTGATGGTGTGGTGGTGTGTGTGATGGTGTGGTGGTGTGATGGTGTGGTGGTGTGATGGTGTGATGGTGTGATGGTGTGGTGGTGTGATGGTGTGGTGGTGTGGTGGTGTGGTGGTGTGATGGTGTGGTGGTGTGATGGTGTGATGGTGTGGTGGTGTGGTGGTGTGGTGGTGTGCTATGTGTGGTGGATGTGTGGGTGTGTGGGGTGCTGGTGTGGTGGTGTGGTGGTGTTGGTGTGCTGGTGTGGTGGTGTGGTGTGTGTGGTGCTGGTGTGCTGGTGTGGTGGTGCTGGTGTGCTGGTGTGCTGGTGTGCTGGTGTGCTGGTGTGGGGTGTGGTGGTGTGATGGTGTGATAGTGTGGTGGTGTGATGGTGTGATGGTGTGGTGGTGTGATGGTGTGATGGTGTGGTGGTGTGGTGGTGTGATGGTGTGATGGTGTGATGGTGTGGTGGTGTGATGGTGTGATGGTGTGGTGGTGTGATGGTGTGCTGGTGTGGTGTGCTGGTGTGCTGGTGTGCTGGTGTGCTGGTGTGCTGGTGTGCTGGTGTGCTGGTGTGCTGGTGTGCTGGTGTGCTGGTGTGCTGGTGTGCTGGTGTGCTGGTGTGCTGGTGTGCTGGTGTGCTGGTGTGCTGGTGTGCTGGTGTGCTGGTGTGCTGGTGTGCTGGTGTGCTGGTGTGCTGGTGTGCTGGTGTGCTGGTGTGCTGGTGTGCTGGTGTGCTGGTGTGCTGGTGTGCTGGTGTGGTGGTGTGCTGGTGTGCTGGTGTGTGTGTGGTGGTGTGCTGGTGGTGGTGGTGCTGGTGTGCTGGTGTGGTTGGTGTGCTGGTGGTGGTGGTGGTGCTGGTGTGCTGGTGTGGTGTGTGCTGGTGTGGTGGGTCTGGTGTGGTGGTGTCTGTGTGGTCTGTGCTGTGTGGTGGTGGTGGTGGTGGTGCTTGTGGGTGGTGGTTGCTGATGTGTGGTGGTGTGGTGGTGTGGTGGTGTGATGGTGTGATGGTGTGATGGTGTGATGGTGTGATGGTGTGGTGGTGTGATGGTGTGGTGGTGCGATGGAAGGAAATCTGTGTTGTACAGTTTCCCCCAATGGGAAATGTCCTAGTTTCAGGTCAGCGAGAAAGACCAACTGCAGTCATGCAGACCAGGGTTGGGTGCCTCTACTCCCAGGGAACCAGAGAGATGTAGACAGTCTCTCAAAGGGAAGCATTTACGCTGCATGGGAATTCATTAATTGAGCCAGTGTTGGGTGAAGAAAGATGGCAATCAAGAAGTTAGAGAGGGGAGTCCCAGAACCAGAGAAAAGGAGAAGAATCGCATCCTCTGAAATAGGCGGTAGGTGGGAACTTAGACTGTTGGTGGCAATACTTATCTGGGTCCATTTGACCCGCGAGGTAGATTTCCTGTAGCTTACAGGAAATTACCCTTTAAGTTTGCAAAAGGATATGAATTTTAGACCTGTTAGCATCATTGTTGTTATCTGCAGTGAAATATACATTGTAGGGGAAAAAGCAGTAGATATATAGCATAGTAGAGGCTTCGGAAAAAAATACTTTGGGTTAAAAGCATGAATATTCTTTGAGGTAAGCTCAGGAAAGGTAGAATCCTTATGGGTCTTTTGACATGTGAGGAGGACAGAAACCTCCTCGAGAGCAGAAGGGCAAAGGCTCACTTGGTCTTGATTTTCAGCATCAGTGCACATCATGAAGGAGGGGCTACTTCCCTCCACTCAGAAGACTCGGTGTGTATAACTCAGGTACAATGGGGAACATCTTAAGTCTACATTTAAAAGACAAACCAAAGGACATTTAAAACCTTGAGCTTGGAAATATGATTGATGATCATATAGTGGAATGTCCTGCCATCATTAGATTAATAAACCAGAGCTCCACTGATTAGTGTCAAAGCTCTAGACAGTTAATGTGCCTATAGTGCAGCATCAGGAAGAAACAAAACATCCTCTTAGACATTTTGCCCTTCATAACTTGCATTTACTACCTTAAGGCATCTTCTTAGAGCTTCTAACATTCATAACTTGCACGTATCAACCTTAAAACACCTTCCTACTCCCTCCAGCATTCAGAAACATCTTCTTGGAAGCTTTAAGACATAGGTGAAATTGCTGTGAGCAGTCACTGTCCTTTAGCTGAAAAAAAATGGTAAAGGGATGTATCTGAGATCTGTCCTTTAAGTCTGTAACAAGGTAGAGTGTATCTAGACCTGACAGTGGCTCTAGGAGTGAGGCTTAAAGTCTGGTTTCCTGCATATGAAGAGGACTGAGATGGTATCTGAAGCCTCCCATGACAGAAGTTGGCAATGTGACTGTGTAACCCCATTATAAGGTTAAACATTGACCTGCAATGTTACTGTGGATTTGGCTGAATGTAGGAGCCAACTGTACTCCACCAGGTCAAGGATTTTGAAGGCTGGAAGTAACTATAGCACTTGGGCCAGTTGACCCTCCAGTGGCTGGGCACAGAGGCAAACCCTACATGGGAGCATTTTGACTTCTAGAGGCCAATCTGCTAACACAGCATAGCTTTTAGGTAGCTGTGGAACCAGTATGCCCCTCTGGCTGCATCTGAAACAGGTCCCTTGCAGAGCTGACTCAGGCTGGGCCCTTGTCTCAGGGCAGCAGATAAAGCCTGGAGCAGAGTTTTCTTCCTTAGCTGAGCCTCTGGCTTTAAAGATTTTTAAAACTAATTTTTACCAGCTCCTATATGGGTGTTTAGGGACCATCCTCAGCCCTTTAGTAAGATGTCAGTGAGACCACAGTCTATCTTGAGAATACTTAGACAAACTTTAATTTAGAAGATTATGTATAGGATGTTTAAGTTAAAAAAGTTTATAGTTTTTTAAATCATTAACAACTTTAGGTTTCCATCCCTGCTAAGTTGGAGTCTTAAAACTTATAAACACAGTCCATAAAAGGAGAACAGAATAGTTTTTGCATGTTTTAGTTTATAAAATGCTCTTAGCTTATAAGTCAAAAGCCTTATTATAGATTAATCACATCATATTTAGTAAACAAGGCTAAGCATATTTTAAGGCAGTGATTTTTAGGCTTTTGAGAAGGAAGGTAGAGCATAACAATCAAGTTCTAACATTGTAAACAAATGAATGTCTCTAGAATTAATATATCTGTTTCTCATGATGGAAATATAGTAGAACATTGTGGAATAATTTAAGGTTGTATCATACCCATGAGCCAGGAAGTCTGTAGTTGAATTCAGGAGCCCTTGTGACAGGAGGAACAGCATTTATTTATTTACTTATCTAAGAATTAGTAAAGACATAAGTTAGAAATAAAAAAAAAATTGAATCAGAATAAAAACATAACCTTGAAAACATAAAATTAGAAATTAGGTAAAGCTTAATCCTGTAATTAATTGCACTAGCAGAAGCTTAAAAGATAGAAGAAGTTGTATTTAGGGTTTAGCAAGGATTTGAACAGAGCTAGCAGCCTTTAGTAAAGGTGGTGCATGTAGCCACAATTTCCCCAAAACAAAGACGGCAGTTAGTCACATGATTGCTCTTAGCCAAGATGCCAACAAGGCAATAGCTCCGTCCCTTTAGCCATGATTCCCTCCCCCCCAAAGATGGCGGCTACTCATATAATCACCCTCAGCCAAGATGGCGACAAGGGAATAGCTCGTCCTCCGGTCCCAAAACCGACATGGCAATCAGATTAGCCACATGTTTTGGGCAGCCAGTGGAGGGAGGTTTTGAAAGTGACACCTCTGATAGCTATGTGTACAAGCTATATAGTGCAAGCAACCTCCTCCCAGATTCACCATGCAACAGCGCCCACCCAAATCAGTTGTATATCCTGAGATGGTACTTAAAATCGTCACCGCAGGGACAGCTGCAGCAGGGGAATGGCAGGGATAGCTTGGTGGAGAGGAGTGGTGCATGCCCTGTGACCAGACCAGCACAGCATGAGGGAGTGGGTAGCCCAGTGCACACTCACCCCACTGCAAGGGTTTGTGACCAGTATGGCTGAGGCCTGCCATCCACTTGCGTTTGTATTAGCGTAAGAACCCAAGACAGAACTAAACATTTGTTGGAGCCATCTGCCTCATCCAAAAATGTGTCTGTCTTTCTAGTTACATGTCTTAATTGTCTGTATATATTGTCTACATGTATGTATATATATATATATGTAGGAATATGTATATATTTGTTTCTGTATGCTTATATATGTGGATGCATGATATCTTTGGGAGCTCCCTTGTTTTGTGAGCATGTGAATGTGAGGTTCGTAAAAATCTGCTTGCTTTGTCTGTTGTGGCTTCTAAGTTTAGTAAGTTTAGTAGGCGACAAGCAGTCCTGAGTGTTTTATTGGCCTTCTTAATTAGGTCTCTAGCTTCCAGCTGCTCACTGCTCAGCCATCAAGTTAAAAGGAGCTGAGGTTTTCCCTTTTACAACCCCTCATTGCTCACCGCAGGGTTTAGCTGATTAGGACCTCCTGTCATTAAATAACAAAGGCTCTCAGCGAGATGGAACTTTAAGAGTTAAAGTGTAAATAGCAAGGCCACCAGCCGGAAGGATTAGGATTAGAGAGAAAACCAGCCATCAGCTGCTATTCACCACTGGTGTGACCCGCCTTGGTTTACCCTTAGGGTTGAATAATTTTTAAAAAATCTGAAAGGTACATTACACTTATGGCTATTCCAGAGTCTCTGCTTGTGACTACAAACAGCCAGAGGCTGATGTGAGCCAACGAGAGTGCTTCTGTGTATTTTGTTGATGGAAATGTTCATAGTTTCAAACGTTAAAAAGGAATCTTGTGCACTTTATTCCACATGTAGTCAAGAGCTCACGGCAGGGATTCTGAGGTAGAAACCTAAGCAGAGACCGTGACTGAATGCTTATGAGTGCTTTCTTCCTCAGGGTTTACTCAGTTTACTTTCCTACACAACCCAGGATTACCTCTCCAGAGTTGGTACCACCTACACTGAGTTGGGTATCCCAAGCAATCATTAATCAACAAACTGCCCTACAGACATGCACATGGGTCAATATGATGGAGGAATTCCTCAATTCAGATTCCCTCTTCCTGGATATGTCTTAGGTTTGTGTCAGATTGAAAAAACTCATCTTGACAGTACTCCTAGTCACAGAACCATCTTTTCAGTCCCAAAGAAGAACTTTTTAAAGTGATCAAGAATATATTATATATATTCTTGAAGATGGGTCCTAATCCATTCTGGTTGGTTCCTAGTAAAAATATATAAGGACTTCATATTTCTCAAGTTGTGTTTGGTTCTATCCTGGGTCTCTAAGCTGTCTAGCCTCTGGTTCCTGGCCACCCAGTCAATGTCAGGTATGGAGCCAGTGAAATGATTCCTTATGATATTCTGCTATAGTTGTAGATTGGTACCCAGGCCAATTGTCAATCAGAGAGGTGTCATCCAGCAACTTACGAGAGCAGATGTAGAGACCCACAGCCAATCACTTGGCAGAGCCAAGGCAACTCCACAGAAGAGGGAGGGATAAGACTGTAGGAGCCAGAAGGGTCGAGGACACCATGAGAATGTGGCCCACAGAGTCAACTAAGCAGGGCTCCTAGGGGCTCACAGACCTGTATGGGTCTGAGCTAGGTCCTCTGCACATGTTATGGCTGACTGGGACAAGTTCATAGGCATCATAGTTGGTTTTTGTGACAATACACGAATTAGTCCAGGTACTGAAGGCTGTTATGTTAATGCACGTTGCTTCAGGAAGACTATAAGAAGAGTCATCAGAGGGACCGTCAGCAGCAGCAGCGTTTCGACAACCATGAAGAGAAGGAGTGCTGCAAGGCAACGGGTCAGCAGGTTTCATCTCCATTATCCCGCTGAGGCTGCAGGAGCAAAACTGCTTCTTACCACGCAACTTTGCTGCTCAGATTACCATCTAGTGAGGGTTTTTGGAAGATATCGCACATAACAGTGACCTCAGATGTTCCCAGAACAGCTGACTGAGCACGTGCAGAGGGAAAGGACTTGTCTAGGTCACACAACCTGGCCCTGTTCCCAGTGAATCTGACAAAGAGGGTCACTAGGCCCTATCTCAGCATTCTGGGCTCTACCACTTCTATCGTTGTCTTGAGTTGGCAAAGGGTCCTGGGAACAGCAAAGGGAATTTCAGGGCCACGTTGTTTCTCTGTTTTTCCAGAGAGATGATTCAACACCAGTGCAGTTAAGCAAAGAACATTCAGAAATTACAAAAATTATAGAAACCCGAAAGAAGACTAAAAATATTGGAACAGTCTTTGCTGACTGTTCAGTTGGAAAGCATTGTCACAGAAATTATTTTTGGTACTAGCTGATGCCTACTGTGTGAAGTGAGCGTGCAGCAATGCCAAGGCACTGTGTCTTTACCTTATTAAAGCTAAGAAAAGTATCCCAGGTTCTCTCTGAGGGTGAAGGAAGAACCTAAGGTGGAGATCTGTGATGGTGATTCTCAACACTTCCCCAGGAAATCATATACATTATTTCCTTATCAGATTTTGGTACCACCACAGCCATGGGATTTTTTTTTTTTTTTTTTTTTTTTTTTTTTTTTTTTTTTTTGGTTTTTCGAGACAAGGTTTCTCTGTGTAGCCTTGGCTGTCCTGGACTCACTTTGTAGACCAGGGTGGCCTCGAACCTACAGCGATCCACTTGCCTCTGCCTCCCAAGTGCTGGGATTAAAGGCGTGCTCCACCACGCCATGGGATATTTTAGGTAAGACTTCAAGCCCAAAGAAATGAACCCTTGCCAGAATTTTTAAAGTAGTACTTAAAATTATAAATAGGAACTTTTCTTGTGCTTTGCTATTTTCCAGAAATTCTGAACTAGATCATAAATGTTTTTTGTTATTGTTGTTGTTGGTTTTTTGTTTTTTTACTCAAAGCACTTACTTCCCAGTGTTAGATGATTTCATTTAGGCATTGCTTTTTGGTGACTGTATTTTGCATTGCAACCTCCTCATAAAAGGGAACAAAAGAAACTTGCCTGTTCTTTTTTTTTTAAAGAAGTTCAATAGTTTGAAGAAATCTGGTCCCCAGTGCCACATCTGGCATCCCGATGTTCTGTCAGCTGACCTTCTCAGATACTATGGAAGCTCTGCTTTCATGAATTTCCTATTGCTCAAGGGTAGAGGGTCAATGTAAATGAACACAGAACATGGTTAAAGAGAACCTGTGGAGATCAGAAGGCATCAGTACCAACTCACGGAGACTTAACTGCATCACATATTGGTGCCAAGATAATAGGACCATTTATTTTAATTTATTACTATTTTGTTTTACAGTACTGTTAAAAATAAACATGTCTCAAAGGAATGAGGAGAGAAGTCACAACATGGAAGTAAGCAACCTCTTCCAGAGCCCTGTAAAAATACTTTACCAAAGTAGATACACAGACAGCAAATAAGTATATGAAGATATATCCATTATAACATATAACATAGGACTTACAATCATATATATATGTGTGTGTGTGTGTGTGTGTGTGTGTGTGTGTGTGTGTGTATGTGTGTATGTAGTTTTTTTCCTATGAGGCCCAACTGCTGGAAACTTCTTTTGTCAAAACCCAGGGAATGCTCAACACAGAAAGTGAACATTAATACAAACATTAGACTTTAATATATAATGAGTTATTAATATAGATTCATTTATTATATCCCAGTTGCTGCATTGCTGGGGCATATTGATAACGTGAGAAGTTATGCAGGGAGAGTGTAGAAATTTCAACCCAATTTTCCTGTGAATATAAACTGTCCTTAAAATATATTCTACTAACTTGGACAATAAACAATTGTTTCTGTGTATATATAAATGATCACACCCAGTTTTTGCTTTCTGTGATGCCAAGATTCAGTCTAACACATTAAATGGGCACCTGCCTTGTATCTTGTTTTTTGCAACATTCTGTAATGTTGACTGCTGAGGGTACCTGGAAAAGGATTTATTACGCATGCTATAGATTACTTGGTATGATCCCCTAATTTTTAAAACCTTAATGGTGGTATTTGGAAATGGGTTTTTTGAGAATTCAGTAGAGTATGATCTTTAAGGATGGAGCTGCCACCTTGTATGAAGAAATTCAGAGCTGTATGATTTCTATGTCATGTAAGTAAACTCAGAAACATGAACAAGAAAAGTAGGACACAGGTAAGGGCTCTATTACCCTCTTGTCAAATGAAAACAAAAACGCAGATTAAATTCAAGAAGACAGAACAATTTTGAAAGGAGAGACATATGGTATTTTGAGTGAGAAGGGCCCTCATGGACTTGTATGTTTGAATACTTGGTCTCCGGTTGGTAGAACTATTTGGGGAAGATTAGGAAGTGTGGCCTTGTTGGAGAGTCTGTCACTGGGGGCAGGTGGTGTCAAAAATCCCACACCATTCCCACCCAGCTCACACCATTCCTACCCAGCTCATACCATTCCCACCCAGCTCACACCATTTCCACCCAGCTCACACCATTCCCACCCCAGCTCACACCATTCCCACCCAGCTCACACCATTCCCACCCAGCTCACACCATTCCCACCCAACTCACACCATTTCCACCCAGCTCTCTCTGTCTGCCTTATGGTTATATCTCAGCTGTTCCTCCAGCACTGCAGCTGCCTCCTTGCTGTCATGCTCCTTGCCATGATGGTCATGGACTTTAACCCTCTGAAACCACAAACCTCATACAAAGGCCTTTTAAAATAAGTTGACTTGGTCATGCTGTTTTATTACAGCAATAGAAAAGCAACTAAGGCACATATGGAGAGCAAAGGTAGCAATTAGCTCCTTTCAAGATGTCTTTTCCTTCTCTTCGAGCAATCATTGGTGTGGTCAAATACACAGAGGGCTATTTGTACAGTAGCATGGGCACTCCAGAAGGGGAAGTGTCAGAACATAACAGGATCTCGATAAAACACAGGGACAAAAAGTAGGGAAAAATAATGTTAACAAATAGCAGCCATTTTCAGCATCAGATTAAACAGGATAGTGAATGGAAGAAGGACACTCACTGGTGGCATGTGACTGCTGTAATGAATGTCTACAATTCTGGTGCCTTAAAACTACACAAGGCCACTACAGTTCTGGAGGTAAAAAGCCAAAATAGATCTCCCTAAACTCAAATTTAGATTCTTGCCGAGCTGCCTTTCTGCCAAAGGCTCAGAGAAAAACCTGTTTTTTTTTCTTTCTCCAGCTGTAGGAATTGCCCACACCTCTTGTGTATTAGTTGGAGTTCTTCAGAGGAACAGAACTGTCCATTTTGTCATGTCGAGGGATATATTTTGAAGGTTTTGTGATTAGAAATATCTTTGGGGATCCATTGCCCTAGTTTCCACAGACAGCAAAGTCATCTGAGCTCGTGCAAACATTAGAAATATGGTCATATGATACCTAGGCCAAATTTTGCTCTATAGTTTATGTGCAAAATAACCAAAAAGGAGACAAAAATAAATGTAGGGTGTAGTGGATATAAGCATGTTTTTGTTTTGATTCCAAGTGTGGGATGGGGGAACAGACTTGTGAGAGAACAGGTGATGTTATCCACTTGGAGGTCAAACCACCTCGTGTGGTTGCTTAGTTTTTGCCAGCTAAAAAACATCCTAGTACAGATTCTGAGCCCCATTAGGAGGCAGGACTTTTTGGGTCTTGGTATTGTTTGCCTGTTCATTGCTACACTTCAAGATGCTTCAAGAGAGAACTGCTCCAACAAAGACTTCGAGGCTCCAGTCTTTCAATGCTGTTCCAGATTCCAGCAACAACTTTGGTAAAATTACTGTTCTACTAAAATCCTGCCAACTACGACAGGAAAATCGCTCCCAGAAACTAAATTCAGCAAAGTTTGCTTCTCTTGTTGATAGGTAGGTTAAAAAAGAGGTAAAAACATTTAAAATACCCCAAATAAATTTAACAAAGTTAAAGCCTTCATTAGGGCATGGGGATTCACTTAAAACAAACAAACAAACAAACAAACAAACAGATCAATGAGAACACCAAGAGAAAAGCACTAAAAATTTAGATATTTTATCATAGACAAGAGGTAAATAAAGCTGATTTTTCCCTTGTCCTTCTTAAGAGTAATTAAGGGTCCTTCATTATACAGTGTGTATAATCGGCAGGATAGGTCCACTGTTGCCATAGTGGCATGACTATTATAAGGGTACCTAATTACTTTTCAGTAGGATTTGAGTCCTACTCTGTGGCTGAAAACTGATGCCTGGCACTATAAACCTGCTCAAGAGCCTGTGGGTACAGAGGTCATAGGCTTTAGGGAAGAATGAGCCTACAATGGTTGCTATGATAAATAGATATGGTGTCAAACTTTCTTCTAAATACTCTTATGTATAGTTGTATAGAGTTGCTGCTCTTTGCTTGTGTCAGAAAAGCTTCTTCATGCAATGGGTAGCACTTAATACAGAGATTCACAATTCATCAAATTATGTAAGGTGACTTTTGCCCTAATGGACGTATATGTAACACCCTCTCCCCTCAATGCTCAGGAAGCATCTTGAAAGAAAGAGCAGAAAAAGTGTAAGAGTTTGAGACTTGGGAGGAACGCTATGAAATTTGTCTTTTAGATATGATATAGAAATTGTGCTCCTGAACTTACAGAAGCTGTGGATAGCTGTAAAAAAATCTGTGAAACATCTGTACAAGATTTTGTTCTTCATATTTTATCATGTACAGGGAAGGAGCTCATAAGGCCTCACCCCCCACTTAGGGAGTGTGGAAGATTAATCAGTACTACAGGAGGGGATGCTTTCTTTCTTTAGTGGTGTAGCCACTCATAAGTTACCCATGTTTTGGTAAATCACTCCTAATTTGTGCTCATACAAAAAATCATAATTAATTGCAGTGGGTCAAAATAAAACCAACCAATCAACCAACCAACCAACTGAACAAACAAAGAAAAAAAAAAAACAAAAAACAAAACAAAACCCAAAACTAAACTAAACCAAACCAAACCAAAACAAACCAAACCAAACCAAACCAAACCAAAACAAAACAAAAAAACTACACAAAAATCCCCCAAAGCACCAAGGTAGGGATGAGTTTGATTTGAAGATAAAGAGTTTATTGGGTTAAAGAGGAGAATTAGAATGGATAATGGGGTGGGTGATAAAGTGCCCTAAATTCACTGTATACATGCATGAAATTGTCAAAGAATAAACCAATAAAAATGTAAAAGACTGCTATGGAGGGCATGGGAAGCTAAGACATATACATGGATATGTATTTTCTTGTTATTTATTATCAGTGTTTCTTTAGAGGGAAAAAACCCACTAAATCCTTTTTACCCATTTTGAAAGTGTTTTCAGTTTTGGTAGTGGGAATGATCATATGCATAGATATTAAATAAGGAAACCCAAACTCTTTAATGCAACATTTGTGTGGTACGAGGTAATTAATGTTAGGCCCAAGGTTTGCCAAGGTGCCATCAAAAAGCCTAGGCAGAGGTCAGTGGCAGGAAACACACCTCCTCTGGGGAGCTGAAATCACCAGAGAGTGGTTGCTCTTTGGGAGCTCTTTTGACAAGTAGCCTGTGCATATTAAAGGAGTCCACTGGCAGTCACTGTCATACCAATATGTTCAAAGTATTATGGGATTGAGTAAAACAATCTTTCATCGATATTTTTATATTCCTTACCTAAGGATTCTACTAAATGCAGACAGGTAATATTCTATGTGCAAAAAGGGAAAGAAAATTGCAGATCTTTTTCTTGTCTCTGTTCTTTAAATAAAACACTATAGCAATTTTCATCCCATTTATATTGCGTAGGGTGCTGTAAGTCATCTAGAGATGATTTCAAGTATGTGGGAGATGCAGCTGATTGTACGTGAATTCTATGCCGTTGCCAGTGACAAGCTTCTGCTGACTTTGGGTTCCTGGGAAGTCCTTGACCAAATCTCTCAGGACACTTAGGGTGACCATAATACAGGCTTAAAACAAAGTAACTGTGACTACACGATTGTAGAATAGACCATTTATAGACCAAGATTCAAAGGAAACAAGTCATAGTAAGAATATTAAAAAAAAAAAAAAAAAAAAAAAAAAGAGGACAAGGCTGAGAAAAAAATTAAGTGAACTTTCTTGATATTTTCATATATGTTTTTGAAATACAGTGATTATCAAGGAATTGACCTGAGTAAAGAGAAAGAAAATAATTTAAATTGATAGGAAGATAAGATCTGTTTCTACAATATATTTAGTATAAGTCAAATGGAAATCCAGTTCAGAAAAACATGTAGTTAACAACAACAAATAAAAATGAAAAAAAAAAAAAAGAAGAAGGAAAAAAGGCAAAAGAAACAAATAATGGGAAAATTTTAGAATAACACTATGAATTTTAAAATAAAAAAATTATGTCTAATCATTTTGGAATGATTAGGTCCTTAGCAAATTTGAAAGAATATATATTCTCTTTTGGGAATAAAAAACCCCCACAATTTTGACAACACTTATTCTATTTTTAAAATGTTTTATTACTCAACTCCAGTCTCATAAACAACAGTTGGATGTTTTCAGAAAATATATTTTAGTATCATTTTGACCTTGAAAAAGGCATACATTAGCTGGTTAGATGTGTAATGCAATCCTGTTTCTGCATGCTCTTTTGGTACTGTCTGTGCGTGAAGATGAGATTAGAGTATGCAGGGGAAATTATGAGGACACATTGAGGGGAAAAAGTCCTCCCAGTGTGCTCGCTAGTTTTATGTCAATTTGACACACAAATTAGAATCTGAAAGGAATGTACCTCAACTGAGAAAATGTCTCCATAAGATCAGGCTGTATCCAGGACAGCCAAGGCTATACAGAGAAATCTTATCTTGAAAAAAAAAAATCAGGTTGTAGGGCATATTCTTAATTAGTGATTGTTGGGGAGGGCCTAGCCCAGTGTCGGTGGTTCCGATCCTTAGTTCTATAAGAAAGCAGGCTGAGCAAACCTTGAGCAACAGGCCAGTGAGCAGCACCATTAGTTCCTGCTTCCAGGTTCCTGCTCTGTTTGGCTTCCTGTCCTGACTTCCTTCAATGCTGAACAGTAGTGTGTAAGTGTAAGCCAAACAAATCCTTTCTCCTCAACTTGGTTTTAGGTCATGGTGTTTTTTGCAGCAAGAAAAATCCTAAGACACTCAGAAAGCCTATTGAAGCATTTGTCAGCAATGGATCAAGAATTTCAGGCAAATTTGATAACCTTAGTTTAATTCCAGGAATTCTTTTTTTTTTTTTTCCAAGACAGGGTTTCTCTGGTAGCCTTGGCTGTCCTGGACTCCCTCTGTAGACCAGGCTGGCCTCGAACTCACAGAGATCTACTTACTTCTGCCTCCCAAGAAGAACTCACTCCCATGTTGTCCTTGGTACACACATACATACATACACAAATATGAGAAACAAAGAAGTCTAGCACAATTATTAATTGCTTGAGGTTTTCTTTTCTTTCGGGTCATTAACCTGCAACTTATAAAAATTTCACCAGAAGACACAGACTACAGCTTAACACAAAACGCTAGTGTCTTCTATTTTCATCTTATCAGAGCACACATCTCAGGAAGTAGGTCATTTAATAAGAAAGATTGAATGAGATATATCATCCAATAAGCTGAAATCATAACAAAGAGAGTACGCAACAAAATCACAATAGAATCTGCATTTTCACTTTGGACTCTAAAACAAACATTTTAGACCATTTTCCTTGGCTCATGTACCACTTGTAAAATTCTAATATTCCATGAGCCATTATCTTGCCTCCAGACAACCCCAGAAAATTTCCTCATTCACAGCCAAGAGAAGCACATTAAAAACCAAAAAAGTACCTGAAAAGTCTTCCTTTACAAACCTTGATTCTGAGCCGGGCGTGGTGGTGCACGTCTTTAATCCCAGCACTCGGGAGGCAGAGGCAGGCGGATCGCTGTGAGTTCAAGGCCAGCCTGGTCTACTAAGTGAGTCCAGGACAGCCAAGGCAACACAGAGAAACCCTGTCTTGAAAAACCAACTAGACAACCAACCAACCAAACAAACAAACAAAAAATGAACCTTGGTTCTGAGGGGACTGTGTTGAAGTTTCAGCAGAGATCCAGTGCAGACCAGTTGTCTTCAAGGGCCCACTTGTGGCACATGGTGCCCAGCTGTCTTCGCTTAGGTCACATGATTATCTGCATTCACTAACCTGTATACTAATTTGGGAAAAGGATGGGGAGCTTTTGATTTTTGGAGTACAACCATAAGAAGGGTGAGTGGTTATGTTTTCCCAAATTACTACCGCAAAAGTGGCGGCACATGCGGCTGGTGTGTCCCTTCCTATGTAAAACCTGCTCAGGTGTAATAAGGGTTCACACTTTGTTTTCCAAACACAAGTATATTGGTCGGCCTGTATTTGTTTGCCTCCTTGCTATAATCGACATCCCTAAGAGTCAGGCACAGTACTCTCAGGGTCCTTTAGAGACAGGGGCTATCATGTTGCAAAGCACATGCTGCTGCACTATTTATGGCGGAAAGTAGAAGGGCAAAGTGAGAGAAGTTGGGGTCAGACTCTCCTCCCATAAATGAATGCCCACCTCCCCATCCGTGGTGGCATTAATCTCTTCCCTCTGCCTACATGGCCTGGCCATTGCCCATATTATTGCATCGGAAATTTTGTGTCTAGCACATGCTTTTACGCCACACATTCAAACCACCAAAAATGTGTGTTCTTGAGAAACTAGTTCATATATGAAAATCATTAAGAAAGTGGTGCGAGGATGGGATCTCTCCAGGTCCCTTATAAAGGCACTAAGTGCTATTAACTTTACTCTTAGCACTGCTTTCATTGGGTTCACTGTTGCTTTTGAATTATCAGTATGGCCTAACAATTGTTTATTATCAGTATTATCAGTATGCCAGGCTGGGAATCAATCAAGACACAGACACTTGTTATATTTTAAAATAGCCTTAGTTAACCTGGGGCAGGGCAGATAACAATCCTGTAAACTACTTCCGTAGTGGTATCCCATACCTGTCCCAATCCCATGCTGTCTGCTTCTATTAATGCCTATCAAGCTACCTCCTATCCATAATTCCAAATACTTGCTAATGTTCTTAATCTGGGCCAGATCTTCCATCATGCTGGCCACGCGCTTTTCTTCCACCTAACCCATGGCGGCCTTCCTCTCTTCCCCTCTTCGGGTCTCCCTCCTTCTCCTTCCCAGGATTCTCTCTGTCTAAACCCGGGAACCTTAGCCACACCTATCTCCTCTGCTCTGCACAGGTGTGTTGGCCTTTTATTGGTCAAAAGGTGGGTAAACAGAGGCAGCAAGCAGTAATTAGCATCAAAACACATCAGCACATCCTCCAACAGTTCACCTCAGAGACATGCAGAACATGGCATTTAAAAATGTTTTTATTATTTTAAAGATTCACTGACAATGAGACAGGTTAACTCCTGGAAACACCCAGCCTACCTCAAAGAGGATGATGAGCATCATAGAACCCCCTCATGGAGATGGCTTCAAATGTGGCAAACCAGCCACTGGGCAAAATGACCTTGTTTCACAACAAGAATTAAATGTTTATTAAGCTTTGATGCTTTACTTGAACACATACTATTTTTAAATCTTGCAAATTGGCTCCTGGGCTGTTGGCAAATGATTTATTTTTCCTTTGTATGTTTATATAAAGTGGCTATGCTTTATTTCTATAAACTATAAATGGAGAAATCAGATTTACATATTTACAATTTAACTTCTAATTCTCAATAGCACTCAAACTCCTTAAGACAATCCTTTCTTCAGTATAAGGTAAAAGCAACAATAAAAACTCACCTTGCAGCTCCATCAGAACTCTGGAATCTATTTAGACAGAAAGGAGAGGTATTGGGGGGTTTAGAGGGAAAAAAGGAAGGAAAGAATGGAACTATATCTTAAGTAAATAAAAATTTGAAAAACCTCTACTCATGATTTGGATTCAAAATAAAGTTAATACCAATAATTATATAGCAATAACAATAACAACAACAACAATAATAATAATAGATTTTGCCAGAACTTAAAGCTATGAAACTAGATGCTGGATGTTATACCATTGTTATACCATTGTTTAATTCACAGCTGTACTTGCAACGCCACTATTTAGAACGCTTAAGTAGAATTGTTAAGTAAATGTCCAACATCTGTACTTGTTAAGTAGACTCAGAGTAAATGGAAAGGGAATGTTAACTTAAAAGATCATTAAAAGGGATAGTAAAGGTGTAAGTTATGACTGGACTCATGACAGAGGTGGGCAGATGTGGAGAAGGTTGTATCTGGGTGGGACACAGCTAACTAGCTTTGAGATTGTCTACTTTGTGCCAGTGGCCCGAAGTGTGCACAGAGCCCGTTGAACTCAAGAGAACGAAGAGTGATGGGCTCGTAACAAATGAGAGCGTGGTGTAGGTCCGTAAGGTTTGCTAGGATAGTTTAGGGATGGCTCAGGGATCCAAACTTGCTGTAGGTGGGTGTGGCAGGTACAGTCAGTGCTTCATGATCTTTATGTCCATTCGTTCTGATACAACTCTGGTTTTCTTCTGGTATGAAAAGGAGCCCGACTCTCCAGTCTTCCTCTTACAATAAGGATTGGGGTTGGGTAGCTATGGGGAAGGGGTAAGTATGTCAACTTTTGCCTCAGGAGTGCTCAGGGCAAGGGTAGCAGTGTAGTGACTTCCCCCCACCCCCCTGCCCCTAGATTAATCTTTTCTGCTGAGGAATTCTGACAGGCCGAGCCAATCTACTGATTTGCTACTTGCACAGGTCTTTTGGGAGAAAAGTCAACAGCGTTCCAATTACCTTCACGATTGTGAAAATGTGAATGGCTTTGCTAAAATGTCTTGTCTCTTCATTTAGCTAATCACCAAAGCAGACTTTATTTTCTCTTTACATCAAGCTCTAAGATGCCTTGAATGTGGCTAGGCTGCTAGTCAAGTGTGCGTTTCCATGGGGAGGAATTGGGAGTCTCTGTGCAGCACAAAACAAAGTGTGTGCCGTGTCAGTGAGGGGGTCACTGTAAGTCAACCAGCATGCGAAGCAGCAGTGCAGTATTTGAATGTCAACTCAGGTTTCTTAAGAATATATAGAGTAAATTCTAGACAAACTAAAAATAAAAATATGAAAATAACAGTTAAAATCAACTGAAAGAACACAGTGAGGATCCTTTATAAGAGAAAAAAAAAAAGATAGATGGTCCAATGCTCTTAGTTGGTATACATTTCATAACTGCAAGCAAGATCCCAATGATTTTTAGTAATTTTTTCTTATTATTTTTATTACAAAATTTATTATAAATATACATATAGGCACTAAGTCCTCATTTCAATACAAAACTTGTCTTCGTAGCGATCAGTTAGCAAGTCATAGTGAGGCCAGGCTGGCCTCGAACTCACAGAGATCCACCTGCCTTGCCTCCCTGAGTGCTGGAATTACAGGTGCCTGGCTAGCGCCTACATCTTAATAACAAAGCATAATCTCGTTGTGTCAATCATTGGGGATCCATCTGATTAAAGAAAACTACTGCTGTAATATTTTCCTGTATTAATTTAGAAAGAATAATGTTTTCTCTCTACAAATACACCCAACTAATTTCATGTATCCACAACCTTAGAAATTCTATTTTATCATAGTTTGGCAAGAGGAGGAAAGACATATGGTCTGAATGACTCCAGGCTTCCCCTGTCCACAAGGGCTAGCTGCAAAAACATGGAGGGTTGGAGAGGTAGAGCTGGGAGTCCCACAGCCTTCTAGACAGATCTAGGGAATGGAGCTAATTGCCTAGATTAAAAATGGAGGTTGCTATTGGTGTCTCTTGGACCAAAGCCTAAATACACAGCTACAGGGTTAAAAGCATGCTAAAAATAAGGAGGCCTAGAGCTGTGGCTGAAATGGAACCCGCCGGCAGCGGGCTCTTGAAACTCTCCTGGCTTTGTTTTATTTGTTGTCATGGAACTGTTTGCAACGTGTCCAGTTGTCATCATGGTTTTCTTTGTCCTCTCTAGGAAAGTTCAAGTAGAAATGGCATGTGCTGCTATCTACTGGCTGTATCCTTACTTCCTTATACACTTCCATCGTGCCCTTCTCAAATTGCAGGGCGTGAGAAGGCTTCATTGCCATGTAATCCCGTAACCATGATGCTTCAACATAGGCCTAAAAGCAGTAGGCCTCACTCACCAGGAACTGAGACCTCTGAAACTACAGACTCAACACAACCCTTAGTCCTTTTAAGTTGTGCCTCAGGCATTCTGCCCCAGTGGCAAAAGCAAATTCACTGGTGCAGGCCTGCTTCCTTATTCACAGGTAGAACCTTAATATTGTGTCTTCACATGATGGAAGCCACGAGTTATCTTTCCTGTTTCTCTTTTGTATCTTGTCTTTCTTGGGTCAGTTCCACCCACCCACCCACTCCAAAGGCCCTCCCTTCTAATACAGCCATTGGAAGAACTGAAATTTCAATTTATAAATTGAGAGAGTGACAAAACATTGAAACCACAACAGGCATTTAATAGATCTCTTTGTAGGGGCTGAGTGTTAATTTTCCTGGGACAAAGCTCTTTTAAAATATGATTTAAAGTACATAGAAAGAAAATTCATATTTACTAAGCATACAACCGGTCAGACAAGTCTCTTAAAATGGGAGTGTTAAGGGGCACAAGCAATACAGATTTTGGGATTCTGTCACTAGAGGCTCAATTCATGTGGTCTAGAAATGACAAATTAGTAGTTCTCTCAAGAGTTCCGTACCTGTCAACACTGTGAGAAGGGCCGAGTGTCTGGAAGCTCACAGTACACAATGCTGGTGAGTACTAGCCAAAATCTACCGTGTGTGTGTGTGTATGCCCTGTGTGTGGACTGTCAAAGTCTCCTCTGTGTTGGATCAGGTCAGTGAAATTTCCAACCGGATCACTGCTCCCAGGTGTTTCTTATTTAGATCTCCTATTTCTAGTTTCAGAGACTCAGAAGCTGTGTATGATATGATGCTCAGCGTATGTGAAGACTCACTTGGCCCATCTTAGGTCATACCTGTGAATATCCTCTCACTACCATGTGGAACTTGCTTTGGCTTCACTCAGACATCCAGCCAAGAATATTAGTCCGGACAGCTTCACTCCCAATCACTGGCTTCTTATTTCCAGGTTCACCCAGCTTTCTCCAAACTTATTCCTCCTTTGGAAAATTAATTATTTCTAAATCTTGCTTTCCTTAGGCCCTCACTGAGCAGCTAGCTTGTGTCATGCTCTCTGCTGCATGTGGAGCTTCCAAGCATTTTCATTACTGTGTGCTGCATGGCCTGGTCTCGTACAGCGTCCCAACACAGGTGCTTGAGAACTATAGGTATAATCACATACTTTTGTTTTCCAGCCCCAAACTCACCTATTGCAGCCTCTGTTGTTTTAATTGAAAATTCCAGGTCGTTCTGCTTTGCTGATAAAGACCATAGAAGCCAGATGTTGTGGTGGAAAACCTGCTAGCTCAGAGAGGCAGAGAAAGCACCCAGCTGACTGTCTGGTCTGATGTATTTTGATGCTTATTAATAAAAGGCCGTTACACCTGGGCAGGGCAAGTGAGATGGGTGTGGCTAAGGTTCCCAGGGCGTGGGGAGTCAGAGAGAATCTTGGGAAGAAGAGAGAACCCAGGAGAGGAGAGAAGAAGGCTGCACCATCTTGGGTTAGGTAGAAAAGAAGCACATGGCCTGTGTGGATGCAGATTTGGCCCAGATGAAGAATATTAGCAAGTATATGGGATTATGGATGGGAGGTAGCTTGATAGAAATTATTAGAAGCAGATGGCATGCAATTGGGGCAGGGATCTCATACCTGCCCCACTGTGAGAAGTAGTTTAGAGGATTAATATCAGTCATAGACTGAGGGGAGGGGAATAGGGTGAAAGTGGGTGGGAGGGAGGAACAGGAGGGTACAAGTGATGGGATAACAATTGAGTTGTAATCTGAATAAATTAATAAGATAAAAAAAAGTCCGCCCTGCCCCAGGTTAACTAAGGCTATTTTAAAATATAACAGGTGTCAGTGTCTTGATTGATTGCTAATGGGTTAGAAAATACTGATGTAATAATAATTATAGGCCTAATGATAAACATTATTAGGCCTTGTTGGTAATTTAACCACAACAAAAAGACCCAAAGGGCTCACTAGCTCAGCTGACAGCCCAGGGGGAAAAGACCAAAAACCTCAAGGACAAAGCCTTGCTAGCTCAAAGCCCCCAAAACCAAAGGCCAGGGATCTGAGGAACTCAAGTGCTAAAGAGCACAAGCTAAAAAAAAATCCCAAGACCCTAAGAGATAAAGGATCAAAACCCCTTTTACTTCCACACCCTATCTTAAATACACCTCAACTCAAAGTCCCTCCTATTCTTTACTCCCTTTGGGGTGGTTTGTTGCTTAGCCTCTTGAACTAGGGTTAACTTTATTAAATCCTGTGTATAGATAGCTCTTGATTTTTTTATAATTTTATTAATTTATTCATATTACATCTCGATTGTTAGCCCTTCCCCTGTTTCCTCCCATTCTTCCCTCCCTCCCATTTCTCTCCTTCTCCCCTCCCCTATGTCTGTGACTGAGGGAGACCTCCTCCCCCTATATATGCTCTTAGAATATCAAGTCTCTTCTTGGTAACTTGATAGCTCTTGATTTAAAAGGTGTGTGTGAGGCTGGCAGAACTACACCTTAACCACCTGTTTACAATAAACAGAAAATACTTGGATTAGAGGTGTGTTAGAGCTCAACCACAAGAAACAGGGATTTACAGTTCAATCTCAGGGATCCCAATGGGATCAATGACAGATTTTTACAGATCACAATCTCATGGATCATATTGAGATCAAATATCCTGCAAGAAGCCTTTTAACAACTCAAATATTGACCCCCCCCCTTTTTTTTTCTTTTGGAAGTATTTATACTATCAGCATTATCACTCCTAGGTGTTTTTTTTTAAATTTTTTATTAATTTATTCTTGTTACATCTCAATGGTTATCCCATCCCTTGTATCCTCTCATTCCTCCCTCCCTCCCACTTTCCCCTTACTCCCCTCCCCTATGACTGTTCCTGAGGGGGATTTCCTCCCCCTGTATATGCTCATAGGGTATCAAGTCTCTTCTTGGTAACCTGCTGTCCTTCCTCTGAGTGCCACCAGGTCTCCCCCTCCAGGGGACATGGTCAAATATGAGGTACCAGATTTCGTGTGAAAGTCATACCCCACTCTCCACTCAACCTAGGTGTTTTTAAACGAATGGAAGCCTCTTTCAGAAAACACTAACAATACTAATGTGAGCATTTACTGACCACCTAAGTCATCACATGCAAGGGTCTGTCTCCACTTTCTCTTTTTCTAGCTAAAGGCAGGACATGAATTTTCTCTTGTGGAAGTGGGATAACCTGGCCTGTGGCTGTATGAGGAAAACAACCCAGTTCTGACAGACAGAGAGGCTCAGTGGGACGGAGTTTCACAGATCAATCACACCCAGACAGACTTGCCATAATTACAGGTCCTTCCCAGTCTCTTTAAACTAGATAGTCCTAAAAGCTCAAACCAGATCTCCATTTAGTAATTTCCCCAGAACTTTTTTGTCAAAGCGGGATATTACTTCTCCTGTGAACATAGAATTATCAATCTGAGTAGTGTATCTTTTTTAATGTTAGTCTATCTTCTGTCAAATGAACTCTTACATATCAGCTACTGAATCAAACTAAGGAGATGCCTTTTAAAAATATGTGTGTGTGTGTGATAAGCAGTATAGGCATTCTTACTCATTTCTCAGGAAGCCTTGTGTGGTATTTTCTCATTACTCTCACATTACCACCGAAAGCTTAAAAAGACTTAGAATTGAACAGCTTTGCCTAAATTCAGAGACAATAACCTGAATGATGTGTCTGCGAAACAAGGATGGAGGTGGTGGGACACGGGGGTTGACAGTGGGGGGGGGGGAGGTGCTAGAGGGAAGGATCGCAAGTATTGCTAAAATCGATGGCCTTTTCACAAACTTAATGCTGATTAGTTGTTTAGGGCACGAGGAAAACAAACAAAATAGGACCCTGTATCTTATTTACTGTAATCATAGTTGAGTTAATAAATCACTCACTGTTCTATGTGGCTTTCTATTGCCGTGCCAAAACACAAAGTAACTTAGGATGCCAGGGGTTTATTTGGTTTACATTTCCATGTCACAGTTCACCATGGAGGGAAGACAGGCCAGGAACTCAAGGCAAGACCTGATGGAGAGGTCATGAAGGAATGCTGCTTCCTGGTTTGCTCATCATAGGTTACTTAGTGTGTTTTCTTACAACATCAGGAACCTTCTACCTGAGAGTGGCACCCACACTGGCCTAAGTCCCCCAACATCAATCATAAGTCAAAAAAATATTCTATAGATTTACCTGCTGGCCATTTCCTACTTTCCAGAATAGAACCATGATGGCTTATCTGTCTTATTTGCAGTTTCAGTGGCTTGTGGTCAACCATGACTCGAAACTATTAGATGGAAGTTTCAAGAAATAAATAATTCACAAATTATTTAGGATACCATTCTTAGTAGTGCAATGACAAACGCTTGCATGGGCACTCCATTTTATTCAGTGTACTCACACTGTGTAGCCTAATGTTTAGTCCACTGGTACCTATGTTTGTTATAAGATTGACTGTATGGTATGGTGCCACAGCATTTGTGCTCAGGTAGCCATTGGCAAGTCAGTTTTATGAAGAAATTATATGTTCCTTACAAGTGAACAAACTACAGAAAATTAAAAAGTAAAATCCTGGGGTTTCTGAGATCTACCATAAGATCGAATTTTCTGTCTTTAAAACTGTGAAGAAAAAGCAATTCATGGTATTCTCACTGCTGCGAACAAGAGCTAAAGTCATGGGGCATGTGTAGTGATTATTGGAGATGGACAAGGGAACAATAATGGGTTTTGTTTGTGTATGTATAGAAAGGAATAGTACATAGAGGGCTAGAAACTTTTTGTGGTATTAGGCATTCATTGGGATACTGGAAATTACTTCCAAAGAGAGGGGCTGCTGCGCCCCAGGCAGTGCTGCAAAGCTATATTCAAAGTAACAGTTCAGTAAAAGCACATCATCTTCTGCCTTCCCCATATGAACCCAGGGTCCAATAGGCTGTGATGAAGGACGTGGAGAGCATCTCTCTGCACTGTGGTGGACTCCTTGATTAGCAGCCAGAAATGCCTTTCTAGGGTATGGCTACCAAACCTTTCATTATGTATTTACTCACAATCTAAGTGGTGATCTTTTAGCAGAGGAGTCACCTGGTCCAAGTATGCAATGCGGCCATTTTGAAATACCCTATCTACCAGGCATTATAAGAGTCCCAAGAAACCAATGCTCTCTCACTCCACATCTTCAGAAAGGTCTATTTGAGGCCTGATTCCAAGAACCATTTGTGTGCTACTAGCTTCTGTTCTTGCAGCCATAGTGAACCATCCTGGGATGCCCTTCCTTACTTCTACCCCAGAAGCTACTCATCTCTTGGGTTGTAGAGTTTTTTCTTTTTTCCTTTTTTTTTTATTAATTTATTCTTGTTACATCTCAATGTTTATCCCATCCCTTGTATCCTCCCATTCCTCCCCCCCCCCATTTTCCCATTATTTCCCTCCCCTATGACTGTTCCTGAGGGGGATTACATCCCCCTGTATATTCTCATAGAATATGTGATTTCTTAATGCACATTCGTGATCACATAGAAACTACAAAAGTCCATAGAATCCAGCAAGGTTCTGTTTGTTTCTGCCAGAAAATGAGGATGTGTTTATTCCAAAACCTGCATGTAATCACCACTCAGGAAATAATACAGACCACATGGGATATGATGAAAGATAGAGCTCTTGTGAAGAAGATAATCAGCATCTTTCCCAGTGGGATGGATTGGCTATAGAACCTTTGCTAAGGACTCATACAGTCTGGCAGCCTGACATGTAGCAAGGGACACAGGTTACAATAGAATGGTCAAATGTGTTGCCTCCAGAGTCTGTTTCCAGGTATGTTCTTACCCTCAATGCATATTGGCTAAATTTTGTTTTTATTATATTTCATAGAGGTTTTTAGAAATTAGATTTCATGCTTAGATATTGGGGTCCACAGTAAACCCATAGCTGTCACAGAACTCTAAACATAGATGTAGGAAGCATGGAGAGTTGCTGGGCCTCTCTAATGCAGAACATTCCTGCAAGGCACCTGCGTAGATGTGGCTATCCTCTGGTTTTGAAGGAAGAGTATACTCATCTGCTCAGCCAGAGGAAGCTACTTAGAACAAGAGAGCATTGCCAGGGTATGCAACTCAGCTTACTCAGCAACCGAAGTCCTTCCTAACAATCTTACTCTCAGTGCAGTGGCTATCCACTTTTTAACCCTCCTGCTCATGGTATCAAAGAGACTTGGCAAGACTGTGATGTCCACCTGTGTTATAAGTTCAGTCACTTCCCAAATACCATGTTGGGTTAGTTCTCATAAGTCTTCCCTCTTTTACTGTGGGAAATAAAGCATATTTTCAAGGCAGCTCCAGCAGCCTCATCTTCCCTACAGCTCAGGAAGGGGAGAGCTGAATGCTCCTTCTCCACTACATTTCCCAGCAGAGAGGAACAGGCACTAAACTCCAGACCCTTCCTTCCACTGGAGCCTCCTCCGCACGTGGCCTTCCACAGCAAGTGGGTTCAAACAACTGTCGGTAACTTCCATCGACTCTTTCTGCTGGGGAAGTGGAACGTGTAGACATTGTAGGGCTTGCTAGGAAGCTGTTTAGAATCACACATCTGATCATAACTTCACCCACACTTTCAGAAAGCCCTGTTGTTTGGGTGAGGATGTTGGGAAAATAAGATGCAAGGTTTCGCCTCTATGGCACAAAGAACTGAGCAGGAGGTGCCTGTGACAGCAAGCTGCTTGGAGACTTCTCTGTGCTTTTTCTATGGCAGCGTTTGGACTTCCTTTCCAAAACTCAGGCAGTGATTTAGCCCATGTGGGGTCTGTCAGAGATGATTACATAATACACACTCCACTCTCCTGACAAGATAGGTACCATTTTCATGGGAGTTATCTGCAATATAGAAGTGAGTTCTCTCGGCTCCTCTAGGTTGTGTCCACTCATAATATATTGCATTTTTCCATGCTATGATGCCACTGGGAGGTCTTGTTAAATGCTAGGATGTTGAGCTTAGACTTTTCAGCCTCCCCAACTATAGAAAGATACGAGCTCATACGTATATGAGTTTTGGTTTTCTGTCCTTGTTCCTTTAACCCAAATCTTGTTCCTCTTCCAGAAAGTTCTTCATTTGCTTCTTCCTACAGGGTGTACCCTTCATGTTCCTCAAGGCCAGACAGTAGTCGTCCCATCTCTAGATGTTTCTATTCTCCCAAATCAGGAATTAAAGTTCTGTGCCTTCTTCTGTTCTGTTATGGAATGCTACCAACGAATATCGTATGCTTGTCACTGTATCAAATGCCATTTCTTGAATTGCACTTCAATAATGTTAAATTACTTGACCTCTCCTCCCTTTGTGCCACAGATTCCTTATAGACAGAGGATGTGCTATAGTCAACACACACACACACACACACACACACACACACACACTATTCATGACATTGTGTCATAGAACCATTAAGCAAAAAGTAATAGTGGTTTCCTGTTAAGACAAAAATACAGTGGTTTATGTATGGATACAGGCTTGTAGCAGAATAAGTGAGAACCACAAGTCAACTGTTCAATTGTTAGGATACCCAAGAGAAACAAGCATGTAGATTTCCTAAACAAGCAGCAACAATGTGAGAAAAAGTGCATCACTCCTGTTTTCACCCATGACAGTTTGCTTTGAAACAATAAACAGCCAATAGAGTTGGGAAGTGTAAAGAGAGTGAAAAGCAAATGGCAACACACTGCTCACACCACTTGTTTTGGGCTGTATTTTCCTTGGGGTGTTTGTACACATTTTGACAAGGATCACTGAAATATTTTTTTTTTTTAAGTGTTTCTTTTTCGGTTTTTCGAGACAGGGTCTCTCTGTATAGTCTTGGCTGTCCTGGACTTGCTTTATAGACCAGGCTGGCCTCGAACTCACAATGATTCCACTGCTTCTGCCTCCTGAGTGCTGGGATTAAAGGCGTGCGCCACCATGCCCGGCACTGAAATATTCTTAGCTCCTTCATTGGAGGCAGTTAGTCACAGATTTTTTGGAAGTAGGTGTTAAAAATGTAAGGCAGAAGAAAAGAAGAAGTGGTGTTGGGAATATACTGACCTGTGATGTTTTTGTTTTTCATTTTATGAAAGAAGATTCCTCGGCTTTGTTAGGGAGCCTAGGAAACAGACCATCACCAGACAACTTCAGCTGCTTTTAAGCATTAATGAGATGAATGTTCCTGAAGATATGACCACCTAGCATTTGGTAGAATCCTTTTCTATTAATTAATTAGATATATTAGACTGAAGAGATCAAAACAAAATAGTGACAAGACTGATAATTCATATTCACCAGGTGTCACCCAATGTTAAATAATTCATCAGCACTGTGTAAATTCATAATAGTAATAACACACTTGGTGGGAACTGTTATTATGCCTCTGTCACCCACAAGGAAAATAAACCTCAGATCTGATCATGCTCAAAGCTCATGTAGTAGTTTGGGAGGTAGGAACTGGACTTTGGCTTTCTACTCAACAGTGTGGTTCCAAGGGTTCACAATGATTGTTTGGCCACTGACGTAGTGATGCTACTGGCCACAGAATGGGTTGCTGGGACTATTTTGGCCTCTTGACAAAAGCAGCCTAATCTCACAAACAGCAAAAGCGCGCTGTGGATTTTCACCATCGTGCTCCATCATGAGAACACGGAGCTTTCCGGATACCTTTAAATTTTTTGCTTTCTGTGGTCATATTTATTTATTCATCTTTTAGAGATGTGTGGTATAAAGAAGGACCATTTTGATAACTATTATTTTATTAAAAAAAAAGACTTTAAGTCCCACAGTCATGAGTGATTCAATACGTACATTCATTTAGTCATCTTTGAAGTTGACAAAAGATGGGGTTCAGGACCCTTGAGGTCAGAATTATGTGATGTTCAGGTCTTCTATAAGAGGACGTAGTATTCGCATGTAACCTGGCACAATCCTCCTGTGTGCTTTAAGTTGTGTCTCAACTGCTTACAAGATGCCAAATAATAATTTCCCGTAGGATAGTATTTAGGAAATAGTAAGAAAAAAGTTGGCAAGTTTTTCAATATGGACCCCAGTTTTAAAAGATACTTTTGATCTGTGATTGTCTCATGCATAGTGAACCCATAAACATGGTGGAGTAAATGTGCGCGCGCACACACACACTTTCCATTTTCCCTTTCATTGAACTTGTGTCTGACTATATTGCCCCTTTAGAGCTCCCAACTTGTCCACCCTTTTCTGGTTTCTGTGCTTACTCCAGGTTGTATACTCACTTCTAAAGATTTCAAGCAAGAACCCACAAATAAGAGACAACATGTAGTCTTTGACCTTCTGGGTTTGGGTTACTTCACTCAGTATAATATTTTCCAGTTCCATGTATTTACCTGCAAATTTTGTGATTTCATTCTTCTTTACAGGTGAATATGTACCATAGTTTCATTACCCACTCATTGGGTAAAAGACATTTAAGGTTTTTCCACCCCATTTCACACCTTAACAGTAATATATGAGAATTCCAGTTTTCCCCCAACCTTATCAATACCTGGTATTTTTTTCCCCCTAGTATCTGAATGGGTGTGCTGGCTGGCTTTATGTCAACTCGACACAAGCTAGATTTAGCTGAAAGCAGGGAACTTCAACTAAGAAAATACCTCCATTTGATACCAGTGTAGGGTCTTTCCTTAATTAGTTACTAGTGTAGAAGGGTTCAAACCATTGTGGGTGGTGGCATCCCTGGGATGGTGGTCCTGGGTTCTGGAAAAGCAGGGTGAGTAAGCCATGATAAGCAACCCAGTAGGCCACACCCTGCATGGCTTCTGCATTGGCTCCTGCCTGTAGCTTTCTTCCCTGTTTGAATTCCTCTCCTAATTTCCTTGGATGATGAACAGAGATGTGGAAGCAATCCAAATAAATCCTTTCTTCCCCAACTTGTTTTTTGTCCATGGTGTTTCACTCTAGAGAATGAAACCCACACTAAGATAGTGGGTGTAAGGCGGTAGGCATCACACTGTGGTTTTGGTGTCCTACACTAAGTGGTGTAAGGTGGTAGGCATCACACTGTGGTTTTGATGCTCTACACTAAGTGGTGTAAGGCGGTAGGCACCACACTGTGGTTTTGGTGTCCTACACTAAGTGGTGTAAGGTGGTAGGTATCACACTGTGGTTTTGATGTCTAGTCCCATGATGATTAAATAATGCTGAGATTTCCCCCATTCATGTTAGTGCATGTTATTTTTATAAAGGATGCTCATCATGACATCTTTACATGCATAAAGTGTGGTGTGGTCATATCCATCTCCTCTCTCTTTCATGCTTTCTTTTCTCCTCCATATCTCTAGTCACCTAGTTTACTATGAAGTCCTCTGCCCACCTAGGTTCCAGTATTCAGGAAAGTTGTGATTCTTCCCTTTGTGGGGTTGATTTATTTTACTTAATATAATGATCTCAGGTTGAAGTTTAATATTTTTATGGCTACATAAATCTCCCCCTCTCTCTCCTCTCTCTCTTCCTTTCTCCTTCTTCCTCTCCCCTCCATCTTATCTTTTCCCTCTTTCCTTGTCTTTATCCAGTCATCTCTGATGTGTACCTTTGCCAATTCCATAAACTTTCTATCATGCAAAGCATAGTAATAAAACTTGAAAACGCATGTACCTCTATCATAAGAAGACTTTGATTTCGAGGGTGTTTTCTGAGAGCTGGAAAGGCTGGATCACATGGAACTTTTAATTTTTTGAGGAAGCTCCACAGTAGCTGACTAATATTTATGTAAGAAATCTAATAGTAATGCCCTTTAAAAAATTTATTAAAGAAGTTTATTCAGATTACATCTCAATTGTTATCCTCTCACTTGTATCCTCCCGTTTCCCCTCTCTCCCTTCTCCATCCTATTCCCCTCCCCTAGGTCTGTGACAGAAGGGGACCTTGTCCCCCACTATAAGATAACAGCCTATCAGGCCAATGCCCGGTTTTTACATCTTACAGGTAGAATACCTATCTGAAACCTTTTCCCATTTAAATTAGGCTTCTTAACTGTTTATCATTGAGGTGTAAGAGTTCTTTACTTCTACCAACTGTGTGATCTGTGAATAATTTCCACTTGGTGCCTGTTATTTCACTTTGACGATATCCTTAAAAGCATCTTTTTAATTTTGATAATGATCAGTCTATTCTCTTGCTGTTTTGCTTATGTGATATATATGCATATATATACATATATGTGTGTGTATATATATTATTGCAAATAATGAAGATTTCATCCTGTATTTTAAAAAACAAAGTGTTTCATTACTGGTCTATAATCTGTTTTAATAAATTTTGTGTATAGTGTGAGGAAATAGACAAATTTTGGCTTTCTCTTGATTCATTTCTTTTCATCAATGGTAATAAAAACAGTATGTGTGTATACAAATTAAGCAGGTTGTAAACAAAGAAAACACACATAAACATACACATATATGTATAAATATACACACACACATATAATTAAAAGAAGAGCCTATGAATTTGAGAGAGAAAGTGGAAACAGTGCATGGCAGGGACTGGAGGGAGGAAAGGGAATATGTTAAATGATGTAATTATATTATAATCTCAAAATTATTAAAAATGTTTGGGCTAAGGAACCCTAAAAAGAATAAAACTTAAAAAAAAAAGTTCAAAAATACAAAAACACTATGTTTGTGCAGGAGGCTGTCTGTGTGTGTTGGAGTGTGTCGATTGCATTCAGCTCCATATGAGACATTCATATAGGAACACATGTGGCTGTGAGGTTCATAGTAATGCATGTGATCAATTTCATAATGACTATGGGCATCTCATTTCCCTGTAGGCCCTTATAAATTTGTATCTTGTTGAACCAAAGGGTGTTATTATCAGTAGCTTTAGAGTTGTGCAATTGCTGCTACTTGGTTTCATCAAATGCCCACTGGATGGAGCTGCTTCCCAAGAGCTGAGTCAGGTGTAGAAACTGCAGAAAATGGGGCTTTTCGGTGAGCTGCAAGAAGCACAGACATTGTTTTCTGGACCTTTCCAGTGGCTTTGTAGCTGTTTGGACCTTCTGGTGGCTTCTGGCCTTTTTGTTTCTCAGTCTCTGCATTGTGAGGCTGTCTGAATGAGTTCCTAAAATAATTAAATGTCATGCCAAAGACACTCATGGCATTGGAGAGTAAGGAAAGGGACAGGGCAAGACAAAATGCCACCAAGTATCCAGTTCTTACTGAGAGGGGGCAGTTTTTCTTAAATTGAAAGCCCTTAGTTAGTTTTCAAAGATACACAATTTTTGTTTTGGGAAAGAGCTACCTGTTTCCCTTCCTGCAGGGGATGGAGTTTTATAAGATCTCATGCTTCTATGCCAGAAGTACTTCTGCAGCCTGGAGTTCAAATAAAATCATTTGGAGAACGAGACTAAACCTACAGTACATTAGAGATGGAGCCTATATAGCTTAGGGGTGTATTGGTCTAGTGTATCAAGTTGTTTCACCTCCTTGTTAACATCCATCCAGTATCTTAACAAGCTTCCTTCCAAGGCGGAAGGTTTTCATCTGGGAGAAAACAGTACTACAAATATAAGTGGGATGTCTTATGATTTTAGCTATGTTGTTCCACATGGTTGGGCTTTTAATGGCTGAATGGTAATTACACTGTGTGTGTGTGTGTGTGTGTGTGTGTGTGTGTGTGTGTGTGTGTACACATATAGATGCCATAATTTCTTCGTCCATATATTTGTTGAACATTTAGATTATTTCCTGGCTATTGTGAATAGTGCTATAGGAGACATACTGGTTTTATGCCCCTTGTCTATAAATCTGACCATATGGCATTCTGCGTTTAACTATTTTAGGAGCTCACATATTGTTTTCCACAATGGCTGCATTAACTTGCCTTTCTGGCAACAGTGTACAGGGCTATTTTTTTTTTTTTTTTTTTTTTTTTTTTTGCCTCACCCTTGCCAGAAGTGATTTCCTTTTCCTAATAGCCTTTCCACATTGATGAGGCTTCATCTCCCTGTACTTTATATGTGCATGGTCTCATTCTTACAGAGCTGGGCTGAGTTTCACATGCCTATTTGGCCACTGGAATATCTTTCCTTCCCTTCCAGAATATGCCTATTATGTCTATGTCCAATTTAAAAAAATCTAACTATTCTTTTTTAAAAAAAATTTGTGTTTTTTTTTTTTATTTATTCACTTTACATGCCGATTGTAGCCCCCTTGCTCATCTCCTCCTGGTCCCACCTTCCCTCCCTTTTCCACACTACATCCTCCCCTAGTCCTCAGAAAGGGGGATCTTCCTCCCCTAATCATCTGGCCCCAGACTGTCAAGTCCCATTAGGACTGCCTGCATCCTCAGTAGCCTGGCAAGGCTGCCGCAGCAGGGGGAAGTAATCAATGCGTGGGCCACAGAGTGCATGTCAGAGACAGCCTCTGCTCCCTATATTAGGGCACGCACACGGAGACTGAGCTGCCTATTGCTCGCCTACATCTGAGCAGGGGCTCTAGGTCCTCTCCACACATGGACTCAAAGCTCAGACCAAGAATGAGACAAAGAAGTGGATCACCAAATCAAAAAAGGGGATGCCCTATACAACATGGAAAGCCCTGCTGACAGTTCCCATTTAGAGGCTTCCAATCCTTATTGGCAAATGTGTGTGCTCAAGTGTAAGCAGCTGTAGGTCAGATTTGGCTATCAGGTAAAGCCTGTATCTAGGAGGCTGGCTTCACCCCTCTCTAGGTGAATAGGGATAATGAACCTTCTGGGTCTATATATGGGTTTGTTCTGGAAAGTGAAGCAGGTATGATACGGCCAGGACCTTTATCAGTGGCAGTTCTGCTTCGTGGTGGTTATCGACTACTTCATCACCTACCACTGGCTCTCCCTGTACTGAGCTCAAGTGTGCTGTGGACTCCACCAGCCCGGAATCTTCAGGTTCCTCCAGAGCCCCATGGCTCTCCCTTCCAGGCTTTACTCTCTTCACAGGCATCTTTTAAACATGTGACTGGAAAGTGGGTTAGTTTAATGCCTTGGTTACTGTGTTTTCCTCTCCCTTTGGAGTAATAATAAGTTCTGTGAGGACAGAGGTACTGCATTTTCCATTGTCACTGATTTCTGCCATGCTTTGTCTTTTCTGGTCTGGGAAAGTTTCTAAGCTGGAACCTCAACCTTCAAGTTAGCCTGACTTTGTTTCCTGACTACATTAGAGGATGTTCAGTTAGAACAGAGGGAAAGAGCCTTGGTGTGTCATCCAGTGGTGGCCTCCTGTCAGCTGCATATGGAGTTATATTTTCACTGGGCTATGGCAGCAAGAGGCCAGCTGCTTACAATCAGAGTAAAATGTGCACTTTCCTGGTACATGTACTTGAGTTCCACGACAGAGCTCTGAGGATTCAGTAGACTGGAAAAGTCTGATTACCCATACATTTCACAGCACAGCTTCTCCCGATATACAAAGTATATTTGCAGAATGCTAGGGATATGTTCTCAGAAACACATCATTGGGCAGTTTCCTCATTGTCGGAACACCAGTATTTACTTAAACAAACCCGGGAAGTACAGCCCACTACCCAGTGTCTATATGTCATATAGATTTGAACACCTGGTCTTTCCATTGGTTGAAAGGTCATTGTGTAGAATTAGTAGAGTCCCTTTAAAATGTATTATATCTTTGGTTTGCTGGGCAGCGGGCCAATCAAGGATTAGGACAGCAGCTCAGGGAGGGGCTTTAAAAGATTGGTACCACAGTTCTCAGCATGCCCTTTAGGCATGTAGCAGCAGCTTTCTGGTCCAGCCCTACTCTTTCCAGCACAGAAGGCCAGTTTTAAGTATCTGGAAGAAAACCATCTTTTTATCATTTTGCACCACGACCAGTGGTGCAAAGAGAAGGGTCTTCACTGAGTCATCACAATTGCCCCAAGTGACCTAGGCTTCCTCAGCTCCTCAGATCTCCACATGTGCCTTTACAAACCCCGATACCTGCTCTGATTGGAGGATTCCCTCACATTCTAGTCAAAAAGCTACAAATGACCCAGAATGACCTTTCAGGATGTAATCAGTGGATTTCCTCCCCTTTCTATGGTAGGTGTAAAGACCAAGGCTACTTTGACATTATGGTAGGTGTTACTTAAAGCCCCGTAGGTAAGAAGAATAAAATTAATCAAAAGACAATATGATTTTTTTTTTTTTTACCCCTGCCTGTGACAATTAACCAGGAAGAAACTGTGATCTAAATGTGAGCTGCCTCTGATTTCTGGCCAAGCTGCATTCTTGGGCACTCTCTGCAGGCCTGTGGTCACTGATGTTTCTCCTCCTGCTGCAGGCTCTGTGCCTCAGTGTCTTCACTGTCTCCAGAAGGACAGCATGGCTGCTCAGTCATGTGCACGTGCAATGTTTCAGATTAAAGCAGAGACACTTCTAGATAAATGAAAACATGTTTATTTACAATTCTATACACTGTGTACACATAAAAATATACAAAACCAAAATACAAAATATCCAAGTGTTAAAATGTGTACAAATACTTTTAAAATGTGCTTCTTGGAAAACCTCAAGCCATTAATTAGTTTAAAGAGAACACGTTTTGCTTTAAAAATTATCATACCAAAAAATCCCCAAAGCCTTTAAAAAAGTTCACTGGTTTCCAGCGCAGAGATTCCACAAGTATTTGTCTAGAGCAAAACAGGGTGTGTGTTGTAAACTTAGGTTTTAATGCTACCGTTGCACTTGTTTTATTGAAGTCTGTTTTCCAGGGAATCGACAAATGTCCCTTCTCTTCATCTTGTAAAGACCATGGGCGATCAACAAACTCTTCAGAACTGAGAGCTCTGTCGGGCTTTTGACTGACTATGGCACCAGGGTAATGGTTCTGAGAATGGTGGCTTTCAACGTATAAGTCGTTTGTTCATGTGGCCAAGACATGTAGGGTATGAGTGTGGGTGCTGGGAGAAGAACACTGGTTGATTATTAGCAGAAGGATATAAAATATTTGCTTCCTTCTCTTAAAACATCATTATTAGTGTTTTAATAACCAAAATAAAATTTACTGGAAAGCTTTCATCATAAAGATGAATGAAAAAGATAATACAAAATCAACCATGTACGTAGATAAGTATATATATATACACACAATTATATAACTATCTACAGTCATACTTTTATGCTAAGAATAAGAACTCTATCAGCAGCCTTAATTCGTTAAAGTCACTACCCTAATCCTGTAGAGAACATGATGAGTTTCTTTGCTTATGGAAGGCTTCCTTCATTTAACAAACAAGAACTAGAAATTGCATTTTATTTTCTTGAGCCGCTAGAGAAATGTTGTTCACTTCACCAAGGATCTAAACAGAGCCCAAGTGACCGAAGTGTGGATCAAAAATCTCACAATGGAAACATCCAGATATAAAAAGCGTGCTGAAATGCAGGCATACTTTACCTAACTTACTCATGTTTAAACGGAGCTGCCTTGGTCAGTCATGTAGCCACGGGGTAGCATTCGACTACCAGAAAGTCAAACCGAAATGAACAGTGTGATGTAACAGGTAACAGCTTGTAAAACGTAATCATGTCACTGATGCACACCAAAGTCTTTTTTTTTTTTTTTAATCATATTGTAACTCATGGGAGGCTGATTTCACTTGATGCACCCTAACAGTCCCCTATTAAGCCAAAAGATATGAGTATGGTCAGCTGGCAACATAGGCTGAACTCTATTCCAGCAGATATACTAGCTCATAAACATGGCAGAGTAAACCAGGCCCTTTGACGTCCACTTCTGAAAACACGAATGAGCACCATAGCACTGCTTTTATTCAGAAAGTCCAGGATGACTGGCTGAGGGACCAAGAGGTTAAGATACAAGCAAAGAGCCGTTCCTAAACCAAAGCACCACAAACTCAGAGACCAGGTAGACAAACAGAGACACAGCAAATCAGATGTACTCTAGCCATTTAACTTGCCCATTAAGGCAAATCTTATACGCTTGCACGCGACTTTTATTTGATCGCCACTTGTCCTTTCAGAGTCTGACATAGAAACAGCTCCGGGGGGATGTAGGCGTGGTCAGCCACATGGGCCCAGCCCTGTTATTCCATAGAGGTATCTGTGGCTGAGCATTTTCATTATGCACCATCTCTTGCCTCTTTTTTTTTTTAAAATTTTTTTTTTATTAATTTATTCTTGTTACATCTCAATGTTTATCCCATCCCTTGTATCTTCCCATTCCTCCCCCCCCCCATTTTCCCATTATTCCCCTCCCCTATGACTGTTCCTGAGGGGGATTACGTCCCCCTATATATTCTCATAGGGTATCAAGTCTCTTCTTGGCTACTTGCTGTCCTTCCTCTGAGTGCCACCAGGTCTCCCCCTCCAGGGGACATGGTCAAATGTGAGGCACCAGAGTACGTGAGAAAGTCGTATCACACTCTCCACTCAATGCAAACTAGTACAGCCACTTTGGAAATCTATCTGGTGCTATCTCAGAAAAATGGGAATAGGGCTTCCTCAAGACCCAGCTATTCCACTCCTTGGAATATACCCAGAAGATGCTCCAGCACACAACAAGAAAATTTGCTCAACCATGTTCATAGCAGCCTTATTCATAATAGCCAGAACATGGAAACAGCCTAAGTGTCCCTCAGTAGAAGAGTGGATAAAGAAACTGTGGTACATATACACTATGGAATACTACTCAGCTATTAAAAACAAGGAATTCCCGAAATTTGTGGATAAATGGATTGAACATCTCTTGCCTCTTATGAGCAATTAGAGACACAGAGAGAATCTGGAAGTGGCTGAATTTTCATTCGTGGCCTACACTACTGTCTTTGTAATGGGAAAACCACCACCACCACCACCACCACCACCACCACCACCAACAACAACAACAACAACAACAACAAGAAACAGTGATTTTTTCTTGCAACACAAAGGAATTTGACATCTCTCAGTCCTACGGGTGGAGCAAGCAGCACTTGGTGGCTTCTGGTGCACTATGAGGTTCTAACCAGAGTCCCTTCACAGAAGAAGTCAGAGAGTTCTAGAAGAGTTCTAGACAGAGAGAAAGGAGGTGTGGGGAGGCGGATGGCTAACGTTGCTATTCCACAGGTTCATTAGTGTTAGCAAATACGGTGTGGAAGCATGTAATCAATGTCTGGCAAAATCCTGCCATTTGGGACTCATTTAACAAACACAAGAAGCGGCCATCATTTTAGCCATCACCGTGTGACATTTGCAAGAGGCTGAGCTATTTAAACTTTTTAAATACACGAGTGCCTAGTATTAATATGTTCACCACATTTTCTGAATGTTTAACAGATTCTGATTCCTAAGAATCTTTAGGGCCATAATGCATACAAAGAATTAATTGAGTTTCCTTTCTGCTCTGCAGTCTCCTTTTAACCCCTGTAAAACTGAGAGCAGCCTTTTAAAAAGACATGTGGGACAACAGAACCTTTGAAGTGTTTTGTGGCCTTCTGAACTTGAATATTTACACCGATCTCAATAAGTTATTCTACACACCAAATTCTCATGCCACCGAAGAGGATTGTCTAGGATAGTAAGTATGCCTGTAAGTGTGCCTGTAAATACTCCTGTAAGTGAGTCCCCTTCAAGACTATAAAAGGAAACTAGATGGCTGTGAGCACTTACAACGGCAAAGCCTAGGAAATCTAGAACGCTCCAAGGACTCCTAGAGACAATATTCCCACATCAGGGCTGTGTCCTCCAGAGGAACAGAGGTGATTAGACATGTCAATGTGGTGACAAGGCCTAGCCTTCATGAGATGACATGGTTGGATCAGGCTGAGCAGAAGGACCATACTCAGTTGTGGAGGCCCAGAATGGGCTCTCAGCAGATGCTGTCATCTATTTAAACTTTAACCTTTTACATCTGTTTAAAGGCCGACTCTTCTCCCTTCACGGCCGTCTCTCCCACTGGGAGCATCTGCAGTCCCACTTCAGCCCTGCCAGGGGGAACAGCCAAACAGACGCTGGTGAGCTCAGAGATCCATGCTTTCTCAGGAGCATTCTGGAACAAACTCATCATGAAACATGTCTTTCCCCACAAAACTTTGATAGTCACACATTTTGCAGTGTGTGTGTCTGTGTGTGCAATTAAATAAACTGCTATTGTCAATTTCAAACAGCCTTAACTATACCACTGAGCTGCTTTGATTTGATATTGAAATAACAGCCTAGCCTGTTTAATTACAGAATTCTAAAAGGATTTTTTTTCACTGTGTTCACAGAAAAACAACCAAACAACACACACACACACATGCACGCACGCACACACGCACACACACACATACACATAGATGTATTAGTGAATACAGCCATACACTGGGAAGAACACTTTTTCCTGCCTGTGCACCTGTCACACATATATTCTTTGTTTAAAAAAACAAAACAAAACAAAACCACTATTCTGTGGCTGTGTCACATTCTTGACATAAAATATATCAGCAAAAACAAGGGTGGATTCCTACATGTTTGTGAACAGATCTGGGGAACACTCGGAGGACAAGAGGGTCAAGCTTCTAAGAGTTGAGGAAAGCCCACAGGAATTTCATATAGAACTGACAGGGAGGGGTACATCCCATGCAGCTCACAGTGGGGGCTTCAAAGCCACTCTTCGTACTTTAGAAGGAACAAGGGTGTCGACCTGCAAGAATACAGTCACTACTCTGCATGTGAGAGCTATGTGAGAGCTACAGATGGAAGAGCCAGGGCAGTGACACCTGACAATAACAACCCTGTGGGCGCCACCTGTACTGCCACCTGTGTATGCCAACTGCTTCTGGCCGGGTACAGGGTGCTGCAGGAAGACAAAGGAGGTGTTCTTGGCTGCCAGCAGATGTTTGGTTTGGCTTCTTGGATTGCTCGGTATTGATGAGTTGTAGTTTGCTAAGTGTGGCCTGGTTCTCCGTTGTGATACACAGAAAGCACCGGGAAGCAAAGCTGCAAAGCGGTGGTTGAAAATCACGTGCCATATGTGGAGACATTTTAAATGCATCTGAGTGAGAAGTCAGACGTTCATCCTAGAATCCAGGCTTCTTACTGAGGAATGCATGTACCAATAACTTGCTAGCTACAGGATTTCAACTTGGCTATTTCTAGATAGAAACCGTATCATCAGTAGTATCTTCCAAACTTGTGGTCGGAACCAACTGTGGTAAAACAGTGTCCCTGTTGTAGAGGTTAACATGTTTAGAGGTATCGTGCCCACGAGTACACATCTGTTTTCTTTCTATGTATCCTGTTTTTGCTTCTTTCTCGGGTGGTTTTAAAGTTCCATTTCCATATTCATAGCAGTAATAGTTACCCAATGGCTTAGACTAGAAAGAATTCTCATGGCCACTAAGTTGCAGTTGAAGACAACACACTGTCTAAATCTATATTCAAGTATTCTTTTGTGACTTTGAGGACGACAGTAGTATCTTATTGCACATCCGTTCCCGAGAGTTCCGTTTTATGCGTGCGTGTTGTTGGGGCTGATCACTGGGCACCGCAGGGCCCGGAAGCCTGGCAGGACCACTTTGCCCTTATGATGCAAATCTGCCTGGGTGCCTGTGTTGAGGCGTTGCACCAGGAGCTTTTCATAGAGCAGTGGGTGGTAGGCCCCCAGGGTGCAGGCTGCATCGTAGTACAGCTCGTGGTAGTGGCAGAGCTCTGTCTGCCGGACAGATGGGATGTATTCATACACGTGCACTTCCCTGCACATGGACATCATGATGAGGATTCCTGACAAGGAAGGAAATGAAAATACAGTGAGCAACTCCAAGGAGGGAAAGGGAGGAAGCTTTCTTTCCTTTTCTTTTTTTGTTTTTGGTCCTAGAATTGTGGCGAGATGACTGTGGTGAGGTGGACGTACTTTACATTTATAGTGTTTCAACTTCCATGATCCAGAGTGGCTAATGGGGGAATGAATATATAAATATATAATACTGCACAAATCCACTCACTCGCTCAGTTATTACTGTAGACTTCAAACTGCCATAGAAAAGAGAAAAGTGAGTGTAAAGGGAATCTTGCTCCAGTGTTTGACTTATAATGGCCAGTGTACTCTCTTGTGCTACAGTTAACAAATGTATCCCCTAGGGACTGTTATGTCCTGAAGGAACAAATGTTATAAAAATATAAAGATGAAAGCTTATTGTAAGTTGAATACAAATCATCCTTCAGACGGTTCTAAAATGGAATCTATAGGAAAGAGATGCATATTTAAAGATTATAATACAAATTATGTTTTGTAGTCATACGTGATGGGATACACTTAGAGCCAGGGCTACTTGGGAGCAGGGGTATTGCTTGAGCCCTGGATTTCAAGACAAACTCATACAATACAGGAGTACAGTGAAGGAGAACCCAGGCTGTGTGGGAAGCTGAAGCTATCACCCTCGCTAAGATGGCGCCTGGCAACCTGCCAGACAGGATGACTTGCAATTCTGCTCCTGGTAAACAAGTTCTTATTTGGGTTGTGGGCCGTGCTTTGCTCTGACGTATGCATCCCGCCTTGTCGGGAACCAATTGGAGCTATCGACGTAAGGGCTGCTGATTGGTTGAGGCAGAGGATATAAAGGGGCGCGGAGGTGTTGGGGGAGGAGAAGCGAGTGAGCGGGAGAAGAAGAAGCTTGCTGAAAAGTTCCTGAATAAACTGCCTGGAGAAGAACGTTCGGGTCGCGTCCTTATTTTCCGCTGGTCGGAAGGGTCGCGACAAGGCTGGGTTACAACAATGATGAATAAGTTATAAATCTCACGAAAGGTATCAGTATTGAAATTCTTTTCAATTTTAAGTGTTACCAGTGGGCAGCTACAAAAATCATTAAGTGATCATTCTCTTCATTCAGGCTAGTTTTTCTTTTCTTTCCTTAAGTATATATATATATTTAAATTTCTGTACCATTATCATGAAGTTTTTTGAGGCAGGGCCTCAATATGTAGCCCAAGTTGACATTGAACTTGAGATCCTCCTGCCTCAGCTGATGAAATACTGGGATTACAAGGAATTCCCGAAATTTGTGGATAAATGGATTGAGCTAGAAATGATCATAATGAGTGAGTTAACCCAGAAGCAGAAAGACTCAAATGGTATATACTCACTTATATCTGCATACTAGCCCAAGGGGCATGTCCCACCAAAGCCTTCACTTACCAGGAAACTGGGACAGAGGGGAGGACATCCTATTGGGACTCTAAATGAGAGAAGCATGGGAGAATAGCAAAGTAGAAGGATCCAGAAGGTCCTAGAAACCTACAAGTAGAACATTATGATAGGCAGATTTGGGCCCAGGGGTCCCGCTCAAACTAAGGCACCAGCCAAGGACAATACAGGCGGTAAACTTTAAACCCCTACCCAGATCTAGCCAACAGTCAGAACATTCTCCACAGTTGAGTGGAGAGTGGGATATGACTTTCTCACGTACTCTGGTGCCTCACATTTGACCATGTCCCCTGGAGGGGGAGACCTGGTGGCACTCAGAGGAAGGACAGCAGGTTACCAAGAAGAGACTTGATACCCTATGAGCATATACAGGGGGAGGTAATCCCCCTCAGGAACAGTCATAGTGGAGGGGAATAAGGGGAAAATGGGAGGGAGGGAAGAATGGGAAGATACAAGGGATGGGATAACCATTGAGATATAACAAGAATAAATTAATAAAAAGAAAAAAGAAAAAAAAGTATGTGGATCTAAGTCTGGTTAACTTGAAACTTAAAAAAAAAAAAAAAAAAAAAGAGTATGCTTAATCCATTATCTGAAAGTGATACCCTCACTTACTATGAACAAAATATAAAGTCATGTTGTTTCTCTCACATCTAACTTGTTCTTCAGAGGCCTATCATATTTCCCCCCCCCCCCAAAAAAAAAAAAATCAAACTTCAATCACAGAAATAGAAAACCAAGGCTAGAAGCATGGAATGTTCACTTAGCATATGGAAAGCCTGAATTTGACACCAGCACCGGAAAACAAACCTAATCCCAAATTCTGTTATGTCTGCTGCTGAGGAGAGGAGTGAAGGAATCTCCTTTTCCCAAAAGGGATCTAGAAGATGAAGCAGAACTAGTTTCCTGGTAGGCAAGATGTAGAGGGGGAAGGAAAAGGGTGCTGCTCCAGAGACTCCCATGACACTCTGTGCTGAGAATGCTATGCCATGGCAGGGTACTGTGGTACCTAATCCAGAGAATCCATGAAGAGAAGAAGTTGCTCTCTAGAGTGATGCCAAAACTCTGCAACCACCACAGCACACACACTAGCCAGATGTCATCCCTGCCCTAGGCCATCCTCAAGTAACTGGTGTGCCAATGTAAGGCCAATGGAGAATGAGGAGTTGGCACTTGCTACATGACCTTTGGGCACCTATCCACCAGAGCACACAACAAACATCACACTAGTCTCTCCCTTTTTGTGGCAGTCATGGTTCTGGGAACCTGTGTTCTCCTTGGGTAAAATCACCAGTAAAGGGTTCTCTTCTTTGAATCTGAAGTGTCTCTTGCGGGACCATGCCTCGAATGCCTGTTCCACTGCCTGTGGTGAAGAGAATCATTTGGTACTCTTTAAATGTTTAAACACTTAGCTAATACTGTTATTTACACTGTTTTATAGACTCTAAAAGGTTATAGGAGAGCCTTTAAGATAAGAAAAGAGCTGCTTCCACCTGTAACTTCAGCACCCAGGATTCTGAATCAGGAGAATCTCCATGTTTAGGTCATCCTGGACCAAATATCAAGTCCTTGACACCAAACTGTTGCAAAGCAAAGCTAAGGAAGCTAGTAAGCACTATTTTATTAAAAGTGTGGTGAAAGTGTTGGGATTATATCTATTCGAGAACAAATAATATCTCGAGGCTTCTTTCGATTTACATACTCATAAAATGGATTTTTGAAAGAAAGTGTTTTGGGATCAGTGAGATGATTTAGTGGATATAGCACCTGGCATGAAGGTCAATTAGATTGATTTCTAGGACAGGCATGCTGGAGGGACAGAACCAACGCAGCAAACTGTCCTTCGACCTGCTCATGTGTGGTGTGGGATATGCATGTACACACACACACACACACACACACACACACTTTTTAAAAAGTTAAGTTTTTTTGCTTGTTTTTAAGCAATGATCATGTATGTCATCAACTCAAAGTAGATCCAGAATTATTTATAAATGTTTTGAAATGTAATTTTCAGCCATTAATATGTAATTCAAGTTAATTTTAATGTTTAAATGCAATAAATATTCATATTTTAAATGACTCTTTAAAATATTTTGACGTGCAGGCTTGCTAATTTGTAACATGGATCTTATGTTTAAAATGCAGAAAACACGATCTTAAAGTATGCATGCAGAATTTTAGAGAACTAACAGATATAAAAAGTTTAATAAGTATGTTACTAATATTAGGGAGTGTTATAAAAGTATAATTTAACACATTTAATATGAATATGTATTTACACTAATCATAATTCTTTACACATGTCCTCTAGCTCATTTATTATTATTTAAATATTTATTATTTTTATTTATATGTAGATTTGTTTGCCTGTGTGACTTTATTTGCACTGTATGCATGCAGGAGCCTATGGAGGCCAGAAAAGAGCATTAGATAGCCTGGAAGTGGATTACAGCTGGTTGTGTGCTGTCATGAGGGTTGTAAGAATGGAGCCCAGTTCCTCTGAGTAACAGGCATTCCCAGCTGTTGAGCTATCTCTCCAGTTCCCTAATTATTATTTTAAAAGAATAATAAGTCATCAGTTTTAATACATTCTATATACATTAACTGTAAACGTCTAAGAGAGACAATTTCCCAACACTGAGGTGTAGAGGAGAGGCTGTCGACTGCTTCCTTAAGTAATTAAAGAAGCCCCGTTTCTTTCCAACAATACTCTATGTGCTCCAACGTGATTCTACTAGAGGTGTAGATTCTAAAGTACGGAGGAAAATGCTTAATCCCTTGCTGAGATCTAGTCCCAGTGTTGTCACAGCTCTGGGCCCACTAGGCAGCCTACACCTGAGCAAATCTTCCAGACATCCCTTCCCTCCAACATTTTGCTGCTGTTGAATTACCTGGCCCCTGCTGTGTAAACCAGCCTGATAGACTCCCGTTTGTAATGTACATACATTATGCTGCATCTCTGTTCTTCTTGTGGATCCTGATTATAAACATTTTCTATCACTTGTGGATCCTATATATTTTAGAGACACATAAAACAACATGTTTGGAAGCAAAAGAGAGATTAGGGTAAAGAAGGAGACAAGACATAGACAAGAATGGGGGGCGAATTGGTGGGGGGTGGGGGTGGAGCAAGAGGTAGGAGTGTGATCAAAACACAACAGACTTCAAGGACACCCCCTGTATAAGAAACGTGTACCAAAGCAAGCAAACTTAGTCAAATATGCGGCTGTTCACGTTTCAACGTTCTTTTTTCATTTATGAGTTAAAGAAAGAGAACACCCAGCCACAAGTGCAGTCAACATCTCGTATGGCCAGAGTGTAAGATTTAATGCTACACCACTTCAAAAGCTAAAGTACACGTTATATTTTGTAAAATCTTGTATTATTTAAAGTAAACGTGGGCGGATTGGGGCCCCTGGGGGGTCTGCTCAAATTATTACACTAACCAAGAACATCGAACCCCTACTCTGATCTGGTCAGGACAATCTCCACAGTTATGTGGAGAGTGAGGACTGACTCTGACATGAACTCTGGTGCCCCATATTTGACCACCTCCTCTGGGAGGGGAGGTCTGCTGGCATTCAAAGGAAGAATAAGCAGGCTACCAAGATGAGACTTGATAGCCTATGACCATATAGTGGGGGAGGAGGTCCCCCTCGGTCATAGACCTAGGGGAGGGGAATAGGGTGAAAGTGGGAGGGAGGAAGGAATGGACGGATACAAGTGATGGGATAACAATTGAGTTGTAATCTGAATAAATTAATGCAATAAAATAAAATAAAAAATAAAGTAAATGTAGATAAAGCAATTAATCCACCTGTGTCTAAACATAGCCATAATTAAGTGATAATTGGGAGGGCAAGTGTCAATCCTGCTTTCTCTCAAGGCAGGCAAGCATCATTTTGTTGATACACCTATCAATACAGAACCTATCAAATGGTTTTTTTTCTTTTTTTACATATACATTTATATTATTACACATATATACAATAAACTACCTACAGCAAGAAGAACTATGACATAATCAGGAATTATATAAATGTTACATTCATAGTGCTTTGGCCATTTGCATTTGGCAGCCTTGAAGAAAACGTCTTTCCTATCTTGGTGCTTCTAAAATTCTGAATGTAAAACAATATCTATCATATCTCATCTTTAGCAACTTAAAACATCTATCTAGACCTAAAAACATCTTAACTCCTAAACAACTAAGCTTAATTGTAAAACTAAACTATCTGGTCTTCAGCCCCATCAGAGACGGAATAAATTAATTACCTGAGTAGACAGGAAGTGCAGGTTAGCAGCTTTCAAAATGAGGAAACGACAGAGAGTTTTCTGCCTGTACAGTCACCCAAAACTCAAGTTGGAGCATCATCTTCAGCCTCCGACTAGGTTTTTACGGTTCCCTGTAACTTTGATTCCCTCTATGAGGCTGAGAATTGGGATCTGAATACCGTAGAACCAGCATCAGCACCCTTTGAGACTATAAGAAATAGAGATTCCAACCTCCTGCACTTACTCAGTATCCTTGGTTTGAAAGGCTGCACAGCTAGCCTCCAAACTGGCTCTCACTGGCTCTTGCCTCCCAGTCATGCCTTTGCCTCCCCCTCACAGCAAGGATGCTGGACTTCTGTAGCAGAAAGAATGCAGCCAGTCTGACAGCCTGGTAGAGATGGTGATTCCAAGATCCGGGGAATCATCCTACCAATGTCTCCATATTACCGACTTCCACAAGGTCTGATCGTTCTTTTCAGTTGCTGAGCTTTGCTTTGCAAAAATGTATTACTGATACAGGGAAGTGACGTGACACGCACTAAGCTTTGAGAGCCTGTGAGCAAAAATTTGTTCGTTCCCCACATACTCTAATTTCTCAGTATCTGGGGGGGGAACTGGACCCAGGGTCCAGTGCAGATATCCAAATTCGAAGGTGTTTAAGCCACTTGTAAGATGCTATAATATCCCATATTCCTTCGCAAGACTTCCAGTGCTCTTTACGTATCTCTAGATGGCTTTTAACACCTAAAATGATATATATGTTTTATAAGTAGTTGTTTGGGGGAATAATGGCAAGGGAAAAGGACTGTACATTATTCAGAAAAAAGTTTAATTAAAAAATATTTTCTGTTAGTGGCTATATGAATCACGGATGTGGAACCCAGATGCACGGAGGCCGTCCCCGTTGTGTATCATGAGTACCAGCCCAAGGATAAGAACATGATCATGAACAAGAGGCGCTCCATAGTTCTGGAAGCAACCTGCTCTTTCCCTTCACTTCCTCCTCAGGTTGCAGTTATGGTCTTGTCTGCACACTGACCCAAGCAAGAGTGTTCCCTACCTCACTGTATTGCACGTGCCAGGAAGATGGTGTCCTTGGTTTTCTCACCACCATAGATCTCGGACTTGTGCTCAGAGCACAGGAAGCGCTCAGCATCAGACGCCATCACTGATTAATATGGCTTCCTCCCATGTGGTGGATTCAAATCCCAGAACAAGCCTCTCAATGGGACCAGCAGCACTTTATTTTGGGGTTCAGAGGAACCTCCTTGAGAAGCTAACCCTCACTGTATTCATTTCTGTACAAAGAGCTTTTGATGCCCCCCTACTTCGTGTGTGTGCAAACTCCTGAGCATGTATAAGAAAATGCATGCTGTTTGTTTAATGAGCAATTACTCGTGAAACTACTCTGCACATATGGAAGGTAGGGATTCCCACTGCTTCACCCAGCAGAGTAACGGACAAGAGTGTAGTGCAAGGTGACGAAGGCCCTACTTTGGGCTCCCTCTGGATGAGGACCTCCTTGCTGACCAGCTCCCAGGTGCAGTGATGAGTGCATCCTGAAACATTCTAACCCACTTTCCCCTTCTGAAATGGGTTTCTGCAGGAGCTAATGTTAGAGAGTAGAGAGCATTTAAAGCTAAAAGATGCTGTCCTGAACTTGCTTTGTAGACCAGGCTGGTCTCGAACTCACAGTGACCTGCCTGCCTCTGCCTCCCAAGTGCTGGGATTAAAGGTGTCTGTCACCACACCCTGACTTGGAGCATACTTTTGATCACAGCAACAAAACAACGACAATGACGACGACAACAACAACGATGACAACAACAACAACAACAGAAAACACCACCTCGCTGATTTCACAGAGAGTCCTCATGGGAGACTGAGATGTGGGTGACGTCATCCTACAGCTAGTTGAGAACGCTGAAGAACTGAACAGATCAACTCCCATCTCTCCGGGTCAAAGAGGAAGTACGAAGACTACAGCAGTATGGAGGTGCCCAGAGGGCACTACTAAAGGTTACCAGGTGCTGCCACTGCTCATAGTGGTGAGGGTCTCCCAGCCTTCAATACGGTGGGGCTCAGAGGCAGAAAGTGGGTCCAATGAAGCAGATGTCTTCTATTGCAGCTTGACTCCACCCACACAGCACAGAGCACCTCAGGGAACCTAGTGTTTTCTTACCAACTTGCTGCATTTCACCTTCTTTTCACTGGCGGAACTTCGCAGTGCTCTGTGACAATAAATACACCCCCTATGAGTGATAACTGATATGGCAGCCACCAGGAGGATGCCACAACTGAGCATGAGAAATAGTAAGCCTCGGGAACATGTTATTTGCTATATAATTATAATTAATTGAAATTTAGTCATCTGGGTGACAGGTGCTACACCGGACAAGAAAGTGCTAAAAAAAAAAAAAAAAAAAAAAAAAAAAAAATAGTTGCAGGCTGCCCAGCTGCTTCACCTACTTTACCTTTAAAAAGGCTTTATTACTGTCTCATTTGGGGATACTAAGGACCAAGGAATTAAGCAACTTTTTGTCAAATGCCTACAAGTTGCAGAGAAGAACACAAACCTAGGCACTGCCAGGCTACTTTGTTGCAATAGCAATGAACTGTAGTTCACTTCCTGCACAAGGAGATGCAAAAGACAGCACTGAGCCTTTGAGAACTCCACATCCACAGTGAAAAGCCCTGGAGAGCTGGCCCATACGCCTGAGTGCCTCCTCAACGCTCTGGGAATTACCTTCACTGGCTATAACCATGTGTCTGAAGCTCCAAAAGTGGGAACCCTTCTCTTTTTGCTTTAAAAATTCTTGCCTTGATAAAATATGGTGATGATGTAAAAACAGACTTTATTAAACTTGGGCCATGTCCCCCCATATTGTCTAATTACTATTCTAAACATTTACTTTTTGCTGAAAACTGAACTACATTTTCTTTTCTAAATCAACAGGACTTTACGAAACTGCAAAAGATAAAGAATTGGGTATTTTAAGGAGGATCCAAGATGGTGGCACTGATCACACACTGTGACTCATCAGCAGGACAGTAGTGACTGCTCAGTGACTGAAGGAACAGACTGACAGCTCCAAAACACAAGTGCTTGTGTTTCCCAGGTAAGAGGGAGCACACAGTGTGGAACACAAGTGGGTCCGACCTCAGGCCACCTGGCTAATCCGCAGAAAAGCCCACAGTCTGGAACACAAGGAAATCTCGAAATTTGTAGGCAAAAGGATGGAACTAGAAATGATCATCCTGAGTGAGGTAACTCAGAAAACATGCATGGTACATACTCACTTATAAGTAGATATTATCTCAACATAGGTGTCCTATGTCAGACTCCACCCAGTGGAGGATTCAGACAGATGCTAGGACTTGCGACTAGACTCTTGGTAGAGCGCGTAGAGAGTTGCATGGAAGAGTGTGGGCATGGAAGGACCCTGAGGGGTCAAGAGTCCCACAGGGAGACAATCAAGGCTGGCAGATGTGGACCCAAGGGGGCCTGCATAAACTGATATACCCATCAAGGACAATACATGCAGAGAACCTGGATCCCTGTTCTGACATAGCTGGTGGACAGCGTATTCTCCATGTTTTTTTGGGGGGGGGCAATGTTGGGGAGCAGGGACTGCCTCTGATGTGAACTCTGGTGCCCAAGATTTGATCACTTCCCCTTGGTGGGGAGGCCCTGCAGGCATACAGAGGAAATGGATTCAGGCTATCTTGATGAGACCTGTGGTCAGACAGCGGGGGAAGAGGGTCCCCCTTGTCGGAGGTCTAGGGGAGGGAATAGGGAAGAAGAAGGAGGGGGTATGGGATCCAGAAGATTTGAGCAAGGGGATAACAATTGGGATGTAATGTGAATAAAAGAGAATAAATAAAAAATGAAAAAAAGAAAAAAGAGAATTGGGTATTTCAAATGAAACTTTCTTTCTTTTTTTTTTAAGATTTATTTATTATGTATACAGTGCTCTGCCTGCATGTACACGTGCAGGCCAGAAGAGGGCATCAGATCACATTATAGATGGTTGTGAGCCACCATGTGGTTGCTGGGAATTGAACTCATGACCTCTGGAAGAGCAGCCAGTGCTCTAAACCGCTGAGCCAACTCTGCAGTCCCTCAAATGAAACTTTCAAAGGCATTGCTTTAAAAGTAGCCACACTAAGATTGTCTTGGGAGATTATGTAAAATAGTTCATACCATTATGATGTAAGCCTTTTAAAAGCTGCAGGCTTCACTTGAGGCTACTGTGTCCTTAATTCAAATGAAGCCAGTGTTGTCTCTACAAATCTCCCTTCTATTGGTGGAGACCCTCTGTGCAGCCCAAGGAATACTGGAAACTTACTGAACATAGAATGGCAAAAAATTCAATACCTTTGGTCAGTTACAGCCTCTCATATTCCCCCAGGGGACTGAAGATATGCCTTCCTGTGCTGTATATGGGTAATATCAAAGATGGGGAATGAAAAGCCTCAACATATATTAAGAAATGGGGGGGGGGGGAAATCACAAACTTTGAGTTCAAACTCTGGCTGAAAAATCACAATGCAAGCCACATAGGATCGATTATCAACTATAACAAGCCACTGCTGGCCTGGAGCTAGCGCACTCTGTCACAGAGGCAGTGCAGTGAAATGCTACAGCTAGCCTCACCATTGTGCAACCATGTAACGTCATGTACCCCTTCAGTTTGCTGCCCAGATCACTAGCAGTGGAGCTGGCAGTGAGTCAAATCCACAAACACTTCCATGTGCCTCCCATCAACGACTAAGCAGCACATGTGCAGGTCCTCATGTCTAGGCCTAAAGGCTCTTGTCTTTTGAGAGACTTTCACCAGCCTGCTTGGGCTGCTGCTTGAGGACTCTATCTTGGTGCCACCCGTGAAAGGGAGAGTCCAGGTAGCTGCATGGTTTGTAATCCCAGCAGAATCTGCCCTTAGCCATCTTTCCAAAGGACTAGATATGAAAGTGCAGTTATGCCACCAGTGCCTCGTGGGACACAATAACTGCCCAGTTGGGCCAGTTCTGACCCCACCAGTCATAAATGAAAAGAAGAGGATTCTGTATAAGAGTTGGAAATTTTTGGAATGCTTTGTCCTATAACTGAACAGTGTCCCTTTTATTTTTTTTAATATCTCAAAACTACCTGCTAATGGTTCTTTCCGCATGAAATGAGTCCCCATCCTGCTTGCCCACCCTACCGTTCCAACTGTTAGATACACCTACCAATGAAACCAGAAGATGGTGGGTTGGGCTGAATCTTCTCCTTTGTGTTTTCCTGGATAATATCCCAAAGCTGCCATATGAATTTGGGGTGAAGAATATAAAATGGCTGAGTTGGGTATCTCCGGCGATGCTGGATATATGGAGTGAAGAGGTTGTAATCTGGCTTCTTATACCACTAGAACAAAACAAAAACAACTCAGATTGAGTACAGAAGGAGACAGTGCTGCACATGTTCGGGGCGGGGGGGGGGGGGCGGCGGAACTTAGAGGAATGGGGCCAGCATGGAGCTGGAGGGAGCGGATCCACTCACCTGGGGAAGTACAAAGAGAGATCACAGTTCCGGTCCTCAGAGGAACGATGCTTTATCCTTTGACTATTTAGCTTAATTCTGATAGTATAATTATGTAATTTCACATGCCCTCCCATTGATGCTTTATTTATGGTAAAGTGAGCCCTGGGGCTAGATAAGAGGTGGCAGGCATTTTCTGCAAAAGGTCAGAAAGTAAGCACCTGAGAGGTCTGGAAAGGGGCCTGCCATGAACACAGCATGGCAGCATGGAGAGAGTGGCGGCAGTGAACGCCAGGGGGCTCACTGTTCTACTACAGCTTATGAAGAGAACTGTGGCCAGATTTGGTTCATACTGCAGTAAGCTGCTCTCCTAGTACTCAAGCAGTGTTTTGGAAGCAGATTTTCCCGAGGTTTACACAACAGTGGCGGAAAGTACACCGTCATCACGTAGTCTAAGAGGAGGGAGGGATGCACAACTTACAGGGTGGATTGACATGAGGTGGTGAAAACTTCTCCTTCTTCATAGAATGGTAGATATAAATGTATTAATAAGTACCAGAATGTGGAGATGCATTTATTGAACACAGTACATATGTATTGTATAAAATATATGTGTCTTGTATAAAAAGCCCATAACACTGGTTTGAAACAAGAGTCCTCAAAAATGTAGCAACGGCCATGATGATGTGAGATTTGTACAGGATATAGGAAGAGCCTTGGCTCACTAGGCTCTGTGTCGTCAAATAGACAGCACAGGAATACAACAGGTATGTATTAAGACACCAAGCAACATTGGCTGATGAAAGTGGTCTGTTGCTTTAAAAAGGCAGAGAATGTCTAGATTCTTCCTTCTTAATAAGCTAAGTCTTAGAGATATATGGCAAAGAAGCAAGAAAAATGAAATCCAAGAAAAAAACATTCAAGTATCTTCTAGCCTCTTGCCTATCATTATAAAGGCCACCATAAAGGCCACAAGGTGGGACAACTCTGACCTCGGCTTGGATGCTTCCAACAGATGAAGAAACAAGATCAACAGCCTCAATGCTCAGTCAGTTAAAACCATGAGAGGAAGATGGCAGAACTGAAATCTGGATACTTCAAGTTGAGAAGAAAGCTAGAAATATCCAGCCTTCATTGATGCTTGATGCTTAGTCCAGGGGTTGTAAGAGAGTTGTGTTTGGCATATAAACTTGGTGAGGCTGTGTTCTCTCATTCTGTAAATGGAGGTTTGATAGGCAGATTAAAAAAAAAAAATAATGGGCAAGTGATTCTAACTCACACCACTGATAAACAACAACAAGACACACACACACACACACACACACACACACACACACACACACACACACACACACACCAAACCAACCAACCAAAAGAAAACACTAATATTAATGTCAAGCAAATGTCCAGCCTGAAGTTCAAGACTGACAGTGACATGTGTGCTCCTCTTGAGAGCCAGGTCTATCTTGAGGAACTGTAAAAATGGTTGACCCCTGGAGGAACAAAGATCTGTCATTCATATTATCTTAAGAAGTCTGTATGCTCCCTGGTTTTGGTAAACAAAATCAGGGACACTCTCGGTCAGACAACAGCATCTGAAAGTAGGGTGATCATAATCCACTTTCCCAAGCCCTGTTAAAGAGGAGCTTTTCATAGGAAGTTGTATCCAGCATGGCTAGTTTCTTGCTTAAGAAGGTAACAATTTCCCATGAGGTTAACAAGAAACAGAACTTGCTTGTATATGATGGTTATTCCATAAAATTTAACACATTCAGAAATGTCTGATTGGAATTATCATCAAGAAAATCAGAGACACTTCATTTCTGTTTATATATCTGTTGCCAACTATACCTAGTTTATTTCCAGAGGCTTTATTGCCATCCTATCACTTTGGGACAACTTCCAGTTTGGTCATTCTAACTTTTTGTGTAATAAAAATGTTCTGAGCCTTTATATAGAGCACTTTCTCTTTTCCTCAGAGAAAAAGCATCTTATCAGAAGGTGGCTATGCTACTATATGTTGTATCAAAAAGGTGCATAATACACACGTGATTTGGTGCCTGTCACTGACCTGGTCTTGTGGGTAATTAGAGCGCATCCAGAAAACACTTACCAGGTTAAGATTAGCAGAATAAGGAGCTGGGTCCCAGGCCACCAGGATAACATCTTTATATAAAGAACTGTCAATGAAGTGATGGCTGGGGTTGGCCAGAATCTGTAAGCACACCAGAAAAAAAGAAGTTCTTTATGACTAGAGTTTGCTTCTTCAAAGTATGTTTTTAAAGCAAGTCAGAGTTAAAAACAGAAATGAGAGCAAGGCTTGGGTTTTATATTTTCCTTTGTGAGAGGGAGAAAGGCTGGTATCACATGACGAAGCACTTAAAGTACGTCTAAAGAAATTGAAAAAACAAAACAAAACAAAAGGAAACTCAAAAAGTCACCCATGAATCAAATCTAGACTTCCGGACACCCTCCCTTGAAAGATGAATCTCCCCCAGCTAATTCAGATTCCTGACCTTCTCGTTATCTTGGTGACGTGAGATGGCTATGGGTGAGGAACAGCTAGAATTGAATTAGGAGTCCTTCTGCCCAAGTCCTATCTGATTCCAGATGGAACCATGAATTTCACCTGCCATCCATCCATCTTTAAAAAAAAACTATCAAGCATAGACATTAAGACCAAATATTGACAAACGGGATCTCATGAAACTGTAAAGCTCTGTACAGCAAATGACACCATCACTTGAGTGAAGAGGCAGCCCCAAAGAATGGAAAAATCTTTACCAGTTATACATCGGACAGAGGGTCGGTGTCTAGACCATACAAAGAACTCAACAAACTAAACACTATGAAAACGAACCATCCAATCAAAACTCAGGGCACAGACCTAAACAGAGTTCCCCAAAAGAAGAAACACAAACGGCTGAGAACATTTTTAAAAATGTTCAACACCCTTAGCTATAAGAGAAAATGCAAGTTAAAATTATCTTGAGATTTCATCTTATCCTGGTCAAGATTGCTAAAATGGACTTTTTCAAAGACATCAAATGTGGGTATGGGTGTGGGCAGATGGAAATTCTTACCAGGTGTTGAAGAGATTGCAAAAAGGCACAGCCACTATGACTATCAGTGTGGAGGTTCCACAACAGGCTAGATAGAAATGCAGGTCTACAAGATTAGCCATGCTCATTGCTGCTATATTCACAGAAGCCAGGGAAAGGAAACAACCTAGATGCCCATCAAATGATAAGTGAATAATGAAAATAAATTACACACATACAGTGGTTTATTATTCAGTTTATCTCTGCAGACCCTAAAACATTATAAATAATAGCCACTGCACTTGGTTACTCTCTAGAACCTGACGGTAAGACTCTACTGCTGAAGACACTGCATACCTCAGTCCTAAGTCATGGAGTACCCAACCCAGACGTGATTGGAGGTTTCATCCATATTGAGTAGCCTTCATAGTGTTCTATGGTGCTATGAATGCTACTGAAGGTAAAAATCTACCATCTAGATGTTAACCCTGAAAGCTATAGTAATGGCTGATCTAGCAGGATGTGCCTACTAGTGCAATACTGGCATGGAAGTTATGGGAATAACAAACCACTTTCTCCCTGGATTTTAGGCTTCTCCATCAAATGGAATTCATGCCTGGGACAATTAACAGGGTTATGGCCTTACGAAAGGTAGGCTTTAGGGGAGAGCCTGCCGCTCTTCAGCTAAATGGCATCAGTCTGACTTCTAATGATTTGCTGTTACGCCCACAGATTCGTAGATCTCCTAATCTTGATCAGAGGAGCTGCTTTCTGCAATAGGTGGTGATCAGCACAGTGAACTACAACTGGCCAACAGGCATAGACTACAAGACCTCAGAACGCCCATCACTAAGTGGGATATATATCACATCCCACCTCATCTCCCCTGTGTTCAGGGACCACTATGGAAGAAGGGGTGGAAAAGAGTGTAAGAGCCAGACGCAGCAGATGGCTGCATCCAAGCAGTGTTTTCCGGATATAACAGCACAAGACCTGCACAAGATGAAGCCAGGCAACATTCCGGCTTAGGGAAGGGTGGTAAACAGGAGGTCCTACCCGTAGCTAACGAGCTATTACAAATTGACGGTTTCTGGAGAGAGAGCCAGTTTTTTTTTTTTCTTTTTTTCCCAAGGATGTAGCTTCCCAGAGTCTACCATGTCCTTGTGCATAGAGGTCGCACTAAGTGGACGTTGAGGTTTATAAAACAAGCAAACAGAAAAAAAAAAAAAAAAAAAAAAAGACAATGCGTAAAATTGAGAAGAAATAGTGGTGCAGGTGATCAAAGTGAAGATCAAATGGGAACTCAGATTAATCACAAACAATGATTTTTATTTATGTGTATATCTTTTCATTATCATAGGTCAGTGGATCTCAGCCTTCCTACTGCGGTGATCCTCTAATACAGATCTTTAATGCACTTCACCACAAAGAAAGAATTGGAGGGGAAGGAATTAGAGAGTGGATATGATCTAAACACGTTTCATGCACGTATAAAATTCCCAATCAATTAAAAAAATTTCAGCATTATGAGGATGCATTTTTTTCCCATCCTGTTTCTGAAATAAGGATGAATCTTACAGGACACATGTATTTTAAATTTGGTGGGGTTTGTTACTTTCTGAGAAATTACTAAATGAAATATAGGTCTTAGCGCCAGTGACATCTATGAATTAAGAAAATATGGTCGTTGTTTTACTTTACTGCAGGTTGCCTGGTGCAGTGAACAGTGCAGTGTTAATAGCTTGGTCTGCAAGCCGTTCACCAGAAATCACTTATCTCACTTTTCTACATATTTTTGGAAATTAGAAATTGTGGCTTCTTCTGAGAACAAATTTTTTTTCATAAATTTGAAAGTCGTTCTTATTAAGAACAGGGAAACAGGAGGTATTTTCGTTTCCCAGTAAAGCAACTTGTTTTCATTCTCCAAGTGTTCAGTCCACGAGCTGACGTTTTAAAGCTATCCCTACAAGCTTGCGTGCTTCCTGCGCTGCTCCTCCTCAGCACCGCGTTCCTTATCACTGTGATTTCTCCCGTAACAAATAGCACTTCTGCAATGCATAACCCGAACCATGATAATCTATGACAGCAGCTCTCAACCTCTGCTTCTAAAAAGATGTTTACATTATGATTCCTGACAATAGCAAAATTGCAGTTATGAGGCAGCAGTGAAAATGACTTTATGGTTGTGTGTGTGGGGGGTCACCCCTACATGAGGAACTGTATTAACAGATTGCTGCATTAGCAAGGTTGAGAATCACTACTTTATGATAACGAAAAGATATACAGACAAATTCTTATTTCTTTATGCTAAGTCTAAGTTCCCATTTGATCTCATTCATCTCTTCCGATTCAAATTACATCTAAGTTCACTCTCTTTGCATTGTTCATTAATTCTTCATAATTACAAACTCCGTAGAAATAATAAGGGTATCGTGGTTATGGTAGCCATGCTTCTGTTCACTCATTCCGTTCAATGATTTGCCTACAAAATGTGCCAGTGAAAACACTCCATCCATCTTACCTGAGAGTTAATGATGCGTACTGTGGTTTTATTTCCGACATCTTTCTCATAGCCACGTGTAGGAGCAGAGTTAAATCTCAAAACTGCATCATGAGAATCTAAGGGCACATAAGTGACATTTTTTTTTTCTCTGTGAAATCACATAATCTAGGAAAAAAAGCATTAAAACAAATCTTGCAATATCTGAAACTTAGAAACCACTAGTAAAGTTAATATACACACTCTTAGATTTCCACGCAATTTGATGTTGATTTAGGATGACAGCTTGGCTAGGGAGACTAACATGGAAACTTGAGAGTCCCATAGCACTAGGGCACACCAGTCTATACCAGCTCACAGATCCAGGTAGCCCCAAGTTATAAAGCTTAGCTATAATTTTCTTTTTCTATGTACATTCTATGATGCTTACCACTAGCAATGTCATCTAATGATACATTTCTTGAGATGGGTCCTCTTTTTCCTTGATGAAGAACTAGGTATGTGTGTAGACCTATCCACACACATACACAAAATCCATTTATCATAGGTGACCCTACATTGCCTAACATATTTCCTACATGGCTCTTAAGCAAAAATGTTGGAAAATTCCTAGACTTCAAGGAACCTAAGCTTTGTGGAAATAATGCAAAACCCTTGGGAACTTTCAGGCAACTTTACCACATGGGTGAAGCATTGCTTTGTATTTTTTTTGCAGTGAACATCTTTGTTTATATTTTAGTGTATGTCTAAAATTTTGATCTACAAAAAAATATACAGAGCAGTAATTTTATATTTTATATAAAATTTATGTCTTGTTACCAGAGCTTGTTAAACCACACACACGCAGATACACACGCACGCATGCGCATGCACACACACACACACACAGAAAGAGAGAGAGAGAGAGAGAGAGAGAGAGAGAGAGAGAGAGAGAGAGGAGAGGAGAGTGAGAGAGAGAGAGAGAGAGAGAGAGAGAGAGAGAGAGAGAGAGAGAGAGAGAGAGAGAGAGAGATTTTTTTAAAAGAGGACTTTATAAAATCTTCCAGAAAACTGTGAATATTATTTGATAGTTTACCCATATTTGGTAAGTTCTAGTTTGTTAAGAGCTGGTTGCACTGTGGCATCTGAAAAGCATATCAGTGAGGCTTTTTTGTTTGTTTTGTTTTACAATATTCTTGGTTCAAATAAACTGCTGACAACCCATCTTTAGTATAAAGAGAAAAGCAGAGTTCTTTTGGCAGTCTGGTGTCTGCGCCAATCATTCAGGCTATCTTCCTGATAGAAAGTAACATTTGTGGCTGAAATTTTAAGCCTCCCAAAATCATTTTTATTATAATTTTTTTCATATTACATCCCGATTGTTATCCCCTGACTTGTGCCTTCCTGTTCCGACCCTCTCTCCCTCTTCCCCTCCATGAGACCTCTGACTGAAGCGGACCTCCTCCCCCACCATATGACCACTGCCTACCAGGTCTATCAGGTCTCATCTGAGCAGCCTGCTTCTCCTTCCTCTGTGTGCCACTGGGCCTCCCCACCAAGGGGAAGTGATCAAATTGGGGACACCAGAGTTCATGTTAGAGGCAGTCTCTGCTCCCCCAACAACCGCAGAGAATGAGCTGTCCATTGGCTACATCTGAACAGGGGTCTAGGTTTACTGCATGCATTGTCCGTGGTTGTTATAACAGTCTGTGCAGGCCCCCGAGGCCCAGAAAGACATGCATGGTATATACTGTCTTATAAGTGGATATTAGCCCAACATAAATGTCCTTTGAGGAACTCCGCCCAGCAGGGGATCGGGACAGATGCTGGGACTTCCTGCTGGCTTCCAGGTGAGAGAAGTATGGAAGAATAGGGGGCATGGAAGGACCCAGAGGGCTCAGGTGCCCTACAAGGAGACCATCAAAGCCGTCAGATCTGGACCCAAAATAATTTTTAAAAAAAGTTAAAATGAATGGGCATAAATCCCAAAATTCAACTAGCTTGCCACTTTATTTATGTTTATGAATGCTCTGTCTGCACGTATGCCTGCATCAAGTCTCATTATAGATGGCTGTGAGCCACCATGTGGTTGCTAGGAATTCAACTCAGGGCCTCTGGAAGAGACGCCAGGACTGGTAACTGCTGAGCCATCCCTCCAGCCCCTGTAGCTTGCCACTTTAAAAATGTATTCTGTCTTGCTCTTAAAATGGGTCTTTTCCCATGCAACATTTTGCAATATTTTTCCATGTTGATTTGAAAACTCTCAGGACACAGGCTGGGCAATGATTTAAATACTGTGGGCAATGATTCTAAATATTTCACTATAAATTATCCACAAACCACACTGGTTAATATACCATGGATCTCATCAGCTTTTAAATGTGGGAAGCTTACACCTTCATGGTTGGAAGCTTCATTTTTTTTTTTTTTTAAATCACCACAACAAGTACTGTCAGTTGTCTTTCTAAGAGTGACAGTCTCATTTAATTCTTCTCTCAGGAGCAATCTGCCAAGCGTCCAGGTCTGAATAATTAAAGTTGGTCCGTCAGTCACTTTATTTTTCAAATAAAAACTATATTTTATGGCCTGAGTGGTTAGTTCATCCTCCCAACTCCATCCCACAGGGTTTTCCCATTGTTCAGCAGTAAGCGCAGTGTCTTCTGCTTCTTCCCGCGCTCAAAAGGCCGAGACTTCCTGAAACAACTCGTTTTGACCACAGCATCACAGGCCCTCCCAACAAACATGGCACTCTTCCGTTTTCGTCACACTTAGTGGTAAGGAGACAGTGGTGACTAGTGTTATGGGCACACCCCTCTGCACGTAAGTGATGAGAAGCCAGCAGTTTTATCCTGCACTGCTTCTGTTTTGTTTTTGTTTTTTTTTGTTTTTACCAATACAAGTGTCAAAATTGAAAAGGAAAAGATTCTGGGATATAAAGAAGAGCTGATTTTTTTTTTTTTTCCTTCTAGAACCTGTAAAGAGTCGTAGAAACTAAATGAATCACAGACTTGAAGTGGTGATACAGGCCAATACACCCTCAAGACATCAAGAGGGAAGAGGAGACGCCAAGCAGTCGACGGCCTACTAGTGGCTCAGAAGGATTTGGGAATAAGTGTGATGCCAACTTCCTAACCACAGTTCTCCTGGGAAGCCATGCTGCCCAAAGCCACTGTGTCACGGTCTGATGAACACAGCCAGTGTATTAAGCAATGGATATATTTCAAGTAAACGGGTTTGTAACTCCAAATTAATCAAATCACCCTCGTAATCCTCCAGGCATTTAAATGCCTATTGCTCTAGCTCTGCAGTTCTCAAACTCTCCAGTGCTGTGGGCCTTTAATACAGTTCCTCTTGTTGTGGTGACCCTCCCCCCTAACCATAAAACAATTTTCATTGACTCTTCGTATCTATAATTTTGCTACAGTTATGTTGTAATGTAAATATCTGTATTTCTGATGGTCTTAAGTGACCCCGTGACAGGTTGATAACTGCTGAGTTAGATGGGCCGGCACTCAGCTCCTTACGATGTCACAGGGGCAGAAGACAATGAATTTCTTGGAGAGGGGGTTGGTCTCAAGAGTCATGAGGTCACTTGTGCAGATGAGGCAGTGCGCTAGAGTCTGCTGAAGAGTGGAAGCAGTCAAGGAACACAACCAGAGGACAACGAGCTAAAACCGTCTGTCCTAGCCATACACACTCGGTAAACACACACCTGACTGCGTGGTAACGCGTCTTCAGGAGCTAAGCCGTTCATTCACATGGGGAGTAAACACAAGGTGAATGAAGCCAAGCATCCCTCCCAGAGAAGGCATTTCTGGGTCAGAGTACAACTGTGCTAACTTTACACAAAAGCACATCAAAGAGCAGCTGGGCATGCCAGGAGTCCTGGCACTAAGTCTCCAGCTAGCCTTGACTCAGGCCTTGCATCCCCTACTTGACCTCCTGACTCGTGCTGATCAGAAAATAAACAGTAAAAGGCGAAAGATTTATACGATCTGAAGAGAAACCAGATCTAGCCAATGGACAGAACATTCTCCACAGTTGAGTGGAGAGTGGGGTATGACTTTCACACAAACTCTGGTGCCTTATATTTGACCATGTCCCCTGGAGGGGGAGACCTGGTGGCACTCAGAGAAAGGATAGCAGGTTACCAAGAAGAGACTTGAGCATATACAGGGGGAGGAAATCCCCCCAGGAACAGTCATAGGGGAGGGGAATAAGGGGAAAATGGGAGGGAGGGAAGAATGGGAGGATACAAGGGATGGGATAACCATTGAGATGTAACAAGAATAAATGAATAAAAAATTAAAAAAAAAGAAAATAAACAGTAAACAGTCACAGCATGCAGTCTTCAGACATCAGCCAAAGGACTGCAAACACAGGAAAAAGCCATGAGTTATCTCTGTCAATTCCCATCGTATCTCCCTCTCCTCGCTGGCTTGTCCATGGCTACTGACTTTTCTCTTGCCCACAAACCCAGGCTCCCATGTCATTTCTCCAAAATAAAACATCCACTGTTATGTTTTCGTGCCTCAGACATCACTGCTGTCAGTTCTTAGAGAACCAGACTACAGAATCCACGCTCTGCCCATGGGACTCGAGATGCCTGTATCCTATCTAAAAAAATATATGGAAATATATGTACCACTTTGTGATTCTGGTTTTATAACAGTTAAAACACATTAAAATAAGACTTTATCTACAGTAAACAATCTCGGCTGGCAATACTACTGCAATTGGTAAAGGAAGTCTGATTTTGTAAGCGACAGACTGTCCACGCACTGCTCTTCCCTCTTCCTAGCCCGCTCCTTTCCTGCCCCTGAGCTCAAGAAAGCATTGCTAATCTCATGCCCTGTGCTGGACCTTTGGCTTGGACCAGCTTCTGCAAAGCAATCTATGCCGACCCCCCCCCCCCCTCTCTGCCCACCCATAAGAAGTGCATAGGTTAGGGCTCTGCCGTCGCTTCTATCCTGTGTGTCTACACATCTTTCTGCATTTCTCCTATTCACAATATAACCGAGCTATCTATTCATGGTCTGGACTCTCCCCCAGGATGGCGTAGAATGTGAACTTTGTGTCTGTCACTTATTCTTCTTTGTGCTTAGCACGGGATACAATAAAGAAGTTATGATGAGCAAGTATCTAATCGTGGTTGAGTGGCTATGTGAACTGCCTTCTTGGCTTTTTAAATGTAACGATACTGAACTTGCCTGACCCAGAAATTTCTTTGCATTCTGCCCACTTATCCACCCTGCCTCCTACCTCCATTCCCCACCTACGTGACAATATTCAATTGTCTGATAACACCAACCCTGGTCTTCCCCGTCAGGACTGTGATGTCTTCTCATAGCAGGTCTTCATTTTTGTGGTGTGCTTCCACTTTTACAGCCCGGCCAGGAATGACCAGCATGTTGTTGCCATTTGTTGTATGGGTGACAAGAGACTGTCTCATAACTCCAGGAAAGAATGTTCCATGTTTCCAAAACGGCTCAGGTTACACACTCAAAGTAATGGTGTTTATGATCACTATACTTTTCTAACCTTAAGCAATTGTTCCATAGGACTTAGTCTAATGGAATGGAGCCGCAACAAAAAGGACTTAGTGCCCATAAAACAAAAACCTTGGGGAGCCAAAAAGGTAGCCAGAAAACACTTAGCTGGGCCTCCCTCTGGAAAAATGAAGCAGGTAACCTTCCCTACCTGGGCGGGGGGGCTCTTTCTGTCAGAGCTAAAGGTGGGCTATGCCATAGGACTGCCTTGGGAATACTTTAAAGTTTTTGCCATGGCAACTTTTGGCAACTCCTTTGATCTTTACTTGGCCAATCCGGAGGGAGCAATCTGAGGTTCGCTGAAGTATGCCCCAACACTCCAAGACTCCAAGGGGCATGAAGAAATCTACTGCATGAGACTTTTTCCCCCTCTGAGAGCCATTAACAACCACGCGGGTTTGCGATGGCAACTTCAGGTAAGCAGGAAGGAGAGAGGCAAACCGTAGCCACAACTTTGAATTGAGGTTAAAAGGCTTTAGTCATGATCATTTATGAATGAATAAAGGACAAGAGAATCCCGTTTGGTATGCCAGAGCCACTCAAACATTATATATTTACGACGCAGAGGTGTTAAAACCTAAACAAAACCAGAAGTTACTGCCTGCTTCAAAGCCTAATACTTAAATCCCTCTTCTGCATTTTAATATTGGTCCTCAGAAATGGGAAAGAGCTGTGGTGTTCTTTCACCCTGGGGCCCTCTAAACCACTGCTCTTTCTTAATAAATTGCAAGCCGCTCTGCTCTGGGTTTTGCTACAAGCTTATGTGACACATGGACAGCGTTACTATGAGCCTGATATAATGTTAGCATGGAGACACAGGGACCTCACACTAGAAGCACAGATTTGTTGCCTTGGATTCTTAACTTAAAAAAAACAAAACAACAACAACAACAACAAAAAAAAACCAACAACCCATTCAGCCTCATTGCCTAGAAACAGAACTGAGGTTTGGGCTTCTGAGTGTGACTTTCCAAGTTGTCTGCAGGACACCATCACTCTTCAAAGACAAAAAACTAAAGGATCCGCTTAGAAGAACACAAAAGCATACATTGCTTCTCTGTTATGAAGAAGTAATTCCCCCCCCCCCCCGCGCCCGAATGTCACTTCCAGACTAGTGACTTAGGACCTACAACCATCTGTTTTGCATTCAGACTTGAAGCTGAGGCTATGCTTTAGCCACATTTGCAGTCTATGCTCAGTTTAAAAAAAAGAAAAAAAGAAAAAAAGAAAAGCCAGTTGGGAGAGAAATACATGCTTGTGAAATGAACGAGTAATCATGAGGGCCAAACTGCTCGCTTATGGACAGAGGGCTGCTAGAGCAAGGGGTCTAAAATTTGCAGCCAGAGAAGAGATAGGGAAGGGGCAGGGCAGAAGAGTAGATACCTTCTCTGACAAGGAAGGGTGAGGAGATGAACGCTGTCCACCAAACACTGAGACTTCCCTTGGTGAGCCATGTCAGCCCCTCTGTAGCACGATATAGACTCCGGGCTGGCAAATATACTTTATTCTATACCCTTTAACCAAGAGACTCTGGACCTGATAACCTACTTAAAGATAGCAGAAAGCTGTGGCCGTTTACACTGTGTGTCTACTCGGCTCTGCTATGAGGCCTGGGTGTCACTGGGAAGGACTTTTTTTTTCTTCAAAGCAGATGACTCTCCATGTTATTCTGGGCCTCGTCCAATCAGCTGAAGGCCCTAAGAATATACAGAGAGGTATACCAAGGAGCTCTGCGTCAATGCAGCATAGATGGGCAGAGGAGAAGAACAGAGGACCAAAGCTTAGTTCTCAGAACCCACAAGGGCGCTCACAACCTCAACTAATCCCAGGTCAAGGAGAGCTGGTCTCCCCTTCTGGCCCCCACTGACTCCAGGCATACACACCACCACTCACACATACACAGGCGAGATGTTCATATACATAATACAATAATAAACCTTTAGAGAAAACAATTTTTTTTTAAAGAACGCATCATTAAAACTGGGGAGACCTGGTGGCACTCAGAGGAAGGACAGCAGGTTGCCAAGAAGAGACTTAATACCCTATGAGCATATACAGGGGGAGGTAATCCCCCTCAGGAACAGTCATAGGGGAGGGGAATAATGGGAAAATGGGGAGGGGGGAGGGAAGAATGGGAGGATACAAGGATGGGATAAACACTGAGATGTAACAAGAATAAATTAATAAAAAAATTTTTTAAAAAACTGTCTACGTTCGCAACCTGTTAGTGTGTCCTACAGATTTGAGATTTGCAAGCTCAGCCAAGTCCTTTAAAAATTTCTCCCTCCTTCTCCGTATGCTATTGACCCACAGAGACAGTACGATGCCAACGCTCTCCAAATACATGAGGGTTTAAGGACAGCACGTCAGGGTAGACAGCAATCTCATGTTGCTCACTATCTTGGAGAAGATCCCCACAGTGCACACTGGCTATGACCCAAACGAAAGTTGGGTTGAGAGAACAGTCCAGGACTAGAGCTAACCTTTGACTGGAACCTGTTTTCAGCAGCAGCCTAGCTGGCCTCAGAGCCCCTAGATGTGGGTTTAGTTTGTGAGACTTTCAATACACCACTATCGTTCTCTGTATGAGTGGCACTCCTGAAATCAACCTCCAGCATCCCTGACCTTCTCTTCCTCCCCCACATTACTACCAGATGCCCCTGCTATCTGTTCCTGTCTGCTTACTCGCACAGACCATGGTTCCTATGACGGAAGAAGCTTGCCCAGCGTCCAGGGCAGACACCCAGCCAGCCCCACTGGACCCACCGATTTCCTCCCCCAAGGAGGAGTTCAGGATGGCACCGGCGGACATGACTACTGCACAGCTGCGCAGGCCACGTGGGTGCAGCTGGCTCAGAGGCACCCCAGGTACTAGAGGCCGCCAGCCCAGCGCCGAGAAGGGCGCTTCTTTGCCGTCCAGCGTGCGTACGCGCACCCGCCTACGCAGCTCGCACAACAGCTCAGGTCCAGAACGCCGCGCCTCCCGCCGTCCACGAAAGCGCACGCCGTGTTTGTTGAAGGACATGTAGTAGCGCATGGCCTTCTGCAGGCGCGGATTCAGCATCTTCGAGGACACGGCCCCCTTCCATAGCCGGTATAGGAAGGCTCTGGACATGGAGGCTGACAGCATGTCGCTGTCATAGGCCTCCTCTGGCATGTTGCTTAGCCTTGCTTGGCGTAGCTTCTCCCGTTTGTGCTGGGCGGGTCCTGCCCGCCGCGATGTCTCCCCAGCAGAGGAAAGCCCCAGTGTGCCCTGTGGGTGGTGGTGCCACCCTGGTTGACCCGCAACAAAAAAGTAGCCGTCGTCCTCCGGGTAGAAAGCACTTTGCGATTTCCTCCGGACCTGGGAGGAAAAAAACTCTTCCCCATTGTCAAAGCCATCTTGGGTCTGGTCCCATTTCTGTGGATCCCCAGGTCCGCTGTGGAAGGAGCTGGCACGGTGACCGCCCAGCAGCACGTTGCTTGCCTCCAAACTTCTGGGCAAGGAGGGCTCCTGCAAAGCGCCCATGATGGCCCGCTGCTTGCCTTGCACAGGCAGGAGCCCACGGCTCTCCAGGAACGAAAAGGAGCTGGGCACAGGTGCGGCAGGATTGCTGTTGGTGAAGTAGATAAAAATCGCCAAAAAGAGGAGCCCCCAAACAAAGATTCCAAAGAGCATTCGTTGTCGCCATTGCTTCAAGTGTGGTTTCATTGCAGCCCTCTGGGGCCGGCCAGCACTTCACCTTGGGGTTCGAAAGCGCTTGGGAAGGTGCGCAGAACCTGAAAAAGACGGGAGGCCCAGTTAGCATGGGAAAATCTGCTCAGGCACTGTTGGGTCAGCATTTAATAAAAAGTTAAGGGTTGAAAGGGGCATCAGAAAAACAGAATAGACAGCACCGCTGGATCCTCTCCTCTACCTTTCACTCTTGACATCTGAAAGAAAAAGGGTCATGCTATCTCTGTAGAATCTTGAGAGAGAGAAAAATCTTTCCCAAGGGATTCTGGACACGTTTGCTGCCCTAGCCAGAGCACTCTCACACGGTCTCTCACTGTACTTTCCTTCGGAATCTAACAGAATTATAGTTGGGTGAGGCAAAGTTGTGGAATGAAGCATAGTTTGCTTGCTCCTATTTGCTGACAGTCCATCTAAGTCTCGTCTCAAATATTTTATAGGCATCAGTGGTAGGCCTTTCTAAATTCTTCATGAACTACCTGGGCCAACCAGAGGCCTCCCACCTTTAGTATAAAGTCAAGCAATGCTCGGTGACTGTGGCTGCAGGTAATCACTGCAGAGCTCAGGCTGACTTCAACGTCCTCAAGACTGCCTTGCCCTTCTGCAGCCAAGACTGAACCACCATAAACCTGGAGCCACGGTAAACCTGGAGGGAATAGCAGCAGTTAGCTGGCTGTGTTCCAGGCCCTGTGCACTCGTCCTGAGTTATCCCCTTTGGTATTTTGAGCTCTGAGTAAGAAGACAGAAAGCACTATTATATCCATTTCCAAACGGAGAAGCAGGCCAGAGAGGCAAATCAACCTGCTCAAAACCAGGCAGAGCAAGCAGTGTTAGGTACAAACCTATCCTGATTCTGGGGCTCACTGAGTTTTGAAACCATCTGCTCATACCAAGAAAAGTTGTATTTTCTAGATTTAGCTTATTGTCTGTCCATGGCAAAGGATCACTTTCACCCAGACTGCCACTCAGAACGATACTTCTCTGTTTCCCTCTGTACCAAAATGTTACGACCAAGCCAATTACTGTCAAACCTCTAAGTGCTTATTACTCTTTCTGTGTCCACATATCCTACTCAGTGGCAAGTGATAACGGACAGTTTCCTACAGTGCAGTCTGGGGCCACGAGTTGAGTGTCATGTTCTATGTTACTTGACTAACCTGTCCACTAAGGACACAGTCCATCACTGCTTCACGTTATAATGTCCAACAAAAAGGTCTAGGAGCCCTTTCTAGTATTTTAAGCATCCAGTGGAAATCAGAACATTACCCTTAGTAACAATTATCCTATTTCCAGTAAAACCGTGGGTATTGCGATATCATTCCATCACTTACTACCTAGAGTTGGTGCTGACTGTACAGTTGGGGTCCCTATCCATAAGCATTTCCTCACTTTGGATGCCTGCTTCAGGTGGGGTCACTAGGCCATGCTTTTCTAATGGTTCAGCTATCAAGCAGAGAGTTCCCACAACACCCCTTAGGCTTGATAATTTGCTAGAATGACTAACAAAACCAAGCACAGTGGTACAGTTAATTATTTTAATTTTATGTACACATTACCCACAAGGTGATAAATGGAAGGATATTGCCTCTGGTGAATGAAAGCTTCACAAGTCAGAGAGTCTGACTGAGCCTCTGCACCAGCGTTTGATTGACGTGTTATGTGGGTAATGCCCGAGTCGATCCACAGCTCTCCTTTCCTTCTTAGAGCCTATCCCCAAGGTCCAAGTGGGAAATTTCACATTGTCAGCCTTCCTGAAGCCCCCAACCTAAAGCTGTGCCGGGGCCTGTGATAACGAGCAGAGTGCTATCACAGGGAATGTGAGTATTTAAAAAGGCTCCTTCACTGTTCACCTCACCCCACTGCTGAAGGGGCGAATTTGAAAGCCTGCCTTCCTGCCTGCCTGCCTGCCTGCCTGCCTCTGACTAGGAATGGTTTCACTGCTCTGAGCAGCAGTTTGGGTGGGTAACAAAAAGGAAGATAATAAGATCCTTTTACCATTAGCCTGTGAGAACACTTTTTATAACCTAAAGATAAAGGTGAAGTGTATAAAGAGCTAAGGGAATAAAATTAAAGCAAAAAATAACCCAAGCCAGGTTTGAGCTGCTGGGAAGAAACCAGACACATCTGTCCCCAAGGTTCATGCTTCCCATGATGCGCGAACTCACATTGCCTTTTACTTTAGTGGCTGCAGGAAGCTGAAGCAAGCCAAGTCTGAAGGTGAACCTGCTGAGCTACACAGAATGATTCCCAAGATCAGAACCTGGCTTCATTACATTAAAAAAAAAAAATCCCCTCTTTCCTTGAAAAGGAAAAGAAAGATTTTTTCTGTCAAAGGAAATAACAGTTGGCATAGTAGGGAGGTAAAATAATGAGAAGATGACTGGGGACACTTGGAAGAGAAGACCCTGCCAGGTACCCAGGGCCTCGTGGCCGTTTGTTCTTTCCTGCCTCATGTGCTAAGCAGTAGAACACTGAAGAATTCCCACCGACTTCAGAGCTCCACAAGAGGATTAAGAATCCTAAGGCAAAGACCAGCAGTTCCCCATGAGGTAAGATGCACAAACCTCCTGACACACAGCAATTATGACAAGGAGGTTTTCTGCCTCCACTCCTGACGAGGCTTCAAATGTTAATAAGTCAAGCAGTCTCTGCTGCAACTGTGGTGGCTGCAAACCTTCTGTTACTAATTAAGAGGCCATTCTCCGAAACGATTCATCTGAAAGCAGTGGCAGATCCTCCACTAGCAAAACACCCAGAATTCCTTCGGTTTCGTCCTGGTTTTCGTCAGACACACTTTATAACAGATCTAGGTCATGAAGGTGAGTTCACGCATGCATCCCTCTTCTGTGTGGAAGGGAAGCTTTTGTTATGCAACAGTTCCCCTCTACTAGTACATCTGACATATTGTAATGACATCACTTAAGCAGAGTCATCTGTTACACTCACTGTTGTATGTCATCGTTAGCTGGTGTAACATAAATGGCGTCACAAGTGGATGAGAGGCCCGTCAGGCAAATCATCTGTCCCCAGGTGCCAATGGAAAGAAACCGCTCCCTAGTCAGACCTTCACATGTATACTGTCAATGAGGGTCCGATGGCGGGACTGTCAGGTCCCTGCCACGTTCCTCCTGGGAACGGCTGTGGCAAGATCAGCAGCATAGTGGACCAGTGTGGCTTTCTCCCCCTTTGACAGCCACTCTCAGTTAGTACCTAACAGCAGGAAGGCTTGATTCCCAGCAGGCTTCCTCTGTGATTGCCACTATCTCTGTCCTCTTCCCACCCTTTCCTCCGCTTCTGTTTCTTGTCTAAGCAAACCTCCAGGGAAATTCTATTTTTGCATGGAGAACCTCTCCGTAACCCCTAGAAATTATTCTGATTGCTTTGTCCATCTAGAAAGCTCGTTGGGTTTCCTTAGCAAAGATATGGACGCCCCCCCCCCCCCCCCGCCCAAAAGAGTCCAGTTGTCTCAGGATGGTTAGTTATTCGGAGGAGTGCTTACATTATCCTTCAAAGTGCTCTGAGAGAAACCACAGTTTCTCAAAGTCGCAATTCATCACATGTTGCTAGATGAAATAACAAAGGTTTAACATGTGAGCTGTGGAGAGATACCCGTATCTTAATGGTCTTCAGGATCCTTTTCCTTAAAATGATCTCTTGTTATAGCTGAGAAGGCACCCTGCACACAGCAGAGAGATACAGTGCTCCAGCTAGAATCCTTCTGTGGCCCCCACAACCTCACAGGGCCCTTTACAAATGACACTTTTCCTTTCTTCACTTTTGTAAACGGAAGAATTTCTTCACTTCTATAAGCGTAAGAAAGTCTCTAGACTGCCAAGTACAGAAGCCCAAGAGTCCCAGCCTATTTTTTTAAGCCACATTCAGAATAACAGAAAGTAAAAGTCAGCCAGGTCACGAGAGTATTTTGGTGATAGGCCAGTGGCCCCTTTCTAAGGAGCACATCAAATCTTTTTCTTTGGAAGGGAAGTCCCCTTGTGGTAGATAGACCTCTTCTCTGTGACAAGGTGGGGGTAAGGGTGAGTCCAGATGCATGTGGAAATACAGGCTTCCTATGTCAGGAAGAAATGACAGTCTCCAAGGACTTCATTTGGAAAGGTGTGAGCTTTCGCAGTGGATGCCAGGGCAATCATTGGTGGTCAACTCCTGGGACAAGCTACAGTGGAGATGACAGCGAGCCTCCTGTAGGTGGCAGCAACATCTCACTCAATCTGGAAAACTCAAGGAGAGTGGGATGGCCTAAGGGGCATTCTTAATCTGTATCTCCCAAATGCATTGGAACTAGCAAAATACACCAACTGGAGGAAATCCTGTGCTTTGGAATTGCTTACACAGGCTCGTAGCTGTGCGTCTCAGCCCATGATGAAAGTCTGGGCAGCTCCAGGAATATACAAGGTTAGGCTGTTCGATGATTAGGCCGTTTGCATGTCTAGGCTGCTACGTGGTTATGTCATATAGGCGGAGCTGGGCCTATAAGGCCACACTGTGCAGTTATTGAGTGGCTACGTCATGGTATACAGTAGGTTGTGTGTTGAATGGTTGGGCTGTGGTATGTGGAAGCTGCTATGCAGTTAAGATGTTGGATGCCTAGATTTTGGCATGTGTAGGCTACTGCATGGCACCGTGAGCGCATTTAAATTCCTCATGTTAATATGATACACAACAAAATATTCAGTAAACAACCTCTCATCCTGTATGAACCTGAATCTCCAAGGAGCTCTCTGTTAATATGTTACCACAAAACTCTTCTCCAATTTACCTGGAAGCTCTGAAAAAAAAAAAAAATTCCTGTGTGCTATGCAGGCACCAACTTTATCTTTTTTTGGTTTTGTTTTTTGTTTTGCTTGGTTTGATTTTTACAGACAGACTTTCTCTGAGAAGGCTTGGCTATCTTGGACTTGAATTCACAGCGATCTGCCTGCCTTTGCCTCCCTTAGTGCTGAGTTGTTATTTTATTTTATTTTTTTTTTTGTTTTCTTTTTGTCCCTGTTATAAACTACTGTTCCTGTCTTCTGACCATCTCCTTAAATTTACCAGCCCTATGTGATCTCTAAACATCCCCCCATCTCAAAAGTACAGTTTCATTTGCTGCAGTTAACTTGTTCCCAGAAACTATGCCTCTGCATGAGTCGTCTTCAGCAGAGATGGTTCAGTGTTGGGATCCCACCCCTACAGGGACTTCACCATGGCATAGTGTGCTGCTGGATAGCATTTCCAGAGAGTTCCACACACTGAGCCTGGTGACCCTAAGCAGTGCCTGAAGCAAGACAACACAGCTCACTGCTTTACCACACAGTTCCACGACACTCTCTCTGTCTCTGTCTCTGTCTGTCTGTCTGTCTCTCCCCGCCCCCCTTCCTTCTCCCCTTCCCTCTCTTTACTACAGCCTCGCTTCTCTCTGCACTAAGACAAACCTGGAGTTGTTCAGGGGAGAGAAGGCCTAGAGTTGGACACTGGTGATCAGTGTGGAAGAGGGGTGATTGTTCCAAGCCTTCAAACACCTCGGCTTGTTTCTGCACGAGGATGTGTACAGAGGACAGACAGCGAAAGGGTAGTAAGAGCTTTGGATTGGCAGGGTGGGGTGGGGGGGCAGGGGGTGGGGGGGAGGTGGGGAGGGAGAGGGTGGGAACTCTTATGAGATGGTGGCAGATAATTTTAGGTCAGTTAATTTCTACAGTACAGTGTTTGTACTGAAAAGTGCGGGAAGATGGGAAGTGGTCCCAAAGGCAGATTTACATATGTGAGTCTCCCAGCTTTTGGTGGGGCAGAGGCAGGGGAAGGGAAAAATGATTCCAGAAGGCAAATGATTGATTCCACTAGTTGTATGAAGACAATACAAGCTGCCTAGTGTGAGGGTCTGCTGGCTTCTTAAAATAGCATTTAGCCTTTGGCCACAGTGGCTCTTTGTTTTACAATCATTAAGCATTAAAATATTTACAGTTTTTATGACTAATGTGCCAAGGCTTGTAACTGGAGCTGTCAATTCAATTCAGCATGGATATTTAACAGGCCAGAAGATATGAAATTGCAGGCTAGCCTTTAAGACTTGAAAGCTTTAAGCGGCCTCTTAAAATGGAAACAGGCTTGGAGGTCAAACACAAAGGAGGCTCTTAAAGGAGAGTTCTATACAAGCATAGGCTACCATTTCTTGAAAAAGGCAACATAGGTTGCTCCTAATCTTAGCCCAAGAGGTATCTAGATTATCACCACAGGCTGGCAGTGCATATGCACGAGATGGTAAGGCTGGGAAGCCAGCACCAACATCCCCGACCTTGGCATCGGGTGGACAGAGCAATACAAATGACTGCAGCTGGCGGTGTGGCCCAACTGGTAGAGTGTTTTCTCAGTGTGTGCAAAGGCTTGGATTTAGTTAGCACCACACGCAATCACATGTGGTGGCTCACACCTGTCATTCCACTGCTTGGGAGGAGTTGCCATGAGAATCCTAAGTCCAAGATCATCTTTCCTTGTCTACTTAGTGAGTTCAAAGCCATCCTGGACTATATTATACCCTATCTCCAAACCAAAAACAAGCAAACAAACAAAAAATCAGCAAGAGCAAAGATAACCTGGGGTTGACTAGAAATCTCTCTGTGGTCAGAAGACTGTTGCTTTATAACAGAATGCTCCACTCTTAGTTTCTATGCCAAACCTGAATCCATGACTATACCTCACCAGCCTTGCCTTATGAAGTGGATGGATGATGTGACATGTCCAGCACAGGTTTCATATTTGTACAAATGGAACGAGTGGCATTAAAAGTTTGGGTTCTGCTGCTTTTGAGTTTGGGTCCCATGTGTTCACTGAGCATTTGCTAGTATGCATCCCCTAAGTCGGGGCATCCCTGGTTAGACAAACGCTAACACTTGACTGCAGCTTCTAAGCCCCGACTAAGCGCTCCCTAAATAAAAGCCTGTCCCGGCTGCTTCAGTCATGAGTGTGAACCTGTCCTAGACGGGCTGATAAGCATCTCCTAACAGAGTCGGTGTGCAAATCAGCTTATTACAGTTCACTCTGCTCTAAGTCAACACACAGATATTAAGCTGAAGGGAAGGGTGCATGCACGCCACATGGCGCTTTGCCCTTAAAGAACTGACTTTGTAGCAAAAGCAGGAACAGGAAGGACTCTACGCTGTCAAAGTCCCAAATCTCTTTAGGCCAGAAGATGAGGTTACTTACAGGAGCAAAAGAAATGGGGGGGGGGCTTGGGGGAACTTACAGAAGAGTTCAGAGGCGCCATGTGACATTTGCTTCTCTCTCTCTTTGAAAGAGGGTTTGTGTGTAAAGATCTAGATGAAAGGTTAAAAAATAGCAGAAAGGCTAAATGTCTTGGTGCTGTCTCCGTGAGCAAGTACCCAATATGACCAGCGAGGGTGTCAGAGGTCAGAATGGCCCCTTATGTGACAATGTAAAGCACATCACACAACTCTACAGACTAAATGCCGCTGAGGGGAACAAAGAAACCTAAATGGGCAAGAGGGGAAGGTAGCATGTGCATCCTTGTCATTAAATCTGGGCACATACACTCCTTTACCAACATCTGTTTCCTCACATATAAAGTAGTTAATAATTTTAAATAATAACAGTCGTAAAAGCTGTAAAAATAAGACATCGGTGTCACTAGTTGCAATTACATTCATGTATCTGTTTACAAAGCACTTTATGTAACAATTCCTGGTAAAAGAGTAACACAAAAAACATAAAATGTGTATTTTACACTAGGTTCCAGATTTAGTCAAAACTTTAATGAGACAGTGGTATCAGTCAAGAAGAGAGAAACTGTGTAACTATACTAGTTTATGAAAGTAAAGAAAGGACAGCTAGATGACTCAGTGGCTAAAGGTGCCAGCCACTGAAGCTGCTGACCTGAATTTGAACCTTTGGGCCAACAAGGCAGAAAGAGATAACTGAACCCACCAAACTGTCCTTACACACACACACACACACACACACACACACACACACACACACACACACACGAGTCTTCAAATAAAAATATGCAGTTTTTTTTTTTTTTTAGGTAAATGAAGAACACAGGGGATTTCACTGGAACAAGCAATAGGTCCTCAGCTCTCAAATCCACATGAACTTGGCTGAGTTTCTCTGCCTTTAGCTTCATTTTCATATAGACAATGAAGAGAGTCCAAGCCCCATAAAGTTACAGTTGTTTACATTCACATTATCTTTTTGTATTTTCCTGTAATAATTATTTATATTTATGAGGCATAGCAAGATACTTCAACACACTGTGCATCTAACAGATAATGGTAATTACAACTGTTATCTCTTCATAGTCACGCTAATATTCTAACACACCAGTGTACACAGTACTGTTGCTGCTGAATTTCCTAAAGTGGTTATGTTTAAGAGGGGGGGGGGTTGTTACTTACTTGACTATTACTACATTTTTCAAAGTGGCCCTACGCTTGAAATTTTTTTAGACATTATTCTACTCTCACAGGAGTGTTGGCACTGGTACCCTGAGAATCTCTTTAGAATAAGAAAACGACAACTCAATCCTATAATCTGATCCACCTTGAACATTGTGAATATATACATCAAAAGAACAAGGGTGTCTTAAAATAAGATAGATAGATAGATAAAAATTACCTAACCCCAAACACATAAGCCCCAATGCAAAGATCACAAGAGACATCATAAACTAAGGCAACACAACTTCTCCCAAAATTAACAACTTAATCTGAGTGAATGAATGAAACCCCAGACAAAGAATACAAAAGAATGATTATAAATCTTTTCAAAGAAATCAAGCAGTACAAAATAAACTCTAGAATGTATGCCAACACAAACAAGCATATGACTTAAATAAAGAATTCAAGAAAGAGATTGAAATAATGAAGGAAAAGTCAACTTGAAGTACTGGAAATGAAAATTTCAATGATCTCAAGTAAAAATGTCCTCAAAATGTCTGAATAGGATAGTTCGGAGGAGGTTAAATATCAAGCCTTAAACACAGAAAAGGAATTAAAACAATTAGTCAATGATAAACATAAATTAATAAAACATATTAACAAAGCACTGAAGATCTATGGAATATGATGGAAAGACCTTATCTATCCATCATGGGCAGAGACCAGGAAGAGGTACTTCAGGACAAAGGCAGATAAACAACTTCAAAAACAAATCTTAGCAGAAAGTGTCCCAAAATATAGGGAAGATAACCACCCAAGGACAAGAAGCATTTAGAATGATAAGCAGACAAGACCATAAAAGAGCACATTATAATTAAAAAAATTACATATGCAGTATAATGAAATATATTTAAATCTACAAGAGAGAAACAAGTGGAAAAAAAGGCAAGCACATCAGAATAAAGGCTGATTTCTCTAAAGGAACTTTAAAACCCAGGAGGACTCATAATAATGAAAGAACAGGCTAAAAGAATTAATGACCATCAAACCATCTTTACAGAAGATGCTGTGAAGATTCCTTCAGACTGAAGAGAAAGATGAACACACCTATGAACCTACAGGAAGAATGAAGCAATGACAGAGCAATAAGCAAGCAAATGAGGAATAATAAGGCACCAAACATTACAGATAAAAAGTGACTTCCATACCCTAGTCTGAGCAAGTGATAAAAGTCTTCCTGACAAAAAGTCAACAAAGATATATCTGAGTTAAATGACAACAGAGACCAAGTGGATCTAATAGAAATCCACAGGACATTACATACCAACAGTGCAGAACACACTTTCTTCCCAGAAGTCTTTGGACTTTCTCTGAAATTGTTCAAAAAATATGACACAAACCAAGCCTTAACAAATAAAAAATGTATTTTATCTGACCACAATGAAATGCTAACAGTCAACACCAACACCAGAATAAGAACCAGATCATTGGATACATTAAGAGATAAATAACCCCAAGAATGATATAAAGATGAACACAGCATAGAAGAACCTATGTACTCTAACAAAAGACGTCCCAAAAAGAGAGTTCACTGCTCAAATGCCTACATTAAGATCCAGAGAGGTCTCAAATAAATAAATTCATCATGCACATTAGGCTCTCAGAAAATTAAGTCAGATCTCAAAGCAGTTTAGTGTAGAAATTAATGTAATGAAACAACAATAACTATAGTAGCAGTAAGAAAACACAAAGCATAAACATGGCATTTTAAAAAAGATAAACAAGATTCTAAACCCTTATAAGGCCAAACGAAAAAAGAAAGAAAGAAAGAAAAGAAACAGAAAACTGAAAGTAATTAGAGTTTCAAAGGGAATCAACACAAAGTACTTCAAAAATACTTATGAGGGGGGCTGGAGAGATGGCTCAGCAGTTAAGAGCACTGGCTGCTCATTATAAGGTCCAGGTTCAATTCCCATCACCCATTATGGGTCATAGGCATCTGAACCCCAGTTCCAAGCTATCTGCTGTCTTCTTCTGGTCTTCGTGAACATCAGCAACAGATGTGGTACAGCCATAGATGCAGGTAAAGAACCCACACACACAAACATAAAGATTAAAAAACACAAATAAATAAACCTTACTGCAAAACTGTTATATTGGAAAATCTGAAAAAAATGGGTATAGTTCTAGACTCAAAAGATCTACTATAATTAAATCAAGATGAGATAAACAATTTAAACAAATTTACAATAAGCAATAGGATGAAAAAAGGATAAAACATCTCCCAACTAAAAGAAATATAAGCCCACATGAATTCGCTCTTGAATTCTAACAGAATCATGGAGGAAAGTAACACCGGTCCATTTTAAACTAGTCTATGAAATATAAAAAGAAGGCATGTTACCAAACTCTTTCTAAGAAGCCAGTATTACCATGATACCCAAACTAAATAAAGATAAAATATACAACACATTTATAATACATTCCATTAAAAATTCAGGAGCTCAGAGAAATAGGTCAATAAATTAAGTGCCCGTGGTCATGAGAACATGAATTCAGCCCCTGGAACCTGAAGGTAATAAGCCAGACATTGGCCTAACCTTTGACCCACATCATGGGAGAGAGCCAACCCTTGACACTATTGACTATACTCTGCTATGCTCACAGACAGGAACCTAGCATAGCTGTCTTCTAAGAGGCTCCGCCCAGTAATGGATCCAAACAGATGCCGAGACTCACAGTCAAACACGAGGCAAAGCATAGGGAGTCTTGTGGAAAAGGAAGGGCGGGGAGGATGGACAGATGGAGGGGACAGGAGCTCCACAAGAAGACCAACAGAGACAACTAACCAGGGCCCAGAGGGGCTTATGGAGACTGAAGCACCAGCCAAGGACCATGTAGCGATAGGGCCTAGGCCCCCTACACAGATACAACAGATGGGTAGCTCAGGGTTCATATGAGTCCGACAGTAAAAGGAGCGGGGCGGTATCTGACATGGATCACTTCCCCCTTGCCTTGGCAGGCCACAGGGGAGGAAGATGTGCTCAGTCCTGATGTGCCTTGATGAGCTGGGGTGGGAGCTCTCCTTTTTTAAGGAATAGGAGAGGTGGATGGGGGAGGAGTGAGGGAGGGTGGGACCTGGAAGAGAAGAGGAAGGGAGCTATGATCCAGATGTAAAGTGGATAGATAAATTAATTAATTAACAAAACCAAGCATATTAGTGTGCATTTGTAATCCCATCACTGGGGAGGTGGAGGAAGACAGCAAAGCCCAGGGCAGTGAGAAGTCCTATTTCAAAAAGTAAGGCAGATGGATCCTGAGAAATGATGTCCAAGGTTGTCCTCTTGCCTGCCTGCCTGCCTGCCTGCCTGTCTGTCTGTCTGTCTGTGTCTCTCTTTCTACACACACATACATGCATACACACATACACACACACTCACACACACACACACGACAAATCTCCCTCATAAACATGGATGTACAAATGCTTAATAAAATACTTCAAACAATTCCTGAACACATGAGAAAGCTCATTCACCATGGTCAAGCTAGCCTCTTTTCAGAAAGACAAGGATGGCTCAATACACTCTGTGACCATAGGTAGTAATTTTCAAGTTGACAGGATCTGGAATCACCTGGGAGACAGGCTTGCACAGACATCTGTGAGGGATAATTTAGTTTCTGGTCGTGGTTGTAGACGATTACTTTGACTATGTGAATTGATGTGGGAAGACCCATATTAACCATGGGCAGGAGGGCCCCCTTAGAGTGGCATAATGAGAGGGTTAAAATGGCAAGAGTGAGTCAATCACTGGCATTCATGATTTTTGGTGTGCATCTTGTAGACACAGCGTGCTCAGGTACTTCGAGTTCCTACTGCCTTCAATTCTATGACAGGATGGACTACAGTTCAAACTGGGAGCTAAAAGGAACCCTTTCTCTCTTAAGTTGCTTTTATTAAGTTATTTTATCACTCCACCAAGGATGGAAACTAAGCCACATGCAAATCGATAAATGTAATACCTCATACAAATGGGCTCAAAGGCAGAAATTGCAGGAAACTACATGTCTTCTCAATAGGTGCTGACTAATCCTTTGACAAAATCCAGCATCTCTTCATGACAAAAGCCCGAAGAGACTAGGAGAAAAGAAATATATCTCATCAAAATAAAGATTTTATGTGACAAATCTATCGCCAACATTGTGCTAAGTGAAGAAAAACTCAAAGCCGTTCCATTACAATCAGGACAATACAGTATTTGAAGTCTTAGCTTAAGCCACAGAGCAGAGGTGTATGAAAGGGATACAAGGCAGAAAGAAGTCAAAGTGCCCTTAATTGTGGGTGATACAGGACCATGCACAAGAAACCATGAGGCCTCAACCAGACTCTTACAACTGATAAAAACTTTGAGCAAAGTAACAGACTACAAAATGATGACGCAAAACCCGCAGCCTTCCTGCATGCCAAAGATGAACATACTGAGAATGAAATTAGGGGAACAATTCCATTTACAACAGACTCAAAAAAAGAAACAAACAAACAAACAAACAAAAAAAAAAAAAAAAAAAAAAAGAAAGAAAAAAGAAAAGAAAAATGTTATGACCTCTATTATTCTACTATGAAAACCCAAAAAGAAAGAAATCAAGGAAGACACTAGAAGACAGAAGGGCCTCGGAAGACACTAGAAGACAGAAGGGCCTCGGAAGACACTAGAAGACAGAAGGGCCTCGGAAGACACTAGAAGACAGAAGGGCCTCGGAAGACACTAGAAGACAGAAGGGCCTCGGAAGACACTAGAAGACAGAAGGGCCTCGGAAGACACTAGAAGACAGAAGGGCCTCGGAAGACACTAGAAGACAGAAGGGCCTCGGAAGACACTAGAAGACAGAAGGGCCTCGGAAGACACTAGAAGACAGAAGGGCCTCGGAAGACACTAGAAGACAGAAGGGCCTCGGAAGACACTAGAAGACAGAAGGGCCTCGGAAGACACTAGAAGACAGAAGGGCCTCGGAAGACACTAGAAGACAGAAGGGCCTCGGAAGACACTAGAAGACAGAAGGGCCTCGGAAGACACTAGAAGACAGAAGGGCCTCGGAAGACACTAGAAGACAGAAGGGCCTCGGAAGACACTAGAAGACAGAAGGGCCTCGGAAGATACTAGAAGACAGAAGGGCCTTGGAAGACACTAGAAGACAGAAGGGCCTCGGAAGACACTAGAAGACAGAAGGGCCTTGGAAGACACTAGAAGACAGAAGGGCCTCGGAAGATACTAGAAGACAGAAGGGCCTTGGAAGACACTAGAAGACAGAAGGGCCTCGGAAGACACTAGAAGACAGAAGGGCCTCCTATGCTTGTGCGTCGGAAGAACCAATACTGTGGAAAGGACAGTCATACCAGAAACAGTGTAGAAATTCAGTGGACGTCCCTCCACCCTCACCATGTTATTGTCCACACAAAGAGAAGTATTTGTGGTTCTTACATAAATAACAAAAATCTAAAACCGACAGCTAGGCGTGCTGTGTGGCAGCAGGTGTACTGTGCACTTATAACGTGAGTATCCTGACTCACAACCACTGGGGACGATGGGGCTTTTCCTGGTGCTCCGTTTTCCATCCACCTGTCAGTTCTTCCTAAACAAAAATAGTCACCCGCTCATTGAGAACTCATGACCCGGATGTGATATCCTTATCACAGGCTGTGCAGGACACGTTGCTGTTAATATAGGTTGGTCCAAGCATACAGGGGGAAAAAAAGCTGCATGATATGGCTTGTCAGAGAATGGGTGACGTCTGCTTCAGAGTGCTGTTGAACAGTGAAGAGGAAGAAGTCATATTGGGGGAAACACTTTAGTTAGAATATCCCACCAGTTAATTCAGTTTTCATTACATGATCTACTGTCAATTATATCACAGGGATCTTAGTCAAGTTCTTGTTTCAAATGAAAAGATGACTCGTGTATGCATTTAAGAAAGTCCCAGTGCAAACCCCAGCCAGGTGAAATGTCAGGCAAGTAGAGATGCCAGTGGTTTGCACTGTGCTGCTTGCTATTCAGAGGATGCGCTATGGTGGGATTAGCATTCTTAAAAATTTGGTTTTGAGGATGAGACTTTAAAACCTATTAAAAGAACTACCATCTTGTGAAGGTGTTAACACCTTGTTTCTAATGATAGGGCTCATCCCATAAAAGACACGGGATAAGGCAACCATGTCTTCCTGGGTGGAGAACATGAGAAGGAAGCATGAAACTTATATTAAACCACATGTATGCAATTATTTTGAAATGAAAAAAAAATCAAGTTGAGTATTTAGTATGTGAAATGGGCCTTTAAAGATACTTTACAATTAACCTTTAACCTCCTCTGCAGTGACCAAGGAAGGACTGTGTAACTTTTCTGAATGGAACAGACAGTGGTGTGGGAAAAGCAGATCTTAATTACATGAGTGTGGTACCATGTAGTCTTCCCTGATTTTTTTTTTCTACCACATTTCCTTTTATTCTGTGGCCTTCCTCCATTCACAGGGCAGGCTTCCCATCCACAATAGATAACATCACAAGGGGACCTGAGTATATTCCTGCTAATTCATGGTCAAGTCTAAAAGACACCTTTCCAGAGATGAGGCAGGAACAAAAATGGCCGAGCCAGTTTCTTCATACTCCACAAGGGGGTCAGACTGGTTCCCTGCTTCTGTGAAGGGAGAGCGGGGCCTAGAACAGAAGCGTCAGATGCAGACAAAGGTCTCTAAAGAGTCCCTTGCTTGAAGAACTCTCACACAACAGCACTACGGGTGCTGTTTTAGCCCCTTCCTCAACACCTCCTGCCCATCCCCCTTCGTGAACATGCTCTACTCACGCTGCCACATGGTGTCTGCACAAGACCTTCCCTTTGCCCGAGTCCTTCCTTCTCTGGACCAGCCTGGCTGCCTCTTGGTTTTACTGAAGTTGACTTTGCTTTCCCAATCCTTCTGTGTCCTGCCTGCCCAGGTTAGGTGGCTTTGTTTCGATTTTTACATTGACCGTGCTGCCTACCTTTCCTTTGTTAATGGGTGGCAGACTCTCCTGTGAACCACTCAGCCTCAGTGCCTGTGGCAGTTTGCTCAAGAAGGAAGTTGGAAAGGAAAGAAGTGGGTAAGACTCGGGGACCTAATTCTAAGCGAACATCCAGGGAAGGTCTTAGGGAGACCGAAATATTTAACCTGGGAAGGAACGGAGAGTGAGAAGTTAGATTCCTGAGTGCATTTCAAGTGGGGGAACCTCAATAGTGAAAAGCTAAGGCAGCTAAGACCCTGGCCAGCATGCATTATGATGTGGGAAAAGTCCCAGGTTATTTAGAATCTTCTTTAGAAGGATCCAGCCACCTGTTACCAAACCCGCAAACACACAGTGAATTGGACTTGCTGGCATCTGAAAGCATACTATCAGTGTTTGGTAATGTCAAGGCTGTCATGACACTCGAGCCTGACCACAGCAAGCAGGCTGCAGTGCCCTTTCTGGATCTCAGTAAAGACCATTCTCCACCAATGATTTTGCTAGAACTCATTTGCAACAATGCAACTAGGACTTTCAGAAGTCTAACTTGTGACATACAGAACCAGAGAGAAAAGGGGGAAATGACAAGGTAGCCACAGCTTTGACCAGCCACATACAATAGGCTGGGAGAGCTCTGTTCTGCTCTTGAGACATTATAGACAGACATGAAAGAAAAGCAAAAAGGAGAGGTCGTAGTCATGGCTGAGTAACCAAAGTCTGCACTTAGAACCCCCCAGGATGACACAAATACAACACAATAAAAGAGAAGAAAGACAGCATGGCTTCTGAAAACCACATAATCCATCCAACAGTCGTGTCAACAGGCATCTGCTTTCCCTGCAGCCCACCCTTTCCCTTTGTGGTAAAGCTCTCTGGCCTGTGCACGGACACTGGCCACCTGTCCTGTGAGGAGAAAGCTCATTCACAAATATGTAGAAATGTTAATTTACACACAGAGAGAATTTGGTGACGTACCTACTACAATTCATAATGTCCCAGCAGTTGAAACTTTGAGGGGCAACCCCACACCACAGGTAAAAATTTCTCTCCTTGACTTCTCTGAGTGGCTGTGGTATAGGTAAAAGCACACTGAAACTCTAGCTGAAATTGCCTTTGTTCTGTTTATAAGGGCCACACAAGACATAGAAGAATTCCATGTTTAAACATGGGTCCCTTCTCCAAGACACCTCACTATGTGCATTTTAAATAATTCAAGTTCAAAACCATCTGAAATCTGAAACATGTTTGGTACCAATCACTTCAGGCAAACTTGTACATACCATACATATACCTTGGGCATTTGCTAAATGTCCAGATACCATGTAACATGGTAGGAATTAAACGGATGACATTGAATAGACTTATCTTCCATGGTCATAGGATTAATGAAGATAACCAGCAACATTGTCTTCATAACATTTGAGTCACTTGAAAGCATGCCATAAATAAGTGAAACGGCTGATGTTTATTATGCCATGCTCTAGTTAATATATAAATGACACACAATTAATGTATCTGAATCTAATATCTATGTTGAATATGCTACATTTTTGCAGCAAAAATTATTTATTTACTCAACAAATAAATACCCTTGCAATCCACTTATATTCAGATATAATATTACTAGATATCATTCCATATGTGACATACAGTTTAAATATAATGCTAAATCCACTGCCATGCACCCATAAAGCTGGCCCGATATTTATGTGTTGCCTCTCATTCAATAAAATTTGCTCATTTTACTTCTGCCATTAGAAATATTTAAATAAAAGCTTTTTCTCTTTCCTCTAAAAATGTTGCAGCAGCTATTTTATACTAACTTAACACAGCTTTAACTCCACTAAAAATAGACACTCCCTGGATTGCTTTCTGAAAAAGGAAAATGTTTATGATGTCTATGAAAGGAAGAGTGACTTCATCCACCAAACTTTACTTAAAATGACAGATGATTTGGATAAAAAAGATCTGTTTGTACAATTCATTTCTGAACAATGTAAGGTTTTCACTTTTCTTCCAAAGGAATAGTATACCCACCAAATGTTCTGGCTTTTTCAGAATGCAATCTTCAAGTCACGTATGGCTACTGTAGGTTGACACCACAATCTTCAAGTCATGTATGGCCATTGTAGGTGGACACCACATTATGTGCTTTCTAGCTTGATTGCTGCTCTTGTTAGGATGGCAGTTTTAGTCCTAGTTCTTCAGGAAGATGAAGTATCGATCTAAATAGAGTCACAGGGGAGCAGGAGGAGGGGCATGGAGGCTGCTTTCTAACCCAGGCACAGACCTGGAGTCAGTATGCGGAGCAAGCATCCCTAGACACAGAAAGCTATGCAAACAAGAAATGTGACCAAGTGTTGGGCTAACCACATTGCTCAGCTATTTAAATCCGAAGAATTTGACAGGCAAAATGCATCCCTATTGTCCCAGGTCCCAAATAAATGAATTCAAGGGCAGAGCCATGAGTCTGTGCCTTACATGCAAATACTATCGGTGGAGTTACAATCTTTGGAGCGGACCTTACAAAACTCTAACACCTTTGTCTTCTAAAAGGCATAGAGACATGGAGCAAATTACATAGTTCACCCAGCTCTCTGGACGCAGACAAAATGAAAGCGCAGCTATCTTGGTTCCTATTCATTGTCTTATTTATTCTCAGTTTTATTTTGGCACTGAGCGATGAGAAAAAGAGAATTACTTAAAGGTTCTAGAGCTCTAATCTACATAAATGAGGCCATGATCCAATGATATGGACTGGATGGGACCATGGATGCTGTTCCACAGCAGTCACATATCACTTAATGATAAAGATGCGCTGTGAGGAATGTACCAGTTACGTTCAGGATTGTGCAAAAACCTTAGTGTGTACTTACACAAACTAAAATGGCTATGGCTATCCCTAGGAGCTCTAACTAGAAAGCTTACTCTCGTACAATGTAGTTTCTTGCGAGTGGAAAAAATTTCGAAGTAGGCGACTGCAGCTTATGATCGGCTGCTGTGAATTGAAACTGAGGGATCTAAAAAAAATTAAAAAAATAAAAATAGAGACTGCTCATTGTGAGCAGCGAGCAATTATTCCTAAAGAACTCCCAGTTATTTGGCAAGCACAGGGAAGGGAGCCCTCCCCACAGTTGAAAGCACCCTGTTTCTGAGGCTGATCCTGAAGCAGATCACCATGTGATGATGATATCCTCACAGCATCTTGGCAGTAGCCACTATGAGGCTGTGTGCACCCAAGAAAAGGCACACTTGTAAAAGACTCGGAAGCCAGTGTCTGGCGTTGGCTAATGGGGAGACCTGCTGCTACTTAACTAACCTGTGCCACAGAAGATAAGTTCTCCATAAGGCCTGTCCTAGACACCCGGTGTCACTCTATTAGAGAACTGACCTTCTCCCTCCCAGAAGGCTTAAGTGACAGATCAGTTATTAACATTTACCCTAGTGGCTAACTTTTCTTGTATCCATCCATCCATTTATTTTAAAAAAGATAACAAAAGAAAATATAAAATATATGAAGGACAGCATAAGTTTGCATGTCATCCTTGGGCAGGGGCAAAAAAAAAAAGTTTTTTTTCAGTTATAACTAAGAAAAATAATTACCTGCTTGCAACTTTTTATAGCAACTGTGGTGATCCATACAGACTGGGTGTAAAGGGAAGAGGAGTTGGGAAGATCGTTACCAGTGAGGGCGTGTCCTATCTTCTCATGTGGATTTCAGGGAAGCTGTAAAACAGAATTTCCCAATGTGTGGTGCCTGCTGTGGCTGTGACTCTCTACACAGGTGTGTTTAAAAGGCACCGTCCTAGGTTCTATCCAAGCCTCACAGGAGACTGGGAAAATGGCTCAGGAGCTACCTTAGAAAATCTTTACACTAAACCGGGTGTGGTGGCACACGCCCTTAATCCCAGCACTGGGGAGGCAGAGGCAGGAGGATCACTGTGAGTTCAAGGCCAGCCTGGTCTACAAAGAAAGTCCAGGACAGACAAGGCTGTACAGAGAAACCCTGTCTTGAAACAAACAAACAAACAAACAAACAAACAAACAAACAAGCAGTGTTCACACTGGAGCACATGCCTGAAAGAAACACAGAGAATGCTGCATTCCTGGTGTGCTTCAGTGGTTTGGCACGGTGGGAAGAGTCCCACACAGACAAAGTTCAACATACTGACTGAAATTAACAAACTATGCAGCAGATGCTGGACTGACCACAATTGTGAACTCCCAGCGCCTGTACCAAACCAGCTTCTCCCTTCAATCCCGGGGACCACACAGAATGACAGGCACATACTTACAGGCTTGTGCATGCTCTGTTTTCCTAAGACCTTTCCTGGCCTTCCTAGATTCCCTCCTGTGCTCACAACACCTCACAAGTGGTGAGACTAGATTAGTGATAAAGCACTTGCCCAGCACATGTGTGGCCATGGGTCCCATCTCCTGTATCACACAATGACAATGCTAAATACATTCATACTCCCATTGACTAAAACAAAGATAATGAACATTTGAGTCAAGAATACTTGTATTTGTTTTGTCATTTTCATTTATTAAGTTTATCAATGTGGGAAGATTACTAGACTACAGAAGAGCTTCTCCAACAGGGAGTAGTGTAGTCTCAGACAGTTTTGCTCATCTGGAAGAGGAATTTATTTATTTATTTTTGGTTTTTCAAGACAGGGTTTCTTTGTGTAGTCTTGGCAGTTCTGGAATCGCTTTGTAGACCAGGCTGGCCTTGAACTCACATGGATCCACCTGCCTCTGCCTCCTGAGTGCTAGGATTAAAGGCGTGTGTCACCACACCCAGCTATTGGAAGAGGATTTTAATCAGACAAAAGACAATTGAAGTTTCACAAAGACCAAGGCTCAAGGAATGACCATTCCATCCTCTTTTTCCTTTTTCACACTCTCTAATGGCTTCTGTAATGGCCACAGTAGCCACAACTTGTAATGAATTTTCCAAAGGAATTTATTATTCCAACTCTGCAGGCTTGCTGATGTTTTAGAGCAGACTTTCAGTGAGACAGAGTGGGGGAAGACACCTTGATGGCTAGCATTTGTCCATCTCTGTTTATTCCTCCTCAGATAACTTCAAACTAGCAGTGTGATGTCACTGAGCAGAAGAGAGAAAAGATCTATACAAATTCATTGCTGTAGACAGCACATTTCAGGCACACAAGAAACAACATTGTCTAGGAATACATGAGACGCAATCAGGGCTGGTACGCTGGGCTTGTCATCTGTGCGGTCACCTAGGGCCATAGGCTTGGAAGGCTCACACTAGCCTTCCTGCTTCTGTCTGAATTTTTTGTTCAGTGGATACAGTGAACTGGGAGAGAAAGGTGCAAAGCACATAAGCAGAGCGGACACTAGCAATGTGTGAATTGTGCCACCACCTGGCATTGTCCCCCGTTCATTTATCAGCATCCTTGATCTCCCTGGAGCACAGGATTGGGCCAGCCATAGTGTATGAAGCTCAGCAAAGCTGAACAAGTACACAAGGTAATCAGGCTGCCTTGTGGCAAGCAGGAATCCAACTACCAAAGAGCCCCATACTACCTACCAGAACCATGTGCTGCTTCCAAAGTGAAAGGAAACATCCGCACTTTAGGAAATCCAAACAACCTGGGACCCCTCCTTTCCTTTCTCATTTCTTTTTCTCAGTCAACTGCTTGCACTAAAAAAGCCCAGCATAAACAGAGTGTCCTACCTTCCTTTCAGGGAATTTATTTCCTGCTTAAAAAAAAAAAATCATTTAAATTTTGACCAGCATTCCACAGACAGTCCTTGTAAAGGGCAGCATGGAGTTCCAAGTGGACTGACTCTATAGAGTCACTCTGCACTGGTACAAGGCAGAATCCAGCTTCCCACAACAGGTCCCTCAGCGTCCAAGTCTTCCACCACTGTTCCAAGCTTGGGATTCATCTCAACACCTGAAGACCGGCAGCTCATTCTTTCACCTGCTCTGATTTTCTGTGTATCTTTCAGCTGAGCTTTTGTCTTCCACTTACCGCATGCCAGACACACCTAACTGCCAAGCACGGCGCCACGAGCCCAACCCACAACTTCAGGAAGGAGTATGGTGAAGTCACCTCTGATACCTTAACGAAAATAAAAAGATGACACGTTTCATATAACCTCGAAGTCTCTCCCTGACTCAGTGACCTCAATGGCCTCTCTGAACAGAGACTGTACTTCCTTGCAGGCCTGATCTTTTAGAGCATTGTACAAACAGGAAAGAGGGGCCAGGAATGTGCCCTTGGCTGCTAAGAGGCGTTGAGTTTCAAAGGGCTGTTTGCAGTGAGGACCAGATGTGCACTGGAGGTAAAGGATTGTTAAAACTATGCATTGGAGTTCCAGGAGAAAGCGAAACTGAGGATTTCTACCACAAAGCTTTGCTTCTCTTCCTCGCTCAAAAGCACCGCCTGGCTTTTAAGTTATATCAACGGCCAGTACCTTCACAGCACAAGGCATTATCCAAAGAGTTAATGTGGAAGCAAAATGCCATGTGGCTTAACAGAGGCTGTTGAAACAATATGGGCTGGAGAGCACTCAACTCCATCTTCCTTTGACTATTTTGCTAGGCTCCAAATGGGAGCCAGGATGCTGAGCTTGTGTCATTCTGGGAAGGTATTCTGCTAGCCCCTCAAAATACTGTTTGTCATAAAAGAGTCTTATGTGACAGAGATAGAACCTGAAGCTTAGAATGCACTTTATTTTTTGTTTTGTTTTCATTTACTTGAAAGGAAAAAAAAAAAAAAAAAAAAAAAAGAGGAAGAAGAGGAGAAGAGGGGAAGAAAGAGGAGCAACAAAAAAAAACAAAATGGAGGCGGAGGATGATTCACAGATCTCCTCAGTGCCCTGGGATTTGAGCCTGAACCTGCCGAAGTGGAGCTCACTTCTCCTCCATGGCTGCCGTCCGCAGTTGCAAAGCACCTTCACAGATGGGAGAACTCAGCGACACTGGTTTATAATGAAGTCTCATTCTGGCCTCAGCTACACTGAAAATAAACTGTTCATATGTCATAAACTAAGTAACTATGCGCAGGTCCCGAAGCAACAGTAACCACGTTGGCTGAGCCTCCTGGGAATTGCTGTCATCGTGGAAGTACTTCTGTGGTGGACTGGAGAAAGATGAGAGACCAGCAAGAAATTCCAAGTGAGGGAGAAGAGTGACTGCAGACCTCTTGGGGACACCCAATATAAGAAGACACCATCCACGCACCCACAGAGAGTTGACTGAACAGCCACCTTATCTCTGCTCTTGGGATGGGGATTACCAACCTTCAGATGTGCTTTCTTGCTCCCAACTACATTACTTATGCCTGGGGAGTATGAATAAGTGGACAATTCAAAGAAGCAAAGCAAAGGAAAGCTACTTGTTAAGTACGTTACTCATTGGAATGAATTTCTTTCTTCCGTACTTTCTACTTGCTTATTCTTAAGTTTAAAGACTATAAGGGCTAGAGAGAGATGCTTCAACAGGTGAGAGCACTGTCTGCTTCGGCACAGGACCTAGGTGTGGCTACCAGCATCCACATGGCAGCTCCAAACTATCTGTAACCCTAGTTGCAGAAGATCTGATGCTTTCTACTGACCTTCAGAGGCACCAGGCATAGATGTGGCAAAAACACTAACACACATAAAAGAGTGTATTTTTAAGGAGCCCACTGCTAACTAGGGCATATTTTCTTTTATCCAAGTTGTTTTGGTTAAGTTTCAAAACACCACAGCTAAAAGCAGATTGGGAGGAAAGGCCTGATTTCAGCTTACATTTTATAGACTTGCCATGGAGGGAAGTCAGACAGGAACTCAAAGCAGAAACCTAGAGGCAAGTTTCCGAGCTGAAGTAGAGGCCAGGGAGGGATGTTGCTACTGGCTGGCTTCTCCTGGATTGTTCAGTTTGCTTTTCTTACACAGCCCAGGATCTCCTGCCCAGGGCTTAGTACAGCTCTTAATGGGCCAGGCTTTCCCGTACCAATCATTAATCAAGAAAAGTCCCCACAGACCTGCCTACAGAACAAATGTGATGAAAGCCCATCCTCAATTGAGGTTTCCACTACTCAGATCATCCCAGCTTGTATCTTGTTGGAAAAAAAATGCCAATCAGCACACCCTTTATATCCCTGAGAGGCCCTGGATAGCTACTAATAAGAGCGCTAGATAGACAAACTCCCAGGATTGACAGGCTTTAAAAGGAGGCATGTTGCCGGGAATTTGGAGGTGGTAACATCCAAGAGCCGGGAGCAAAGCTAGAAGGGCAGGAAGGCGCTGAAGAGCCCCTGGAATTCCCAGTGATGGTTTTAAAAGTGCCTACCCCCTCCCACTATCTAGGCTCTTCAAAGCTACCAGGTAAGCCTTTCCAGAACATCAAAGAGCCTGGGGGGAAAAGAGAGCTCTCACTTGCTTTTAGACCTCTCTCAGTAACTCCTCAAATAGCTAAGCTCTTTGCTTGACCCAGCAGAGACCCAGCTAAAGTTTAAACTCAGTCAGCAGCTAGAAGGCTTCTGACGCGCTCCATCACACCTGCTCAGGTAAAGGTCTCTTCCAGGCCCAAAGTACGATGGACTAGACCACCCTGGCCTGGAAGTTCCTAACCTCAGAGCTGGGGCAGGCAAGCTTTTATTTATGAAGAATGTAAGAAGGCCGGCCTCAGTGGAAGCACCTTTCCACTCTACCTGGTGTGACTGAAGGACAGAACGAACTGCCGTGGCTTTTGGGAACCCCTCTCCAGAACAGTGGCAAGAGGTTCCAGGCCAGGTCTACACAGCTGTCACCTGGGAATCCTTGCACTTTGCCCAGGATTGAGGACACAGACACAGACACACACACACACACACACACACACAGACACACATACACACACACACACACACACACACACGAGTCATCAAAGACTAACGTCACGTTACACATCACCCTAAGCTTCCAAAGAAAAGGTTTTAATTTCCCCAAATAAAGGCCATTATTGTGGTGTGTGAAATTGTGGAACTAATGGTTAATAGTAAATTTACCAACGGAGCCCAAAATGCTGTAATTTCCAATTACTACAGATGATTATGAGCATAAACAATGGCAGGGCTTCTCGTTAATCAACTCACTTTGCCAGTTTTCTAGGAAGCCCCACATTATGTTCATTTTCACTGCCCGAGGACTGTAATGCAGTTGAAAAACAAAAAAACAACAAAACAAAACAAATACAAAAAGAAAACCTGGCAAAAAAAATGGGTCAACACCCACCAACCTGTCAGTATAGATGTCAAGGCCAGCCATCCTCTCTCCCCCATGTCTGGCATCATTTTGAAGGCACTGTTAAGTGTCTTTGCGCACGGCTTCCCGATAGTGTTCTGGGCTTCACGAGCCGGCTTTAGTGCAGGATGAGGCTTTCTTGGCTGGCACCAGTATTGCAGAACAAAAGTATAAGACTTTAACCACATCCTGTTATCAAATCCTTGTTAAGGACAACAGCATAATTAAAAGTACACAGAAACCAGCTGGCGACGCAAGCTCTATTAAGCTGGCATAGCATGACTCAGAAGGAAAATGAAAAGGGCTTGGGGTGTGCAGTGATCTAAGATTATTACAAAACATGAAGTAACTTTTCCAGAGTTTCACATTTCACACATTACTGTGAATAACAGCAACACAGAGATGCTCTGGGACCCGCCCAGGATCCTCATAATAGAATTGTTTCCCTTAACTTAAAAGCATCATTTTCTTGGTGAGTAAATTCAGGTCCAGTTGAGTTCTGTCTTGTGAAGACAGGGCACAGCTCAGGTGTTGGCAGGGCCATCAGACAGCAACACTGGCAGCCTGTGACAGCCTGCAGGATAACGGTTAATAGCTAGCCTACAAAAGCCATTAACACCCACTTAGCATGATTATCAATGCCAGCAGAGTGATGTCCCCAGCATGATGAGTCCACCTCAGTTCTCCTCCTCGGCACTCCTAGCATCTAGCCCATCATCAGTGGACAGTGAAACAGTACACAAATGCTCCATGCACTTTGACTTGTCTCAGCTTCCATCTGTACAATTTAGTAAATGCATCATTTTCCACTCACAGCCATTCAGTGTCTCTAACTCCCAGCACTGGTAACACTGCGAGCGGCTAACACAGGCCTTTGAATTTAGTCACATGTCTCAGGCACGCTCCCAGTTTCAACTTGACCTTTTGGGAGACAACACAATTGGACAAGCCAAAATAAAACTATACAGATCCTGGGAAGAGGGATCCAGAGTGTTTGAGACTCAGAGATGCAGGAGTCCACGAGGATGCCTGAAGATGCACAGCGCTGCTGTACAGTGACCCCTGTTAGTACACACTGACCCCCTGACTCAGTCCCTTACCAACGTATCTGGCGCTCTCAACCAAAGAACGGATAAAGAAACTCTGGTACATTTACACAATGGAATACTACTCAGCTATGAAAAACAAGGACATCTTGAAATTTGCAGGCAAATGGATGGAACTAGAAAAGACCATCCTGAGTGACATGCGTGGTATATACTCACTTATAGTGGATATTGGCCCAACATGGATATGCTCTGAGAGACTCCTCCCAGTAGGGGATCAGGACAGATATTGGGACTCTCTGCTGGACTCTGAGCAAAGCACTGAGAGTTGCATGGAAGAGTTGGAGGATGGAAGGAATCGGAAGGGTCAGGCCTTCCATAAGGAGACCATCAAGCCTAGGGCATCTGGACCCAGGGGGATCTGCTCAATCTGACGCACCAACCAAGGACATTGCAAGCAGAGAACCTAGACCCATTGTTCAGATGTAGCCTTCGGATATCTAATTCTCCATGTGGGGGAGGGGGAGTGGGGATTGCCTCTGACACTAACACTGGTGCCTGTGATTTGATCACTGCTCCTTGGCCTTGCGGGCATGCAGAGGAAGGGGAAGCAGGATATCCTAAACTGATGAAACCTGACAGGCTGCGGTCAGATGGTGGGGGAGCAGGACAGATCCTGGGACTTGCTGCTGGACTCTGGGTGGAACACTGAGCGTGGTGTGAAAGAATGCGGTGTGTGTGCGGGGGGGGGGGGGGAGGAATGGAAGGACACAGAGGGTTCGGGAGCCCCACAAGAAGACCATCAAGGTGGGCGGATGTGGACCCAGGGGGCCCTGCACAAATTGTTGCACCAACCATGGACAATGCATGAATTAAAACTAGACCCCCTGTTCAGATCTAGCCAATGGACACCTCATTCTCCACAGTTGTGAGGAGTACAGGAACTGCCTCTGACATCAACTCTGGTGCCCCCCACATCTGATCACTTCCCCTTGGTGGGGAGGCCTGGTGGGCACACAGAGGAAGGGGAAGCAGGCTATGCAGATAGGACCTGATAGGCTGTGGTCATATGATGGGGGAGGAGGTCCCCTTCTGTCAGAGGTGGAGGGGAGGAAAACAGGGCAGAAGAGGGAGGGAGGGGGGGAACGGGAAGATAAGAGTGAGGGAATAACAATCGGGATGTAATGTGAATTAAAAAAAAAAAAAAAAAAAAGATTCCTGACCTGACGAGCTTAGACTGAACCTGAAGGGTCAAAGCCCTGCATATATAAAATTCTTCAGGGACTTGAAAGTAATTTTTCCCATATTCCAACAGCAATGCGTGGATGGTACTTGGGCAGGCAGAATTAAATATGCAGTCTAATATCAAAACACTGCTGAGCTCATTTGCGCTAATGCTGCCTTATTATCTTTGTCAGGTGCTGGTACAGTCCTAATTGTTAGGATTTAATAGAGAACTTATGAATCCTCGGCGACGTGCCTTTATAAATCCTTTACAGACAGAGCCTGCCCAATTTATGTTCTAAGTATTTACCAGTTTCTCACGCCCTTCCGTTCTGAATGGGCTGCTAAAGAAAGAAAATCATTCAACCTTATTTGTAATGACTATAGAAATAAGTGCGCATTTCGGGTTTTTCTTTGGGTTTCACACAATTGTCACCGAATTTTAAGGTTAAGTGGTTTAATGCTGATTTCACAATACAGCTAATAAATGTGTTTCTTTAAATTATTAATAGAAGCCCTCAAGCACAAGATAACATATATTCAAAAGATCCACCTGGCCTTGGGCCCATTATTTTTACTCTGTTCTAAGAGGGGAGATATCTCCAAGGGGATTTGACTTGAAGTAAAGGGTATCTCTTGCCCACTCCCCCCACATTTAAGGAGTGGACAGTCCTTATTTCAGTATTCTAGGATTTTAAAAATTTCAATAAAATTCAGGACGCACCCACCAATCGAGCATCATGCACACCATGAGTTATGGAGCTTGAGCACAGATTCTTACTTATTGACAAGAAAGGGGGAGAGGGAAGAAAAGGCCTTGGTAAGAAGACAGTGGTAAATGCATCCACAGAAAGCAGAAAGGAGGCTGGGCGTGGTGGCACACGCCTTTAATCCCCGCACTCAGGAGGCAGAGGCAGGCGGATCTCTGTGAGTTCGAGGCCAGCCTCGCCTACAAAGCAACTCCATGGCAGCCAAGGCCACACAGAGAAACCCTGTCTCGAAAAACCTAAAAAAAAAAAAAAAAAAAAAAAAAAAAAAAAAGAAAGAAAGAAAAGAAAAAAAGAAAAAAAGAAAGCAGAAAGGCTGTTAACTAACTCCCCTTGCCTGTTCCTGTCTGTCTCCCCCACCCCCCACCTCTGTGTGTGTGTGTGTGTGTGTGTGTGTGTGTGTGTGTGTGTGTGTATGAGACAACCTATTTAAAAGGAGAAAAAATAGCCTGGGAGCAGAATGAGCTAGAAGAAGAGCAGAAGAGAGGAGTCCGAGACCTGGCCCAATTGTAAAGCACAATCTCACGGACGCTCTAGATCAGAGGCCTGGCCCTGCATGCTGTGGTGAATGGCTGGGACATCTAAGGAAGACAGCAAAGTCGAATAGTAAGGAGATGGCCAAAACAGAAAATAGATAGATATAAAAGGAAAGGGAAAAGAATATAAAACAAAGGAGCCAAATGTTTAAATGTACATGTATCAGCATTCCCCACTGTGCCCCATTAACATGAAGAAATAAAAACAGATGGACAAACATTCTTAAAAGGCTGAAGACAAGGTCGGAGAGATGGCTTAGAGGGTAAGAGCACTGGCTCTTCTTCCAAAGGTCCTGAGTTCAATTCCCAGCAACCACATAGTGGCTCGTAAACAGCTACAATGAGATTGGTGCCCTCTTCTGGACTGCTGGCTCACATGCAGGCTGAATATTGCATAATAAGTAAATAAATAAATCTTTAAAATAAAATAAAAGCCAATGGACAGGACATTCTCCACAATTAAGTGGAGAGTGGGGTCTGACTTTCACATGAACTCTGGTGCCCCATATTTGACCACGTCCCCTGGATGGGGAGGCCTGGTGGCACTCAGAGGAAGGATAGCAGGTCACCAAGAAGAGACTTGATACCCTATGAGCATATACAGGGGGAGGAGGTCCCCCTCAGTCACAGTCATAAGGGAGGGGAGTAAGGGGAAAATGGGAGGGAGGGAGGAATGGGAGGATATAAGGGATGGGATAACAATTGAGATGTAATATGAATAAATTAATAAAATATATAAAAAATAAAAGAAAAAAAAAGACTAGAGAGAGGCAACATAGATTAGCCTCTGTAAACAGGGGGCCATTTCTACTTGATATTTTCCTTAAAGGATATAAAAACCTTGAAACCGAGGCCCAAGAAATAGTCACCCTCCAAAAACCATAAATGTCACTGCCTAGAAGAGGAAAGGGGCTTGACAATCCCAGGGGACACAATAACATATTTCCAAACCCTTAAATAGCTCTTGCCCCAGGGCAGGCTGTGGAGACGCTAGCTTTGCTGGGAGCAGGTAGCAGACACAGCTTCATCTCGGGAGGCAGCCATAGAACCTCCCTGCATGTAGGCTTTTCTGTCACAGGTGCAGCTCTACACAGATCATCTGCAGCTGCCTTTGGATGTAAGACAAGGCATGTAAGCTTTAGGGGAATCCAGAATTCATACAGCATAATCTGACTACAGCTAACCTTTATTAAGCAACCTGCCAGTATCCTGATCAGCTAAATTACATTTGCTTTTTGGGTATTCCATGATCTTCTAGTTTTCTCTGTGTGCATGTGTGTGTGTGTGTGTGTGTGTGTGTGTGTGTGTGTGTGTGCGCGCGCGCGCGCGCAAGTGCCTAACGAGGCCAGAAGAGTGTTACATGGGACCGTCTTGGGGCTGGGGTTAAGGTGTTTGGGAGCCTTGCAATGTGACTACTGGTAACCAAACTCAAGTCACTTGCAAGCGCTCTTTACCACTGAGGCATCTCTCCAGCTTCACGTGGCTTCTCTTGTTTTTTCCATCTTTACTAAATCTTAAGACATCTTTCCACCTTTGAGGAGAAAAAAAAAACTGCCTTTAAACGTTCAGTTTCAGTAAAGAAGATAGGTCTCTAAAGTTGCTCCTCACACTCTAGTACAAGCTAGGAAGCTAATGTCATGGAAGAGTCTGGAGTAAGTTGCTAGCATCTCCATTTATTTCCACACTGCATGACAAAACCTCTCTGAAAAGATAAAAGTGCCAAAGAGTCAGTCTGACTTGACTCCCTCATACCACGCTATTTTCTCTACCGCATCTAAGAAGCTCTAATGAAGTTGTGCAAAAATCCCTCCCATAACTATCTGTGCATCTTTAATGCCAGCACTCGGGAGGCAGAGGCAGGCGGATCGCTGTGAGTTCAAGGCCAGCCTGGTCTACAAAGTGAGTCCAGGACAGCCAAGGTTACATAGAGAAACCCTGTTTCGAAAAACCAAAAAAACAAAAAACAAAAAAAACCTATCTGTGCATCAATATCCATTTGCCAGTATTAAATTATGCCAGGTTTACAATTCATATGTGATAAATTCAGTCAGAAATAGAAATTTCACTAGTTGTTTTTGTTCTGTACTTTGTCTTCATGATGAAACTTTTTAAAAATATATTTTATTAATTTATTCATATTACATCTCAATTGTTATCCCATCCCTTGTATCCTCCCATTCCTCCCTCCCTCCCATTTTCCCATTATTCCCCTCCCTTATGACTGTTCCTGAGGGGCACCTCCTCCCCCTGTATATGCTCATAGGGTATCAAGTCTCTTCTCGGTAACCTGCTGTCCTTCCTCTGAGTGCCACCAGGTCTCCCCATTCAGGGGACGTGGTCAAATGTGAGGCACCAGAGTTCGTGTGAAAGTCAGACCCCACTCTCCACTCAACTGTGGAGAATGTCCTGTCCATTGGCTAGATCTGGGTAGGGGTTTGAAGTTTACTGCACGTATTGTCCTTGGCTGGTGCTATTGGGACTTTAGGTGAGAGAAGCATGGGAGAATGGGGAAATAGAAGGATCCAGAGGGTCCAAGAAACCTACAAGAAGAACATCATGATGGGCGGATCTGGGCGCAGGGGTCCTGCTCAAACTATGACAAAGCTTTTAGGACTCTTTAAAACTTATTTCTGAGCCATGGCTGCAGCCAACAGAAAGAAAAACCCTATGGTGTGTACGCAACGACAAAACTAGGCCCTCGTGATAGAAACAACAATTCCAAAGTCGTTATCACTCACTGAAAAGAGTCCACATGAAAAACTACAGAAATGTTCAACAAAACGAAAAACCCTATGGTGTGTACCCAATGACAAAACTAGGCCCTCGTGATAGAAACAACAATTCTAAAGTCGTTATCACTCACTGAAAAGAGTCCACATGAAAAACTACAGAAATGTTCAACTTTTTAATGCATAAGCAATATTTTTGTTCCTATTTAACTTTGCATTAAATTGTTGACCATTTTGATTAAGCCTGATGTAAGTAGGAAGGAAACAAGGAGTTTGTGGATGGTGAAATCTATTTCTCTATGTTTTCTAAAAACATATCCCATTCATGAACAGTCACTAAGTGGTGTATAAACGGTCACTAAAGTCCAGCACAGGTAACAGTGGCAAAATATTTAATAGTTTTCCATGTAGCAGCACTCTAGAGCTCTGACACAGACCAGACAGTTTAACAGGCCTGCTATAGCCATGGGTTCTAGATATACAGATGCAGCCAGCAATGAATAAAAAAGTATCCCTTCCCTTCCCCGAGCAAAAGTTGCATATATATTGAACACAGGTTTTTTTTCTTGTCCTTATTTTCTAAAATATCCATTATAACTATCTTTATTAGGCACCTGTCACCTAGAGATGATTTAAAGGATACTTGTATAATGTATGCAGATTTTTGCAAATATTATGCTGTTATCGGAAGGATATAAGCACTGCATACCTAGCAAGGTCACAGATCCTACAGCAAGACTTGTGTTTAGATACTTTATTGCAATTACCAATCCTTGTGTACTTGCAATACTAAAAAATATTAAAGAAAACAACTCAAAATGTGTATGAATTTTCTTTAAAAAAAAAAAAGATTTATTTATTTATCTATTATGTATACAGTGCTCTGCCTGCATGTGCACCTGCACATCATAAGAGGGCACCAGATCTCATCATAGATTGTTGTGAGACACCATGTCGTTCCTGGGGATTGAACTCAGGACCTTTGGAAGAGCAGCCAGTGCTCTTAACCTCTGAGCCATCTCCCCAGCCCCGTGTATGAGTTTTCTTAAGTGTGGATGCATACCCGCCTCTCATCCTATACATAACTTGAAGTAGTATTTGGGAGGGAAGACAATCTGGGTTCACAGGAAATATGGATCCTAAAGGGCAGATTAATTGGTATAGGTATACTATCTGGCTTGGCAAGGAAGAATCCTACCAATGACTTTTGAAAAAGATCCTGCTCTGCTGTCTCGATGAAACAGAAACCTGGCACCTTCTCGTAGCATGGCAGAGCCAGCATCTAGGAGTGGCTTCTTAAGCACCACAAGCTAATTCCAAGAATACCGTGTAAGCCACTCAGAAGGTGACTCCCAGGATAACTTTGTAAGTTTCAATATCATACACTCACCTGTCATATTCAACATGTGTCCTGCTAACTACCAAGTAGATTCCGTCCAGATGACTAAATCCATACAGGGAGAATTATGGGTAAAGTAAGTTGATCCTGCCAATACTATAGGCCCTCCACACACCTGATTAAGCTCAGCCAGTTCTGCAAGGTAACTGTTTTAAGCACGCCATCTAGAAACAACACAGGGCTCTTTTAACTGTTCCATAAGAGGGATACTATGTAATGTGTGCTACAACTTCTCCTCTACCAGGTGATGTATTGCTAGGGTCTGAGTACAGTAGAGTGTGATACATTTCAAGTCTGTGATGCAAAGCGTAGGATGAGGGCATACATATGAGAACGCTGTGTTTATCTTCTGGAAGCTCTCACATTATGTCGAGGACAAACACAGATACCGGTTTCCTACAGGATTAAATCAGTTTTTGAAACTCCCTCATCTCAAATGATTACTCAAATATATTTTTGAACGGTATCCAAACTGCTATTGTGACGTATGAACTATGGGCTGAGGCAGTGGTTCTCATCCTGTGGGTCATGACCCATTTGGGGTCAAATGACCATTGCACAGAGCTTGCCTAAGACTCTAGAAAGCGCAGATGTTTACATTATGATTCATAACAGTAGCAAACTTACAGTTATGAAGTAGCAAAGAAAACAATTTTATGATTGGGTACCACCACAACATGAGGAGCTGTGT